>NC_064616.1:55332500-55957500 GCF_023898315.1 Schistocerca nitens
CTAAAATTAAAAAATATTTGCATTCAAATTTAATTAAGCCCCTATGCAGTGTCTGTAATGCAGGCATTATCTATAGCATGCTGGTCTAGAAATGACTGCAAGTGTATTAACATTGTAATTTAAGATGCAGACGTTTCTGTGTCTAAGGGGCATCAAGGAGTGACATTACGGGTTCTGCGATTATCATCACCTTGGTGAATTTATCAGACTCTGCTCTGACAACTGTCATTGTCTCCCTAATTATTATTGACAAACTGCCTCAATCTCCCTCTGTTCTTGTTTATGGTGTTGCAACCACAGTCTGGTATGTTTGTCATTCAAATCCCCTGTCATGATTACACACTATAAATTGCCTGCCAGTGCCTGAATGTCCTGTGCTGTGGTGTAGCTATGAGGGTTCAAATGGCTCTGAGCACTATGGGACTCAACTGCTGAGGTCATTAGTCCCCTAGAACTTAGAACTAGTTAAACCTAACTAACCTAAGGACATCACAAACATCCATGCCCGAGGCAGGATTCGAACCTGCGACCGTAGCGGTCTTGCGGTTCCAGACTGCAGCGCCTTTAACCGCACGGCCACTTCGGCCGGCAGCTATGAGGGACTTATATGCCGAAACTATGGTGAATTCATGGTTACATATTTTTAATTGTATGCTGGCAGCCTTAACTCTGACCAAACTTGGCATATCAATTGCTAGTATTGTTACCTGAGTTGGTGGGGGTACTGGTGGTGGAGGTACTGGTGGTGGGGGGAGTGACTATCTCCAGCACTGTTATGGGAGAGGGAGTACCACAGCAGTAGAGTAGATGGAGGAGAGCCACAGATTTTTCTAGGCCGAAGTACTGGGAACTGCACTAGTTATAGCTAGAAATCTGCTTCTGACGAGTTTGCTGGCCAGATGCAGCAGTAGCAGCGGGGGCCGTTTTCAGCTGCTTCTGGTTGTACACCAATTTCTGACACACTTCACAACCTTGGTAACTGGCCAGGTGTTTAACACTGCAGTTGGCACAAGTGGGGTCAGCTGTCAGCTGTCCTTTCCTTCTTGTATAATTTAGTCAAGTGTGGGCTGGCACACATGACACGTTGTGACTTTAAGCTACAATCCTGACTAGCGTGATTATACCTCTGATTGCTGTGGCTCTGCCCAGGACCTTCAGGCTTCTTGTATTTCTCTGTTCTGACATGGTCGCCTAGTATATACCTTACCTTAAATTCCCTCTGGCCCCCTGTGGTTATTTACGATTACCGCCAGGAGGTTAGACTCGTTCTTATAGCCGTCTTCTTCTCCGTCTTCCTGAGCTACTTTTGTGAGCTGATGTACACTGATCACTGAAAACCCCTCTGCAATCAGTTCATTTATTTCACCAGCTTTGGCATCGTTCAGAAGTTCTTTGACTACCACACATAAGAACATAAAGTCTGTTTTTGTTCCACTGAGTATGAGTGGAACTCAATCTCGTGCTTCTTCATCTCGTCCTTGACTGTGTCGTAGTCTACCACCGTTTTTGCGTGTGAGTTTCCCCTTTAAACCCCTCTGCAGGTCCCTGACCAGATTTGAAATTTCCTGGGTCAGGTAGACAATGATCCTTCTTTCTCCTAACAACGAACATCCTCCTCTCGCCTTCCGCTTCCTCGTTTTCCAGAGCAGAAAACAAGGTAGCGTTCGGCACATTGGCTACCACTTCCTGTGTTGTATTTGTACTCTCTCTTTGTTTCCTGCTCTAGTCTGTGATAATCCTTCCCTCATCATTTGAACTGTCTTCTTCCTCTCGAACCAACCTTAATCTCATCCTGTCGATGTTACCTGTTGTCTGTGATGATGATGATGCCCCCATTCAGGAGGCGTGCACTCTGGCAAGTACTCTCACAGCATTTGACAGAGGATTCCCTTGTTGATTTCATGGAAGCTATGCTTTCAGTCGGACGTTTAGTGGTGTCACCATGGCATATTGGTTGATGCTTGTTTCGCACCTCTGGAATTAAATAGCAGGTATCCACGTCAGAGCCAGTCCTAATCCTCAGTAACACGGGTATCCCTGGAGTCCAACAGGCCCTAGCTTGCAAATACCTTAACACCTCAGGAAGAGCAGGGGGGATGCCCTGTGGCGGCAAGGGAAAGAAAACTGTGTGGCAAAGGCAACGCCAAAATGATCATCGCAGTCATACAGATCTAACCCATACCCTCCATACCCGCCAGTAGAGCAGCAAGCAGTAAGGCTACACTCTCAATATGCATACCTGTCAGGGGCAGAAAACGACAACTTTTCTCCAGAGCACCACAAAATGCGACAACTGTGCCAATAAGATGATAACTCCTGAAGAAGGTTCCAAAGGTGTCAGTACGACATTGAACAGGCTCCGTTCGTCAGTCGCACCGCATCTTGACAGCACTGTACTCCTTACTTCCTTATATAAAGGCGGGTCAGCCTCTCGAGACATCTAGTGGTCAATTCCGTATTGTATAGGGGTGTCCGGTCACTTTTGATCAGATGTGTACATCTGAAATAATAAGCAGGGTCGTGGCGAGTTGGGCCCCATCAAGGATTGTGGTACAGATGGGGCGCAAAGACTGACTTCAGGAAATAACTAAGGAAGAAGATTTAAAAATTAACATGGAGAGGTATGTGACTGCACCTACGCATCGTGTTCCTATCTTCCGCCTACGAGAAGAAGTGGCTGCAAACAGGCGTTGTTGTGACAGTGTCATTTCGTCCAAGTAGTATCATAAAGAGATGACTGCTAACGAACAGGGGTCTATCCCTAACATCGTTTATGAGGCAACAGTTTGGTTGGTTCACACTGCTGCACAGCTTGCTCATGTGCGACAACGAAGTTCTTGCTGTAACTTTGCTATGATATAGTAAGAGCTAAAAGTGCGGGCAGTGGATGCTGTTTGACTGTAGGCTTCTGATTATTGCCAGCTGAGGACTGCAGTGAGCCTGAGCCAGAGGAATTACAATAATTTGATAGAATAATGTATTAAATGGAAACAAATGTTACATCTGAGTCTATCAGCAGTACAGTGACCTAACTGCAGGCTAGCTGTTGAGAGGAAATTGCAATGGGAAGTTGTTGATGTTAAAAATAGAGTTCTGTGCGTTTTATTTTGCTGTGTGTAGACGTAGGGTTACCAACTGTCCAATTTTTTCCGGTCATGTTCGGCTATTCGATGCTTTTATTTAATGTCTGGCCGGATTTTTTTTTTTTTTACAATGTCTGGCTTTGTGGTAACGAAGTTGCATTTAATTATCTGACGAATTTCAGCACAGCATAATTCGGATGAACTATAAGCTGCACACACAAGGCTATATATTTTCTCACAAGTTTCGTTACCAATGATATAATTGTCAGAGAAACGTTTCATTCATAGTGGATGTATATGATACCTCGATTCGAGATATTGTAATTTGTCTAGCACTGTAACGATATTTCCGCACTCTGAAACTAAAGCTTGTTAGTTCCTCCTCCTCCTCCTCCCCTGATAGAACTCCCCTAGCCGATACAAGTACACTTCCAGGCCTGAGTTATTGAAATAGCACCCTCCACTCTATCAGTTTGATAGACTATTAATTAAATTGCTCAAATAATTATCCCATCCCACTCTGGGAAACGCCCCAGCCCTCCCACTCCCCTCCCCTACCTGGAAACTGGTGGGAAAAAGACTCAGTTGATTGGCCATTTGGTCGGAAATCGAGTGAAGTGAACAGAATAGTGTTTAAACAATTTCTTGTTGACAATGCAATGTATGGAATATTGTATGTATAAACAATGTATGTGATACAAGGCGGTGTATGGAATATAGTTTATTTATTTATGTAAAGAATTTGGCGGGAAATCGATTGCAATGTGTGGAGTATTGTTTAAACAATTTCTGGTAGATAAGTCAATGTGTGGAATATTGTTTATTTAAACAGTTTAAGGGATACAAGGTAGTGTTTGGAATATAGTATATTACTTTCTTTAAATACTTCATCAGGAAATTAACTGCAGTGTATGGAATATTGTTTATTTAAACAATTTATGGGTGACAAGGCAATATGGAATATTTAAACAATTGTGGCGGTTTTTATTCCGATCATGCAAGGAAATGCTGAGTGGGCTTAGTTTATATTTGCTGCTGGAGTCAGGGATGTTAAGGTACTTATTTTTTATTACTCTCACTTTTCTAAACACACCGGTGTCTAAGCACAGAAGGGAAAATCAGAACAATTACATATATTGAGACAACTTGCGTTCTGCCCCAAAGTACCGTTATCCAAAATGGCGGCGATGACGTCATCCAAGATGAATCCAGGTTCTGTTTACAGCATCACGATGGTCGCATCCGTGTTTGGCGACATCGTTGTGAATGCACATTGGAAGCGTGTATTCGTCACCACCATACTGGCGTATCACCCGGTGTGATGGTATGGAGTGCCATTGGTTACACGTCTCGGTCACCTCTTGTTTGCATTGACGACACTTTGAACAGTGGACGTTACATTTCAGATGTGTTACGACCCTTCATTCGATCCCTGCAAAATCCTACATTTCAGCAGGATAATGCACGACCGTATGTTGCAGGTCCTGTATGGGCCTTTCTGGAATTAGAAAATGTTCGACTGCTGCCCTGGCCAGAACATTCTCCAGATCTCTCATCAATTTAAAACGTCTGGTCAATGGTGGCCGAGCAACTGGCTCATCACAAGACGCCAGTCACTACTCTTGATGAACTATGGTATCGTGTTGAAGCTGCATGGGCAAATGTACCTGTACACGCCATCCAAGCTCTGTTTGACTCAATGCCCAGGCGTATCAAGGCCGTTATTACGGCCAGAGGTGGTTGTTCTGGGTACTGATTTCTCAGGATCTATGCACCCAAATTGCATGAAATGTAATCACATGTCAGTCCTAGTATAATATAATTGTTCAATGAATACCCGTTTATCATCTGCACTTCTTCTTGGTGTAGCAATTTTAATGGTCAGTAGTGTACATGGGTTGCAGAAGGTGGTGGATATGGCTTTCTCCGACTTCTGCTCAGTTACGACTTAAATTGGAATGATCACATGCGCAAAGCTGCAGAAATGGGAGCAGTTGAAGGATGAGTGAGGACTGACTAAAACTACGTTGGAATTTTACTGTAGCAGATATGTTCGAGAAAGGTGACTCGCTTTGAGATATGAGAGTGCCAGAAATATGACTCAGTAGTGGTTGTAATCATTAAAGAACTTGTCAATAGGATCCAACGCAGGTATATGCTTGAATGGAAAGATCTCATTCCAAATCATAGACATCATTTCTAGCGGATAGCGTAACACTAGAGATCTGAAAAGCTATGAACATTTTCTTACGACCTCAATCAGCGCATCATCTACTACTGTTTGTGATGCTTCTCAGTCAGTCATCGCCGATAACTCAGTGGATACATCGCAGAACCTCTCACATGGTATTGAGACAGAATACGTTACAAGTGCTATAGAAATATCTAGCTGTGGAGGCTTGAGGGAGTCGCAAATACCGCTTACATAGCACGTTCCTTAGCCGAGTCACATTCAAAATTCAGCTATTTTATCACGAGATTGCATCGTAGGCTACGTGTAATGGGAGTGTTGATCTGATAATTCACATTGCTACGATCACCGTCTCGGTATTTGTCCAGAGAAACCACCTCATTCAGAGGTAATGTCGTACCTCGATTTATAAAGCCAGTATAGCTTTTAACATGGATACTTGTGTGCACCTGTAGAACCAATACCGCTTGTGACAGCAACATACAGCAGTTGTTGCGATCGGGTTTTTTAACATCTGGCTGATTACGAGCTCTCTTTCTAAGACACACTCACAAGAAAAACTTATGATACATGTCCACCCATCGCTGATTTTCTCTCAGTATTATTTCGTATCGTAGGCAATCAGTTATTGACGAGGTAATATACCTAGTAGTAGTAGGGGCAGCGTGATAGGTCCACCTTGAGCATCTGGTTTATAAAGCATGTGTTTGTGGTCTGACATGTGCAAAGGAGATGACTGTGGAATACTGTGATAGCAGAGGGAAGAGTATGTCGAGTCATAAGAATGGTACAGATATTTCTATTTCCAGAGCCACAGCCGTCAGCAGGATGTATTTCAGATACTTCGCTCATTGTGAAATGTCATTCAACTGAAACCGCAATCGTAACGTTTAATTGTAAGTATAGCGATCAAATATATATGTGGCCGATTTCATAGGATCATTCTGTCTATGCGTGCTTGGCCTGCAGCACCTGTGCGAGAATGATTCGCGTTTCCTGCTAACGTCAGCAGCTGTCAGAATGGAGAGGCCTGTTGGAGTGCAGGAACGTAGGTGAATTAACAGTGTTGTCCTCTAGACGACCGAATAGCGAACTAATACTTAGTATGTGTTGGACGGCTTTCGTGATCAAGTGGAAATTTGAGAAGATTGAATATGGAAGTGCGTTTGTGCTAGACCGTTATTCCCTCCCAGGTAAATTGTTCGGTTGACTGCTTCTGCGCATTTCGCGCCTTTATTTATTTCAGAGAAGGTCGATTGTGGTGTGTGCATCTAGCATGTGGAAGACACGTTTGCCGGTTCTCTAGACATGTGAAACACCTTAGTTCAACTTGTAAATTATAGGGATGATTTGGAATGTGTTACATCATCGACATCGGTATTCGTGAGTGGAAATATCAGTTTTCTCTATTTGATTCGAGTTCTCACATACAAGTCTTCGCAGGAGGGACAAGCGCTAAGATTTTGGGTATGTAGAGAAATAATTTCCAATCTATATCTTGGGAATTATGTTGCGCGAGCGATCGATCGGCTACTGCTGTGTGTTTGAAATTGAGAAGTACCGCGAAAATGGTATCATATTATGGCAGACCATGCGAAAATACATGTGTTTTTGTAATCCCAGAGTCTGGAGATGGGTGTAGAAAGCAAGTGAGTAAACAGGTCCGGACCAGAAACAGTAACACGCTTGCGCCGAGGGGAAGCGAGCCCGAATTTGTAGAACAGTTCTGAGAGTGACTTCGATCTACTGAGGGTGCTCTGGCCATGTATTGGGTGTGGATGCCCGTCCGAACTCACGGCAAATATCTAGTGCCACGAGTATATGTACTGTGCTGTCTGCCTTCACGGTATATGTACGAATGATGTAAAAGGGCTGTCTTTGTACGGCGCAGGTGATATATTGGGTCGGAGGTCGGTTTCACATTCTAATATTCAAGCTCTTGTCCTCAGTGGGAGAGCAGTGTAATTGAGTACGAGTCTTTCCGTATTTGACAATATGTAGGGGCAGTTTTCAGGGTCTAATTCTCGATGCAATATGCCTATCTGTGTAAAATAGTTTATTTTCCCACTGAATGTCTCTTCTGCAGAAAGAAAGAAGAGGCAAATGGTGCTTCCACACCTGTCACACTAGTAATTCGGAGGGTAAATTCGATAAGAGCCAATCATAATGCTCGATTCATTCACATCCTTTGTGCTGGGATATAAGAATCTCTACATAGCGGTGGGAACGTTTTTGTGTGTTGAAAGCAGGAAGGGTAGTAGGTGATGGAAGGGGTACCACATTAGGACTGCGAGGAAAACTGTATTTGATGTTATTCTGCGCTATTTTCGTAAACAGGTTCTGTTAGGGCAAGAATTTCCATGCATACAAGCTTAGACATCAAGAAAGCGAGTGTTAACTATTTCTGGGACACTATACAATTTCCGAGAGGTCGACTCGGTTCTGATTTTGCATAGCCATGTGACATCAGTATAAGATTGAGAACCTTGTTAGATGTGCTTGCAGTGGTTTGTAGCTACACACATGCACTTCGCGGTATTGCGTCAGTCATGCTGGGCAGTTAAGCACAGTTAGATGCGTCTCGCATGTTGAGCTAGGAACAATGCGCCCTGTGGCATTCGGTGACGTCAGTATACCCATGTATCGCATCAGCAATGGTAAAACACACATGTTGCCCAGAGGTGTCTCCCATATGGGACTGGCTTGAGCGCGCGTTGGAGTTATGTGACGTCAGTATAACACTTGAAGAACTGTAACTGTATACTCGAAAATAGAAGCAATTTTCACTGGGTTACTGTAGGCAGCAGTGGTGTGGGTAGCACTGGCTTGCGTCTGGCGGCGACTCATGGCGCTGTCAGCATGCTCGGCAAATAGTCTTCGCTCCCATCTGGTCGCATCAGCAATGGTGCCTAGGTGATCACGTGTTTCGAGAGGAATTTCTCAGGTACCAAGTATGAAAGAGATGTCGCCGCCTCCTGCTTGCGGGGCCTGTGTGTAATTTGACAGCTGATGGCAGCATCACTTCGCAGGGGCTGCCTGTAGCGTCCTGTGTGGTCTAGTGGACAGGGGGTGGCGGATGGTGCTTGAGTGCATTGATTGCGTGTCTGTTGCATTATTTTGCAAGCAGGTCTGTAGGCTATGCTATGCACTATTTGGACAGTTTACGATTTGATTTCATGCTTGCACATCTGTGTACTGCATTATTTAGGAGGAGTTTGCATGTCTGTACTGAAATTATTTCGGTAATTTAGGAGTTGTTTGCATATGCACAGAGCGTTATTTAGGAGTAGTTTTCAGGTCTGTGGGCTGTCTGGCATGACCCCAAGCATGTCAGAGCGAGTGTTCTGTATCAGTGTGATAAATATACTCCATCCCTAAGTAAATTGTTCCAAAATAAATAAAGTACACTCCTTCCTTACCCTCTCCAGCAGCCCAGCTCAGGCTGAGTCATCTTTGCGCCATTTTCCCCCTCCTGACCACCATCTTGGATTGCATCACAGGAGGGATGACAGCACTCTCTGGCAGCAGTAATGTGTACTAGGTCAGTTGGAATCTAGACCTTGTGATGAACACACTGTTTCCCGCCATCTTGGATAACTGTATTTGCGTCATCAGCTGACATCATGGCAGCCATCTAGGATTACGTCACGGATGAGAGCGCCCTCTGGCAGTGGTACTGTGTACTAGATCAGTTGGAGTCTGGACCCCATGGCGACCACACTGTTTCCCGCCATTTCTCCCCACGATCTTATATTACGTCACACCACCATAGTACACCTAGTACACAGTACCACCAGCCTCTGGTGTACTGTGTACTAGGTCAGTTGGAGTCTGGACCCCTTGGCGACCACGCTGGATAGTAGTAGTTCCTCTAATTGTTTAAATAAAATAGTGCATGCAAAATAATATAGATTCATGTCCAGCGCAGGTCCTATGCCCGCCAATACATAGGAGGAGGTGGCGGTCGGGAGACTTAGGTTAGTGGAACTACCCTTTATTTGCAACCATTTTCTTAGGTTAGTAGAGGTAGTCCAAGTGACCTTTCTTATTCAAACTTCCAATGAATTCCTAGGATGATGTGGCGGTCAGGTGACTTAGGTTAATGTTGGTAGCCCAACTGCCCTTTCTTTCCCGCCATTTTCTTAGGTTAGAAGAGGTGTGTTGCATTATCATTATGGAATCTGAACTTCCTGCCATTTTGTGGGGGAGGGGGTCATGTTAGTGGAGGTAGCCCAGTTGACCTATCTTCCCACCAAAATTCAAACTTCCACCAAAATCAGCCATCTTGAATGACGTCACGGCCGCCATCTTGCAGACATCATCAACTGACATCAAGGCTGCTATCTTGGCTGACGTCGTCGCCACCATCTTGGATGACGTCATCGTCGCCATCTTGGATAACGGTACTATGGGGCAGAACACAGGTTGTCCCAATACTCATATCTAAAAGTTCATGACGTAATCCGAAACCCACAACATATCATTAAAAAAAAGCACAAGCAGAATTCGAAGCTCTGTTCTACAGATGAGAAAAATGGCTGGAATATTCGATGTCCCAAAATACTGGTCTGGAGATGCTCTAAAGCCACAATTTTAGCTGAGGGGGACAGCATCCCACCTGTCTGAATCAGAGGAGGCTGGTCTGCTTGCACCCATATCTGAACATTCGAACAGAGAAGACACCACGTGACTCTCTGATGTCATGGAACTTTCTGTAGCTACACTGCTCTGCCCCACCCCATTTTGTTTGAACCAGTCTGTAGAGACTCCTATGCTCCCAACAAAGATGTCTTGTGATTCTCTGACCTCATGGAACTTCCTGTGAATGCAGAACTCTGATTGGTTCTTACTGAATTTCCCTGCCAAATTTCTGCTGCTGGTGTGGGAACACTGTCCGCCACTTTCTGCAGATGCACAAATTAAGAGAATTTCAGCGGCAAACTCTTTGTACAGATCGAGAAAGATACAGCAGTCGTATTGCACTGACAGCTAAATCCTGTCAAGATGGTCTACAGATCATGAATGGAATGAAGTGGAGTATAGTAGCCATCTTTGGGGTCTCCTGCGTGTGTGTCTATCGTCAGGGCGCCGCCACGAAGATCAAAACCGGCCAGTGTCCTAATTACGGATCACTTTACTAAATACCACTGACCGTGGACTGACATCGGCCTCCTTTGGTTTCACGGCCCCCGAACAAGGCACCAAGTGGCGGCATTCAGTTGATCAGGAAATTCCAGACTCGCTTTCTCTCTCTGTCTCTCTCAAGAGAGTCCTGCTTCTCTGTGTGAATCAACATCTCAAAACACTGAGACGGGGGGTTTCATCTCTCCTCAAAATATTGTGTTCCTACTGGCTAGTGCTGGAGACTAAAGAATAGCTGACGCAATTTCGATATCAAAAACCAATTGAAGTAATCCATTTGCACTACCCTATCAAATTAATTATTTAGCAATTTACATGAGTCAAATAGATCGCTTAAAACACTCACCTCCACCTAGCAATGATCCTCCTTCGTCATAAAACATATTTTCAACGTTTGACTATCACACACATTATATAAATGAAGTAATAAAAAGTCCGCCACAAATAAATCTTAGTGTTATATATATATCTGAGGCTTTGTATGCACCGACATTTAAGAGCACCACAAAGTTTCCATTAAACATATCAGGTGAAAAAATACAACAGATCACATAAACTCGTGATCGCAAAGAGTGTGCCGTCCGCCGACTACCAGGAGTCGCTGCAGCGCCATCCGTCGGCAGCAAGCACATCGGACTGTCTCGCGAGCGTTGGTGAGGAGAGACCGACACACATACTGGCTATGCCAGCAGCTGCATGCCCATCCCCCGGCATCCACACACCCGCTGTACTGAACGCTCAGATGTCGGAGAGAGAGGTCACTAAGCAGTCAAGCCATCAATTTACATAGGTGGAATATTCATCCAGTACTAACACTCATCATTTTGAATCTTCTCATGCAACACACACGTCGGCTTCTATCTCTGTTCACCCCCAGCACACTGGTCACTTCGCTAGCGCCCACTGCCACACCCAAGAGCAGACAGGTCAGCACATTCTTTGTACCTAACCACCTGCCACAGGCTGACCTAATTTCTTACTTCTGGTCGCTGAAATGAAAAGACATGTCATGTGGCTAGGGCCTCCCGTCAGGTAGACCATTCGCCTGTTGCAAGTCTATTGAGTTGACGCCACTTCGGCGACTTGCGTGTTGATGAGGATGAAATGATGATGATTAGGTCAATACAACACCCAGTCCCTGAGTGGAGAAAATCTCCGACTCAGCCGGGAATCGAATCCGGGCCCCTTGGCATTACATTCCGTCGCGCTGACCACTTACCTACTGGGGCGGACACTTCTGGTTGCTGACTCCTCGTGACACCCCTGCCCCCAGCCGCACTGCATTGCGAAACAAACACCTATCTGTGGCTTGGATACATACAGTAGTTCTAACCAATTCTACCCCTACATAGACAGACCCCCCCTACCCCCCCCCCCGTTTCAAACATCCACTTTACCCAATCCGAAACAGCAGTGTAGCTGACGATGCACCTACAATTTCTCACATGGAATGTAGGTTTTTCTCTTTTATACAAGTTATTTTAGAAGACAAGAAATTGGAGCATACTCGCACTTTCACATCGCTAAAGTATCGTTACTTGTTGTGAAAATCCTGTACAGTGTGGCACAGACCACATAGATCCTATGGAAATGTATTTTAATGATTACAGTCACTGGTGAATCATATTCATGCCACTCTCATATTTCGAAACGAGTCACCTTTTTCGAACCTATCTGTTAAGAATCCCACATAGCAAAACCCCAGTGTGGTTTTCTAGACAGTCCCTCTGCATCCTGTAACTGTTCCTCAGTATTTGCCCCGCCCACCCTGCAGCTTTGTACATGTGATCATTCCAATTTAACCCCTTACTGAATGACTTTATTTATTGCTGTGAAAAAAATGTCACATATTAATTTCAGTGTCCTGTGTCTGGAAAAATACTTAAAAAATTATATCTCTTATGTGTGGTCCGTTAGTTTTGATTTAAGGGCTTGTGGCATATATGGGACAGCATGCAGCTACAGCTAACATTTTGTGATACTAGTTTCAGGCTGGATGAGAAAACACTTCGAAAATATACAACAAGATATAAACATACATTAGCAGAACTAAGTTTATTTTTTTAAATAATTACAATTTCTGTTCATTAATTTACATGGTTATCAGAAATGAAACAAAATTAATTATCATTTAGTCTATTCATTACGAAATTTCATGAAACAATTTCTCTCCTTATTCAAACATAAAGATACACCGCACTTCCAACATGCTATGTAGGATTTTCCATTGCAGTGTGGATACTTGCATAGACCACGGTTTTTGAGATAGACCGGCATGTGATCTATGCCATCCTGTCGTTCCTGACGCTGAGGAAGATCTGCCACAGAACCTTTCTTCTTCTTACTGTCCAGCAGTCTTTGGACTTCGTTGCTTGGCCTACCTCGTTTCTTGGATAATGTTTTGCCCTTTTACAGAAGGCACCTGCAACTGCTACCTCGAAATCCACTAGGGGCATGTAGTCTATTTCTCCTTCTCCATAGTACCAAGCTATTAACACAAACTAGATCAATTACATGAAAGAATATCTTCAGGTACTACACTCCTGGAAATTGAAATAAGAACACCGTGAATTCATTGTCCCAGGAAGGGGAAACTTTATTGACACATTCCTGGGGTCAGATACATCACATGATCACACTGACAGAACCACAGGCACATAGACACAGGCAACAGAGCATGCACAATGTCGGCACTAGTACAGTGTATATCCACCTTTCGCAGCAATGCAGGCTGCTATTCTACCATGGAGACAATCGTAGAGATGCTGGATGTAGTCCTGTGGAACGGCTTGCCATGCCATTTCCACCTGGCGCCTCAGTTGGACGAGCGTTCGTGCTGGACGTGCAGACCGCGTGAAACGACGCTTCATCCAGTCCCAAACATGCTCAATGGGGGACAGATCCGGAGATCTTGCTGGCCAGGGTAGTTGACTTACACCTTCTAGAGCACGTTGGGTGGCACGGGATACATGCGGACGTGCATTGTCCTGTTGGAACAGCAAGTTCCCTTGCCGGTCTAGGAATGGTAGAACGATGGGTTCGATGACGGTTTGGATGTACCGTGCACTATTCAGTGTCCCCTCGACGATCACCAGTGGTGTACGGCCAGTGTAGGAGATCGCTCCCCACACCATGATGCCGGGTGTTGGCCCTGTGTGCCTCGGTCGTATGCAGTCCTGATTGTGGCGCTCACCTGCACGGCGCGAAACACGCATACGACCATAATTGGCACCAAGGCAGAAGCGACTCTCATCGCTGAAGACGACACGTCTCCATTCGTCCCTCCATTCACGCCTGTCGCGACACCACTGGAGGCGGGCTGCACGATGTTGGGGCGTGAGCGGAAGACGGCCTAACGGTGTGCGGGACCGTAGCCCAGCTTCATGGAGACGGTTGCGAATGGTCCTCGCCGATACCCCAGGAGCAACAGTGTCCCTAATTTGCTGGGAAGTGGCGGTGCGGTCCCCTACGGCACTGCGTAGGATCCTACGGTCTTGGCGTGCATCCGTGCGTCGCTGCGGTCCGGTCCCAGGTCGACGGGCACGTGCACCTTCCGCCGACCACTGGCGACAACATCGATGTACTGTGGAGACCTCATGCCCCACGTGTTGAGCAATTCGGCGGTACGTCCACCCGGCCTCCCGCATGCCCACTATACGCCCTCGCTCAAAGTCCGTCAACTGCACATACGGTTCACGTCCGCGCTGTCGCGGCATGCTACCAGTGTTAAAGACTGCGATGGAGCTCCGTATGCCACGGCAAACTGGCTGACACTGACGGCGGCGGTGCACAAATGCTGCGCAGCTATCGCCATTCGACGGCCAACACCGCGGTTCCTGGTGTGTCCGCTGTGCCGTGCGTGTGATCATTGCTTGTACAGCCCTCTCGCAGTGTCCGGAGCAAGTATGGTGGGTCTGACACACCGGTGTCAATGTGTTCTTTTTTCCATTTCCTGGAGTGTATTTTTTTATCTAATTTGAATTCTGTAATATCGAAGCATAGAATTTAACAAATTGACACCACCCATGGTCATTGTAGATCATCGCAGAGAGTGAACAAGGTATCATTTTGTATTTCTTTTCCTTTCTGAAAAGCCTCTTATTTTCACCTTCTGGCTTGGATCCAACATACGTGGACAAATTGTTGACTACTCTGTTGTCAAACCAGGATACTACTGACAATTCTACGCCATCTGCTGTTGCTACTGTTTCCTTAATGCTACCTTGGCCATTCTCCTTAACGTCTGCCTCTTTAGAAAAAATGCAACCTGGTACACGATTGGCATGGACTGTTCCCAGTGACTGTATTGCTTCCTTATGTAAATACATTTCCAAAAGTGTACTAGTGAACCAATTGTAAAAAGAAGCTTATGGTTCACATGTCGTAGGTCTGTTTGCATAAGATGCACAACATTGCTGCTAACTCCTAGTTCGACAGCACCAGGTATTATAACATTATTCTGAGCTCCAGTGAAAATTTCGTAATCGTAGCTGAATCCTGACACCCCATTAAGAACAAAAGGTTAGAGCCCCCATTTATGTAGTTTACTAGGATTGTATTGTTTTAGTGAAGATATGCACTGTGTTGAAATAGTCTGTTCAGCCACAGCTAAAAATTCCTCTTTTGATTCTCGCAACAGTCTTTCACCCAACTGGTCTAGTAGTGGGCGAATTTTGAAAAGTTTGTCATGGTTGGGGTCACTAGTGGGGACTAGATTACTGTTATCACAGAAGTGCGTGAAACGTTTTATTTATTCCCATCGGTTACAGCTGATTATGTCACTTACAGCAGGGTGGCTCAGATGTTGAGACCAATAATGCATTGTTGCTGGGAGTTGAATAATGGACATAAACATGGTCGTACCAATAAATTGTTCCATTTCTTCTACATTAACATTTACACTTTTATTAGGTTGGTACTGAACAGAATACAAATTAGTTTGTTTGGTTATGTACTGCACTATGTCTTCAGTAAAGAAATACTAAAAATATTCCACAGGAGTGTCAAGATCAAATATTTCCTCAGGAAGATTAGTATTACCGGTGAATTTTATATCTTCATCTTTTCTAATCAAGTGCCCTACTTTCCGGTGTATTGTAGGTTTCTCCACCTTAGTAGGAGGTTCTGAAATTCGTTGCTTTGCTCTAACTCTATCTGCAACACGATTACCATTAACATTACAATCAGCAGTAACCCTCATCTCACTGTCATCTTCTGACTCTGATTCCGTTTCTGGTATCACAGTTCTTTTCTTTGTTATATTATAGCTCTTAGCACTGATATCATCACACTCTCTGATGCTGAACAAAGCACAACATTTTCATTTTGAAAACATTGTTCTGCAGAAAATGTTTCGTCATTTGACGTGTCTGGGTGTTCACTAACGTTTCCATCCTCAATAACTTTTATCGTGGCAGAAGAGCTGTAAAACTTTGTTACATTCATTGCACTAACACAGCTGAAAAGAAAATATATATTTTACTACGAAAGTGTGGCTATGATGAATGTTTACTCTATGCTACCAATAATGCATGTTGTGCCATATGTGTCACAAACCGATTTTTCAATATTATATATATTCTAATTGACAAATATATAAACTTACATCTTCAAAATTATCCACAGATGTCCTTTCACCCCTAGAAATTATATAAACTCCGAACTCAAATGTTTACTGTGTCTGTGTCCTATTAAATATACAGGTATTGGTCCATTGGAGCAGGTGACCAATGATCGAATTCACTTCCACAGGCCAGTGTAAAGTTTTGTCATCTGTTCTTTAGGAGGACCATATCCCCTAGATTATCAGTCGCATGAGAGAGTCACTTTATTGTTCTTTTGTAAGCAGTTTGATGCATTGTTATTTTTCTGCTGTAACACATCCAAGCGGTGTATGCCGTCAGCTTTGTACATCGTCATACAGTTTGTTTTTTCCCACCATGACTTCGAAGTCTGTGTCAGGTTCTAAATCAACATTAACATGTCCCGATCCATTGGCTCTCACTGAAACATGAACATCACATGGTGTAAGCCATGCTGTTGTTCCCACAAAACACTGGATGATTGAAATAAAAGACAGAGGCGGTGTTTCTTATTGACAAAAATGTGAAAGACATCGCGACATATGGAAACTGGGAGGGTTTGTAGCATTGTGGAGAGTTTCCATAAAACTGCCTGAAGGTGAGATACGACCTCTACATTTAAACTCATCTTTCACTGTGACAGGGTAGCAGATGTATAGGTGCTCCATTTCGATTGATTCTTCATATTGCAGTCATGTACATGATCACTGTTTTGGTACTGGCCATCCCCAGAAGGTGTTGCACACTCCAAGGCTCTCTCTGTCACAAACAGGTGGTATCAGTCAATCATTATGTGGTAATCAACAGTGTACCAGTGGACAAAAAAAATGGCTCTGAGCACTATGGGACTTAACATCAGAGGTCATCAGTCCCCTACACTTAGAACTACTTAAACCTAACTAACCTAAGGACATTACACACATCCATGCCCGAGGCAGGATTCGAACCTGCCACCGTAGCAGCCGCGTGGCTCCGGACTGACGCGCCTAGAACCCCTCGGCCACACCAGTGGACAGATGGGGTGGAAAAGAACCATCGATATGGGGTGATGTACCACAATAAGCACCACAGCTTAGCGCAATTAATTTCAGTAATTTTACCAGTTTTTCATAATTTCAATGCCAACTAATGACACGGCAGCATGCTTTTCAAGTTCTGTATAATCGCTAAACCAACCCCGCCCCCCAGCCCCCCCTCCCCCTCTACTTTGCGATTGTGAATGTAGATAGATGATTGTGCAGTATGGTTAATTCTCGAACATATGCACCAAAATATACCAGACAGCACTCTATACCGATCTACATATTTCTAGCACTTGCATCATATTACAGTTGCCCATCTTTCCCTAAGTGGATGGGAGTCACAGAGCATTCTCACATTCTCAGGATAAAGTTGGAGATTGAAAGATCTCCCCACACTGTCTTTGACCAACCCCCCCTACAACACTGTCCTTGATTCAATTTGCAGCTGACCAGAAGTTGGAGGGTACTATACCTGCTACATTCTGTGTGTCGTGAAGGAACAGAGTGGGCTGAGTCTATAACTGATATTGAGCAAAGACTGTTCTGCACCAATCTTACTCATGGCGACCATCCAAGTGTACAAGATCTCTCCAGATGCGTGCATGTTGAGGAGGCTAGCACGCCTTACACGCAAATATTAGATATGATAGTGTCATAATGATATAACAGACGGTTAAGCAAAAATCTTTCGTTTATGCATGATAGAGCTCCAGATGGATGTAATTTGAAACAATTTATGTAAATAAACTGTGTTATCAATTGTGAAGTATGGTTCCGGTGTTTGATGTCCATGCCAAGAAGATATTGGTAAGAGAGAAATGATCATGGAACATAAACACACGCACTCCTAAGGCTACATAGTTATGCATTTAAACACCCTATAATGCTAGAGTGGTGCGGTTTCTTACACATTAGTCATGTGGAATACAACACTGAACACTGTTAATATTCCAATATATTAATTAATACTTCAATATATTTCCCACACTTAACATACATTCTCCCTGCAAGTTTCACTAAAATAAACTATGGTGACAGACTGTGAAGTGATAAAACTATTACCTTGCACAGCAAAGAAAACGGCGATTCTTTGTAATACAAACACTATATAGGTTTACAGAGGTGTATGACACGCACTATTTATGGCGCTCAAGCCTGATAACGTTTGGAAATTATATGTTCACAACAGTCCTATAAAATGATCGTCGGAAGCTGAAGATGCATACGCAGAAACAGTGACAACTGACAAGGAAATAAAGACCACAGTCAGTACCCAGATGAGATGTAACAGTCTTATCGCAGTTTATTGCTGGTAACCTTTCTCTTGCACACAGAAGTCATGGACAAATGTTATACTGTGTTGCTCATGTGCAGGATAATATTGCCGTTTTGCCTTCATGCCACATTTCTAGAATGCCTCCACTTTCCTCTATTAATGTGTGTATGTGTAGATCAGTCGACTATCCTCCCCTAGAACTCTCAATTTTATTGATTTTGCTCACTACTCATTTCATGTTATTTTATCTGTAATTTTATATATTCTTAGTCAATTTCTGTAATTCTACTAGAATTATGCAATTTTACATATTTCATCGTATTTTCCTCAATTTTTACGTATGTCACATCAATTTTTCGTGATTATGCCAGATTTTCCTCGAATTTTACCGATTTTGTGTCATTTTTCATATTTTCCAAAGTTTTCCATATGTATGCGGTTATATTGCTGACATATCGATGCGCTATTTGATTTTCTGCAAGAATATTTGCGTATATTATACACCAACCTACTAAAAACTCCCAAGACTTTACCTCCCTGATGATCCACATGCATGTATTTTGGATAGTATAGTAACAGTCTCTTCGTACCTATATGAATCTGAAGACTCGATGTATGTCCAAGATGTGACAGAGAAATTGAATACTTCGCATACATCTTTGTTTGTGTAGAGGAGGGTGCTGAAATAGGTTTTCCATCGATGAACAAGATTCATCATACATGCATTGGAAGCCCCCTGCTGACTGTGCTATGGAGACATTTGCTGTTAACGATTGCTGGTAGATAGTGCTCAAATTCACACACAGAACACACAATTTTTAAAAAATGGTTTAATGTGTGATAAATGACCTGTAGCAACATCTCCCTCTTTCTAGAATGCATCATCAATCCACCATTAAATCATATCTCGTTACAACCCTCTGAACCTATTACTCCATCTACTTTCTATCATCCTTTAACGCAGATCCATGTTAATTTAGAGGCAGATGGTTCTCTTTTCTAGGAAAGCATGAAAGACAACAGTCAACTTGCATGTATCATTACTACCCTAATGGACATACAGTGTAAAGTTGTTAAAAAGCTATACAGCAATTGTTTTGTAAGGTGTTGTTTAGCTGACACCTCATGGCTGTGATTGGTGGAGAGTACAGAGAACTACATTGTAAATACTGTTTGTTAGGGTTTAAAACACCTAAATAGTCCTGTACAGGGTCAAACACACGATCCATTCTGTAGTCTGTATATTGCAGTCACCCCAGCTGACAACACAACGCTCTTTAGCTAAGGACACTTTACAAAAATGTATAAGGCAGTTGCCGATAACTTAAGGATCACACCTGGACTTGTGATCCAACGAATATAAATTTATTATTCTACATTAGGCGGTCATGCACATCCAACATGCTATTCAACTGTCTTATCGCTGTCGACGAAAAATGACTGTTTCTCTGGTTCCCAGTGCTTCCGTGTTAACTTTTTCTCATATTTCTCTTGCTGTCACAAACCCATTCACATGTACATTTTTCCTGCGCCAAGCAGAAGAAATGCAAGTACTCCCTCATTCCCTCCAAATTTCCCCCGCATTTTGGCGTATTTTCCCTCAATTTATATCTTTTTTCCGTCATTTCTCGTAATTTTATCGATTTTATGTCACCTATTCCCATGTGATCATGACACCAATTCTCGCCATGTATGCTAAAATTGCTTGTAAATGTAGTACATCTGTCAATACCTAGCGCAGACGCACTATTTTTCTTGTTGGATGGTATAATATGGCACTCCTACTCAAATGGATCCAGTCACCTCCGACTACATATTCTACAGTTGCAGTGCATTTGTTCTGTTTCCTATATGCCTGTGTCTGTGCATATGTCCCAGATGACTCCTATGAGCCAGAGTAGACCCAAGTTAGTGTTTGAGTGTGGATTCTCAATGTATCATGTCCTGAGCGATGTTCGGATGCAGATCCATAATATGCCATGTCCAGGATAGGGTATGAAGGTGGATCCACTGCGCATTATATCTAGAGCGATGTTCAGAGGCGAATCCACAATATGCCACGTCCGGGATAGGGTTCGAAGGTGGATCCATCGTGCGTTACATCTGGAGATGTGTTCTATGTCCGAAGCTGGATCCACCAGCAGGAGGAATGGGTCACGGGAGCCATCTGCGACACATGCAAAGACATAGACATTCAGAAAACAGAGCAAACGCACTGCTTCTCTCCTTGAGCATGCACATTTTTCATATCAAAGTGATGTCTGTTGAAAAGGAAAACAGTTCTACTGTAGAAGTGCATGACTTATTAGAAAGTTCTTAGAAATACGGACTTGCGAATAAGTCCATCTGGCTCAAAGTCAGACAAGTTTCAAATTCCTTTCCAGAAGCTGGCTCTACAAAGGAATGCCAGGTGTACATGCAAATTGTATGTGGTTTCTATGAACTTGAACTGAATACCTAGAAAATGAATGCAGTCAAAAGAAGAATTCAAGTGCTTCAAATGGCTTAAACTCACGGACCTAAAGGGCCTTTGCTGTGAAGGCAGTATTCCATGTCTTCAGTAATTACAAACCAAAGGTGTGAAAATAGATCATTAGAAATTGTTTGATCAATTCAACAACATCAAGAATTGTGCCAAATCTTTAAAACTGTACAAAACCTTTAAACTAGGCCAACAGTGATGTTATTTGTTTAAAAAGTGTCAAAATGTCGAACATTTTTTGAAATGTTAAACGTGGCTGCACTTCAGCAATGGCGCATCTAAAAACTTGATAGGATTGGAAATAACACCCAACCACTTTCAGAATTAATGGTTTATTAACCTTTTACCATGGTTTCGCAAAATATAAATTTTTCTTTTTCAGAATTAAAATGGACTCAAAAAATCACATACTGACATAACCAGATGTTGAAGCCATAAGGCTCCTGTGTAGTACAGTTGTATTGTTTATGTAGGTGACATGCACATTGCACTAGACAAGAGCCTTATGGCTTCAATATCTATTTACATCAATACGTGACTTTACGAGTCCATTTTCCTTCTGAAAAAGACAAATTTTTATTTGTCGAAACCTTTGTAAAGGGTTAATAAACCTTTAATTCTGCAACTGGTTCGCTGTTATTGCCAATCCTATCAAATTTTCTGAAATTTGGCCAATTTGACTATTTTTCTTGGCGATTCCTGGTACCAAAGCAACTACTGGACGTGCATTTTTTTTCTCACAGCTGCTCAGTGGACAAAAGAGAGGAACCATTTGTTGAAACATTCAATCTGTGGCAACAACGGCGATTTAGTCGACCGCCATAACTGGACCTATTGTATAAAAATGTGCTTAAACCAGAGGCTCAGACGATTCTGCGGAGATCTGGGGTGCAAATTTATCGTAGTAACTGCCGTCTGCCGGCCGAAGTGGCCGCGCGGTTCTGGCGCTGCAGTCTGGAACCGCGAGACCGCTACGGTCGCAGGTTCGAATCCTGCCTCGGGCATGGATGTGTGTGATGTCCTTAGGTTAGTTATGTTTAACTAGTTCTAAGTTCTAGGGGACTAATGACCTCAGCAGTTGAGTCCCATAGTGCTCAGAGCCATTTGAACTGCCGTCTGCGTCACGTCTGCTGTACAGCGAGCTACGTTAATTTAATTTTGAACTGTATTTTTCTTACTTGTCACTTCTTCTTCCGTGTGTTTTTGCTTTTAGGAAGCTTTAATTGTCGAGTGCTAGTAATAGTGTTCCATAGATTTCGTGTTTGTTTTGAATACAGAGAGAGTCCCTCTAGTCAACCACAGTGACAGTCGTGCTAGTGTTTGTTTTCAATACAGTCCAGAGACAGGTAGTGCTATTTTCATTGTTTTCTACAAGAAGTGACCAGTAACCATAGTTTAGTCAACTATCAGCCGCCTTTAGTGAATTAGCAGTCTAGTTAAAAGTTGATTAACTCTCTACAGTAAATTGATTTCTTAGGATGGATAGGATGTGTGACTGCTGTGTACGGACGCAGGAGGAGCTGGCCACTTTTCGCGAACAGCTGAACGTGTTGCTGGCCGCGGTCAGCCGTCTTCAGGCTGCTGCCTCGGAGTGTAGCGGCAGTGGGGAGTCTGGTGCGTCGCATGGTACACCCGAGGTGTTACATGCTTCACCCACTGTCCCTGCTGTCGAGACATCTTCGTGGGTACCGGGCGCGGTTTGGCCACCCTCTTCCCAAGGGGAGTGGCGGGTTCAGCGGCGTTCGCGGCGCACGAGGCGGAGGGTCAATGTGGAGGCTGGCCGTGTGGCATCGCCCGCTCTGCCTGTGAGTGGACATGTGGCCGCTCCTTCAGCAAGGTCCGAGCAGGCACACGGGGGGAGGGTTTTATTAGTTATTGGAAGCTCCAACGTTAGGCGGGTGTGGAGCCCCTTAGGGAAATAGCGGAAAGGTGTTCACTCTGTCTGCTTGCCGGGGGTCTCATCCGAGATGTGGAGGAGGCCCTGCCGGGGGCGATAGAGAGCACTGGGTGCACCCGACTGCAAATTGTTGCTCATGTCGGCACCAATGACTCCTGCCATCTGGGTTCAGAGGTCATCTTCAGTTCGTACAGGCGATTAGCGGAGTTGGTGAAGGCGGAAAGCCTCGCTCGCGGGGTGGAATCTGAGCTAACTATTTGTAGTATCATTCCCAGAACCGATCGCGGTCCTCTACTTTGGAGCCGAGTAGAGGGCTTAAACCAGAGGCTCAGACGATTCTGCGGAGATCTGGGGTGAAACTTTCTCGACCTCCGCTATCTGGTGGAGAAATGTAGGGTCCCCCTGAATAGGTCAGGCGTGCACTACACGCAGGAAGCGGCTACAAGGGTAGCGGAGTACGTGTGGAGTGCACATGTGGGTTTTTTAGGTTAGAGAATTCCCTCCATAGGCCCGACAAGACGCCTCCTGAGACGCGGCAAGGTAGGAGTAGGCAAAATACAACAGGGAATAACAATATTAATGTGCTAATAGTAAACTGCAGGAGCGTCTATAGAAAGGTTCCAGAGCTGCTCTCATTAATAAACGGTCACAATGCGCACATAGTACTAGGGACAGAAAGTTGGCTGAAACCAGATGTAAACAGTAATGAAATTCTAAACTCAGATTGGAATGTATACCGCAGAGACAGGCTGGACAGTGAAGGGGGAGGCGTGTTTATAGCGATAAGAAGTGCAATAGTATCGAAGGAAATTGACGGAGATCCGAAATGTGAAATAATTTGGGTGAAGGTCACAGTTAAAGCAGGCTCAGATATGGTAATTGGATGTCTCTATAGGCCCCCTGGCTCAGCAGCTGTTGTGGCTGAGCACCTGAAGGATAATTTGAAAAATATTTTGAGTAGATTTCCCCACTATGTTATAGTTCTGGGTGGAGAATTTAATTTGCCGGATATAGACTAGCAGACTGAAAAGCTCATAACGGGTGGCAGGAACAAAGAATCCAGTGAAATTTTTTTAAGTGCTTTATCTGAAAACTACCTTGAGCAGTTAAACAGAGAACCAACTCGTGGCGATAACATATTAGACATTCTGGTGACAAACAGACCCGAACTATTTGAAACAGTTAACGCAGAACAGGGAATCAGCGATCATAAAGCGGTTACTGCATCGATGATTTCAGCCGTAAATAGAAATATTAAAAAAGGTAGGAAGATTTTTCTGTTTAGCAAAAGTGACAAAAAGCAGATTTCAGAGTACCTGACGGCTCAACACAAAAGTTTTGTTTTAAGTACAGATAGTGTTGAGGATCAGTGGACAAAGTTCAAAACCATAGTACAATATGCGTTAGATGAGTATGTGCCAAGCAAGATCGTGAGAGATGGAAAAGAGCCACTGTGGTACAACAACCGAGTTAGAAAACTGCTGCGGAAGCAAAGGGAACTTCACAGCAAACATAAACATAGGCAACGCCTTGCAGACAAACAAAAATTACGCGAAGCGAAATGTAATGTGAGGAGGGTCATGCGAGAGGCGTTCAATGAATTCGAAAGTAAAGTTCTATGTACTGACTTGGCAGAAAATCTTAAGAAATTTTGGTCTTCTGTCAAAGCGGTAGGTGGATAAAAACAAAATATCCAGACACTCTGTGACCAAAATCGTACTGAAACAGAGGATGACAGACTAAAGGCCGAAACACTAAATGTCTTTTTCCAAAGCTGTTTCACAGAGGAAGACTGCACTGTAGTTCCTTCTCTATACTGTCGCACAGATGACAAAATGGTAGATATCGAAATAGACGACAGAGGGATAGAGAAACAATTAAAAGGCCGCTGGACCTGATGGGATACCAGTTCGATTTTACACAGAGTACGCGAAGGAACTTGCCCACCTTC
Organism: Schistocerca nitens; assembly: GCF_023898315.1. NCBI lineage: Eukaryota > Metazoa > Arthropoda > Insecta > Orthoptera > Acrididae > Schistocerca > Schistocerca nitens. The sequence continues at coordinate 55,357,127 of NC_064616.1, forward strand.
TTGCAGCGTTGTACCGTAGGTCTCTAGAAGAGTGTAGCGTTCCAAAGGATTGGAAAAGGGCACAGGTCATCCCCGTTTTCAAGAAGGGACGTCGTACAGATGTGCAGAACTATAGACCTATATCTCAAACGTCGATCAGTTGTAGAATTTTGGAACACGTATTCTGTTTGAGAATAATGACTTTTCTGGAAACTAGAAATCTACTCTGTAGGAATCAGCATGGGTTTCGAAAAAGACGATCGTGTGAAACCCAGCTCGCGCTATTCGTCCACGAGACTCAGAGGGCCATAGACACGGGTTCCCAGGTAGATGCCGTGGTTCTTGACTTCCGCAAGGCGTTCGATACAGTTCCCCACAGTCGTTTAATGAACAAAGTAAGAGCATATGGACTATCAGACCAATTATGTGATTGGATTGAAGAGTTCCTAGATAACAGAACGCAGCATGTCATTCTCAATGGAGAGAAGTCTTCCGAAGTAAGAGTGATTTCAGGTGTGCCGCAGGGGAGTGTCGTAGGTCCATTGCTATTCACAGTGTACATAAATGACCTTGTGGATGACATCGGAGGTTCACTGAGGCTTTTTGCGGATGATGCTGTGGTATATCGAGAGGTTGTAACAATGGAAAATTGCACTGAAATGCAGGAGGATCTGCAGCGAATTGACGCATTGTGCACGGAATGGCAATTGAATCTCAATGTAGACAAATGTATTGTGCTGCGAATACATAGAAAGAAAGATCCCGTATCATTTAGCTACAATATAACAGGTCAGCAACTGGAAGCAGTTAATTCCATAAATTATCTGGGAGTACGCATTAGGTGTGATTTAAAATGGAATGATCATATAAAGTTGATCATCGGTAAAGCAGATGCCAGACTGAGATTCATTGGAAGAATCCAAAGGAAATGCAATCCGAAAACAAAGGAATTAGGTTACAGTACGCTTGTTCGCCCACTGCTTGAATACTGCTCAGCAGTGTGGGATCCGTACCAGATAGGGTTGATAGAAGAGATCGAGAAGATCCAACGGAGAGCAGCGCGCTTCGTTACAGGATCATTCACTTATCGCGAAAGCGTTACGGAGATGATAGATAAACTCCAGTGCAAGACTCTGCAGGAGAGACGCTCAGTAGCTCGGTAAGGGGTTTTGTTGAAGTTTCGAAAACATACCTTCACCGAGGAGTCAAGCAGTATATTGCTCCCTCCTACGTATATCTCGCGAAGAGACCATGAGGATCAAATCAGAGAGATCAGAGCCCACACAGAGGCCTACCGACAATCCTTCTTTCCACGAACAATACGAGACTGGAATAGAAGGGAGAACAGATAGAGGTACTCAAGGTACCCTCCGCCACACATCGTCAGGTGGCTTGCGGAGTATGGAGGTAGATGTAGATGTAGATGTAGATCAGATGGGAAAATTGACACTCAAAAATGCAAATTCTCTTATATGCTGCATTTCATTATTTGTGCACTTAGGAAGTACTAAAGTGTTTCAGTCTCTATATTTTTACGTGTATGCTTCGTAAAAATACTGTACCTCAAATACCCACAAATGGTGACATCGAACTGGATAGTTCATCTTCTGTGTGCGTTTTGATACATACTGTGCACTCTGGATCCCACCACTGCAGATAAGGATGAACCTCAGACCTCACAATAGGATTCACCTCCAGAATCTATCCCTCCCGTCTGACCGTAGTCATCGCATGGGAAACAAGAACACAAAAGTTCCACGTTTTTGGCCAACCAATGCACAGCTGTGGCTAACACAAGTCGCCACAATTTTTCGTTTCCACAGTGTTGATTCCGACATTGAGAAATTTACTACTGTCATTTCGCAACTGGACTTTACACCTAGTGAACAACTGGCAGATGTGTTTGCCAGACAGTCTTTCGCTGCTCTTAAAGATGCTATCTTCGAACGTTTTGTGCTGACCCCAGAATCACGCTACAGAAAATCATGGAGAGTGAGGCAGTGACCGGTACTCCTCCCCCCCCCCCCCCCTTACCACCCAAATGCTCCGCATACTGCACATCTTGATGGGACAAAATCCGCTATCGGAACAATCACGAAAGCTTTTATGGTTCCAACGTTTCCCCCTAGATGTTTGGGCAATATTATCAGCTTTTTTGAGTTTCTCACTGACGAGTTGGCACGAAAACCAGACTCTGTAGCTACTGCTTATGCAGATTGAGATCTGTGTGGAGTAAAATCTGAGGCCCAAATGTACAATTCAGCCTCAGCGGCTTCTGGAGGCCCTGCACTGTTCATTACTTTCCCTCCGGCGCTGGAGCCATCTATGAGTCATCTTATCAACGAGCTGGCCCACCTTACTGCCAGGTTGCAGGGAAATAGCAGCTGAACATGGTGCTGGTTTCATAAATGTTTTAGTGAAGCTGATCAACGTTGTATGGCTCCATGTTTCTACCCAAACTTCTCAGATGAGTGCCAGTAGGCAAGCATACTCGTCAAGATCAGATACAGCGCCTACAAGCCACGCAAAACTGAACTGTATCTACAGTGACAGGTTCACACAGACTTTTGGTAAAGGACAAACATACTGGGTACAGTTCGTTAGTGAACTCACGATCTGAGAACAGTGTATACCCTATGTCGCATAATATGCACCGCTCTAGTGAGCAAATGCCTATTCTCACTACAGCTAATGGCTCTCACACTGCCACATTTTGAACGGCGCAGTTGGCTTTGGATTTCGGTGATGAGCTGCAACCCACTTGAATCTTCGTGGTTGCTGATGTCAAAGGTACAATTATCGGCAATGATTTTTAGCGTAATTTTGCTGTCATGCCAGATTTAGTGCATCACTTCTTTGCAAAGTGCCACTCTTATCTACTACTTCTATCGCATCGTTACACGTCGTGAGTGATGCCGTCGGTCTCAATCACTTGATATCCGCGACAACCGCGCCGGCCATGCCGCGTGAAAAGGATTTGTTACCGTTTCCGTATTCAAGTGGAAAGCGTGTGTCACGCGAGAAGATACTGAAACGTCCTGCCGCTAACATAATGAAGCTACAGGAGAGTTATCACAGACTTACGGCTCAAATTTCTGCAGTACAAGCTCGTTGCAATGCAGAACAAAGTGCGCGAAAGCAATGCAACATTACCCAAAAAGAATCCGCTGTTTCTGCAGAATTAGCGACAGCACGTGTCAGTCTTCATGACTGTCAGCGTATAGCCAGTAGAGGGAAACCTCGCACCGCCATCCCTTCTCTTTCAGCAGCCAGCATATCAAACCTTGGCAGACAGCTGCTACGAGAATATCCTGTTGCCGGCAGCGGTGGTCTAGCGGTTCTAGGCGCTCAGTCCGGAACCGCGCGACTGCTACGGTCGCAGGTTCGAATCCTGCCTCGGACATGGATGTGTGTGATGTCATTAGGTTAGTTAGGTTTAACTAGTTCTAAGTTCTAGGAGGCTGATGACCACAGATGTTAGTCCCATAGTGCTCAGAGCCATTTGCACCAATATCCTGCGCTTACTGATCCAGCGCAGACTAGAGATGGGCAAAACCGTTCTTTTCAGAGATCGGATCTAGGACATATAAAGAGGAGTAAAATAATTTTGTGTTATGTCCCTCGTAATTTTGAGCTATAAAAGTTTAAATATCGTCTGCTGTAAAAACTGTAAATATTGCACCATAACCCTAAATATCTTTTATCAAGTGGAAAATTTTTAAGAATGAAGACTGATTCTTGATATATTTCGATACTTCTATTGGAAAAACTACAATATAAGAATTATAACATAACTATAATTAGCGTGTCTGCAGTCATCGCCGGCCTTCGTGGCCGAGCGGTTCTAGGCGCTGAAATGTTTTGTCTGCTCAAAATCCTTGCCGTTTGAATCGGGAGTCCGGTAATGTTGCCCGGTCAATCAGTTCGTACCTGGAGGTAATCCCAAACCGCTCTGATAAACCTTTAAGGGAATTACACTGAAGAGGCAAAGAAACTGGTATACTTGCCTAATATCGTTTAGGGTCCCTGGGAGCACGCAGAAGTGCCGCAACACGACGTGTCGTGGATACGACTAATGTCTGAAGTAGTGCTGGAGGGAACTGACACCACCAATCCTGCAATCCTGTAGGGCTGTCCATAAATCCGTAATAGTACGAGGGGGTGAAGATCTCTTCTGCGCAGCACGTTATAAGGCATCCCAGATATGCTCAATAATTATCATGTCTGGGGAGTTTGGTGGCCAGCGGAAGTGTTTAAACTCAGAAGAGTGTTCCTGGAGCCACTTTGTCACAATTCTGGACGTGTGGAGTGTCGCATTGTCCTGCTGGAACTGCCCAAGTCCGTCGGATGCACAATGGACATGAATGGATGCACGTGATCAAACAGGATGCTTACGTACGTGTCACCTGTCAGAGTCGTATCTAGACGTATCAGGGGTTCCACATCACTCTAAATTCACAAGCCCACGTCATTACAGAGCCTCAACCAGCTTGAACAGTCCCTTGATGACATGCAGGGTCCATGGATTCATGAGGTTGTCTCCAAACCCGTAGACGTCCATCCGCTCGATACAGTTTGAAACTAGACTCGTCCGACCAGGCAATATGTTTCCAGTCATTAACAGTCCAATGTCGGTGTTGACTGGCTCAGGCGAGGCGTAAATCTTTGTGTCGAACAGTCATCAAGAGTACACGAATGGGCCTTCGCCTCCGAAAGCCCATATCGATGATGTTTCGTTGAATGGTTCGCACGCTGACACTTATTGATGGCCCAGCATTGAAATCTGCAGCAATTTGCGAAAGGGTTGCACTTGTGTTACTTTGAACGATTCTATTCAGTCGTCGTTGGTCCCGTTCTTGCAGGATCTTTTCCGGCTGCAGCGAAGTCGGAGATCAGATGTTTTACCGGATTCCTTATATTCACGGTACACTCGTGAAATGGTCGTACGGGAAAATCCCCACTTCACCGCTACCTCGGAGATGCTGTGTCGCACCGTTCGTACACCGGCTAGAACACCACGTTGAAACTCACTTAAATCTTGATAACCTGCCATTTTAGCAGCAGAAACCGGTTTAAGAACAGCGTCAGATACTTGTTCTCTTATGTAGGCCTTGTATTCTGCCTGTTTACATATCTCTGCATTTGAATACGCATAACTATACCAGTTTCTTTGGCGCTTCAGTATATAAACCAATGACTCCATTTCTTGAGGACATTTTTCATTTTTGTCTTTAAAATATTTTAGTTGCCGTTCCATTAATCTTGGGAAGATTTTCATTTCTGCATGTGAGACTGTTCTCCGTGAGGACACCTCTGGTTACCTCATCGAAAACTTTCAAAACTGCAAACCCTGTTACATTATATCCCAGTCTGTTATCTTTTCAGTTTAAGGTGATCGACTTTCCACCTAAAACAGCGAGGCAAGAAATTGTGGTATCTTTGCATCATTTCGTAAATAGAGTTCCATCTGGTTGGGACATCTTGTTTCAGTTTCAGCCGGTCACTTTTTAAATTTTCTTCCTTTTCAGCAAGTTTGCTGCATGCAAAGGGTCTCTCCTTAAAAAAAATAACTCTTTTGATCTCGTCAACGGTTTTTTGTGTTTACTTCTGAATTGAGTGTTGCAGAGTGAGGTTTAAAGAATGTGCAAAGCATGGGATACGCATAAGTTTGAGAAGCATGGCAGTTAATTTCATATTTGACGCATTGTCTGCTTTATGGAGGTGATTTTAAAATCGATATTGTATTTGGCAATAATAGACTTTACCCAATTTTAGGTATTTTCTGCAGTATGTCTGTCTTCGAATTGTAAGCACTGTAAAAGGTATGACTTTAGTTCACTCTTCTCATCTACGAAATGTGCAGTGAGAACATAGAAACTAATGTTATTTACACTTTTCCATGTTTCAGATGTAAGGCAGACTACTCTTGCGGTGACCAAATCAGTTTTAATTATATCCAGTAACTCACAGAACAACTGGGCATTAGAGAGTTTGACAGTGTTTTTTGGCTTGGTAAATTATAATTTGGGCAAAGCATATAACAAATAATTTTTTAAATTCTGTGTCTTCAACTACAGAGAGAGGATGGTATTCTCTGCAAATCATTTTCAAAAGCTGCACATCAAAGTCCATATTTTTATTTAATGCGTGCGGCTTCATAATATTAAAAATTTACTTATTGGTTGTTGTATATGGAAAGCAGTTGGGGATGAGGACATCACAAAAGGAAACAGTCAGGACATTCATGCGCTGGATAGAGCTTGAGACTCAGTTTGCCTTTCTGAGAAGATACCTTCACCCGAGATAGAAGCAGACGTCAGTGAGGACGGTTCACGAGTAATGATTTCTTGAATTTCTGCATCGATTTATGGCGATCTTGATCGGCTTCCTGACCCACATCGTTCCAAAGGTACTATAGCATACTTCGATTTTAGATGTCCCTTGAGGTCTGATGATGAGTCATGGAAATTATCTGCTGACAGCAACGAAATTTTCGTTTTTCTCCCATTTTGGTAAAATGGTACCCTACATCGCTTGTAATTCTTCTAGTAGAGGGCAATGTGGTTGATGTATTGTTGTGCAGCACTGGAAAGTACGCTGTGAAAACAAATGTACATCCAGCACATTCTATAACCAGATGTTATACAGTAGTATTTAGGACGTTATGATCTGTGAAACATAGACCAACAATAGTGAAGTTTGGTTCATATACGAAAAGGTCTGAAAAAGCCATAGTGACTAAGGAACTCGTGAAGACAAGTCTGAAAATACGCAAGGATTTCACTACTGAAAGATAAAAATTTTGAATAATGAGATATCCCAACTTGGGCTACATAGCATGTGAATAAGAGATGGAGGGATAATGGTGTGGATAAAGCATGGAAAAAAAGTGCAAATGAACTCTAAATCCTATGCTTTAGGAGCTATGGACTTGTCTGTAATGGGAGAAAGTATGTGTTACCCAACGCTCTATTATTGCCAAATTTATTGAAGTTGGCAGATCCAAGATGGCGGCGATAGATATGGCAATGTCGCAATGACGTCATGGTACGAAGTTCTAATTTTGTCAGGAAGATAGGTCAATCTGACCTGACAGCATCCCCACCTACCTCAGCACCACACCTCGAGAAAATAGTGGGAAGTTCATATTCCATCAGGACAATGCAACACACCACAGCTACTTCCACTAACCTAAGAAAATGGCGAGAAAATAGGTCACTTGGGCTACCACCACTAACCTAAGTCACCCGACCACCACCTCTTCCTAGGAATTGGCGGGAAAATAACTCAGTCTGTGCTGGATAGGATGGACGTAAGACTTTATTTAAACAGTCTTTATTTAAACAATTTGAGGCAGAACCACCATCCAGTGTCTTCACCATGAGGTCTGGAGTCCAACTGACCTAGTGCACAGTACTGCCACCAGAGGGCGCAGTCATTCCCCCCGTGACCTAATCCAAGATGGCAGTCCGGGAAGGGGAAAATGATGGGAAAAAATTCAGCCTGTGCTGTGCTACTGTAGAGAGGAAGGAGTGTACTTTATTTATTTTGGAACAATTTATTTAGGGACGGGTTTGACATAGTATATTTACTACACTCATACGAAACACTCGCCCCGACGTGCTAGGGGTCACAGTAAATAGTCTACAGACCTGCAAATTACTCGTAAACTATTAAAATAATGCAGTACACTGATGTACAGACACACAAACAACTCGTAAATTACTGAAATAATGCAGTACACAGCATACAGACCTGCAAACTACTCGTAAATCACCGAAATAACCCAGTACACCGATGGACAGACACACAAACTACTCATAAACTGTCTAAATAATGCATTGCACAGCAAACAGGCCTGCAAACTACTCGTAAACTGTTGAAATAACGCATTGCACAACCTACAGACACGCTCACAACGCTTAAACAGCCGAAAATAATGCAGTGCACAAACACTCATTGCACATAAAAAAAAACGCTTTCAAACTATCAAAGAACTGTTCCAATGCATGTACGCACTGACATCACCAACTCCGCACATGCCCCCGCAAAGTGACGACAAGGCCGTCAGCTGTCGAGCTAGGTACAGGTATCCATTCAGGTCCCACAAGCATGAGGCGCCTTCATCCCTTTCATACTTGACACCTGAGAAATTCCTGTCGAAATACATGTTCACTTAGGCACCGTTGCTGACGCGATGACGCATAGCTGCAGTGAGGGTCCAGGACCGTGAGAGATGTTTGCATAGCAGCTAAAAGGTTCACAATGTCTGATGACGTCACATGTCTATCTAAATTAGCACCAACTCACCCTCTGGGCCGGTGGCACGAAACCTGTGGATACTGACGTCACAGGTCATGCTATAGAAATCTGTTCCAATGCTTCCCAGAATAGCACAGGGTGCATTGCTGCTAGCGATCCTATGCGGGCTGCATCTAGCCATGCACACATGCTTACCTGTCCACCGTGGCTGACACATAACCACAAAATGTTCGTCCTGCTGTCAGTATATGTCTCAGAAACGGTAAACGTTCTCACAGCTAAAAGCCATCATGTCTGTGCATGCTCGTGAAAACACCGTTAATCATAAAAGCATTCTTATTGTTTGGATAGAGAGCACATCTAAGCACAGACAGGAGGAAATCAGAACAATTATGCAAACAGAATTCGAAGCACTGTCCTGCAGAGGAGAAAAATGGCGGGAATTTTTGGTATCCTACAGGCGCGACTTTCAGTGGCAAAATACTGTTTTGCACAGATCACCATATTGCACCGACAATTAAACCCTTCAAAGTGACCTACAGATCGTCAAATATGGAAAGACTCTTGGTCAATTACACTGCTCTGCCACTGAGGACGGGAGATTGAATATTAGAGCGTGAAACCCATCTCCAACAAAGAAATATATCACCACGTACTGTGTCGATGTAGCAAACATACAATTCGTATCCTGTGCCACACAAAATGGCCCCTTTTACACCATTCGTATAGCTATCGACCCAGACAGTTGTACATATACCACGAAGACAGACAACATCAGCACATGCACCGTAGGTATACTCCACGCTGCACTAGATATTTCCTGGGAGGTCATCCACTCCCGGCGTGTAGCGAGAGCACCCTCAGTGGACTGAAGTCACTCTCAGAGCTGTTCTACAAATTCGGAGTCTTCCCCCATTGGCACAAAAGCATTACTGCTTACGGCCTGATTTGCTTGCTTACTTGCTTTTCTGCACCCATCTCCAGACTCTGGGATTACACGAACATATGTAATTTCGCATGGTTCACCAGAATATCATACGATTTTCGCGATACTTCTCGATATCTAGCACATAGCAATATCGCTTGCATAGCAATATCGCTCGTGTAATATAATTCCGAAGATGTAGATTGGAAATTATTCTCTAGAAACCCGAAACTTTAGCGAGGTGGAGCGTGCTGTAAACCACTGAGTAACTAGAAACGTATCCCGTCTGCGAAGACTTTTACATGAAAACTCGAATGAAAAATAGAGGAAACTGATATTTCCACTCGAGAACACCGATGTCGGCGATGTAACAGATTCCAAATCATCCCTATAATTTACAAAGTCAACTAAGGTGTTTATCATGTCTAGAGAACCAAAAAACGTGTCTTCCACCCGTCTTTCACCTGCTAGATGCACACACCATAATCGATGTTCCCTCAACTAACTAAAGGTGCGAAATGTGCTCAAACAGTCAATCGGACAATTTACATGAGAGAATAATGTTCAAGCACAAACACACATTCATATTGAATCTTCTCGCATTTTCAGCCAAAAACGAAAGGTGCCCAAAACATACGAGGGCAATCCCAAAAGTAAGGTCTCCTATTTTTTCATAAGTACATACACCTGTTTATTTCTACAATGGTTTACATCAGTTTGCACCTTGAACATTTAGCTATTTTTCGACATAATCACCATTTCTGTTGATGCACTTTAGTAGATGCTGTGGCAGTTTTTGTATGCCCATGTCATACCAGCTCGCCGCCATTCTGTTCAGAAAGTTATGAACCTCTTCTTTCACCTCGTCGTAGGAGCTGAATCGCTTTCCGGCCAAATGTTCTTTTAACCTAGGGAACAGGTGATAGTCACTGGGCGCCAAGTCAGGACTATAGGGTGGGTGGGTGATTATGTTCTACAGAAACTTTTGCAGGAGTGCAACGGTTTGCCGAGCGTTGAGTGGGCGAGCGTTGTCATAAAGAGTGTGTATGCCCTTGCTCAACATTCCTCTTCTCCAGTTCTGAATTACCCGTTTCAATTTTTTCAGAGTCTCACAGTACCTGTCAGCATTAATTGTGGTCCCAGGGATTCAGGTCCATCTACTTATAAAAAAATAGGTGACCTGGAATGTCAGATCCCTTAATCGGGCAGGTAGGTTAGAAAATTTAAAAAGGGAAATGGATAGGTTAAAGTTAGATATAGTGGGAATTAGTGAAGTTCGGTGGCAGGAGGAACAAGTCTTCTGGTCAGGTGAATACAGGGTTATAAATACAAAATCAAATAGAGGAAATGCTGGAGCAGGTTTAATAATGAATAGGAAAATAGGAATGCGGGTAAGCTACTACAAACAGCATAGTGAATGCATTATTTTGGCCAAGATAAACTCGAAGCCCACACCTACTACAGTAGTACAAGTTTATATGCCAACTAGCTCTTCAAAAGACGAAGAGATTGATGAAATGTACGATGACATAAAAGAAATTATTCAGATAGTGAAGCGAGACAAAAATTTAATGGTCATGGGTGAGTGGAATTCGACAGTAGGAAAAGGAAGAGATGGAAACGTAGTAGGTGAATATGGATTGGGAGTATGAAATGAAAGAGGAAGCCGAATGGTAGAATTTTGCACACAGCATAATTTAATCATAGCTAACACTTGGTTCAATAATCATGAAAAAAGGTTGTATACATGGAAGAACCTGGGAGATACTAAAAGGTTTCAGATAGATTATATAATGGTAAGACAGAGACTTAGGAACCAGGTTTTAAATTGTAAGATATTTCCAGGGGCGGATGTGAACTCTGACCACAATCTATTGGTTATGAACTGTAGATTAAAACTAAAGAAACTGCAAAAAGGTGGGAATTTAAGGAAATAGAACCTGGATAAACTGACTAAACCAGAGGTTGTACAGTGTTTCAGGGAGAGCATAAGGGAAAGATTGACAATAATGGGGGAAAGAAATACAGTAGAAGAAGAATGGGTAGCTTGGAGGGATGAAGTAGTGAAGGCAGCAGAGGATCATGTAGGTAAAAAGACAAGGGCTGCTAGAAATCCTTGGGTAACAGAAGAAATATTGAATTTAATTGATGATAGGAGAAAATACAAAAATGTAGTAAATGAAGCAGGCAAAAAGGAATACAAACGTCTCAAAAATGAGGTCGACAGGAAACGCAAAATGGCTATGCAGGGATGACTAGAGGACAAATGTAAGGATGTAGAGGCGTATATCACTAGGGGTAAGATAAATACTGCCTACAGGAAAATTAAAGAGACCTTTGGAGAAAAGAGAACCACTTGTATCAATATCAAGAGCTCAGATGGAAACCCAGTTCTAAGCAAAGAGGGGAAAGCAGAAAGGTGGAAATTAAAGAGACCTTTGGAGAAAAGAGAACCACTTGTATGAATATCAAGAGCTCAGATGCAAAACCCAGTTCTAAGTAAAGAGGGGAAAGCAGAAAGGTGGAAGGAGTATATAGAGGGTCTATACAAGGGTGATATACTTGAGGACAATATTATGGAAATGGAAGAGGATGTAGATGCAGATGAAATGGGAGATATAATACTGCGTGAAGAGTTTGACAGAGCACTGCAAGACTTAAGTCGAAACAAGACCCTGGGAGTAGACAACATTCCATTAGAACTACTGACAGCCTTGGGAGAGCCAGTCCTGACGAAACTCTACCATTTGGTGAGCAAGATGTATGAGACAGGCGAAATACCCTTTACACTTCAAGAAGAATATAATACTTCCAGTCCCAAAGAAAGCAGGTATTGACAGATGTGAAAATTACCGAACTATCAGTTTAATAAGTCACGGCGCAAAATACTAACGCGAATCCTTTACAGACGAATGGAAAAACTGGTAGAAGCCGACCTCGGGGAAGATAAGTTTGAATTCGGTAAAAATGTTGGAACTCGTGAGGCAATACTGACCCTACGAATTATCTTAGAAGATAGATTAAGGAAAGGCAAACCTACATTTCTAGCATTTGTAGACTTAGAGAAAGATTTTCACAATGTTGACTGGTATACTCTCTTTCGAATTCTGAAGGTGGAAGGGGTAAAATACAGGGAGCGAAAGGCTATTTACAATTTGTACAGAAACCAGATGCCAGTTATAAGAGTCAAGGGACATGAAAGGGAAGCAGTGGTTGGGAAGGGAGTGAGACAGGGTTGTAGCCTATCCCCGATGTTATCCAATCTGTATATTGAGCAAGCAGTAAGAGAAAAAAATTGGATTAGGTATTAAAATCCATGGAAAAGAAATAAAAACTTTGAGGTTTGCCGATGACATTGTAATTCTGTCAGAGACAGCAAAGGACCTGGAAGAGCAGTTGAACGGAATGGACAGTGTCTTGAAAGGAGGATATAAGATGAACATCAACAAAAGCACAACGAGGATAATGGAATGTAGTCGAATTAAGTCGGGCGATACTGAGGGAATTAGATTAGGAAATGCGACACTTAAAGTAGTAAAGGAATTTTGCTATCTGGGGAGCAAAATAACTGATGGTAGTCGAAGTAGAGAGGATATAAAATGTAGACCGGCAATGGCAGGGAAAGCGTTTCTGAGTAAGAGAAATTTGTTAACATCGAGTATAGATTTAAATGTTAGGAAGTCGTTTCTGAAAGTATTTGTATGGAGTGTAGCCATGTATGGAAGTGAAACATGGACGATAAATAGTTTGGACAGGAAGAGAATAGAAGCTTTCGAAATGTGGTGCTAGAGAAGAATGCTGAAGATTAGATGGGTAGATCACATAACTAATGAAGAGGTATTGACTATAATTGAGGATAAGAGAAATTTGTGGCACAACTTGACTAGAAGAAGGGATCGGTTGGTAGGACATGTTCTGAGGCATCAAGGGATCACCAATTTAGTATTGGAGGGCAGCGTGGAGGGTAAAAATCGTAGAGGGAGGCCAAGGGATGAATACACTAAGCAGATTCAGAAGGATGTAGGTTGCAGTAGGTACTGGGAGATGAAGAAGCTTGCACAGGATAGAGTAGCATGGAGAGCTGCATCAAACTAGTCTCTGGACTGAAGACCACAACAACAACTTTTGGGATTACCCTCGTACAAAGTATTAGTTCACTATTCGGCTGTCTAGAGGACGACACGGTTAAGTCAACTACATTCCTGCTTCCCAACAGGCCTTTCCACTCGGACGGCTCCTACCGTTAATGGGAAACGTCAATCATTCCCGCCACAGGCCACCGGCGCTGCACGATAAGCATGCATAAGAAGAATCATCATCCTAGGAAATCGGTCACATATATATTTGATCGCTATACTTACAATTTAATGTTACGATTGCGGTCTCAGTGGAACGACATTCGACAATGAGCGAAGTATCGGAAATACACCCTGCTGACCGCTGTGGCTCTGGAAATAGAAATATCTGCTATCACAGTATTCCACGTCAAATCCATACCTTCCTTACGACTGGACATAGTCATTTCCTTTGTACATAGCCGAACACAAACACATACTTTATAAACCTGATGCTGAAGGCGAACCTATCACACATCCACTACTACTATGTACAATACTTCGTCAATAACTGATTGCTGGCGATACGAAATAATACTGACCGAAAAGCAACAATGGGTGGACATGTCTCATAAGTTTTCTTGCAAGTGGTACCACTGTGTCTTAGAAAGAGAGTTGTAATCGTCTTACAAACCGCCAGATGTTAAAAAACACATCCATATTACCATCACAAGCTGTCTTGGTTCTACAGGTGCATTCAAGTATCCATGTTAAAAGCTATACTGGCTTTATAAGTCTACGTATTGCATTACCTCTGAATGAATTGGTTGTTTCCAAGCAATTACAATGACACTGAATATAGACGGTGATCGCCGGAGCGTATTGTATCGGACCAATAGTGCGGTACACGTCGCCGACGGTACAACCTCGTGATAAAATTACCGAATTTTGAAAGTGATTCGGATAAGGAGCGCGGTATGAAACTGGTATTTGGAACTACCTCACGCCGCCGCCGCTAGATATTTCTCCAGTATTTGTAACGCATTCTGTCTCGATGCCATATCAGAGGTTCGATGATATATCGATTGGGTTATAGGTTTGGTTGATTGCGAAGGATCAAAAACAGTAGTAGATGGTGTGCTGATTGAGGTCGTAAGAAATGTACCCTAGCTTTGCAGATCTCAGGTGTTCGGTAGAACTGCTGTCTGCGATTTGGAATCAGTTCTTTCCATTCAACCACTTACCTGCGCTGGATCTTATGGAGAAGTCCTTTAATGATTACAGCCACTAGTAAATCATATTTCTGGCACTCTCATATACCGAAACGAGTCACCTTTCTCGAACCTATCTCCTACAGTAAAATTCGAACGTGGTTTTAGGTAGTCCCTATGCATCTTGCAACTGCCCCTCAGACTCTATGCTACCATCCCTGCAGCTTTGCGCATGTGATCGTTCCAATGCAAGTCGGAACTGAATAGAAGTCGGTGAAAGCTATAACTACCACCTTCTGCAACTCATGTAGAAACATGCATCTGGGTCAGTGCAGACAGTCCCATTGAATGTAATACATCTACATCTATATTTATACTCCGCAAGCCACCCAACGGTGTGTGGCGGAGGGCACTTTATGTGCCACTGTCATTACCTCCGGCCGGCCGAAGTGGCCGTGCGGTTAAAGGCGCTGCAGTCTGGAACCGCAAGACCGCTACGGTCGCAGGTTCGAATCCTGCCTCGGGCATGGATGTTTGTGATGTCCTTAGGTTAGTTAGGTTTAACTAGTTCTAAGTTCTAGGGGACTAATGACCTCAGCAGTTGAGTCCCATAGTGCTCAGAGCCATTTCCATTTCATTACCTCCCTTTTCTGTTCCAGTCGCGTATGGTTCGTGGGAAGAACGACAGTCTGAAAGCCTCCGTGCGCGCTCGAATCTCTCTAATTTTACATTCGTGATCCCCTCGGGAGGTATAAGTAGGGGGAAGCAATATATTCGATACCTCATCCAGAAACGCACCCTCTCGAAACCTGGAGAACAAGCTACACCGCGATGCAGAGCGCCTCTCTTGCAGAGTCTGCCACTTGAGTTTGCTAAACATCTCCGTAACGCTATCACGGTTACCAAATAACTCTGTGACGAAACGCGCCGCTCTTCTTTGGATCTTCTCTATCTCCTCCGTCAACCCGACCTGGTACGGATCCCACACTGATGAGCAATACTCAAGTACAGGTCGAACGAGTGCCTTGTAAGCCACCTCCTTTGTTGATGGACTACATTTTCTAAGGACTCTCCCAATGAATCTCAACCTGGTACCCGCCTTATCAACAATTAATTTTATATGATCATTCCACTTCAAATCGTTCCGCACGCATACTCCCAGATATTTTACAGAAGTAACTGATACCAGTGTTCGTTCCGCTATCATATAATCATACAATAAAGGATCTTTCTTTCTATGTATTCGCAATACATTACATTTGTCTATGTTAAGGGTCAGTTGTCACTCCCTGCACCAAGTGCCTATCCGCTGCAGATCTTCCTGCATTTCGCTACAATTTTCTAATGCTACAACTTTTCTGTATACTACAGCATCATCTGCGAAAAGCCGCACGGAACTTCCGGCACTATCTACTAGGTCATTTATATATATTGTGAACAGCAATGGTCCCATAACACTCCCCTGTGACACGCCAGAGGTTGCTTTAACGTCTGTAGACGTCTCTCCATTGATAACAACATGCTGTGTTCTGTTTGCTAAAAACTCTTCAATCCAGCCACACAGCTGGTCTGATATTCCGTAGGCTCTTACTTTGTTTATCAGGCGACAGTGCAGAACTGTATCGAACGCCTTCCGGAAGTCAAGGAAAATAGCATCTACCTGGGAGCCTGTATCTAATATTTTCTGGGTCTCATGAACAAATAAAGCGAGTTGGGTCTCACACGGTCGCTGTTTCCGGAATCCATGTTGATTCCTACAGAGTAGATTCTGGGTTTCCAAAAACGACATAATACTCGAGCAAAAAACATGTTCTAAAATTCTACAACAGATCGACGTCAGAGATATAGGTCTATAGTTTTGCACATCTGCTCGACGACCCTTCTTGAAGACTAGGACTACCTGTGCTCTTTTCCAATCATTTGGAACCTTCCGTTCGTCTAGAGACTTGCGGTACACGGTTGTTAGAAGGGGGGCAAGTTCTTTCGCGTAATCTGTATAGAATCGAATTGGTATCCCGTCAGGTCCAGTGGACTTTCCTCTGTTGAGTGATTCCAGTTGCTTTTCTATTCCTTGGACACTTATTTCGATGTCAGCCATTTTTTCGTTTGTGCGAGTATTTAGAGAAGGAACTGCAGTGCGGTCTTCCTCTGTAAAACATCTTTGAAAAAAGGTGTTTAGTATTTCAGCTTTATGCGTGTCATCCTCTGTTTCAATGCCATCATCATCCCGGACTGTCTGGATATGCTGTTTCGAGCCACTTACTGATTTAACGTAAGACCAGAACTTCCTAGGATTTTCTGTCAAGTCGGTACATAGAATTTTACTTTCGAATTCACTAAACGCTTCACGCATAGCCCTCCTTACGCTAACTTTGACATCGTTTAGCTTCTGTTTGTCTGAGATGTTTTGGCTGCGTTTAAATTTGGAGTGAAGCTCTCTTTGCTTTCGCAGTAGTTTCCTAACTTTGTTGTTAAACCACGGTGGGTTTTTCCCGTCTCTCACAGTTTTACTCGGCACGTACCTGTCTAAAACGCATTTTACAATTGCCTTAAACTTTTTCCATAAACACTCAACATTGTCAGTGTCGGAACAGAAATTTTCGTTTTGATCTGGTAGGTAGTCTGAAATTTGCCTTCTATTACTCTTGCTAAACAGATAAACCTTCCTCCCTTTTTTTATATTCCTATTAACTTCCATATTCAGGGATGCTGCAACGGCCTTATGATCACTGATTCCCTGTTCTGCACTTACAGAGTCGAAAAGTTCGGGTCTGTTTGTTATCAGTAGGTCCAAGCTGCTATCTCCACGAGTCGGTTCTCTGTTTAATTGCTCGAGGTAATTTTCGGATAGTGCACTCAGTATAATGTCACTCGATGCTCTGTCCCTACCACCCGTCCTAAGCATCTGAGTGTCCCAGTCTATATCTGGTAAATTGAAATCTCCACCTAAGACTATAATATGCTGAGAAAATTGATGTCAAATGTATTCCAAATTTTCTCTCAGTTGTTCTGCCACTAATGCTGCTGAGTCGGGAGGTCGGTAAAAGGAGCCAATTATTAACCAAGCTCGGTTGTTGAGTGTAACCTCCACCCATAATATTTCACAGGAACTATTCACTTCTACTTCACTACAGGATAAACTACTACTAACAGCGACAAACACGCCACCACTGGGTGCATGCAATCTATCCTTTCTAAACACCGTCTGCGCCTTTGTAAAAATTTCGGCTGAATTTATCTCTGGCTTCAGCCAGCTTTCTGTACCTATAACGATTTCAGCTTCGGTGCTTTCTATCCGCGCTTGAAGTTCCGGTACTTTACCAATGCAGCTTCGACAGTTTACAATTACAATACCGATTGCTGCTTGGTCCCCGCATGTCCTGACTTGGCCCCGCACCCTTTGAGGCTGTTGCCCTTTCTGCACTTTATATGATGGTAGTATCTGTTCCCGAAAGAACAGTTACTGTGGATGACCATGCAGCTTTGCTAGAAATGAAATGATAATTAAATAGACACCCTAGCTGCAAACAGGCGTTGATGTACTTCATTGGGGACATGTTGAAAATGTGTACCCCGACCGGGACTCGAACCCGGGATCTCCCGCTTACATGGCAGACGCTCTATCCATCTGAGCCACCGCGGGCACAGAGGATAGTGTGTCTGCAGGGACTTATCCCTTGCACGCTCCCCGTGAGGTCCACATTCCCAACATGTCCACACCACTACATTCGTAGTGCGCCTAATAAAAAAATGGTTCAAATGGCTCTGAGCACTATGGGACTCAACTGCTGTGGTCATAAGTCCCCTAGAACTTAGAACTACTTAAACCTAACTAACCTAAAGACAGCACACAACACCCAGCCATCACGAGGCAGAGAAAATCCTGACCCCGCCGGGAATCGAACCCGGGAACCCGGGCGTGGGAAGCGAGAACGCTACCGCACGACCACGAGATGCGGGCCAGTGCGCCTAATAGATGTTTGCCCATCATACTCATTACTCGTGGCAGATTAATCTACCAAGTCCCGTACGAGTTCGGGCATAGCGTGTGCGTTCGCACAAGAAGGTCAATGGCCTATTAGGCGCACTACGAATGTAGTGGTGTGGACATGTTGGGAATGTGGACCTCACGGGGAGCGTGCAAGGGATAAGTCCCTGCAGACGCACTATCCTCTGTGCCCGCGGTGGCTCAGATGGATAGAGCATCTGCCATGTAAGCAGGAGATCCCGGGTTCGAGTCCCGGTCGGGGCACACATTTTCAACATGTCCCCAATGAAGTACATCAACGCCTGTTTGCAGCTAGGGTGTCTATTTAATTATCATTTCATTTCTAGCAAAGCTGCATGGTCATCCAAGGTAACTGTTCTTTCAGGAACAGATACTACCGTCATATATAGTTAAAATATGGCTTCCCGGCCATTGACCTTCTTGTGCGAATGCACACGCTATGCCCGAACTCGTATGGGACTTGGTAGATTAATCTGCCACGAGTAATGAGTATATGGGCAAACATCTATTAGGCGCACTACGAATGTAGTGGTGTGGACATGTTGGGAATGTGGACCTCACGGGTAGCGTGCAAAAGATAAGTCCCTGCAGACGCACTATCGTCTGTGCCCGCGGTGGCTCAGATGGATAGAGCGTCTGCCATGTAAGCAGGAGATCCCAGGTTCGAGTCCCAGTCGGGGCACACGTTTTCAACATGTCCCAATGAAGTACATCAACACCTGTTTGCAGCTAGGGTGTCTTTCTGCACTTGCCCGAGGCCATCTAACCTAAAAAACCGCCCAGTCCACGCCACACAACCCCTGCTACCCGTGTAGCCGCTTGCTGTGTGTAGTGGACTCCTGACCTATCCAGCGGAACCCGAAACCCCACCACCCTATGGCGCAAGTCGAGGAATCTGCAGCCCACACGGTCGCAGAACAGTCTCAGCCTCTGATTCAGACCCTCCACTCGGCTCTGTACCAAAGGTCTGCAGTCAGTCCTGTCGACGATGCTGCAGATGGTGAGCTCTGCTTTCATCCCGCTAGTGAGACTGGCAGTCTTCAGCAAATCAGATAGCCGCCGGAAGCCAGAGAGGATTTCCTCCGATCCATAGCGACACACATCATTGGTGCCGACATGAGCGACCACCTGCAGATGGGTGCACCCTGTACCCTTCATGGCATCCAGAAGAACCCTTTCCACATCTGAATGACTCCCCCTGGTATGCACACGGAGTGCACATTGGTTTTCTTCCCCTCTCTTGCTGCCATATCCCTAAGGGGCCCCATTACGCGCCTGACGTTGGAGCTCCCAACTACCAGTAAGCCCACCCTCTGGGACTGCCCAGATCTTGCAGACTGAGGGGCAACCTCTGGAACAGGACAAGCAGCCATGTCCAGCCGAAGATCAGTATCAGCCGGAGACAGAGCCTGAAACTGGTTCGTCAGACAAACTGGAAAGGCCTTCCGTTCAGCCCTCCGGAATGTCTTTCGCCCCCTGCCACACCTCGAGACGACCTCCCACTCTACCACAGGTGAGGGATCAGCCCCAATGTGGGCAGTATCCCGGGCAGCCACAGTCGTAGTCCGATCGGGGGATGTGTGGGACGAGCTGGCCGTCCCCGACAAACCCCCATCCGGACCCCCACAGTGATGCCCATTGGCAACAGCCTCAAGCTGTGTGACCGAAGCCAACACTGCCTGAAGCTGGGAGCGAAGGGATGCCAACTCAGCCTGCATCAGAACACAGCAGTTGCAGTCCCTATCCATGCTAAAAACTGTTGTGCAAAGAACGTCTGAATTAATCTACAGAGAGCACAAATAAATCGACACAAAATTTAAACGATTATTAAAATACAAGATTGCCTATGCAGTAATGCTGCTACTTGCGCACTGCTGACACACTGCTTGGCGGCGGAAGGAGACTACGCGATTTTACACTATTCAGGTACTAAAACGCGATGCTACAACTCTCAAATACTATAATACGCCCGAAATTTATGAATTAAACAATGCAAGTACCAAAAACACGCAAAGAAAATAAGAATTAAATTATGTAACAAATGAGTGAGCTAGGAGTATACGACTTTCTGCTGGCAGCTGCTTATTCAAAGGCGGCAGTGTGCACACTGGCTGTGACCAACCGACACTGGCCGTTCAAAACAAAAACAGAAGACAGACGACTACGCGAATTTACACTATTCAGGTACTAAAGCGCGATGCTACAACTCTCAAATACTATAATACGCCAGAAATTTATGAATTAAACAATGCAAGTACCAAAAATACGCAAAGATATTAGGAATTAAATTATGTAACAAATGAGTGAGTTAGGAGTATACGACTTTCTGCTGGCAGCTGCTTATCCAACGGCGGCAGGGAGCACACTGGTTATTATGTACTATCCAACAAAGAAAAATTACGAACTGTAAAAGCCCCATTAACTTCATGTGATAGAGAACTCAATAAGATTTTTACCGCATCTCTCTCTTCCCATATATCGGAAACAAATACCGCATGAGTGCCGGAATTGAGCACATGTGACGATCCAGGTATTGATCAACTGCACAGACCAGTTTAAAGTTTGATCACCTGTACTGTAGGAGGATGGTCATATCCCACAGACTATACTGTAAGTGGCAAGAGACGTTCCCTGTGACCCTCGTCGTTGTTCGAAACATTGTTTTTTTCTGCTGTAACACGCTTTGTATATTGCCATACATTTTGTTTTTCCGCCACGACTTCGAGGTCTGTGTCAGGTTCTAAACTGAGATTAAGACGTATTGATCCATTGCCTCTTGCAGAATAGTAGACGTCGCAAGGTGAAGATCATATTGTTACTGCTGCTACCTGTAGCGACCCTTTTTTCTATCCCGACTTCCGTATCTTGCATGAAAGTAGGAATGTTAATTTATCTATACATTGACTGGTATGGAGGGTTTTTGTTTTATCCCGGCTAGTTCTTAAACTAACCCCAGTGAGTCACTACACGTAGTGTCTTCCCAGTTCTGAAGGGAAAAACCATAAGTAAATTAATACTAGTGTTTTCAATAGATTCTCGTTCACTTGTTTCAGTTACTAGTCTGCAGTTTATTCTTGGTGAAAATCACGTAACCTAATTATTTATGAACCTAAATCGAAGTAAAGTTCAAGACGAACAGTCAGTTTCAAATTAACACGTTATTTTATTTAACAATGATTATTAATAAATCAGTTCATTTACACGATCGCATTCAAAGGGGTTCTTTGAATAAGTATCTAATCTGGAATCCCGTCAATATCAGAGATACTAAACAATGTTCTGTCACTTTCGATAAAAAGATTGTTCCCGTTTAATATCCACAAGCTGTCACGAACTATGATTACTAGTCGCGTGAAGTAAAGCTTTTCCACTATCACAATACAAAGTCCGAATCTGTCCCAAAAATCGTTAATTCCGTAAAATATTTAAACCTTCACACGAAGTGACGTTAAAGTCACAGAGATTATTGATCACCTCCCCATTCCTCTAATATGACAAAAGTTCTAATTCTGATATGAAATTAATGCTTCCCAAAAAACAATCTCGTCGCGAGTTATTCTTGCGCCCTGGTTTAATACAGCTCCTATTGTTGCTTCCTAAAGCTGTACGTCCTAATTGACTTCGAACAGACTAGAGGATAGAGACTGGAGTATCATAATTGCATTGTATGTCTATTTGTACTTTAGTAAACGCTATCATTGGTGTTCAAGACCTGTGTTCTGTGACTATAATATTGATTTTCTCATATATAAGAATAACTAAAAATTTAACCATTTCTATCGTTTTTCCCCCCTCCCATGCTCCCAAAATTTATGATTAAAATTCTTTTCTTTTTCTATTGTTTTTCTACTATACATTTCCCTCTATTTGTCTCTTATTTCTTTTTCGTAAATTACTACTTGTGGAGGGGCTTGGGACATTTTCTGAATTTATATTTCGAGGGCATGGGAGCTAATTTGGGAGCTATTTTGGTTTATTAACACCGAGAGGCGTTGTAGGTGTTACATCGCCCGCCCCCGCCCACCCCCCCCCCCCAAGGAATATGATAAGTAGAAACTGTCTTCGCTTATCATGGTCCTAGCAATGGGTGTTTTTTCTTCCATTTTTTCTCTTTTTCATTTCTCTTTCATAAATCATTCTCATCATACAAAATTTGGTTACAACAAATTTGACAAACATTAAAATTTCAAAAGGGCTTAACAGATGTGCCCATTAAATATTTCAAGACACAACCTGTAATAAAACTAATAATTTGGACTAAGCGAACTGCCACTACACAATTCAATAATTTAAATTATTATATAGAGCCTAAGCCCACTGCTCTGTTTAAAAAATATCATGACTCTATACAAAACAAATTTTACAAAACTTGAACTTCAACAATTTCTTGAATTTTCTGCTAATGCCAATACGCGCTAAAGAGAAGCTGCTACCGCACCAGATTGACCAGGCAGCATTGTACTATCTGGTTCTTCACTCGGCCGTCTCTTCGTTTGGCTTGCGACCGAGAATTACGAACGTCTGTATCTCATTGTTTAATACAGACTATTTACGTTGTCGTCACTCGAAGAAGCTCGCCAAAGAGACGCTGCCAACTGTACCAGATCGAACAGGCAGCGTTGTCGATCTGGTTCTTCACTCGGCCGCCTCTTCTTTTGGCTTTCGACCGAGATTAACTAACGTTTGTATCTCATTGTTTAATACAGACAATTGACGTAAATTCTGTTGATGAAACTCGCAAAGAGACGCTGCCAACTGCACCAGATCGACCAGGCAGCGTTGTCGATCTGGTTCTTCACTTGGCCGCCTCTTCTTTTGACTTGCGACCGAGACTTATTTCCTGAAGTCCGATGTTTTGCTGTATACAGCCGTTAATAGCTGAATCTTCGACGATAATCACTGATATTACTACACTACTGCTCAATTTTAGGTAGGAACAGTAGATTCAAAGTATTCCATTGACTTTTAATTAATTTGTCCACATTTTGTTCTCTAATACCTTCTGTTGACTGCCCCCCCCCCCCCCCCCACGTTTATAACATTGTTCAGTTCAATCTACGCGGCAGAGGCCAATAGTTAGTCACACGATTGCTTATAAGGGTTCATAAACTTCTATAAATTCGAACTCCATAGCTAAGACGTTTTAAGTTATTCATTTCAAAAAAGAAATCGTATTAGCAGTTTTTCCCTACTTTCTACGAAAACTACTTCCCTCGTCACTAATATATCGTACCACTGACACTTCACACGACACTTTCTTTTAAAACAAACACTCCCTTTTTACTGAACCATCTTTGTTAAATGACTACGCAAGAGAATTCGATAACCCTGCAAAAACATCCTTTCTTACCACCAGAAAACTTTCAGAGACATTTCCTTGTGTCACCTTTACTTAACATAATCTAAGTATTGAAACTTAATACAGTAACAAAGGTGACAGATGTCATTACATTATATATTAGAATTTTTTATCCCTTAAATAAATAAATAATAATTGAAGATTTGAATCTCAAATATCTTCAGGCATAAAGCCAGCATAATCCTTATAATTCTACCATTCCTTCATTAAAAATCCATCTATGGATAACATCATATTTTAACCTAATAGCAAACTCAAGAAACCAGAAACCTCATCACAAGAACAACACTTATCTATGTTGAACAATCATCAAGTAAATCTGTAAACATTTCACATTAAAATCTAAAGAGTTTTCACAATAATATTATTTAAACATATTCTTTTAATTAAGTTTCTGAGGCGTAAAGCCTTCCTACCATTAATGTTCTTCAAATTGACACAACAAACTTCCTTCAAAGTGTGAAAAACACCTATAGATAATATCCTTTAAACAAAATCCTTTACCAAATTTCAATAACGATTAAGTAACTTCTTCACAGTCAACAATTCTTAAATACAGGCGTTAAGCCTTTCACACACCTAGTATTCTTCAAATAAATACAAGAAAACTTTATTAAAGGCATAAAGCCTCCCTATAACTAGTATACTTCAAACAAATGCTCAAATAACTTTAAAAAAGGCGTGAAGCCTTCCTACAACTAGAATATTTTAAACAAATGTTCAAATAACTTTACACAAGGCGTGAAGCCTTCCTACAACTAGAATATTCCAAACAAATGTTCAAATAACTTTACAAAAGGCGTGAAGCCTTCCTACTTCCAAAATTCTTTAAACAAATGATGAGATAACTTTCTTAAAGGCGTGAAGCCGTCCTACACCTAGTATACTTCAAACAAATGATAAAACAATTTTATTAAAGGTGTAAAGCCGTCCTATGCCTAGAATCCTCCAAACAAATAATAAGATAAATTTATTAAAGGCGTGAAGCCTTCCTACGCCTAGAATTCTTTAAACAAATCTACTTATTATATTCAGAACAAAACTAAGAATTACCATAGGCGTAAAGCTCACCTACACAACTAATAACTTTCGTAATAAAGATTTCTCTGTAATATTAACTTTCAGGCACTTCAAATGACTTCTACACACATAATTGTTATATAATAACCACAATAATATTAACATTTGAAATCATCAGATTATTATTACCTCAAAATAAACTTCTTAAGTTCCACATGATGATAAATGCCTTTTCTTACACAGTTCTTCTCGCCTGCTAATACATAATTACATGAAAAAGGTTTGCCTATTATTTGATAAGATCCATCGAACAAATATTCCCATTTTTTTATTGATCTTCTTCCAGATCGATGACTTTGGGTATTTATGTACTAACACCTTATCCCCTATGTTATAATAAGATACAGGTTTCACTTTTTTGTCAAATTGTCTTTTCCTAATATATGCTTAGTGCTTTAATGACTGATGTACTACTTTAAATAAATCTTCTTTCTTCATAGGAGATCTAGTC
Organism: Schistocerca nitens; assembly: GCF_023898315.1. NCBI lineage: Eukaryota > Metazoa > Arthropoda > Insecta > Orthoptera > Acrididae > Schistocerca > Schistocerca nitens. The sequence continues at coordinate 55,382,458 of NC_064616.1, forward strand.
ATTATCAGAAGATTAGATAACCATTCTATGGAATCCTGTTTCCCTAAAAATACCTCATTAGGCATACAATTTGTAGAGAGATGTGGTAGGTTATTATGTATATTTTCGAAAATTGACAACATTTCAGTCCATCTTACATGGTCCTTCGAAATGTGAGACCTCATAAATCTATTCAACTCTCTAGATACCCGCTCTATCGGGCTACTTTGAGGTCTGTGCTTGGAGATGAAGGTATGCCGAATTTTCTGTTCGAACATCACTTACTTCCAACGTTTACTAATAAAATATGATGCATTATCTGTAACTACTCTTTCTGGTTTCCCTACACCATAAATATATTTATTCACAAATATCCTCAATATAGGTCTTACATTCGTAGTTCTTATAGGATATAACTTAATATATTTCGAAAACACATCGTAGAAACCTATCACGTATCGAAAATTTCCCTTCACAATCGGCCACGGCCCGATTACATCACACGAAACCAATTCCAGTGGTCTAGACGGAATGATAGGATGTAATTCTGCTTTATTACTGATATTACTTGGCTTAGTCTTCTGACACAAAACACATCTAGACAAAATTTGTACTGCATATTTTCTCAAGTTTGGGTAAAAACAATATCTTAATAATTTGCTTTCACATTTCTTTACACCCGTATCTCCCCAAACTAAATGAGTATACCAAATAAACGTAGTCAAACATTCAGTAGGTATGCATATTAAATACACTGCTGGCCACCGTAAATGCAACACCCTGAAGGAAGCATCCGAATCAAGTGAAATTTACACCATGGGTTTGCAGCGATGAGATATGCAACTGATTAGAATTTCAGCGCAGACGCACATCACGCGCGCCTGTGGCACCACCTCATAGCGCCATTTAAGGCTTGGCGATTTCGACGAGTGTACGTTCGGCACGTGTGTTTACCTTGTGGTTGTTTCACAAGACGATCAGTTATGCCTCGTAGACAACAGCGAACATCTTTTGATCAAGTATCCGAGTTCGACAGAGGAAGGATAGTGGCTAACCGAGATTGTGGATTATCATACAGAGAAATCGCTAGTCGTGTTGGACGAACCCAAACAACTGTAATGCGGATATGTGACCGTTGGATGCAGGAGGGTACGACGGACCGACATGGTCGATCGCATTCACCTCGGTGCACCACTGCACGTGCTGATAGGCAAAGTGTGCGCATGGCAGTGACGGATCGCTCAGTGACATACCGAACCATAGCACAGCACATTGCATCTGTAACGCATCATCCATTGTCTGCGCGTACCATTCGACGCCGTTTACAGCAGAGTGGTCTGTCCGCAAGACGTCCATTGCTTCGTCTACCATTGACGCAGAACCACAGACGTCTCCGTCGCCAATGGTGTGATGACAGACGGATGTGGACGGCAGAATGGAATGACGTTGTCTTTACTGACGAGGCACGCTTCTGTCTGCAGCACCACGATGATCGGATTCGAGGGTGGAGACACCGTGGAGAGAGGATGCTGGACAGCTGCATTATGCACCGCCACACTGGTCTTGCACTGGGTATTATGGTATGGGGCGGTATTGGATATTACTCTCGCACGCCTCTAGTACGCAATGCCGGTCTTTAAATAGCCGGCGCTACATATCCGAGGTGCTGGAGCCAGTTGTCCTTCCTTACCTTCAGGGCTCGGCCACAGCCATATTTCAACAGGATAATGCGCGACCACACGTGGCACGCATTGTCCAAAGGTTCTTCGTCAATAACCAGATTGAATTGCTTCCCTGGCCGGCTCGCTCTCCGGATCTTTCGCCGATAGAAAACATGTGGTCCATGGTTGCTCAACGAGTGACCCAGATTACATCCCCAGCTGCCACACCAGATGATCTTTGGCAACGTGTGGAAGCTGCTTGGGCTACTGTACCCCAGGTACACATCCAACGTCTCTTTGACTCAATGCCGAGACGTGTGGCAGCAGTGATCTCCAACAATGGCGGCTACTCTGGCTACTGATTCTGGCAGGAACCACATGTCACAGACGTCTGTAAACGTAATCATTTGATACTTGGTCAACATGTTATCTACAAAATAAATTTTGTTGTGCTACCTCTTGTCTTTCTTGGTGTTGCATTTACGGTGGCCAGCAGTGTAGTAGTAATCTGCATTTTGACGATAGTACAGTGTCCCGCCGATCAGCTGATATTTATTGCCATTCACGTTACTCGCTTGTTTCAAAGATCGTATTATATTGCCCCACTTCTTATCAGCACATTGCAATTCAGTGATTTTGTTACACATTTCATCAAACTCCTTTTTATAAGATGTTGATCTAATTAAAAATAATTTAAAATTGTGTTCACTGTCGTCATAACTATTTTCTTTTAAACCTTTAGGTAATCGGGACAACGCATCTGCTACTACGTTGTCTCGACCCTTCACATGTTTTACATCGATCTTATACTCTTGCAACAGTAGTACCCAGCGAGTTAACCTGGCATGTAATATTTTACTGGATAACAAGAATGACACTGCTAGATGGTCACAGTAAACTGTAATCTTTTTACCATAAACAAAATACCTAAATTTCTTCAACGACCAGACAACAGCCAGAGCTTCCAGCTTGGTAGTACTATACGACCATTCACATGCTGATAGAATTCTACTTGCAAAACTGATAGTTCTAATAGTATTAGGATCATTCTCGTTCTCCATTTGGAATAGAACACTACCCAGTCTGACGTTTGACACATCAGCTGCAATGCAAAAATCCTTTTCCAAGTCCGGATGCCTGAAAATCTCTGCTTCTCATAAGGAATCACGAATATTATCAAACGCTTCCTTACAGTCAGTAGTCCAATTCCATGACACATTTTCCGTAGTAAATTTAATAAAACGCCATTATTAAGAATTTGGTTAGGTAAGAACTTTCGAAAAATGACACCAATCCCCGAAATGACTTTAATTGCTTTTTAGATTTCAGATTTAGGAATATTCTTCAGACTGTCTAATTTCTTGGGATTGGGTATAATACCACTAGGTGAAATAATGTGCCCCAAAAACTTGAACTTATTTCTCCCAAATTTAGATTTTGTTAAATTAGCAGTAACCCCATACTCTTTAAATCTTTCTAAAACTTTATTTAACAAATATAAATGCGCTTCCCAAGCCTGAGTAGCTATCCATAAGTCGTCTACATGTACGGTCACTGCTTCGAGTAATTCAGTTCCCAAGACTGTTTCCAGCATGGCTATGAAAACTCCTCCGCTATTATTTAATCCGAACGGCATGACTTTTAATTGATAGCGCTGGCCACCGAAAACAAATGCCGTATATTTACGTGATTCCTCCATTACTTTTGTTTGCCAATGAGAAGCTCGGAGGTCCAAAGAAGTTAAAAAAGAGACTCCATAGAATTTCTGTAGTAATTCCTCAAGGTTTTCAGGTCGTGTTCTCATGGGTATTAAAATTTTATTGATGTCTCGAGCATCTAGAACCAATCTTAGATCACCATTTGCCTTTTCCACTGCCAACAACAGACTGCAATATTCAGAACTGGGCGGTTCACTAATACCCCATTCTACCATCTTTTTAATCTCTTTTTGAACACCTTCTCTTTTTGACCAAGGTATTGAGTAATTTACTCTACAAAAATTCTTATACGGATAAACCCTTATGTTATATTCAAACCCTTTTATTACTCCCGGTTTTTTGATTAAAAACGGATTTGAACTTCCTTAACACTGAAGATAAATCTTCCCTTTGAAAATCCATGAGATATTCTGATTCCGATACTTTATCATTAATAATATTTTCACTGATTTCATTTGTATGATCCTCGCAATGATCATTACAACCTTGCAGTAAAATGTCATTATTCAAACATCTTACATTAAAGCTATTACAGCACATTCTGTGAACATCAAATCTTTTCATGAACTTTAACTCAACAAATTTATCGCTTATTTCTAACTTACACGTACCTTCTTTAATATCTAAGATAGCACTGTGATCTCTTAGGAAATTCCAACCTCAAATACACATTACAGAAAGTTTCTCAACAATCAAGAAGTCGCTTATTAGTTGATCACCTTGTATTTCAGTCCCAACCTGAACCTGCATCCTAACACGTTGTGCTTTAGCACTAAATGCCCCAGAGATCGTGCACCCAGATACCGGTAAAGTCCGGGTCGTTTTACATCGACAAATCTGCTCATAGAAACTGTAATTCATGACATTCACTGAGGACCCAGTATCTATCAATATCTGCACAGGAATTTCTCCAATCTTTACCTCCACCGTGGCTAATAAAGTCTCTTTATTGGTCTTCGTACAGTGTCTTTCCTCTAACAGTTCTTCTCGGATATCTTTCTCATTACTATATCGGAGTTTGTACGTATCACACGATTTGCCTTCCTGATTCCCTCCAGCCAACCGAGGAAGGCCTAAGTTCACTGGATTCAGTTTACCTCCCTAGTTTCAGTCGTAAGTTTGGGTTCGTCGTGTACTTCTACTATTCTCAGAGCATGTTGACCGTTAGCTAAAGCACCGGAATTATTAAAACCTTTTCTATCGCATAACGGTATTGAATTGTCAGCACTATTCACACTGGTTCTGAAATTACTATTACCATTACTCACACATGGTTCCTCCCATTGTACATTTCGATTACGTGCCCAAGATGTACTCGGTGCAGATATATTGTGCATTCCGTTAAAATTTTGTGATTGGTTTTCTGTAGATCTACGCTTCCCATTCTGGACATCATTCTATGTATTATTACCGTTTCTGACTCCAAAATTATTATTATTAGAACTGTAATAATGGTTGTTACCAAAATTCGGATTATTGTTCCCAAAAGAAGGTCTGTACCTTTGTCCAGAATTAAAATTTTGCCTTTGATTAATATTATTATTATTGCCATTTCGATTGCCATTTCCCTGAGCAAAGTTGTTATTGTTGTACTTAAGATTGTTGCCATTACCACTACCTACGTTAAATTGACAATAATTATTGTTAATATTCTGATGTCTAGCATCTTCTAACAGAATGTCTACTTCGTCTACCATGGACAAAAAATACTCAAGATCGTCATTGGGCACCGTTACTAGACGTTCTCGAATATAAATTGGCAATCTAGATCTTAAAATTCTTATTACTTCCCTAAACGAAATAGGATTATACCAGAATGTCGTCTTATTTATGTACTTTTCAAAATAATTCCTAAGAGTACCCTTTTTAGGATTGAATATCTCAGGATTATAAACCTCGTTTTGTAATCTTTCTTGTTTGCTAAATGACCAGAATTTTGCCAGAAATAGCCTTTCAAATTCCTGACGGGATCATGTGAATGAACTGATTTATTAATAATCATTGTTAAATAAAATAACGTGTTAATTTGAAACTGACTATTCGTCTTGAGCTTTACTTCGATTTAGGTTCATAAATAATTAGGTTACGTGATTTTCACCAAGAATAAACTGCAGACTAGTAACTGAAACAAGTGAACGAGAATCTATTGAAAGCACTAGTATTAATTTACTTATGGTTTTTCCCTTCAGAACTGGGAAGACACTACGTGTAGTGACTCACTGGGGTTAGTTTAAGAACTAGCCGGGATAAAACAAAACCCCTCCATACCAGTCAATGTATAGATAAATTAACATTCCTACTTTCATGCAAGCTACGGAAGTCTGGATAGAAAAAAGGGTCGCTACAAACGTATATGATGCCCTATAACGTCGAGCTCGATCAGAATACGAATTAATCAAGATTTAAAGCTGTTACAGGATTTGAGGCCCGAACAGAATCTTAGGAAGGAGAATGTCGTGCGCTATTTGTTTAACAGGGCGCGAGAAACGCAAGTCTTTCCAGTTGCTGGGGGAGACGACCGGCAACGCAGAGGACGATTCAGCGTAACCAATAGGCGACGACGCTGGACTTCGAGTCTACGAGTGTGTAGCTAATCACATCGCCGCTGATCTACGGAACCGCGAGAGTACAGCTGATCGCTGTACTTCACTGCTCGTCTTTACGAGACCTCACTAGAGATTACTTCGCAAAAGAATCGACCTCAGGTATTTAATTAATTTTTTCTAAAGAAATCTTGATAGGGGTTGTTTCTTTGTGTCACCTTGATAATAGTGTCATAGTGTAGGAAGTGTGCATATTTATTGAAAAAGCGTGTGACGATTTATATTAACTTTATAAATGGCTAGACGTAGGAGAAATAGAATGGATGATATGGAAGATTTACCATTCTGTGAACATAATGTTCAGAGAAATGTGGTATAGGGACTAGATCCGGGATTAGATCGTGTTGATTTGCAAGAAAGTATTTGTGATACCGCTCATAATATAGAAACAACTGCCGATATTAATGTAAGCTTAGTAGAAGCGCAGAATACAGGTACTGTGTTTGGAGATAGTATGTCGCAATCTAGTAATACCAATACTTTGGATGCTAGCCTGTTAATTAATATTCTTATTCAATTTAAAGATGAATTGGTTAAAGAAAGTAGATTAAAAGAAGCGGAGCGTTCAGCGAGAGAAGCTGAGCGTTCTGCTAGAGACGCAGAGTGTTTCGCCAAATTGGAGGAAAGTGTTTCTGCTAGAGAAGCAGAGCGTTTTGCCCAATTAGAAGAGAATATTTTAAGATAAAATAAAAAATTAGCCGATAAATTGGATAACTTAGACTCAGATTTTAAGAAAAAAATTTGAAAAAGTCCAATATGACATACAAGAGATTACTGAAAGGTACGACACCTTGAGCATTAAAGTTACGCATTTAGAATCGAATCAGGATCAGATCGTAAAAGATGTTAATAACTTCGTAAAAGATGTTAATAATTTGACCGATAGGATGGATAAATTAGAATTTAATACTAAAGAAGCCTTAGATAATCATTTAGAGGAACAATCAAATGGCGCTGAAGAAAGATTATCTAAATGGTTTGAAGAAAAATCTTCCAGGGTTACTAAACAAGCCTCTGATATTGTAGATGATATTCAGCGGTCACGTCAGGAAATTATTAATGATTATAAGCAAGAATTTAAATTAATAAAGGAAAGAGCATTAGAGGAAGTATCGAAACAACATTTAAATTCAAATTCCAAAGTTTCTAGTAATGAAATTCATGATGAGGGAATGGACAGATTGGATGCCGGAGTGACGCAAACCGATATCTTTTCTGACCATGATTTTAATTTTAGGCCGAAGAAACGGGTGAAATTTGGTGACGAAGTGAATGAAAATGATGCAGCAAGGTTATTTATCTAATTTAAAAATTGAAACCAGTATCTTTAAAAGTAGACAATTCCCCACGTTTTCAATCGAGAAAACTTGCGTTCAGATACATCCTAAAGTATTCATTAATAACTTTAAGAGAGTATTTCCCCAAGATTGGACAGAAAAGGACAAAATACAGTTTATTGTCTCTAAAATGGCTGGAGAAGTGGAATCCCGTCAATATCAGAGATACTAAACAATGTTCTGTCACTTTCGATAAAAAGATTGTTCCCGTTTAATATCCATAAGCTGTCACGAACTATGATTACTAGTCGCGTGAAGTAAAGCTTTTTCACTATCACAATACAGAGTCCGAATCTGTCCCAAAAATCGTTAATTCCGTAAAATATTTAAATCTTCACACGAAGTGACGTTAAAGTCAGAGAGATTATTGATCACCTCCCCGTTCCTCTAATATGTCAAAAGTTCTAATTCTGATATGAAATTAATGCTTCCCAAAAAACAATCTCGTCGCGAGTTATTCTTGCGCCCTGGTTTAATAAAGCTCCTATTGTTGCTTCCTAAAGCTGTACGTCCTAATTGACTTCGAACAGGCTAGAGGATAGAGACTGGAGTATCATAATTGCATTGTATGTCTATTTATACTTTAGTAAACGCAATCTTTGGTGTTCAAGACCTGTGTTCTGTGACTATAATTTTGATTTTCTCATATGTAAGAATAACTAAAAATTTAACCATTTCTATCGTTTTCCCCCCTCCCATGCTCCCAAAATTTATGATTAAAATTCTTTTCTTTTTCTATTATTTTTCTACTATAGATTTCCCTCTATTTGTCCCTTATTTCTATTTCGTAAATTACTACTTCTGGAGGGGTTTGGGACATTTTCTTAATTTATATTTCGAGGGCATGGGAGCTAATTTGGGAGCTATTTTGGTTTATTAACACCGAGAGGCGTTGTAGGTGTTACATACCATAACACACCACACACACACTGGACCATTTTAAGTAAAAGACAGTTACAACATTAGGAAACTGAAAGAGTTTGGCGGCGTTGTGGAGAGTTTCCAAACTGCAGTCCGAAGGTGATTCACGACTTCTACATTTAAATTCATCTGTCACAGTGACGGAATAGCTGCTGGCTCTGCGTTTCGTTTTGACTGATCCCTCATATTGCAGTCATGTACGCGATCACTGTTTCGGTGCTAGCCGTCCTCAGGTGTTTCCCCTCCACCAAAACTCTTTCTCCAACTCAAACAAGCGATGTCAGTCAATCATTATGTGGTGACCAACAGCGTACCAGAGGACGGATGGGATGGAAAAGACACCGTCAATGTACTGTGATCATAAGTATAACAGTTGATAGTGCGAACAATTTTAGCAATTTTACAGTAATTGTAACGCTGACCAATGATACGACAGCATGTTTTCCAATTTCAAAAATGGTTCAAATGGCTCTGAGCACTATGGGACTCAACTGCTGTGGTCATAAGTCCCCTAGAACTTAGAACTACTTAAACCTAACTAACCTAAGGACAGCACACAACACCCAGCCATCACGAGGCAGAGAAAATCCCTGACCCCGCCGGGAATCGAACCCGGGAACTCGGGCGTGGGAAGCAAGAACGCTACCGCACGACCACGAGATGCGGGCTTTCCAATTTCAGTACCACAGCTAAACCGCCCCCTCTCTACTTTTAGAGTATCATTGCAAATGTGCAGTACGTCCATTCATCTCGAACACATACATCATCAAAGTATACCAGACAGTGCTCAACATATTTCTAACACCTCGAGCATAGTGCTTAATTTACGATGTATCCCTATACGGATGGGAGACCCAGAGCATTCTCGCAGTCTTAGGATAAGAAAGACTGTGGTGTCACCGCCAGACACCACACTTGCTAGTTGGTAGCCTTTAAATCGGCCGCGGTCCGTTAGTATACGTCGGACCCGCGTGTCGCCACTGTTAGTGATAGCAGACCGAGCGCCACCACACGGCAGGTCTAGAGAGACGTCCTGGCACTCGCCCCAGTTGTACAGCCGACGTTCATAGCAATGGTTCACTGACAAATACGCTCTCATTTGCCGAGACGATAGTTAGCATAGCCTTCGGCTACATTTGCTACGACCTAGCAATGCGCCGTATTCAATTGATATTGAGATTCTATTAATGAATCATCAAGAGCGATGTTCTACAAATGTGGATTAAAGTTAAGTATTCCAGAAGCTACGTACTTTTCTTTATAGCATTCATTACGTATCCTGTTTCAGACCTCACGCCAGCCTGCGTGAGTTTAAGCGCGTGCCTTTCGGCTTCCTCTCATTGTGTCTAGGCTGTCTTGTCTAGACACAACAAAGACCCCCTTGCACTGTCTTTGACCAGCCCACCCTGCAGCACCGTTACCGATTTAATCTGCAGCTGACCAGAAGTAGACCGCTACATTCCACGTATCGTGAATGAATAGAGCTTGCCGAGTTCTCGCCTGTCCAAGTGCACAAAATTTCTCCAGACGCGCCCATGTCGAGGAGATTAGAATCCCTTATCGGTGTTTAGTAACAGATTTGAAAGTGTTATGATGTAATAGCAGACGGTGAAGAAGAAAAAGAAATAGGTGATTTTTATGCGTGATGGAGCTCCAGGCGGATAGAGTTCGAAGCATTTTACGTAAATCAACTACGCTATCAATTTTAAAGTATTGTTCTAGTGTCTGGGATCAGCACCAGGAGGGTATTGGTAAGAGAGAACATAAACACACGCATTCCTGAGGCTACACAGTTCTACACTTAAAACAGCCTATAATGTTAGATTGCTTGAGTTTCTGACCTATCAGTCATGTGGAATGCAGCACTGTTAATACTCCAATGTAAGAAGTATATCTCCAGCATATGACATACATCCTACTTCCCGGTTTCTCTACGATAAACTATGGTATCAAACCGTAAAATGAAAAAAACTACTTCCTTAAAATATCGATTCTGTGTGATACGAGCGCAATATAGCTTTCCAGAGATGTATAACGTCCACTGTTCACATCCGATCACGGTTTAGAGATTATACTATGCTCGCATCAATCCTATAGAAAACGACAGTTAGTAACGGAGAATACCTCTTATAAGGAAACAGATAAACGCATAGCGCCGGCGTTTGACATGTAAAATTACACATCATGCCACCACTAACTCTGTAAAGAGGACATCTGTCAGGCAAATGTATACACAGGGTTTGCAGCGCCTCACAAACAACTACCGCTAACTTAGAATCATCTTAGTTATGAAGCTGAAGTCTTGATTTTATACCCAAGATGCGACAGGGGAATGGAGTACATCGCGTAAATCATAGTTCGTTTAGAGGAATGTGTCACGTTTCATCACACATGAGATGGAAGTCCTCTGATGACCGAGGGGTTTACTGTTAATGATCGCATTTAGACAGTGCTCTAAGACCCACACAGAACACGCGGTTGTATACGAGTCGAACACAGGCTATATCATGCAACCATTGCATCCTGACAGAACATCTCCCTCTCTAGAATGCATGATCAGTCTGCCATTAAATCCTACCTCTTTACAACTCCATCTCAATCGATCACTCTGTCTTCTCTCTCTCTGTTACCCTTTAACGCAGATAACATGTAAGTTTAGAGGCAGATGGTTCTCTGTTTCCTGAAATGGTCAAATACAGTAGTCAACTCGCGTGTATCACTGTTACCTCAAAAGACATACAGTAGAATGCTGCCTCAACAGAAAAAAAAGTGACTGCTTCCCTGGTTTCCTTCGCTTCCATTTCGACGTTTTCTCGGATTCCTCTTGCACTCATATACTTGTTTCCATGTACAAGAATTGTTCTGCACCAACCAGAAGACACACAAGTGATTCCTCATTTTCCCCACATTTCAGTGTATTTTCTCTCAATTTATAAGTATTTTCCATCATCTTTTGGGATTCTATCGATTTTTTTATGTCACTTCTACCCATGCCATCATGACATCACTTCTCGTTCTGTGTTCTAAAATTCCTTGTAAATGTAGTACAGCTGCCAACGCCTAGCACAAATGAACTATTTTTCTGTTCAGGAGGCGTAGTATAGCACTGTACTCGATTGTCATCAAATCAGCAACGGTGCCTAGGTGAACACGTATTTCGACAGGACTTTCTCAGGTGTCAAGTATGAAAGGGATGCCACTGCCTTATGTTTGCAGGACCCGAATGGACACCTGTGCGTGGCTCGGCAGCTGACGGCCGCGTCGTCACTTTGCGGGGGCGTGTGCGGAGTCAGTGGCGTCGGCACCTGCCTGTATTGGAACAGTTTGCTGACAGTTTGAAAGCGTTTTCTTACATGCAATGAGTGTTTGTGCACTGCATTATTTTCTGCTGTTTAAGGGTTGTAAGCGTGTGTGTAGGCTCTACAATGCGTTATTTCGACAGTTTATGAGTAGTTTGCAGGTCTACTGTCTATTTACTGTGACTCCTAGCACGTCGGGGGGAGTGTTTCATATCAGTGTAATAAATATACTATGTCAAATCCGTCACTAAATAAATTGTTCTGAAATAAATAAAGTACACTTCTTTCTCTCTCCAGCAGCCCAGAACAGGCTGAGTCCTTTTCCCACCATTTTCCCCCTCCAGACTGTCATCTTGGATTATGTCACAGAAGGGACGACAGCGACCTCTGGTAACAGTACTGTGTACTAGGTCATTTGGACACCTAATGGCGGTACTGCCCCAAATTGTTTAAATAAAACCTGTTTAAATAAAATCTTATGTCCATCCTATCCAACACAGGCTGAATCGTTTTCCCGTCATTTTCCCACTCCCTGGACTGACATCTTGGATTACGTCATGGGGGGAATGACAATGCCCTCTGGTGGCAGTATTGTGTACTAGGTCAGTTGGACTCCAGACCTCAGGGTGAAGACACTGGATGGCGGTTCTGCCTCAAATTGTTTAAATAAAGAATGTTTACATAAAGTCTTATGTCCATCCTATCCAGCACAGGCTGAGTTCTTTTCCCACCAATTCCTAGGAAGAGGTGGCCATCATGTGACTTAGGCTATGCTTGGTAACCCAAGTGACCTATTTTCCCGCCATTTTCTTATGTTAGTGGAGGTAGCCGTGGTGTGTTGCATTGTCCTGATGGAATTTGAACTTCCCACCATTTGCTAGAGGTGTGGTGGGGAGGTGGGAGGGGATGTGGTAAGGTTAGTGGAGGTAGCCCAGCTGACCTATCTTCCCAACAAAATTTGAACTTCACACCATGACGTCATTGCCCCATTGCCATATCTATCGCCGCCATCTTGGACCTGCCAACTTGAATAAATTTGGCAATAATGGAGAGTGGGGTGGCACATACTTTGTACCACTACTTTTGTCTACTCTTGCAGCCACAGGTTTTAGCTGTGATTGTGCATTGTCATTGTAGAACATATTTGGCCATCAATTTCAATTCATTTCAATGAACTCCGCTATATATTTCAGAATATGTCTTTCTTCTGACGAATGTGGTCACCTTGCTCAAGCCAAGTGTGCTCTCCAGTTCCATAACTATAGACTCCATTGTCCTAAGATATGACAGATATACACTATGTGATCAAAAGTATCTGGACAGCCCGAAAAACATACGTTTTTCACATTAGGTGCATTGTGCTTCCACCTACCGACAGGTACTCCATATCAGCGACCTCAGTAGTCGTTAGACATTGTAAGAGAGCAGAATGGGGCGCTCTGCAGAACTCACGGCTTTGAATGTGGTGAGGAGATTGGGTGCCACTTGTGTCATATGTCTGCACGCAAGATTTCTACACTCCTAAATATCCTTAGGTTCAATGTTTCCGCTGTGATAGTGAAGTGGAAACGTGAAGGGACATGTACAGCACAGAAGCGTACTGGCCAACCACGTCTGTTGGGTGACAGAGACCACCGACAGTTGAAGAGAGTCATAATGTGTAATAGGCAGACATCTATCCAGACCTTCATATCGGAATTCCAAACTGCTTCAGGAGCCATTGCAAGTACTATGACAGTTAGGCAGGAGGTGAGAAAACTTGGATTTCATGGTCGAGTGGCTGCTCATAATCCACACATCACGCCTGTAAATGCCAAACGACGTCTCACTTAGTGTAAGGAGCGGAAACATTGGACGATTGAATAGTGGAAAAACGTTTTGTGGAGTGACGAATCATGGTACACGTGTGGCAATCCGATGGTAGGGTGTCGGTATGGCGAATGGCCGGTGAACGTCATGAGCCAGTGTGTGTGTAGTGCCAGCAGTAAAATTCGGAGGTGGTGGTGTTAGTGTGTGGTCGTGATTTTTATGGAGAGAGCTTGCACCCTTTGTTGTTTTGCATGGCACTATTACAGCACACGCCTACATTGATGTTTTAAGCACATTCATGCTTCCTACTGCTGAAGAGCAATTCAGTAATGGCTATTGCATCCTTCAACACGATCGAGCACCTGTTCATAATGCACGGCCTATGGGGGAGTGGTTACACAACAATAACGTTCCTGTAATGGACTGGCCTGCACAGAGTCCTAATCTGAATCCTATAGAACACCTTTGTGATGTTCAGGAAATCCAACTTCGTACCAGGTCTCACCGACCAACATTGATGCCTCTCCTCAGTGCAGTACTCCGTGAAGAATAGGCTGTCATTCCCCAAGAAATCTTCCAGCACCAGATTGAACGTATGCCTGCAAGGCTAAGGGTGGGCCAACACCATACTGAATTCCAGCATTGTAGATGGAGAGTGTCACGAACTTGTAAGTTATTTTCAGCCAGGTGTCCGAATACTTTTGATCACATAGTATAACAGATAAGGAGTTGCCGTAGCAGTATACAAACGCTTTGACTTAGTACCACACATGCTACTCACAGACAGTAGTAATGAAGACAAACGAGTCGAATATATGTTCGCAAATATCAAATCCCTTAACAAAATTTGCCTACTCTGTGTCCTCTACAGACCTCTAAAAGTAGGTGGGATAGCCTGTTTCAAAATTGACCTTTCAAAATTCGATTCGACTTAGCAGCATACAAATAATGCTAGTAACACATAAATAATCTGCCTCTTCACTGTGAAATTCAAGTGTATAGTTTCTTTTTCAAATGTAACGATATTTCAGCTTGCACCTACCCAAAATGCAGACTATAGTCATACTCTCACAATACATATTTACCACGAAATCCAGAAGCAAAGGAATTTCTACCTGAAATCAATTCACAACAGCATATCCATGAGTTACTCTCTAAAATATCCAAGGAATAAACTGTAACTGACAACATAGAGGCTTTAAGTGTATCATTGTTCACACAAGAACAAACTAGTTCAAAGAAGGAAGGTGCAAAAGATAGGGCACTCTGTGCCAGAGACTCCACAAAGCCCCCCCTCCCCCCACCCCGTTAGTGCAGAGCATGGCGGAGGGAAGCCTCATGAGATGAAGTCGTAATCGTGGTGACAACGCGGCAGTTGTAGGCCACAGCTGGCGCAGGAACTGGGGGCGGCAGTGTCGGCGGTGCTGCACCCCGGTGGTTCCAATGGCTGCACGTGAGAGGTGCCAGCAGTCGGCTGAAGGCAGGAAGGCTTCGTCAGGAGGTAGGTCGTCGTTGACGGACCAGGAAGGTGAAGGGCTGCCAGCACAGTTTCGTCCTGCAGCATAACAAAGTCACACGTAGCTAGGTCCTTGTGGATGAACAGAGGGCTGGGGGTGGTGTGGGGGTGGGGCAGAGGGGTGCGGAGGGGCACGACATGCATGCGGACACTTGCATCGAGTGTGGGGAGATCCTCAGATGTGGTGGAAGGTGAATCCTCGACGAATTCCTTGGGGAGAACGAGAGGCTCACCATACAGAACCTCAGCGAGCAAGGCATTAAGATCTTTATGAGCTGAGCAAATAACCAGCAGGACCCACAGGCAGGCCTCCAACCATAGGACTCCGTGGCACATTAGGGCGGCCTGGAGTGTGTGGTGCCACCGCTCGACGATGCCGTTCGCCTGGGGGTGGTAAGCTGTGGTATGAAATGGTATGAAACTGGGCGACGCTTCAGTATTTGCGGAGTCATGCGAAGAGGATGGACTCAAATTGTCGTCCCTGGTCGTTGGTGAGAGATAGGGGACAGCCAAAGCGAGCAACCCACGCCGAGACGAAGGAACGGGCGACAGTCTTGGCTGTGATGTCAGTAAGGGGGACTGCCTCGACCCAGCGGCTCACATTATGATGACCGATAAGATACATCTGTAGCCCTCTGACAGGGTAAGGGGACCAACGACGTCGATATGGACGTGCTGGAAACGCCCCTTCGCAATGTCAGACTTGCCCAGAGGAGGTTGAGCATGCCTGCCGACCTTGCTGCGCTGGCACAGAACGCACACACAGCTCCAAGTGCGACAGTCATGCTTCACGCCAGACCAGACGAAGTGCTCCATAACCAACTGCGTCGTGGCCCACATCCCAGGGTGAGTTAAGCCATGCAAGGCGGTAAAGACCCTATATCGAACGGCGGCTAGGACCAGTGAGAGAAGTGTGCCTGTAGAGGTGTCACAAAGGACAGGGATCGCCAAACCAGGAAGTATATGGGATGGATAGATAGCGATGAGCCATTGTCTGATTTTATTCACTGTATATCATCGTCGTCAGCTTGTAGTCAGGCGAATTCATCCAGATTCAGTGGTGCGGTTTGCACACAGATGTGGGAAAGGTAGTCTGCCACAGCATTCTCCACGCCGTGGATATAGCATGTGTCAGAAGGGTTCTGACTGATGTAGTCCATATGGCGGAAACGCCTGGGCGGAAGGTACTTAGCCGGATTACAAATAGTGTCCACAAGTGGCTTGCGATCAGTATAGATCATGAAGGGGCGCCCCTTGAGGTCACTATGAAAATGTTTAAACGCCTCATACACAGCGAGTAGCTCACGGTCAAATGCCGACCACTTGCACTAGCTCTTAGTCACTTTCTTGGAAAAGAAGCGGAGGAGTTGGATGGAGTCGGCGGTGTGCTGCTGTAAAACGTCGTCCACAGCTGAGTCACTGGCATCAGTCGTGATCGAGACACGGACCTCAGGGTCAAGTTGGGAAAGTGTGACGTCTTTGGCAAGGGCAGTTTTAAGGTTACCAAAAGTGTCTAGCATTGGTTAGGTCCACTCTAACTTCCATTTTCCAGTGGTGTTTTTGCCAGAGAGAGCATCAGAGAGGGTCATTTGGATGGAGGCAGTGTAGGGAGTATGGCAGCGGTAAAAGTTTGCCATAGCCAGAAAATGACAGAGCTGAGCATAATTCTCTGGGAGAGGAAGTTTAAGTATGATATTGACACGAGAACTCGTCAGAGGCCATCGGCAGAGACGAAATGGCCGAGGAAGGTAATGGACAAGGAGCACAGATGAGATTTATCATGGTTGATCAGCACGCCATTGTGCAGCGAGGGTCGAACGGACTGCATCGAGGTGAACTTGATGCTCCTCAGTGGAGGAAGAAAAGATGTCATCTAAGTAAGCGTAGGCAAAAGCAAGAGGGAGCAAAATGGAATCAATGAACTGCTGACATGCCTGCGCAGCATTTTTCAATCCATAAGGCATGTTTCAGTATTCAAATAGGCGAAAGGGTGTGATGATGGCCATGTTCGGAATATCCGGTGGATGCATAGGAATCTGGTGACATGCTTTGGAACAATCTAATATGGAGAAAAAGGTAGAACCATGAAGGAACTGCGTGAAACCTTGGATATCTGGAATGCGGTAGTTATTGATAATGGGTTGGGCACCAAGCGACCTATAGTCCTCACACATGTGTAAGGTGCCATCCTTTCTGGGAACAAGGTGAGTAGGGAAAGACCAGTTGCTATCAGAGATGTGGAGGACGTCTGAAGCCAACAGATCCTGAACGATCTCGTTGACGTGTAGAGGTTTGGAAGCATTAAGGCACCTGGCCTTATAACGAACAGGTGGGCAGTTGGTGGTGCGAATCTTATGGCAAGTGCCATTACTGATGGCCGGTAATCGCGTAGGAAAGTCGGCATGAGGTGTCAAGAAGGTATTCACAGGCAACGTCTGTTCACTGACCTTGAGGAACCGGGACGATGTAGGTGGGGCGTCGGCTGCAGTCGGCGACAGAAGGCGCTATACATGAATGAAGCAGTGCGAAGAATCAGAAGAGACACATGCAGGTGAGTCTTGGAAATTCGTCCACGGCGATGCGAAAAAGACAGTAGGTGATGGAGTGCTCGACACTGGAGCAGGTTGACGAGAAGACTCTTTAGGGGCGTGTACAGGGCCGCCTTGCTGCAGGGCTGTAGACAGGCAATGTATGGTATGCTGTGCATGTGACAATTCAGCGGAGGCAGAGGCGATGCGGGCTTATATCTCACCATGCTGGGTGTAGAATTCGTCGATCTGGGAGCACACATACAACAGATCAGAGAGGCGTGTGGTTATGTGCTTGACCAGGGAAGCACACACGGAAAGCGTAGCCAAGGAGGCAGAGAGCAAAGTGGTGCTGATCTCAGGTGTGCACAGAACTGTAGAGCCAGATGCATGGTGGAGTGCGGCAGCCTGCAGGTCTGCTGAGTACGTAATGATGTAGAAAATCCCACCCAGTCACTGGTTCATCCATGTCAGCAGCTTGGAAGGTCGAAGAGAAGGTGTGAACCGTTGAGAGGTGAAGCAACATCTTGATGGAGCTGTGGACTGCAATGGGAGAACTGTTGGCGGCGATCAAGGCGAGGGTAGAGGGGGATAGCGCGTCGACAGCATGCTTGGACTGTATGACGCTAATGTCAGCGCCAGTATCAACGAGAAAGCAGATGTCGGTGGAGATATCTGTGACATAAAGGTGTCACGTCGCGGAAGCGAGTGGAGCAGCGTCGGAAGACAGGCGCCATGATGGTATGTGGCGGGACGTGGGGCCTAAACATGCCAGTCAGTCTCCTTTGGGTAGGTGCAGGGAGTGCGGCAGTTATGGGTGGCGTCCCCATAAATAGTGTGGAACCAGCACAGCAGGTAGGCTGGTTGCGGGACTTCGCGGTGCAGGAGGGGGTGCCGGCTCAATGTGGTGGGGCTGGTAGCCGATCGGGCCGTTGCTCAGGCGAGGTCGGTGGCTGTTTGGAGCCCGCTGGCAGTACGTCCTGTAGGTCACTAGGTGGCAATTCTTGGCGGGCAGCTGAGGCCTCTGCCAACAGGGCACAGAACCAGAGGCGCAGGTGAGCCAACTGAGGATGGTGGAGATGTCAGTCGTGACAGGCGGTGTTGGTGACAAATGATGGCGTAAGCCTGATTCACCATGGGTAATTGAACCTCCAGCAGATGAGCAACGTGAGACAGTAGATGAAGCTGCAGGTCCAAAGGCATTTTGACCATCCACAACGTCCAAAGAGCGACGTCAGTCAATGACTGATCATAGATTAATGCATAAAGATGCTGCCAAAGTTGCGGAGGGGTGCAGTCATCGAGATGATCCTCATGAATAATGTGATGGATCGCCTCCGCCAGAGGGCGGGAAAGGAGCTCGATAAGCGGTGATTAGGCCGTCGAATATTTGTGTGCGGTAGGCGGTGGCAGAAGCAAGTCGCTGATGAGGTCCGTATATCTATGGAGATGGCTCACCAGGCAGACAAAATGGGCACCGTCGTCGGAAATAACCGAGGATGTCCATGAGATGGTCCACTAAGGTGAACCAAGTTTTTGGGTTTTCTTTTTGCAATGCAGGTGGCTTAGGGAACCTGCCTGGTGATACATGTTGAGGCAGCTGCAGCAGATGGAGATCAGTACAGGCAGAGCAGGATATCTCCAACACTGAAAGTGCGATAGTGGGGAGTGGTACATCGTCTGAGGTCTGGGTGGGGCGGTGGCAGCAAACAGCACACGATAGAGAGTGGGTGGAGGAGACGGCGTGCATATAAGCCAGCGAGGTGTGTCCAGTTGCCAAGCCTGACGAGGAGTGGGATACGGGTGTAATTCCCAGTTTTGTATGAACAGCGGATGGGGAGCAGATGTGGTGGAGCAGCGGGGCGGGGGACCTGCTAACTGGAGCAGGTGGAATGGCCAGTGCTGTTACAAAAGCGGGCGGAAGGCGATCGTGGTGCAACCCTGGTGTGATGGTGGCAGAAACCAGCGTGGTCAAGGCGACTGGCGTCGCCGAAACAGCGTGTGTGGGGGAGGGGGGTGCAATGACACTATGTAAATGAGAATGTGCTACCCCGTGGATAGAAATGTGTTCAATTCACAGTTCTAGAAATTTACTGGCACGGTAAGCCATCCCGAAGGTAGCGACGAACATAAATAATAAACCACAATGTCTTTAACTGGAGGGTCCTCCATGTTATGGTTATGCGGCAGGCACTGTCCGTTTTGTGGCTGTTGTTGTGCCACCACGCTAGGCGGCAGCCATGTTGAAACGGGTAAGGTTAGTTGGCTTCCATCGTGACCAGGCGTAAATAACTGTTAGCTTTTAAGCAAGGTCGCAGGAGGTACACTTGTCCACGCATGGTTACAAGTGGCAGAGTTGATGGGGCCCATTACACTTGCACCGAAAGTCAACAAACAAGCACAAATAACACTGGATGAGACATCGACGGTGTCAGGGTCACCACTGTGTTTATCATGGAAGATTAGTTGAGAGATAACACACTTAATATTGAATACACCTTTATTGGTCACTCGTACATATAACAAAGAATGGCTGTTACACATCTGTGCGCCAGAAGTTCACACAAGAACAAACTAGTGTGTCCGCTGTGCCGTGCGTGTGATCATTGCTTGTACAGCCCTCTCGCAGTGTCCGGAGCAAGTATGGTGGGTCTGACACACTGGTGTCAATGTGTTCTTTTTTCCATTTCCAGGAGTGTAGTTCAAAGAAGGAAGATGCGAAAGATAGGACACTCTCCGTCAGAGACGCCACAAGCTAAAACAGTTCATGAATCTCAGAGAAACCGCACATCAGACTTACAAACAAGCTCCTACCATTGAAAATAAAACTGATTACAAGCAAAAGGCAAACAGAGTCAATCAATCTGAGAGAAACGATAACTAAGGCAGACCAGTACACTAATGTAAAACATAAAGACCAGATGCTCTATGGAAAAGTTAGTGTGATCTAGAGGAGTATAGGCAAAGTAGAAGCTGCAGCTGATCTCTTTGTCCCAACCAAGGAACTAGAACAGTACTTGACTTTAGCGATAGCCATCATGGAGGTAAACGACGTTAGTCTCGAAAAATTTTGTTTTGAGATGGCAACGTCGTCGAAAATCCTTCAGATCAGCATTTACTGCACAATCCAAATGATAAAGCTTATTGTTGACCCGCTACTGTTCACAATAACTAATGCTCCCTAGACCTTGAAGCTCATGCCTGGACAACACATACAAACACTCGTTCCCGTCAGAATACAAGCACTAGATATCTGTTTCATAAGAAGAGTAGCTGGGTGCACTGTTGATGATATTATTACCCAGAGAGCAGAAGATATTTAGAAAGACCAAGGAAAATCAATAATTTCAACCAAGATGGCGTAACTGCAAAATGCCTAGTAGATGCATCGAGAAGAGGGAGAGATATAATATTAAAAACATTATGATTTTTTAAGTAACTGTGATTTTATTAACTTTTGTAATGACATATAATGTAAGAGGGGTCCTGAAGGCATTAATCTGTCCACGTTAAACAAATAATTAAAAAATTATACGTAACATACATGTTGTGTTAGAACGAGTGGTCAATATTCAGGGATGAAAGTAACGATCATTTGAAAGCAAAAAGCTTCATGTGGACATATGCACTATTCTGAATGGTTTCCGAGATAGAACGCATTTAATGTACATAGTTATTTATCTTCTTTATTATTCAGTACATTTTCATTGTTTACAATGTACGACAGCTGTGTAGATGAAGTCGACGTGAATAATTTGATATACGACATGTGGCCTATGAAGTCGGGAACACTACCTCAAATACCTCAAATTGGGTTACAAAACCTACCTACATCTCAGCACATGCGTTTCGCGTGAGATTTTCATTATTTTCTCGCTCTCTTCATGCAAACTATAAGTCCTAGAGAAAAAGTGAATAGGACCTTTTTATAGGAAATTTAATGTCGTTTAATTTTGTACTGTGACACGTTTTCGCCAAAGGCACCGGATTTCGAGTTATTCAAAAAGAACGTACAAAAGTAACTTTAAATGTGTTCCATCTCACGAACATTTTGGAACAGGGCATATGTCCATGTTTAGTTTTTTGCTTCAAAATAATATATTCCTGTCACATCCCTGAATATTGAGCATTGACAATCTGTATAAGTGGACAATCATATACGAGGGATGGAATTTTAATAGTGGCAACTATTTATTTACAGCTCGTACAAAATAGATAGGTGTTTCAAAGTTTTACTGACTTTCAAAGTATTCACCAGCATTGTGTATAACCCGTTGCCAGCGATGTGGAAGCCTTAGAATACTCTTAGCAGTGTCAGTTGTGTGTCTTCATTTTTGGAACACAACCTACGACCAGCTTAGAGACAGAAGTGATGACACTTTCTGCAGGACCTCACCATCATTTTGCAGGACAATGCTCAAGCACGTACAGTGCAAGCTGTTACTGATTTGTTGGACTGATGGGGCTGCTAAGTGCTATACCACCTACTGCGCTCTCCTGACTTAAACCATCGCGAGAGCAACTCGATTTCTAAACTGAAGGAAACACTTCATGGCATTCGCTTCAGAACTGCTACAAATTCGTCGGGCAATAGACCGCGCAGCTCGAACTGTCAACACAACTGACACTGCTAAGAGTATCCTACGACTTCCACATCGCTGGCAACGGGTTATACATGATGCTGGTGACTACTTTGAAACACGTATCTATTTTGTACGAGATACATATATTAAAATAATTATGTTTTACACGTACCATTATTTTTATAAAAAGCTGAACTAGGATGGAAAGGTATTCAGTGAGGAAAGCGAGTTGCAAGCTGTATCACTGTGCCAAGATCGCCGAGAACAAAGTGACATCTCAAGTAGCTGTGTGATCTGCTCAATGCGATCTCATCCGTGAGAGTGGTGGGGAGTAGCAAGCTGATTTGCAATTCGATCCTTAAGAGTGGTGGGGAGCAGTGAGTAAGTGAGCTACCTTGTAATCCAATCCCTGAGTGTGTTGGGGAGCAGTGAGCTACTGGAAGGCTTATGGTCTGATTGGTGAGAATAGTGGGAGCACCGAGCTATTGTGAGGGGAACGATGCCTGGGTCGCCTTGCGATACACTCTTGCTGCAAGGTGGCTGAAGACTGCAGTTTATATGATCGCTAACAACAAATTCCGAGTGTGAATAGATAAGAAGTAAGAACCCACTCAAAAGTATGTAAACATTTACGGGCTTCTGAAATTTGAGGTTTTCTTTTCAAATGAGATGCAGAAACATGAAGCTGGAAGTGTTTTCTATGTTCCAGCACCAGTCTAAAGAACCAATGTTTTGTTAGCCTTGGTAGCTGCGTGGGCAACTTGGCGGATGGGACTCAGGATCGATTCTTGGCTCGGTTGAAGATATATTTTCATTCAGGAACTGGGTGTTGTGTTGTGCTTTCTTTCATAAGATCATAACTGGCATTACGATTGAGATGGGAGAATGGGTACGGCCTGACAGCCAATGAACTGAAAAAAATGAGCTTTCTTTGTCTTTTGTTGTTTTTATAATTCAGAAAAGCTTCACGTACTAACAAGGTATGTAAATCCACATGTGAACATAGTCTATAACACATTTTTAGTAGCTTTGGAAACGTTTTCTTAAGAATGTGGCGTGGGGCGCCGTTGCAGCAGCCTACTAGAACATTTTTATTCTGCTCATTGCAGCTACCAGAGACACATTCTGAAATCAGATGAGTTATGATTCATTTTTTCTGAACCACCCGTCACCCACACCTTAGAAGGATTTGGCTCTTTGAATCAGTTCAGGAGCAGACTGCCCATCTCTAGTGCAGACTCCTAAAAATCGCTGCCACATTATGCAACATTTCATCCTCACTACTCCTGGGCATCCAGTGGCTACGAAACTGTGACATCTTGCTCCGATTAAAGCTGCAAGTAGTTAAGACTAAGATTTGTGAAATGGCATTGGACAGAACAATGACTAGATCTCACCACTCATGGGCTTCTATTTTGCACATGGTCAAGAAGAAAAACGGAAAATGACGTTTCTTTAGCGACTATGGGGCTCTCAATGCCCGTAATGTACCAGATAGATATCATGTTCTGAATGTCATGGACTTTAATGTGGCGGGCTCCTGTGCCTTTAGTGTTACTGACTATGCCAAAACTTTTTAGCTGATACTGATGGCGAAGGGAGATAAATATAAAACTGTCATCATTATGTCATTCAGACTCTTTGAACACAATACGATGCTATTCAGCCTTCACAACGCAGCACAAACATGGCAACGTCTTATGCATGAAGTCCTGCACGATTTACCATTTACATTATGTTACATGGATGACATTGTGGTTTTTTCCCAAAGTTTCAACACCATTGCCATCATTGACGACGAGTTTTTTGGCAGATTGCGAAGTTTTGACATAATGCTAAATGTAGATAAATACAGTTTTGCCAAGCAAGAGGTAAACAGTTCCTGGGCTATAACGTCTCAAAGGCTGGATTTACAACTCTACCCTATATGGTATACGACATTCAGCAACTCCTTCTGCCTCAATCATTTAAAGGCCTGTGCCATTTCATAGGGATGCTCAGTTATTACAGGTGTCATATATCACATCTGGCCTCATTCCAAGCACCACTCGCCCTTTTGGTGTCTGGCAAACACACCTTTGGACACCGACATGTGCCATGGAAACCTGAAGGAATTTAATTCTATGAAACTGGCCTCCTTATTGGTGCATCCTATACAAGGCGCACCACTGGTTTGATGGCTGATGCTAGCCAATCTGCTGTGGGCGCTGTATTACTACAACATGTGTCGTCATCTTGGCATTTTTTCCAAAAACACCTCCCAGCAATAACAGCGCTGGAGTGCCCTTGACTGAGAGCTGTTTGTAATTTTTTTGGTCATCAGCATTTCAGACCATGGCTTGGACATGTTTTCACATACTTACAGACCATAAGCCTCTAACATGCCTGTTCCAACAAATAGCTAAGCTCAACTCTCCTCGCTAATGCCACCAAGTGGATTTCGTTGTTCAGTTCTGCTGCTTCCATTGCCTGGGCTTTGATAACTACGTGCTTTGCAAATTTTGGCATCCCCCACACTATTACTACAAGCAGGGGCAAACAGTTTGAGCGCCAGTTATTTGCAGAGGTATTGTATATGTGTGGGTGCGATCACGTCCACTCTACCAGCTATCATACTGTGAATAATGGGATCGTAGAGTGCCTACACTGCACCTTAAAAGCGGCTCTGACTTGTCAGTCTGTCTCGTGGCTGGATGCCCTCCCCTATAGTATTGTTTGGCCTGTGCACTGTTTTAAAACAAAATATCAGCTGATCCCCCACCCAGTGAATCTCTGAGGGTTCAGGGTGATTTTTGTTTTACTCCTTCCTCCATCGCTGGCATGCATCATGGCAATTTTGAATTCGTCTAGAGGTTGTATACGAATGTACTTGTGCCTCTGCAACCTGTACATCGTGGTTCCAAACCCATCTTCTGTCACAAAGATTTGCAGTCCTGCTCCTCGTCTGGGTTCGTGATGGGGCGATTAAACCTCCACTCCCTCCTTCATACAAAAGCCCTTTTAAAGTTTTGAGTCACTCAGACAAAACATTTGTCCTTGACATGAATCGGCACAAGCGTACTGTTCCATTGAGCGCTTAAAGCCAACTTTCATCGATGGGTTATCAAATACTAACGCAAGCCCTCCAACTGCTTCAGTACCTTCTTGAGTGCCTTCCTCGCCTCAACCGGTCACATTTTCACGAAGAAGTAGACAGATGAAGTGCCGCTTTCATCATATCAAAGGGACTCCAGGTTATAGTATAATAATGGCGTGTGGCGAGGGCCTCTTGTCCGGTAGACCGCTCGCCTGCTGCAAGTCTTTCGATTTGACGCCACTTCGGCGACTTGCGTGTCGATGGGGATGAAATGATAATGATTAGGACAACACAACACCCAGTCCCAGAGCGGAGAAATTCTCCGACCCAGCTGGGAATCGAACCCGGGCCCTTAGGATTGACAGCCTGTCTCTGTGACCACTCATCTACCATGGGCGGACCAGGTTATAGTGACATATACTGTAGTGATTTGTATGTAAATTGCAGCGCCACGCTCTACAATTCACAAAAACAGAGTGGGATAGTGTTGCGGGTGACAATAGCAACACAATCGAACACGAAAAGCCGACCTATTGCATAAAAATTTATTATCATATTATTACCATCTCTTATTATTATTGTCTTTGGGCACTTAAATATGTGAATTCTCCAATGTATTGTGTTTCAGTATTTGTGCATTTAGGAACTAATAGAGTGTTTCAGTCTCTATATTTTTGCATGTGTGCTTTGTAAAAATAGTGTACCTCAAATATCCATAAGTCAAAAGAATTTTACTGGTTGGGTAAATTTCAAATCTTCTGAGGAATTTTGTAGTTACATTCTCCAAGGCAATAATTTAGCTCCTCCCTCAGCAGTACATTCTACTGAAAAATACACTTTCAAAGGATAGACCACTGAAAATTACTTCAAGGTGATAGAATTATATCTGTAACAATTAAATATCAATTTTAAAAATACAGCAGATTTTCAATTTATTATTTTCTGCTCATATTGAGATTAGAGCACGTTTGTTACCCCACTGTGTAGAACATAAACAATTAATTGATTCTAAAATAAATTGTCGGGTTTTCTTAACAAATGTCGAGCTTTTATGAAGCACTGTCCTGCCTTTGTCAATTTTTGGTTGGTAATTCTATGTCGACATGATTGTGCTATACATGAATTAAAATTGTATATATGTAATAAAATGCGAAAACTGGACTGTTGAACAATTTGTCATTGGTTAGGCTACTAAAGTTCTGTCAAAAATGTTAACAGGATGTGAAACAAGTAATATAAACAGTGGGAGCTGAGAGTGAGTATGGACTCCAACAATTAAATTAAATCTTTTATTTGTGTGAAAATGTTTATTCACTCGTTAGTTGAACTTTCTTCTGTGACAAAATAGCATAAGATTAGAATTGCTAATAACTACCTTACTAATAATGCATGAACTGATTTGATCCGACAACATGTTTCTTGTGCAGTATATGTTTTGCCTGTGATGCCATCATACCAGTGTAGGTGCATGCACATGACTGTTACAAATTTGGTTTGTGTAAAGTTATAAATTCGTGCAGTTCACAAATACATTTAGCTACGACATTGATTAGGGTTTTATTGTGAAGTGCTTGCAGAACACTACTAGACCAAAACTGAGATAATAAATGTACACTCCTGGAAATTGAAATAAGAACACCGTGAATTCATTGTCCCAGGAAGGGGAAACTTTATTGACACATTCCTGGGGTCAGATACATCACATGATCACACTGACAGAATCACAGGCACATAGACACAGGCAACAGAGCATGCACAATGTCGGCACTAGTACAGTGTATATCCACCTTTCGCAGCAATGCAGGCTGCTATTCTCCCATGGAGACGATCGTAGAGATGCTGGATGTAGTCCTGTGGAACGGCTTGCCATGCCATTTCCACCTGGCGCCTCAGTTGGACCAGCGTTCGTGCTGGACATGCAGACCGCGTGAGACGACGCTTCATCCAGTCCCAAACATGCTCAATGGGGGACAGATCCGGAGATCTTGCTGGCCAGGGTAGTTGACTTACACCTTCTAGAGCACGTTGGGTGGCACGGGATACATGCGGACGTGCATTGTCCTGTTGGAACAGCAAGTTCCCTTGCCGGTCTAGGAATGGTAGAACGATGGGTTCGATGACGGTTTGGATGTACCGTGCACTATTCAGTGTCCCCTCGACGATCACCAGTGGTGTATGGCCAGTGTAGGAGATCGCTCCCCACACCATGATGCCGGGTGTTGGCCCTGTGTGCCTCGGTCGTATGCAGTCCTGATTGTGGCGCTCACCTGCACGGCGCCAAACACGCATACGACCATCATTGGCACCAAGGCAGAAGCGACTCTCATCGCTGAAGACGACACGTCTCCATTCGTCTCTCCATTCACGCCTGTCGCGACACCACTGGAGGCGGGCTGCACGATGTTGGTGCGTGAGCAGAAGACGGCCTAACAGTGTGCGGGACCGTAGCCCAGCTTCATGGAGACGGTTGCGAATGGTCCTCGCCGATACCCCAGGAGCAACAGTGTCCCTAATTTGCTGGGAAGTGGCGGTGCGGTCCCCTACGGCACTGCGTAGGATCCTACGGTCTTGGCGTGCATCCGTGCGTCGCTGCGGTCCGGTCCCAGGTCGACGGGCACGTGCACCTTCCGCCGACCACTGGCGACAACATCGATGTACTGTGGAGACCTCACGCCCCACGTGTTGAGCAATTCGGTGGTACGTCCACCCGGCCTCCCGCATGCCCACTATATGCCCTCGCTCAAAGTCCGTCAACTGCACATACGGTTCACGTCCACGCTGTCGCGGCATGCTACCAGTGTTAAAGACTGCGATGGAGCTCCGTATGCCACAGCAAACTGGCTGACACTGACGGCGGCGGTGCACAAATACTGCGCAGCTAGCGCCATTCGACGGCCAACACCGCGGTTCCTGGTGTGTCCGCTGTGCCGTGCGTGTGATCATTGCTTGTACAGCCCTCTCGCAGTATCCGGAGCAAGTATGGTGGGTCTGACACACCGGTGTCAATGTGTTCTTTTTTCCATTTCCAGGAGTGTATTTACTGGAATGTAAGTTAAAATCGTATTTATTTGTTTGCTTACAGTGCATTCAATAGTATACAGTAAATCCAAAGCTAAACCACTTTCCTGCCCACATTTTGAAAGATTAACTTCATCAAATGTAAAAGATTGTTTGTTAGAATACTTGTAATACATTTTGTGGGATCATGGCTTTTTACCCAAAAGCCACTATAGTAGTGGGCTTGCCTATGTTCTGGCACAGCTGCATTATTGTCAGATATTCCCCCCTCACCCCATAACCCTCTGACAAAGGCTAATTTTCCTACATATAAAATGGTGGGAATTCAAAAATTGGGAAGAAATTAAAAAACAACTCAATTGCCCTATGCATCAAATGGCGCAATCCAAGATGGTGGGCCTAGCCTAATTAACCTAAGTGTAGTTTGGTGGGAAACTGAAGATAGGCAATTATCTTACTGGTGGAAAAAAGAAGATGGCTGACTGCAACATCGGCATATTATTCATAAATAAACATGATTCATTTCTAAAAGTCACTCAGTGGACTTCGAGTTGTGGTACTGGTGTGAAAATTCTAGCCTTCACCTCTCATGAACTGCAATCAGCCTTTTGTGGAGGTCTTTATGCAGTAATGTTCACTGAATGGTTATTGCGTAGATTGTGGAGACACTGTTAATGCCCCTTGGATCATCTGGGTGGTCAGTTACTCAACAGTTGCATGTCTACTCGTCCATACACGTCTCTGCAGGTGTCATTCACCCCTGTCGTCTATTGTCTGTGGTGCACCGTAATTGCCTCAGTGCCTGATTTAGATTCTGTCATTTTGCCTTGCACGGTATACTTTAACCATGGTGGAATGCAAATAGTTTGCAAATTTAGCTCTATCAGAAATGCCTTGTGGTAACATACGTTTTTACATGAGGATGGACTGAGGATAGGGCATTTTTTGGTACAATATGGTCTCCACCAGTTACGTATTTTTCTTCTTTTGCCCACTTTTCTTTTAGAATATTTTGTGCCTATTAATTTTCATTCTGAACTTGTTTCTTTCTGCTTTGACATTCCTTTACATTAGTAGTACCAGAACATTCTTCCGGTGCCACTGAGTCTGATTTCTGTCTCAGTACTAGTACCAGTGAGAGTGTCAGTGGATAAAATAATCCGTAAATCGTTCATTGTTGAACTCTCAGTCTGTCCGGATGAGCTGGTTTTATCTTCCCAACTAGAGTTGTCGTTATTTGGAGATCCAAGGATCTCTACAACAGAAACCTGTTACATGTTTCTATACACTCAATATATTTCAAAACAAAAATCTGTATTGCACAGGCTACAAGTGCATATTTCTTATCCATTTTATGGAGCAGACACTTGGTCAATGGTCCAAATCGAAATATGCTGACCAAACCGACTGTCAATTGATTCATATCGTTGTCATGTGCCCTGTGACATGAACCATGAGCTGTTTTGTTGCAGAAGCATGGCCACACCTATGAAGTGTATTAAGTGGCCCTAGACAGTCAATAATATTGCAAAATAATAATGTGCAATATTATAGATGTTCTCTCTAGATTGCTCAGTAATATTGTCGATTATATTGTCAATAACATTATGTAACAATTCTGTGGTTCAGAATGTTGGACAGTAAAGATGCTGCTGCTGTGATAATTGCTCCACATTGTTGCAAGCAGAAAAAAAGGTGGATGAAAAATTTGTTTAATGTGTGTTAAAGATTACACACAAAAACTCTTTGAGAGAATTGATGTGGGAAAAAAAGAGATGATTGTAACTATTTGTGTGCTCCATTTAATATATTATTGGAAATGGTTCTCCCCATATATTGGCGCGCCCATTTTTAGCGCATAGGTACTTGATCGCCCCCTCCCAACACAGATAAATTTCTGCAGACAGTCATATCTACATCATCAAAAAACAAAATAACACCATCATAGACGCAGTTTCATCAAGTCAGCACTAATCTATCACATTACGATATGTTGCTACTGGCAATTTTTTCGAATACTTTAAATTTACAAGTGCAGTTTCACCTTACAGCAATCGAGTCACAGTTACGGAAACGTGTCATGCAATAATACAGCGTGTTTCATAAAGAATATATGCATTACAAAGTATATTCGCCCCCAGTAGCTGAGTGCTCAGCGCGACAGAATGTCAATCCTAATGGCCCGGGTTCGATTCCCGGCTGGGTCGGAGATTTTCTCCACTCAGGGACTGTGTTTTGTGTTGTCCTAATCATAATCATTTCATCCCCATCGACGCGCAAGTTGCCGAAGTGGCGTCAAATCGAATGACTTGTGCCCAGCGAATGGTCTACCCAACAAGAGGCCCTAGTCACATGACATTTTAATACGAAGTATTATTTTGTCCAAACTATCGATCGCTGCTCCTCGGCTATTGGAGAAACGAATACATAGTCTAGTTTATATTAATAGCCGCTAGGTGTCCGCTGTCTTCTGTTGTGCTTGGTAACTGTCATACGTTTAAAATAGCAGTTCCACAGCAGAAATCATTTTGTGTTCTCGAGTTTGCGAAGTGCAATTCCGTGATTACAGTGCAAAGACGTTTCAGGTTGAGGTACCAAAATGATCCTCCGAATGGGTGGAACATTTGCAGATTGTATCGACAGTTTCTAGATACGGGATGTGTATGTAAAGGAAAGGGTCCTGGCCGCCCTCGTGTTCCTGAAGAAAATGTTGCACGAATTCAAACTGCTTTCCAACGTACTCCTTCAAAATCAAATCGTCGTGCCAATCGGGAGTTACAACTGCCTACTACAACAATTTGGCGTGTTTTGAGACGTTGGTTGGTTGTGAAACCGTACAAGTTACAGCTGTTACAAGCACTGTATCCTGGTGACAACCGAAAATGTGTAGCATTTTATAACGATGTTCTTGATGCTATTGACAATGATAACACTTTCACACAGTGCATTGTGTTCAGTGATGAAACGACTTTCCATATTAGTGGCCAGGTAAACAAACACAATGTTCGGCTTTGGGGCCTACAGAACCCACGTGCAGCCACTGAACATATACGACATTCGCCCAAAGTCAATGTGCTTTGTGCGATATCCCGATCATGTGTTTACAGCCCATTCTTCTTTGATGGGAACATGGTTAACAGTCAGCAGTGTCTTGCTGTGTTACAAAACTGGTTGTTTCTGAGGCTGCACGAAGACAACTTCATTTTTCAATAAGACAGGGCACTGGAGTCGCCAAGTGCTTGAATATATAAATGAAACTCTGCCAAACCATTGGATTGGTCGTCAAGGAGCTGGCAGCTTAGTATGTCTCCTCTGGGCTCCACAGTCACCGGATTTGACACCCTCTGACTTCTTCCTGTGGGGTTTCCTTAAGGACAATGTTTGTGTACAACCACTCCCACAGAACCTGGAAGAGTTGAAGAACTGGATGCGTACTGCCATAACATCAGTGATGAAGGACATGCTTTCCTGAGTATGGGTGGAATTTGAAAATCGATGTGATATTGTTTGCGTCACTGATGGAGGACACATTGAACATCTGTAATCCGAACTTGAGAGGTTTGTAAATATGTGTCTAAAGTTTCATATTTGTATGTCTTAAAGTTTAATAAATACATACATTCGATGTATGAATATTCCTTTTGAAACACCCTGTATATGCTCTAAAGAATTATATTTGGTTAAGTACTATATATAACCAAATAAATATCTATATATACTTATATTCATAATTCTGCATTAATTAAATTGTTTCAAACATCTTCCTTCTTGGCAGTTCCCAATATTTTCTGAGCAACGAATCGTATGATTCATGATTCTTAACAACTCTGTTTTTGTATTCATCTCCCTAACATCGCACAACACCGGCGGATATATTTACAGTTCGATGTACTCCAATGATAATGCTCTTTTGTCTTATTTTAAGCTCATTTTCCACACAAAAACAACAAACCTAACCTCTTTGGTCTGTGTAGCACACGAGAGACTGTCAGCAACATTGTCAATGTTGCCAGGCAGAGAAATATATTTCCAAAGTTTTTGATGTTCTCAATATTACTGCGCAACCTCTCAATCTCAGTCCTATATGGCCAGTGTTATTGCGCATCTGGAAAATATTGTCGATATTACTGACTCTCTAGTGGCCATTTTGGTGATATATACTGTTTGGGCTAGTATTATATCACAAAAAAACTGGTCAGTGCACAAACATCTGTTTGTGCTACCACTTTGTATACGTTATTGGGCATCAGCAGACTGTGATCGCTCATGTGGCAGCTAGGGACAGCAGTAACACAGAGTGTTTTAAGATGATATAAACATTTCTCCAAAAATATGGGTTAAGCTACTATTGTGCTGACAGCCTCATACAGAATTTAATTTCATTGTACTTTAATTTCCTGTTAGGATACGCCTTAAAATGAGAGCCCTGTATCTTATTTTGAAAAACGAGAAGCGGATTTAGGTGATGGATATAATAGAGGTATCAATACAGCTGTGTTAGTTAACGAAATAGGTTCTTTCAGTTTCCAGTTCAAATAACTTTTTTATTTACTTTAGTTATTTACTTAATTTTTTTTGCATAGAGTCAACATAAATGAAGACTATTGCAAAGGTCAGTGTTCTTTACATAACTATGAAAATGTTCTTAAAATATGAACAAAGCAAATAGTTGATATAAATTAGCAAGACTATAATACAAGCACACTGATGAAGATATGATGAAGAGCACTGACACAGTTTCCTATTTAGATATTTTGAAGTTTTTCTTTTCTTTTTTCAAAGCATGGATTATGATATGCTTATCCAAACATCGAAATAGCTTCTAATACATTTATAACAATTTGATTGAGTACAGCATCTTGTCAATGCAGTTTCAGAAAATTACAGATGAGGAAAAAAACTACTTAAGTTCGACTATAGGCGAAGAAGACCATTAACTTTAGCTGTCTAGTCGACAGAAAACAACACACCTGCTAAACTTGACTTCAGTGACATAATCAATGAATTAGCTTCGCTCAAAGCAAAGTAAAATAAAGTGAAATTATAATGAAAATACAATACCTGGAAATAAATACTTTCTCATCTCTTAATTATAATGGCCTTTTTTATTTTAATTAATAATTTATGAGGTGCAAATAAAATCTATGCTTTATTTGCATCATACTAAAACCAATTTACATTAGCTGTAAGAAACAAAACGGTATAGATTTTTTCTTACTTTCTGTTTTGTGTAGAACGTTTATACAAGCTGTAATTTGTTTATTTCACTAAAACCATGCATTTAATTTTTGTGTGCAATATCTTTCATCTATCTAGTTCATTTAAATAATATTTTTCAATAATATCTCATTTTTAAACCTACCTTACAAATTATCAAAATTTCGTAAATCAGTGTAGAAAAAACTACAGATATGTAGTATATGGGGGGTGGGTGGGTGGGTGATTCTTTGGAAATTCTGCCAAGGGCTATGGCTTTGATAATAAAAAACACTAACACAACAAAAGTAACAATAACAACAGACTCAATAACGATGACATCATCGAATTAGGATGATAAAGGGGAAAATAAAACATGTAAGCAAAGAAACATCTTAACACAAACATAATAAGCGATCTGGGGATTACGTGACGTCGCCGACTGACCAGCTTATTCTCTGCTTGCAGTAATATTGTGGTATTGGACGGGAATGTTGTTAGCTACTGAGCATTAAATGTCAGCCTTCGAAACAAGAACTCCTACTTCAAACAGTCGCTGAATTATCCTATGACAGTAAGAAGCCACTGATGTTCTTGGTAGACACCATTCCAGTTCACTAATCAAATTGTATATGATGGTAAGTGGTATCGAACCTGTACCTCCTATATGGTAAAGAAACACGCTTTTTTGTTTTCAACATTGCAACATTTATTTGAAAAATATCATGCACAGCAAACATGCGCTTTAAAATAACACAAATTACGCATAGGAATGGTTGCTCGTTGTGTCAGTAACGACATGTCGACACAATGCCTCTTCCGTCATGCACAATTGCAGATGCGCGGGAATAAAAGGGTATGCACAAAAATCTGTGCAAAGAACATATTGTGCATGGGTGTTCTCACGTACACACATTGCACAAGCAGTTTGCTATAAATCCCCTTCTTTCCTTGGGAGCTTGTGTTGCGTTCATTGCCATAAAAATGCGGCAGAAAAAGAAAATGCAGAAGCGACTGTAGGTAAAGAAGTACCGGTATATAAATAACAGAGGTACGAGAAATACAAAGTTAAGGCTAGGGGTAGTGGCAAGGGGGGCTATAGGAGCTATAGCCTCCCCCCCCCCCCATGGAGTACCATATTACACTGGATAAAATGACTTCAGAAAGCAGCGAATATATTACTCCAACAGATTCAATCTTTTTTATAAACTAATTATGCAGCAATATAGGTTCTTTTAACAAAAGAATAAGAGTGGAAAATAGCTTACTATCTAAACCAATAAATATAATTTAATTTAAAATAGGCATCTTATTTTTTATTAAAATACATTTTTTTACCCAGAACTCCTAACCAGTTACCAAAAACTACTTTAAGGAACACTAAATGTTGCCAATTTGTCGGTAGAGGACCCAAACTCTCATTTTGTTAAGCCATATTCCATTCCCCCAAACCCCCTCCCTCCCCCTCAATAACTTATCTGCATTTTATTTGTTCGCACAACTTTATGAAATACACATAGATTAGAACACTCGAGCTCGACAGATTTGGGAATTTCATAGACATCAGAATCCACTAGATCGTAGATTGTGGTTTTCAATTTTGTGTTTTTCCACTGTCAGTATGCTTTATTTCCATTTTTAGTTTGTTGAGGAGCTACACATACCCCCATCACTTTTTTGTTTAGATGTCAGACTCCTCAGTTTTGCTTTTAAGTCGCCATTGCATGAATATTTGTCCACAGTTTTCATATACACTTTTCATAATATTTTGGCTTATCTTCTCTATTTTCCTGCTTTGAAACTTACGATATCTTATTCTTTACAGAAATATTATTGGTGACTATTTATCTATACTTGACACTTAGGGCATCACACCTCGAACGTTTATTCAAATAATCTTCAGAATTGGTATTTCATACAACTTTTTCTTTGTTTACAATCATCTATAGACTTAAGTGTGCTTCCTTTGGAGTCAACAGACATTACTGTGCATAAATCGCTACACAGCATCCTCAAAACACTACACAAGCAAACACATATGGGCCTCAAATGCATGTCATCTGCTAAAAAGAGCAAAGATTCCCACCAAATGTGGGTAGCAAACGCTTCATGCATGGTCAAGGTAATTAAAATGAAGGTTGGGCCCAGTGATCTGTGTACAGTGTGGATATAGATGTCTGGTCTCCAGTTATAGAACTGCAGCATATCTGCAGATTCATGTGCTTTGCATTGTCCGCCATGTTGCAGTTTGGCAAAATAATTTCCATCGCTCTATAGTGACAAAGAATTGCAAACTGTTTACCTGTTTTGAACTTTATGTCAACATGTGATGTAATAGGCTGTTGTGGGAGCGGAATCGAAAAGTATTTTCTTTTCGTGTTCTAGTGACATTTGCTAGCAACCATGTTGTAGTTTGGCAAGAAACGAAATATGAGCATCTATGGCTGGCACAATCAGACAGCTGAAGTTCAACATCCACATAGTATAGAGATCACTGGTTGGACGGGAAGTGAAGGAGACTGCAATGGTTTTGCTCAGTGACGTCGCTATAGCAGCAAAGCGTGACAGAGACTGGCGCAACAAGCAGCTCTTAGGCACAAATAATAACTTATAACTGCAACAAGTTCTCATAAAATTATTTAAAACAATTGCTTTCCCTATTTAGATGTTATTAGTGGATAAAGAGTTCCACTGCCAGGATTTTCGCTTTTGTGCTGCTGCTGCCTTGTGCACTTTCAGCTTCACATTGAGGAAGTGCATGTCAATGAAAAGTCTTGTTCTAAAGTATAGTCTGAAGATTTTTTGTGAAAAATAAGCTTAGTTTGGACAGCAGCGCAGATTTGTTTCACTATATTTCTTTCCTTTGGAGTACTTTCTAAACCATAAAATTTATTAAAAATGAGTTCAAACTGACATTTTATACAGCCAGTCATTTTTCGGAACTATAAGCCCGCCGCGAGATAGAACTTAAGTCCAGTTGAAATGTTCCGCATCTGTAGCAGAAGGACTTAAAATATCACTAGATGGTGCTCGTAGAGTATCACCGTACTTCTTTGTGTGATACACAGCATAACCAGGAAAAATTTGGAAATTTGTGTTAAGGACTATGGGACCAAACTGCAGAGGCCATCAGTCCCTAGGCTTATGCACCATTTAATCTAACTTAAACTAACTGACACTAGGGACAACACACACACCCATGCCCAAGGGAGGACTCGAACCTCCGATGGGGGAAGCTGCGTGAACCGTAACGAGACGCCTTAGACCGCACGGCTACCCTGTGTGGCACAGCATAACCAGCCAGGTATAGGAATCCTTTTGCAGAACAGTCAGGTCCCTTTCTGACAGTTGATTCTTCTGGTGCAGATTCAAGAGGAAAGCTAATGTATTGCTATTGTCTTTCACTATCTACCACTTCCAGTGCTTCGCTATTGTTGGGCAAAATTCCTCTGAACATATATGATCTCAAAAGTCCATCACTGTCATCTGCCTCTACTGGAGTTTCATTTGGTGGAGGAATATCATGAGCAATTTGACCCAAGAATACCAGCTGTAATCGTTGTTTCACTTCTGTTGGAGAAGGATTCAGGTGGAAATGACCAAGTCCTCTTGTCTGTAAAAAAAAATTTCGAGTCCATCTTGGTTCAACCACACAGTTAAAATATATTTCATCTGCAGTAGCTGAAGGTCTGAAAACACTCCAAATTACGAGCGAAAAGTTGTCATGATGCCTTTCTGAAATGGGATCAAATGATTTGTATTGCTTACGCGCATTTTTATGATACTCATGTACAGTTCCCTTAATGTTCTTTCCTGAACATCTTTATTCTCTTTCCTGAACATACTTGTGCATCCAATAATAGAGAGAACGCATTCTTGTCTTTGAATATTTGGGCATTCAGGATGTCAAATGCATTGTTTACAAGCTGAAAAAAATTTGCTGCTTTATTTTTTTCGGTCATCAGATAGCATATGGCTTTAGATGTCGTACTCGAAAAAGTTACGTAGCTAAATAAACGCTTTGACGTTCTCCACCTGTGCAGTTAGGTGAATTTGTGACAGTTTAGAATATAATTTCATTTCATTCCTATCTAATGTGAACAGTCTTTCTACAGTAGATTTATTAACTATTAGCCTACTCATATTGAGTATGAAGGGGCGATCTGTCTTTACTTTCTTAGGAGAAGAAAAACTTCTTAGCTAAGAAATTTTTCTTCTCCTAAGATTTATTAACAGTTATCCCATTTGGAAGTATTATCCCATCAGCCAGAAAGTGATTCCTAATTAATTTAAATAAATGTGGAACATCTGAAAACACCTAAATTAATATATTTTCATATTGCAGATTTGGAAAGCAGGAATTTATCTCTGTCACATTGCGATCTTTCCACACAACTTTATTTTTTGTACCGAGGTCACACATTACCACAACAACACTGTATTCTACGTCTTGTGTGGGACAGATGATAGTGTTTAACTGATCAGCCATTGTCTGTGTGTCTAGACCATAGCAGATTGGCTGCTTCCATCCTGAAAACAAACCTTGTACCATAACAAATAACATGTTAGTGTACAGCCCAACAACATAATCAACAACAGAATCGTATGTGACACTACTGTCTATATTCATATCGTCGAATGAGAGCACAAACACACGTTCAACGTTTGGCAACACAGATGACTGGGCTTTCATTAGCTGCAAAATGTCTGTATGCACACCAGTAAGCATCCGAAAGGGCGTGATATCCATCTTTTCATTTTTGATAGTCGTGGAAGTGGGAAGCCAGCCAGATTTCTTAAAACAAATAACACTCCCTAGATACAGCATGGAGAGTAACTGCGTTGCAAATGTCTTCTCTTTGCTTGTTTCTTTCCACTCAGCAAACAGTTCATCTGCGTTACTGAAAATAGTTTGCCTAGTATTTCTGTTATCTTCTCCTGCATGTACTTCTACTGTACTCGCTCCTTTTGATACTTTTGCTGTTGTTTTATTTTCTCAACACAAGCCTTCACTTTCAGTTTTATCCACTTCCCACTGTACCTCAGTTTGCACACATAGATGTCAGTCTGTTTTTCCTATATTCTAATGCTTCTATGCGTTTACGAAGTTCACTGATTTTTTTTACTGTTAATCTCACACTCATCTGTCGTTGTTGTCTGGTTCATTTCTCTTTTTTTTTTGGGAGACACATTAGCCAGATACTGAAGTGCACTTTGTATTGTCTTTCTTGCCTGCAACCTGTCTACCTTACTTGGATAAATTACATCATCGGCATTCGCATTACCACTTACACTGGGAACATTTCCTAGTACACAGTACTGGTTTAAGTTCTTTCCTAGGTGGTAAATCACAGCCTATGTTAGACTGTGTGGTAAATTAAGAAGTTCTGCTCGCAACTCACGAATGTGATAATCAGGCGTGAAATATAAGGAGCGTACAGAACACACTGATGATATCTTAACACTGAAGAGATATTTTCGATGGCACTTCGTGATAACATCCGAGTCTTTTGTCTTCCTACTGTACTACAGGCATCCCGTTACAGCACAGTCAGGCACAGAACTTTTATCAAACACTGCAAAGCACCACAAACAAACGCAAACAACACACACAACACTTTTTTCTTGATACGGAATGGAGCTGCAAACTCGCATATGCTCCCATGATGACGGCATGCGCAGAACGACAAAATGTTCAGCGATCTGTGCATCCCAGTCAATCTCCCACGGCGCGGGCCCGGGGCCACCATTTTTAGGAAATTACGCATGCTCATGCGTTGTTGCGCTGATGGGGATTTATGTCTAAGCGCAAAGTTGAACACAAAAAAGGCATCGTGTGGACGCATCTTAATACTTACGTTTAATTGCATGCGAGTGGAATCAAGCGTGTAGTGTTTAAAAAAAGACTGGCAACCTGTGTTTCTTCAGAAGGTTCACAATATCGACACCGAAATTTCAGTGATAGCTTAAGTGGAAAGATACTCTCAGTGGGTGACATTGCGTAGTATAAACTGTCTAAATGTTTTGATATTGCGAAAGTGAGGTGTTGAGTGTTGTGCTCATGGATGCGGTAACGAACGTTTGGTATTCGATAGGTATGAAAGAGAAGTTATTAGGGAAGTGATTAGTAATAGGTAGAAATAGTTCTGTTTTGCAACCTCAACGTAGGTTTTGTGAAGATAGTGTAACTGTTGAGCAATGCTTTTGCGGTAAACATTTCCTTCAGTCGACTGAAGGAGAAACTACATGAATTTATTGGTGTATTACATTTAATGTACAAAATTATGTGTTGGAAAAATAGAGAATACGGCAAGATCCTGTTATTTGCAGTGTTTATAACGTAAGATTAAACGCTGGTTAGCAGAATGCTCATTGTATTCTGGCTTCGCCGCGCATTTAAAGGACAAAGTTTAAATGCTTATTGAAATCTACATATGGATGTGAATCAAGTGGTATATTTGAATGTTACTGTTCTTATTGAATGCTGTTAGGTCGTTGATGGTCAGTCGGGGGAGACTACCTATTAGTACATGTATCACAGCTAGACTAATGGCCAAATGGTAAACACAGGGATTTGGTAGAGAGAGGGAAGTAGTAGTTTAATAGTGCCATTCGCAGAGCTTCAAACGAACGTAGTACTGCATGTCTGACTGTATGCAAATAGGCAAAAGTCAGTTTGCAGACAGCAGCTGCCAGGCGAATGTAGAATTGTGCAGGACAGGTTATCAGTATTTTAGAATCTCAATTGGCATTGAGCTCCATAGGGCCAGTAACAAGTCAGATTTAATTGGACTTACTGACAGTGGTACCCTCTGCCATCCATTTCACAGTGGTTTGCTAAGTATAGATGTAGGGAAATGTCATGTCTTTGGCAGCCTTACAACTTGGTTTGAAAAAATTTCATTCTATAAAAGTACAGAAATTGGTAGGACAATAATTATTTAAATGAAGGCAAGTGTGTGTTTGGATAAACAACTGTGAGTGCTGGTTGGTATGAGTAAAGACAATATGTTGGAGACATTAACAGTTGGCTGGAAGATAATTTGGACAGAAATGGCAAGGTAGCAAATTGCACAGAAGAAAGGAATGGTGCAACTAGAATAGAAAAATGAAAAGACTTCTGTATATTGTCTGTTAGTATACAATAAGTGGGCATATTGCCTATTCTGAAGCTATCCTTGATCTGCAGTTCTTGAATGTTGTGTTTAGTGTGTCCACATGTGTAATAAGAAATTGGTATGGAAGCACAATTTGCAGTGGCAATAAGACATTGGCACTGAGATGGCTTTCTGTATGATGGCTATGACACGAAAATAGATTATGGAAATGTAGGGGCCTAATGAACAATGCAAACTGTCACTTATGTTCTTTGAAGTGTGATATCATATGTTATGTAGGTGATGTCTGATGTTTCGGTTTGTATGTCTCATTTGCAAATATCCTGTGTGTACGTTTCTGTACAGGGTTGGCGAAGTATTCTCCTTGGTTGTTGATACTAAATGTTGTGTTTGATACTACCAAAATTAAAAAAAAATAATATTGCTGTACTCAAGTATCATAAGAATACTATAGTTACACTGTAATGTCTCAGTGAATGCTCTTGGCTTGATAGTTCTTTTTCCTAACTACTACTTCACAGTTTAAGTTTGAAATACAATGTGGCTCTGTATGTAGAGTGAACGATTGGAGTAGATAAGAATGCATCACTGCTTACTTTATCTCCCAGATAATTAAAAGAATGTATCCAACACAAGGGCCCACATTATCAAGGTCTCTTCTCATAAAGGGGCAG
Organism: Schistocerca nitens; assembly: GCF_023898315.1. Taxonomy (NCBI): domain Eukaryota; kingdom Metazoa; phylum Arthropoda; class Insecta; order Orthoptera; family Acrididae; genus Schistocerca; species Schistocerca nitens. Next base: position 55,423,494 of record NC_064616.1, read on the forward strand.
GAGAATATAGTATCCCTCTCCTTATGGTTAGGAATTAAACAACATAGTTAACCTAAGCAAACAAAGAGACTTATACGCTGTTCAGTAGGAAATTTCTAAACTAATAGGTTGTTTAATTTGTGAAAGGGTCATTGAATCTGATGAACTGTAAATAATTCTCAGTGAAGCTGGCAATTAAGTTACAGTAGGTCTGTTTCTAGTCCCTTTCTTGGTATCAGATGGTGCTTGCCCACTGTGGGTGACTCTTTTGTTTTCGAAATACATTTTCTGTTTTGAGAAAATACCTTTATTTTGTACATGTGTATCACTTTTTTGCAGAGGTTGGATATAATTTTGTACTTGCTAGTAATAGGGTAGCCTCAGTTCACTACAGCATATTTTAGATGTGTATAGACAGTGTCGTTCACATTTAAAATTGAGTTACAAGAACTCTGACCTATCATCCTTAGTGGTTTTTAATTCCTCTTTCACTATGTCTTTCATATCTGTAATAGCTGATAGTTCTTCCAGAAATCATCTGATTCTGTGTCCTTTGACTTTGAACATTATTATTGGTAACATTCTGTATGTCGAGTTAAGGCTCTGACTAATTCTTAAGATGGAGAGAATTTTTATGTATTCTCTCTCTGTCAGGAGCCTCAGTTTCTGTTCATTTATGTTTTTCACTTATTGGTCCTGAGCAAAGCTGTGGATTGGTTAAGGTATTGGATTCTTATTTGGGAGTAACAGATGGTCAACTGAACCTACAGATACTAGATGTCAGCTTTGTCCCATAGCTTAATGATTGTGTGTCGCCTGTAATATGATACAAGCAGAAACACAAAGAGAACACACTGAAAATATTTATTTTGCATCTTTATCAGTGTTTTTAATGTAGGTTTTGGTGACAGACTGGCCAGTAGTTTATCCAGAGGAATAGTTTATGTTGAAAGGTGACAGTTTGGTTGTAAGCTGGAGAAGCAGTTATGAACTCTTCTGTTAATCTCTTGCAGGTTTTAAATCCTTGTATTGCCATTCTTATTTAGACTGGGTAGTGGAGATCGTGTGAGGTCTTCTTGAATGGCCAGAAGCAATACACTGGTGGGAAGTCCACTTCCGAGGGCATAATCAGTTTCTTATAATCTGAGAACTAAGCTCTCTAGTAAACAAAATGTAGGTTCATGTCTTAATAAGTACTTGATTATTGTTGATGTGAAACTAGTGTTCAGAACATTGTAATTACTAAATTTGCTACAAGTGTTTATCAAGTAATTGGATTTGCTGGTGAAATGTATCACGATAAGACACCACTTGTCTTTCGTTCCCATAGAATTAATACCTTCTGGAGTGAAGAAGCCTCTCCAAAGTGTTTCCAACTACTACATCAATCATGAATGTTTGTTTTGTAATAAATTCATGTAATCTGTTTGCATTAAGTCATACTTTGTTTTCCAAAGTATATATTTAATTCAAGAACTGTCAGTCAGTTTTGTTGGACTATTGAAAGTGGTGCAAGGGGAAGACATATGCTTCAGTTGTCTGTCTGAATTCAGCACTAAATCTTTCTTATTATGACCATCAGTCAAAAATGACTTTTGCTGTATGATGGGATCAATTCCATCAACAAAACCTTTAATTGTATGGTGTTAATTTTTCACAATCAAGTCATGGTTTTCATTGTGTAGTATGATTTAGTATGTATTAGAGAAGTTCATTATATCAGTTAAAAGAATGAATTCTTTGATCTTTGCTAGGTAGACCAAACTGAACTGTAGACTTCAAAAGGCAGCTAGGTTGATCATATAAGAGGATTAACTGACCACACAGCAAAAAGCCCAAGAATGAATTTACGTAGCAATTTTTTACGAAACGTGCTGGACAAATGGCCTGGTAAAAGATTTGGTGTTTATCGCTTTCTTCCTTTTTTCTTTGTATTGGGCGCTGCATTGGAATTCTCAATGATAAATTGGCGTGTGGGGGAAGTAAATTTCTGTAAGTACTGATTTTTTATGGCAAATATGTTTGTCTTATATTTTTTGTTTACTTTGTATTGGACTATGAAAGATATGGGTTAGTGTTTCTAGGTGAGACCTGTACTGCATCTAAGAATTGTTAATCTTTGTTGGTAGATGTGGACTCGAGAGAGAGAGAGAGAGAGAGAGAGAGAGAGAGAGAGAGAGAGAGTGAGTGAGTGAGAGAGAGTGTGTGTGTGTGTGTGTGTTGGGGGGGGGGGGGTTTGTCACATATACTGCAGCCTTCCTCCATAGTCATAATTTCTTTCCTTCACAAAACCTGTCTTCTACATTAATTGATGAAAGAATTCATGTGTCATATATCAGTGAAGTATTGATTGACAAAGTAATAAATTTACCAAAATTAACCCTTCATGTTAGAACAATTACACAGGCTTACTACATATGCTTCACTGCAGGAAATTATCTTTTACTATCTTTAAACTACAGAAAATGTGTGAGGTGCACGTAAAGGCACCAAAACAGCCGGGAAACATTTTTTCTCATAATCCTAGCTGAAAAATTTACTCGTGAGTCTGTGCTCTATTTTCTCAAGCACATCAAAACTTAACAACGTTCATGTCAATTTATGCGACAGATGACAAATAAGAACAAAGAATCTGTGCAGAAACTGTGTGTCACTTCAAAAAAGCTTCTACTTGGACGTTAATGAAAATGGGCAGCAAGTAAAAAAAAAAAAAAAAAAAAAAAAAAAAACCTGATCGTAACATCACAATAATTTCTTTCGATCTATTTTGTAAGTGAAGTCAAGAGGGAGAGAATGCTTTAAAGTTTACACGCAGGAAACCTAACTTTGTTTGACAAAAAATTGAAAGTGGTGGGGTAATTTTGATCAGAAAGTGATGGTATGAAAGAATCGGATACCTAAAATAATTTGTATTCACATTGTAAACACAAACAGAAATTACATAGAGGTTGCCTTTTCCTGTTCAAATGTTGTGCTGTAAAGGCATTGCCAGAATCAGACTGAAACATGTTACAACTGGATGAAGCAGGAGTTATCACTAGTTTTAATTTTCATCTTTGTATCTTTATGCCAAGCAATAACTTCCTTATTTAACAAAGCACCTTAGGTAGTGTTAATACAGTGAGAAGAACTAAACAAAACGGTTTATGTACAGGCATTGGACATAAAGTTCTGGTGCTTATAAAGTTATGTTTTATTTTATAATGTGTAGTATAGCAGGAATTATGGCTCGTGATACTGCCAAATGATGAGAGTTATGCTGATTAAAATCTGTTCAACGCTAACATTGGCAGGACTTTATTATTATTATTATTTTTTATGAAATTAATAAATGTTTGCAGACATTTTGAACCAAAAACAGTGAAATATTTTTAACTGCTTTTCTGTGCAGGCAAGGATATTTTTCTTGGGGTAACATCTTATAAATGTCTTGCAAATTCCTGAAGTGGAAAAACAGGTCCTTGCACTGGGTTCTACACTATAGATCTTTCGAGCTGGAAGTAATGAAGCACTGCAGCAGCCCAAAAGTGAGAATAGTCAGCCAAAGAAATTGCAATTAGTCTTAAGCCATACAAAGTCTTGGGAACTCTGAAAACTCCATGATGAAGTGTTTCAGTTACTGAAATGTAGTGTCATTTCTGGTCTACACCCAACTGCCTTGAGTTCCAGGAAATTCATGTCATGAACTTGAAGCAGTTTTTTTTACACAGGTTTAATTTTTGTTTGAAAGCATCAATTTTATTTGTCTTGTGTGTTTCCAAATTATTCTCTCTTTGCAGTATTCATATAATTAGTGAAGTCGATCATAAAATTGAGCTCAGCAATCCAAGTAGCGGACAATGAGGTATGTCTTTACGTCTCCACCAAGGGTGCTTATGGTTCTTTCATGAGTTTGGAAAAGCTTCAAGGCCACCATAATCTGCTTGGTTGCCCCATACAACAGCAAGTGTCAACCAGATACTACCTCCAAACACTGCTTGTACATCACAGGTGAAGTTCAGATGGAGTCCACGAAAAACATTTGGACCTACAATCAATTGCTGCTTATTAAACTGCCCATCCAAGTCAATATCAATCGCCTTCAAACTGCGATACACAGGCACACTGCACCGCCAGTGGCAATGCCATGCACGTCGCAAAGGCATTGCTGTGGCACGTTAACGCAATATGACCTACTCCACCCAGTGTTGTCTTCTACTTTTGCCTCTGTTACATCCTTTATCCCTCCACCACCTCCTGACCCCAGCCCCATTCCCCTATCCTTTCCTTCTCCCCTGCAGTTCCTCCTTTCCTCCCCCCCCTCCCCCCCCCCCCCAGCAGCTCCTGTCCCTTCCCCTAAGGGAACTGCTCCTCCTCCTCCTCCTCCTCAGCCAGAGAAGAAAACCTCTTCTCTGGCTCCTGCAACAGACGGGGCTCCCTCTCGGAACATCCCTCCATGGCATTCTCAAGATAAGAAGCCTGCAACCTTGTGTTGGACAAGGGGCCCATGCTCTGAGTGCCCCAAAGCTGCTTGCTCTGTCTGACACAGACATCGCTGCCACCTGTTCCCTTACTGGAAACACCTCCTGCCTCCATCCGAGGGGGCTTCACTCCCTCCTCCTCATTCCGAATCAGACCAGGGACAACTACTGACCTGATGACATGACCTCTCCTTGGCTTCTTTAAGTCTTAACTGGACTTTTGCCACTTGATAATCCAGTGGAATTTCAACAGATATTACCATCACCTTCCAGGAATACAACAAACTCGTTCCCTCTTATTCTATATTCTGTCCTGCTCTTCAGGCAATGCACTGTCGTGATGACCACTTTTTGTGGTTATCTGGTGTTCTGTTGGAATCGTGTGGGCCCCAAGATAGCATCTGGAGGGGTCTGCACTTTGGTATGCACCGATGTCATTAGTGACTGGATACCCCTTCATACCAACCTGAAAGCAATAGCACTAAAAGTGCGAACAACCCCAGCAATCACCATTTAGAATGTCTACCTCCCTTCAGGTAGGCCATTACCTTATGTTTAACTGCTTACCTTAATACAGCAACTCCTGCCCCCATATCTCCTCCTTGGGGACTTCAGTGCACAGCAACCCCTGAGGGAGAGTGTCACTTGGATAGGTAGGGGTCTTCTAATTGACCAAATTATTACAGACTTTGATTTGTGGGTCCTCAGTGATGGTTCTCCTACACACCTAATTGCCACTTGTGGCACATTTTTGCTATTCTGTCTCACAATCTCCTCACCTGCTCTTATTGTTTCACTACACTGGTCACCCCGTGATCTTTATGACGGTGACCACTTTCTGGTGATTCTGTCGCTCCCCTGCCACTGCCAGGTAGACAGGCCCCCACGTTGGGCATTCCGCAGAGCCTTTGTATACATTTGCTGTACACTTAAACACCTCTCTCTTGGATTGTATTGATTCTGTCATGCAAGACGTCTCAGAACTATTATTCGTGCCACTGGCACTGGTATCCCCCTATCCACAGGTCCCCCTCGTCGACCAGTATCGTGTGCTGGACCAAGGACATAGCAGTTTCTATCCAGGACTGCCAACAGGCAGTGCAGTGATTTAAATGGCACCCTTCACAGATTGACCTTATCACTTTTAAGTATCTCCGTGCTATGGCTTGCTACCTTATTAAGCAGAGTAAAAAGGAGTGCTGGGAGAGCTATGTTTCCTCCCTGGAGATGTATGCCTCTTTATCCCAGGTTTGGTCCAATCTCTGTAGCCTTCTGGGTTGCTAGCAACAATCAACTGTCCTGGGTCTTATCCTACAGGGTGCTCTGTGTGCTGATCCATCAGTCGTTGCAGAACACCTCGTGACACATTTTGCAACAACATCGGCATCCTCTTCCTATCGTGCTACCTTTCTCTGGCAAAAAATGATGAGTTGAAGGAACCTCCCTCTGTTGCAACCCCCACCCAGCTGAAGCCAATAATCAACCCTTCACTGAATGGGAATTCTGGCCCCAGGCCCAGATGCCATCCACAACCAGATGATTCAACTTGGATGTTACCCAGAGGAAACATTTAGTCAGGGTCTTCAACCACATTTGGCTCACAGGTGTCTTCTCCTTGCAATTGCAAGACAGCACAGTTATTCCCATACCGAAGCCTGGGAAGAACCCAATGTCTCGCGATAGCTACTGATTAGCCTGACCTAATTCCTTTGTAAACTGCTAGAGAGGATGGTTAGCTTCCGATTATGGTGGGTACTCGAATCTCGAGGTCTTTTGTCCCCCTATCAGTGTCGCTTCTGGGAAGTACGATCTACAACTATTTACTCAGATTGGGAACAGCAATACGACAGACTTTTGTTAAACACCGACACCTTCTCGCAGCATATGACACAGCTTAGTGCCATCACATTTTAGTTACCTTCCGTGACTAGGGCTCTCGTGGCCCCCTTCAGATTTTTTTTCCGCAAGTTTTTATCCCACCAACTCTTCCGGTTTAGAGTTGGCACTTCACTCGGCACCCCTCGGATCTAGCAGAATGGTATCCCACAAGGTTCTGTGTTAAGTGTCACTCTCTTCCTTGTTGCCATCAATGGCCTTGTAACCTCTGTCGGACATCTGATTACCCTGGCTTTGTTGACTTTTGCATCTCATGCAGCTCCCACGCAGTAGCATTTGCTGCACCCCCTCCCCCTCTCCCCTTCCCTCCCTTGGATGGTGCCTAGACCACAGGTTAGGACCGACCTACTCCAGGATCCTAAAGTCTCTGTTGCCCCTATGATATTCTGGTGTCTTGTATGATCCATCCTTTAATAGTTCAAGGGTGCTACCATCTTCTTCCATGCGGATGGCTCTAAAATTCTAGATGAGACGTGATATGCTTTTATGTCTCCTACTGGCATGGAACACCATTTACTTCTGGGATCATGTAGTGTGTTCACAGCAGAGCTGCTAGCCATTAACAGGGCCCTCCATTTTGTTACTCAGGCATCCCTGCATAGTGTTTTAATATGTACTGACTCGGTGAGCAGCCTTCAGGCTACAGACTGATGCTACTTTTGTCACCTTTTGGTCTCTTCTATCCATGACCTTTTCTCTGCCCTTGGTTGTGCCACCTGCTCACAAGGGAACCTCCCCATTGCACCCCCCTCAGATTTAGTTATAAGTTGGCACAGTGGATAGGCCTTGAAAAACTGAACACAGATCAATCGAGAAAACAGGAAGAAGTTGTGTGGAACTATGAAAAAAATAAGCAAAATATACAAACTGAGTAGTCCATGCGCAAGATAGGCAACATCAAGGATAGTTTGAGCCCAGGAGCGCCGTGGTCCCGTGGTTAGCGTGAACAGCTGCGCAACGAAAGATGCCGGCACGGTAGCTCAGCGTGTTCGGTCAGAGCGTTTAGCTACCCTCTGCAATAAAAAAAAAAAAAAAAATTGGAGTGAACGGTTCAACGAACAACCTGAACGGGTGGCATGAGACGTCTGCACCGATCATATACTACGAACAAAATAGAACAAAATGAGATCAACAGAGAATTAAAATAAAATAAAATAAAATAAAAGTCCTTGGTTCAAGTCTTCCTTCGAATGAAAAGTTAAATTGTTTATTTTCAGACAGTTATTATCTGTCTGTCCGATGCGAGGTAACTGCGCCTTAGTGTGGGGACACTACACCTAAACGGAAAAATTTGAAAACGTTACAAACATATGTTTTGACAGAGCACAGGGAAAACTGTGCGACTGTGAAACTGTTAAATTCATTTGTTGCAGTTTATGTGACAAACTCTTATGTTTTCATCACTTTTTTGGGAGTGATTATCACATCCACAAGAAAACCTAAATCGGGCAAGGTAGAAGAATCTTTTTACCCATTGGCGAAGTGTACAAGTTAGGTGGGTCGACAACATATTCCTGTGATGTGACGCACATGCCGTCACCAGTGTCGTATAGAATATATCAGACGTGTTTTCCTGTGGAGGAATCAGTTGACCTCTGACCTTGCAATCAAATGTTTTCGCTTCCCATTGGAGAGGCACGTCCTTTTGTCTACTAATCGTATGGTTTTGCGGTGCGGTCACAAAAGACAGACGCTAAACTTATTACAGTGAACAGAGACGTCAATGAACGAACAGACAGATCATTCATATAATCCTTGATGTTGCCTATCTTACGCATGGACTACTCAGTTTGCATATTTTGCTTATTTTTTCATAGTTCCACACAACTTCTTCCTGTTTTCTCGATTGATCTGTGTTCAGTTTTTCAAGGCGTATCCACTGTGCCAACTTATAACTAAATCTGAGGGGGGTGCGATGGGGAGGTTCCCTTGTCAGTTGTCTTCCTCTGGGTCCCAAGTCATGTGGGCATCACGGGGAATGAACTGGTTGACCATTTGGCTAGAGAGGCAGATATGTGTCCCCCATTTCCTTTAATGATTCCAGGTGCAGATATGTGGAAACACATCATATCTCGTATTGCCCAAAAGTGAAATGACATTTGGTGTGCTACTGCCCTCAGTAATAAACTCTGCTCAATCAAGGAGATTACTTAAGTTTGGTGCTCTTCCTTCTGCTCCTCTTGGGAGGAGTCCACTGTATTATGTTGTCTATGCATCAGTCGTATTAGGTTCACAAATTGTTTTCTCTTGCATAACAAGCCACCCTTGCAGTGTGGTTGTGGAGCCAGACTAACAGTATGTCGTATATTGATGGAATGTTGTCTTCTTTTGGCCCTTCATCCTAAGTATAGCCTTTCAGATCACTTGTCTTTAATATTAGCAAATGATTCCACAGACGGTTGAATGGGTCCTATGTTTCCCACGTGAAAGTGGATTTTATCTTCAGTTATAAGATTTTGATTTCCTCCTGGAGCAGGGGCATGGTGATTGTGATTGGGGCCTCTCTTTGTATTTTCGAGGTCTGGGACCCATGACCACTCACCCCGTGCAAAGACTGCTCTTTTATCCATTTGCTTTTAAAATTTCTAGATTTAACCTACCCTTTTATGGCTTCTACTGCATGTGTTTTAACTTCCTCGTATTATAGTTTCACCCCTCTGACTGAATCTGCCCACTTTTAGCAGGCAAGTACCTTTTGAATCGCGGGACTGATGATCTCACCGTTTAGTGCCATAACCCCCTCAGTCACCACCCGGCGGGTCACCGCTCTTTGATGAGTATGTGCTTGTCTACCGTGGGGCGCCAGCCTTTAAGCACGACTCCCTTTCTGTGCCGTATGTCTATCCTCCTGCCATTCTTTTCCCCCTCCCTTGGGAACCGAGTCGTATGCCCTCTTCAGGAAACCAAATTTGGTAAAACTGTATATGGCTTCATCTTGTCCACCCAGTTTTTTTTTTCCTGGTTCTTCTTTTCGTATCCTTCCTCTGCTTTGGCGTTTCAGTTCTCTCTTTTCCCATCTCTTCTTCTTCCTCCTCCTCCTCCTCCTCCTCCTCCTCCTCTTCCCCCCCTTCCACTTCCCCTTCCCCTTCTTCTTCGCCCCTGTGCTTTCCTGAAGGCGGCCCATGCATAAAAGGTGACAGGGAACGTGTAATTCCCAGCCCCAGGTCGACAAGTAGAGCTTGTACGTACCCCCTGGTAAAGGCCAGGCCCAGGGAGGGGTGATTGCCTGAGCTGGTACCTTTCTCTATGTTGATTGGTCTCTGTCTGGAGTCTGGGAGATGTGACCTGAGGTGTGGACAATCACCTAAGGCGGGTGGGGGGGGGGGGTTGCAGCGGGAGGGATCACGCCATAGCAGACGCTGGCAGTTATGGGGGATTTCTCCGCGATGAGTTCCTTATCTCAAAAATGTAAATGGGTGGAGATGAAAGAATCGACACCTCAATACCTCATGGTGTCATACATGGAAGATGGTCACCATTTCATGACAGTTAATCCATTTGTTGTTAAGGGTGTAGATGCCATTGCCAGTCTTGTGAAGTCCTCCTCTTGGTTGCGTAATGGGACCTTGCTTTTGGAGATGGATAGTACTTTTCAAGCACAGAAACTGCTTAATGCAACACTTCTCCACAGCTATCCTGTTGAAGTAGAGGCCCACCGCACTCTGAATTCCTCTCATGGTGTCATATACACTCAGCTGCTTAAGTGCCTGACCAAGGCTGAAATCGCCTATCTCTCTGACAGGGGGTTGACCGCAGTTCACTGCATCATGAAAAGGGTTAATAAAGAATTAGTGCCAACCCGTACTCTATTCCTCACATTTGACTATGTGGTACTTCCATCAAAAATTAAGGCTGGCTATGAAGCTGTTACTGTCAGACCGTGTATCCCGAATCCCATGCATTGCTTTAAATGTCAGCGTTACAACCACACCTGTGAATCGTATGAAAATGCAGCCAAATGGATAACCTGTGACAGGGTCACTGCATCAACTGCAAGGGTGATCATGCTGTTTCCTCCCATGACTGTCCAATCTACCTCAGTGAGAGATCCGTTCAGATCTGGGTGAAGGAAAAGGTTCGTATTCACATTGCTTGGAAAATGTTGGCCAACTGCAAACATTGTACACCACCCTCTGGCAATTACAGTACAGTCCTCACTACACTCCAACTTGTGAAGGACATGGGTACGCAGACTTGTAACTTCTGTTTAGTGCCACAGTTGTGAAATCGTCCAGCTCCAAGGTCACACTCTCATATTCACTTAATACGGGTGCACGCCATACCACCAAACCTTCGCCTGCACCAGTGAAATCACATGCTTCACAAACAGAAACACGGAAATCCAAAAAGGAATACTCCCGCGATGACTTTCTGTGCACATCTAGCCAGCAAATGTCTGGATCTCCACCTGATAAATGCTAGGGTTCTAAGCAGGCAGGTGATCTACCCCTTCTCCGCTGTGGCGTTCTTCTTTAGTGGTGTCACCATAAGGTACACTCATCTGGCCGACCTCCTTTTCACTGGGATGCACCAACAACAACCAGTCCACTGGCCAACGGAAGGTGAACTCTGACACCTGTGTCAGACTAATGGACCAGGATCCTCCAACCTCTGAACCTGGTCATTGTGCATGTTCGAATACTGGCACTAGACAGCCACTACAGTGACTGCCCCCTTCGCTGACCCATCTCCTGTCTATCATCGGATATGGGTATTTTCCAATAGAACATTAGCTGCATCAGACCCGGTTGGGTTCAGTTACAGCTCCTCTTGCGATCATACTGTCCAGGAAACAAAATTATGCCCTCACAGTCGCTTTCACCTCCCACAATTCACTTCAGTCTGTTTTGGCCTTCCTCCAGAGGTGGGGACTCCAGCTCATGGGGGAGTTGAGTTGCTCATTCAAGACGATGTCTTTAGTCACACCATTTCCTTGCACACCTAGCTTCAAGCTGTTGTTGTTCATCTTTTGCTTCCTTTTTTCACCTTCTCTCTTCGCAATGTCTACTCACCCTCATCTTCTGCTGTCACGAGGGCAGACATTTTGCAACTTATTGATCAACTTCCTCCTCCCTTTTTGCTGCTTAGCGACTTCAGTGCTCGCCATCCCCTTTGGGGATCTACACACCTCTGTCCGAGAGGCTCTCTCCTAGTAGACATCTTCAACCAGCTCAATGTATTCTGTTTGAACACTGGGACACCCACATTTCTTTCTGATTCCATGCACTTCTTTTCGCACTTGGACCTTTCGATTTGTACTGCTCAGCCTGCTGATCGTCTCAAGTGGTCTGTCCTCTCTGACACACATTCAAGTGACCATTTCCCCCATGTCATTCGTTTGCTAATGCCTATCCCATCTGTGTGTCCAACCAGCCGGCAGCTTACCAATGGTGACTGGCAGCTCTACTTATCACAGCCCACACTCGATGACCACCATTTCCTCTGCATTGATGACCACCATTTCCTCTGCATTGATGACCACCATTTCCTCTGCATTGATGACCAGGTAGAATACCTTACAAATGCTTCACTTACTGCTGCGTATTGGTTGATACCTCACATCTCTTCTTCACCATGACGTACCCTCATCCGTTGGAGGCCTGAGGCCTGCCTCAACACAGTCTGCGCTTGGAGACAAGTTCTCCGAATTTTTAAAGGCCATCCCGCGATGGCAAACCGTATCCCTTATAAATGGCTACCTGTGCAGTGTCGCTGCATTTTCAGGGATAGCAAAAACCCTAGTTGACTTTCTTTTCAAAGCTCTTTTAATGGTTTTACTCCCTTGTCTGTTGTTTGGAGTAATCTCCATTGGCTTTCAGAAACCACGGTTCATTCACCATAGCAAACGTCACTGTAGACCCTCTTGATATCTCCAACACCTTGGGCTGATGTTTTGCAGACATTTTGAGTTACACCAACTATCATCCTATCTTCTTCCCTCTGAAACAGCTGGTGGAGGCAAGGACGATATCTTTCTCTTCCCAGAATCGTGAATGTTACAGTACTGCTTTTACTATGAGGGAGCTTAAACATGCACTCCTGTCAGCCCAGTCATCCGCTCCAGGACCAGACGGCGTTAACATTCTGATGTTGCAACATCTATCTCCGAGGGCCTATGCTTTCTCCTCTATGCATATAATCACATTTGGACAGGTGGCACATTTCCCAGTTGCTGGTGTGAGGCCATTTTCATTCCCATACCTAAGCCTGGTAAGGTCAAACACCATCCTTCCAGCTACTGCCCAGAGTCCGTCACCAGTAGCATCTGCAAGGTGATGGAACATATGATTGATATCAATGGTTGGCTGGTGTGGTGGCTCGAGTCTCGGAATCTCCTCACTAACGCCAAATGTGCAATTCCATAGGCACCACTCTGTGGTTGATCATCTCGTCACCTTATCCACTCATATTATGAACAATTTTTTGCGAAAGTGCCAAACTGTGGCCATGTTTTTTTTGGGGCGTCTGGGGTCGCCTGCCCATTTTTATCTGTGCATTTTTAAAAGATTACGATTTTAAGGTGTGTGTGGACTCGGCTCTGTTGGACATGATTATTCAAGACAATGGGGTGCCTCAGGGTTCTGTGCAAAGCATCGCCTTATTTGCCATAGCCATTAACCATATTATGGATTATCTCCTGTCAGGTATCTCTGGCTCTCTTTTCGTTGATGACTGTGCGACCTATTCCAGCTGTCAACCAACCTGTTTACTTGAGCAGCGTCTTCAGTGACGTCTTATCTTTACTCGTGGAGCATCAACAATGGCTTCCACACTTTTCCGCTGACAAGACTGTCTGAATTAACTTCTGATGGCACCAGGAGTTTCTTCCCTCTTCCGTACGTCTTGGCCCATTCCTTCTTCCATTCGTTGACACAGAAAAATTCTTGGGATTTCACATCTGATAGCAAACTCTGTTGGTCTTCCCATTTACCTGGCAGCCTGTTGTATTCACTTCCTCAGTGAACCATGTGTTTTATGCGGTACCTCTTGGGGAGCGGATCAGACCATCCTCCTCTGTGTAAACCTGTCCCTTGTCCATTCGAAAATGGATTATGGATGTAGCGTGTACTCATCCTCTCATCTGTCTATCGTACATTGTCTTAACGCCATTCACCATTGTGGGATAAGTTTAGCCAATGGTGCTTTCTATACCAGTCCTGTTGAGTCTTTATGCTGAGGCTGCTGACTTACTGTTGTCCCACTGACAGGATGTTCTCCTCAGTTGTTACATGAGCTGTGTCTGTCTTCTATGCCAAGTCACTCCCCCTCCCATTGCTCCCTTTTTTGATTTTTTCCTTGACTGTTGGTATGGGCTGCACCTGTCTTCTCTGTTGCCTCCTGGAATTTGCTTTTGTTTGCATCTTCGACAGCTTTGCTTTACGCTCCCTGCTACGTTCCCTTTAGGTGTGAGCTCTTCACCATCCTGGCTTTGTATCAAGGTATGTGTTCATTTTGGACTCCATTCACTCCCTAAGGACACTACTGCTTCCATGGTGTATCACAGCGAATTTCTCGCACTCCACATGCGACTTGGGGACAGTGTCTTTGTCTACACTGAGTTCCAAGACCGATCATGGTGTTGGGTGTGCCTTTGTACTTGGCGATGATCCTTTTCAATATTGGCTTCTTGACCAGTGCTCGATTTTTACCGTGGAGATCTACACCCTTTATCAGGCCACCCAGTACATCAGGCAACACAGCTTCCACACTGTGTCATTTCTCAGTGCTGTTTACAGCCTTCGCCCACTGTACTCAGTCCAGTCTTTAGTATAATTGATCGAAGACTGCCTCCAGTCGCTTACTGTGGGGTAGCCAAGGCCTGTGGGTTCCTGGTCATGTTGGTGTGCCAGGGAATGAGGCTGCTGATGCAAAGGCTGCAGCTCCCCTCCCTTGGCCTGCTAGTCATCCTGTTCTCTTGATTGATCTTTTTGTCACCCTATATTGGCATGTAGTATATCACTTTGGAGTGCACAGTGGCCCTCTCTACAGGGGAACACTCTGGGATATTAAACCTCTCCCAATAGCATTGTCAACTTCCTCTCTATTCTCATGTTGCAAAGGTCATTTTAGCCTGACTGCATGGAGGACACTGTCGTTTTAGTCACCACCGTTTATTATGTGATGACAATGCCCCACTCTCTACCTACTGCTTTCAACCCTTGACTGTGCACCATTTTCTGATCCGGTGTCCATTTTTTAACTGTTTATGTCTACATGTATGTTTGCCATATGCTCTTTGTCTATTCCCCCCCTCCACACACACACACACACACACACACACACACACACACACACACGGACTTAAGCTGTCTCAACGAAGTTTTGAGAAATTTTTCATAGGTACCTCCTTGTCCTTAGCTGCTCTTCTTTTAAATTTGCTTGATTGGGTTGTTTGCCTTTTCGTCTCAAGTTTTTAATTAGTACTTGCTCATTGGATATGGGCACTTCAGCAGTTTTTCTCCCTAAAGAGCCAGTCAGCCAACCAACCAACCAACCAACCAACCAACCAACCAACCAACCTCCTCAATCAATAATGTTTACAGCTGCTGAATTGACACAGACTTTTTCCTGTGGAACTATACATACTTTTTCATGTGGCATTGGAAAGAGCCTTTGTAGAGGACTTCAGTGGCATAGTGCGTGGAATTGTATCAAATAGTAAAAATGTGAGTGACACAAACCACTGACCTGTTAGGGGAGTGAACACACAAATGTCTACCATACTGTATGATTTTTGTTTTTACTTTTGTGTCAAAAGCCCATCGGCCTGTGCTCTGCTGCTGCAGCAATCAGATAACTTGCTCATGAAGCTATGCAGACTTTGACTAAGTAGATGGCAGGCAAAAATGTGGATATTGTTTTAATTTATGGCAAATGTTGCCAAACTGTTAGAGCAACAGTACAGTTGTATGCTGAAAAGTACTATGATTATGCCAAGGTCTCACAGTTTGCATTTTACATATTATCTAAAAAAATTGTAGTATCACTTAGGTAGAAGAATAAAATATAGCAACAAAAAAGAACATTCAACTGATGAGACAAATGACTCACATTTTAGTGGTTGCCATGGTCTCCATGTCACTATGAGGCAGTGAGAGGGGTTAGCCAAAGGAGTGTTCTGTGGACACTAAATCAGAATGCATTTCTTTATAGCATGTACGAGTGCTCAAGATCAGCATTTTGAGAACTTGGCAGGACAGTCATAATACACACATGAACGATACCTACCATGTTTTTACATTTAGTACAGTAAGGCAGGTGTTTGTAGGACTGTGGTTTACAATTCTGTTAATTTGCAGAGTTGGTTAAGTTACTTTTTGAAAGTAACTAAGTTATAGTTAAAGTTACTATCCACAAATAGTAACTTTGTTACTGTAAAAAATTATAATTGTAACTCATCTGTAAATAAATAATTAATCTTATACATGTAGAATGCCAGTCAATAATTAAATACATTGTCTACATCTTCTTCTATCTCAGTGCGTCTCAGCTGAACTGGTTGTTCATTTACAACAAAAGTTGTTTTTCAGATGTTCCATCTTGCAGTTTGGCTCTAATAACCCTCGTCACAATAACCCCTCCTAATCATCCTGGAGTATTTCTGCTTTGTTCCTGGCGTGTCACAGATATTGTTTGCACCATGGCTACCATTGCATGACCCTTGGCTACACAGGTACATGGTTGGTCCATCCAGTTTGTCTTGAATTTTGTGTGGGAGTATTCAGACAGGATTAGATCCCTATTTTCTAGTGCATGTTCAAATCTCTTCTGCAGCCACAGAAGAACAGCATCAAGGTCTGCACAGTGTCAGCTTAGTAGGTAACTTATTCAGCAATTGTTTCAAAGCAGTTGAAGTTGGAAGAAGGAAACTTGTGAGCATCTGTTCTCCTTCTACTAAGTTCAGAACCTGTGCCAGTGGACTCATCATTTCGTAATATTTTCTCGAGAAAGTTACTTCTTCCAGGGCTTAGTCATGGCAATCAACAGAAATCTATGCAGATGTCAAGAGTTAAGTGTTGTTTGTCTTGAGGTTGAACCTGCAATGGTACTGCTGTGCTTTCTTTTTATGCCTTGCACTTTATTTGCCTAAATTTGTTTTAGAGAATATACTGTTTGCTCTTAATGAAAGTGAGAACTGAATACAAAAAAATCGTACCTATACAAGTCTCTTTAAGTTCTGTCAAGCTCTGACTGGTATTTATTCTTTTCACACCAGCGGATGGTTTTCAGTGAAAGGAATCTTTTTTTCCAAGGCCAAGGGGATGTGTGTCTATGCTTGCTTTTCCATGTCCAAAAGATGTGGAAATGAATATGACATTGAATAGTGCATGTTATTCACATGCCATGTGACTTCTGTAGGCTCATTGTTGCATGTATAATTTTCAAATAAAAATATTATGAACGAATTAACAGAATTAAATGCAATAATGTCAGTAAAAATTATAATTCAGATGTTAGACATTTCCTGTGTGCATTGTAGAATATAATGCATACATGATAATGCTTCATAAACAGCAGACCTATTGTTGACCAAGTGATGTCAGGAAGAAAAAGATGGAGAAACATATACAGAAACCAGTTGTCGATAAGATCCGGTATTCAGGTGGGTTGTGGGAAGGAAATATGTCACAGGTGGCTGCAGTGAACTCCACGGTTTTCAACAAATGTAACACACTCATTCTTGAAACAATGTAATTTTGAAATAAGTATTGCTTTTTATTTAAAAATCAAGGCTGTATTTTGCTTTTGAGATTCACAAAACAAAATGTGTTATAGGCAATAAAATTCAACAACACTTTTGTTAAATCTTTACTGATAAAAGTAACTTAGTTATGGTTAAAGTTACTTTATGGAAACAATAATGCTGTTACCAAGTATTACCTTTGAAAAGTAACAGTTACTAGTAATGGCATTACAATTAATGCGTTACTCCCAAACTCTGTTTACTTGTTACTATCTGATCAAGCTGCATGCATGTTATGTTATATTATTTCTTTGCATGGTTATTATGAAGCCATGTTCTAATGCCCTTTCTAATGGCGCAAAAAGATAGTAGTTCCATAAAAAGATTATTCAGTGTCATTCAGCCACTATAAACATTAAATTTGCCACATTGTTGAAAACCACAACTCGGTATATGTATTTGTTTTGGATATGATTGGCTGCAATTTTGAGCTGTAAGTGTGTGTCCCCCGAATACAATCACAATAATATGAATGTTCAGATATATATGTCTATCCATCTCAGTCTGGAAAAAAGTGGGACTGGGAGAATACAAGTTACATCGAGCAAAATACCAGAGTTAAAAGGCTAAATCGTGTGTAAAGTTTAAGGGGATATACTGTTTGAATTCTTTTCCTCTTCATCTTCATCCTCCTCTATACAGGGTGTTACAAAAAAAGTAGGGCCAAACTTTCAGGAAACATTCCTCACACACAAATAAAGAAAAGATGTTATGTGGACATGTGTCTGGAAACGCGTAATTTCCATGTTAGAGCTCATTTTTTTAGTTTCGTCAGTATGTACTGTACTTCCTCGATTCACCGCCATGATTTCATACGGGATACTCTAACTGTGCTGCTAGAACATGTGCCTTTACAAGTACTACACAACACGTGGTTCATGCACGATGGAGCTCCTGCACATTTCAGTCGAAGTGTTCGTATGCTTCTCAACAACAGATTCGGCAACCGACGGATTGGTAGAGGCAGACCAATTCCATGGCCTCCACGCTCTCCTGACCTCAACCCTCTTGACTTTCATTTATGAGGGCATTTGAAAGCTCTTGTCTACGCAACCCTGGTACCAAATGTAGAGACTCTTTGTGCTCGTATTGTGGACGGCTGTGATACAATACGCCATTCTCCAGGGCTGCATCAGCGCATCAGGGATTCCATGCGACGGAGGGTGGATGCATGTATCCTCGCTAACAGAGGACATTTTGAACATTTCCTGTAACAAAGTGTTTGAAGTCACACTGGTACGTTCTGTTGCTGTGTGTTTCCATTCCATGATTAATGTGATTTGAAGAGAAGTAATAAAATGAGCTCTAACATGGAAAGTAAGCGTTTCCGGACACATGTACACATAACATATTTTCTTACTTTGTGTGTGAGGAATGTTTCCTGAACATTTGGCCGTACCTTTTTGTAACACCCTGTATAAATCCAGTACTAAATACTAGTCCAACTTTATTTAGATTTCCTTACATTACTTGAGACAGATGATAGGATTGTCTTTTGGTCAGAACTGAATCCATTCATTGGTACTGTACACTATAGTGTCTCTTTAAGTGTACAGTCACTGCAAAACATGTCTCTGGGTAGATATTTGGAAAATATTTATGCACTACACACTTTGTATGCTAATCTGATCACCAAATTTTTTCTTAATCTAATCACTAAACCAATGTTAATGTAAATTAACTAAACACACACTGTTTTTTGGCCTTGTTTCACAATTTTATTATTAATGTTGTTGCATGACCTAGGTTTCAGGTTATAAGCCCATTTTCAAGTACATTACTCAATAATAAAATTGTGAAACAGGGCCAAAAATAGTGTTTGTTTAGTTAATTTACAATGTTTCACCAAGATCCCACAGTTCTCAAATGACAATGTTAATGTGGTTAGGACTGAACTGTTTGCCCTCACAGTCTCGATTTACTTTATTTAATCCTTTTAGAAGGATGTGTAATCAAATATTTGCTTATATCTAAAAACAAAGATGATGTGACTTACCAAACGAAAGTGCTGGCGGGTCGATAGACACACAAACAAACACACAAAATTCAAGCTTTCGCAACAAACTGTTGCCTCATCAGGAAAGAGGGAAGGAGAGGGAAAGACGAAAGGATGTGGGTTTTAAGGGAGAAGGTAAGGAGTCATTCCAATCCCGGGAGTGGAAAGACTTACCTTAGGGGGGAAAAAAGGACGGGTATACACTTGCGCACACACACACATATCCATCCACACATATACAGACACAAGCAGACATGTTTATTTGGTCTTTAAATATGTCTGCTTGTGTCTGTATATGTGTGTGTGTGTGTGTGTGTGTGTGTGTGTGTGTGTGTGTGTGTGTGTGTGTGTGTGCGCGCGCGCAAGTGTATACCCGTCCTTTTTTCCCCCTAAGGTAAGTCTTTCCGCTCCCGGGATTGGAATGACCCCTTACTCTCTCCCTTAAAACCCACATCCTTTCGTCTTTCCCTCTTTCCTGATGAGGCAACAGTTTGTTGCGAAAGCTTGAATTGTGTGTGTATGTTTGTGTTTGTTTGTGTGTGTATCGACCTGCCAGTGCTTTCGTTTGGTAAGTCACATCATCTTTGTTTTTAGATATATTTTTCCCACGTGTAATGTTTCCCTCTATTATACAAATATTTGCTTATTTACAGATAAGACATTCAAGAGGAATCAAGCTAAAAGGATAGTTGATGAATTATTGGCCCAGAGTTAATACTGTCAACCATGCCAGCAGGAGTCTCCTGGCCCAGCTACCTTAAGTTTTTTGCTGCTTCATTGCTTTCCATGATGGCAGGAGCTCAGGCAGTCCACATTTATTATAAACCACTAAGTGATCTTGATGATTTCATCAAAGAAGAATTAGAAAGACGAAAAAGGGCACGTTAATGACTTTGTGAGAATTACTGTAAATAAATTACGGTTTAAATTTGGCATATATCTCAGACAAGCTGTACTTTAGACTTCTGTTTTGCAGCTTTGTGTAATATGAAGACACTTTTTCTGTGCCGTAGTATATTGCCAAAACCAATGTGAATATATATAATATGATAGAAATATTTATTTTGCAATAAAAACCAAAATTAAAATTTTCTTTTTGGCATTATTAATTAAAAGTAAGTTAATTAATGTTATTTGGCTTATGCTTCGAGATTATAATTTAAGTATTTGTGGAAAAGAACTGCTGTTACACTGAGAATCATTAACCTGTATAGAAATCCACTATTTTAAGCATAGTAAAGGAAAACATAAATGATCATAGTAACCTCACATTGTAAACAATGAACAAGTATAATTCACTCGTAATACAGATGTTAAAAAAAATCTGCACAACTGTGGTGACACCAGAAGTATGGAGTGCTATCCTTATCTATCATCTATAAACTGCCAGCCAGAACTCAAATTATTCACAGTTAGGTGTAAGGCACACCAGTTTTGTTCAATGGGTTCCAGAGGTGCTCAGTAGATTTGAGGACGCACACAAGTACCCTCATGTGTGGAATGTTCAAGCCATTCTGACAAAATTTGAAAGCCATGGAGTGATACACTACTTTGTTAGAAGTGTAGGTCACCTGTATGGTCTTTGAAGCAAATAGATTTATGCACTTGATCTAACAATACGTTTATGTAACATTCACCAATGAGAACATAGCAGTCTCATCACAGACCTCATTTCATTGTGTGCAAATATCCCTCCTCCTCCATGATACCTGCCTGAATGATGCTCTGTGAGGAAGTATGGCGCATTACCTCAGTTGGCTTTTGACATACTTGCACCCATATTGATCCGTGCTGTTGCCTGTGGTGAGCATCGGTATACATTTGAGTTGATGGCTTCCATACCCCAGAGAGTGATGGAAGTTGTGGTTGTTTGGCACTGAAATGGTGAGGGATTTTTTGCATTATGGCCTGTCCACTTGGTTACAATCCGTGATAGTCGACAGGGTCTCTGTAATAAACATGTTGTATATCGTGCTGAGCACCAGTTATGAGGGTCGCCCAGAACATAATGTACCACATTTTTTTTTTTTTTTTCTCAACCAATAATGGTACGAATGCGAAACTTTAGATGTGCATTATTTGAAGTTTCCGGAGTCCGCATGAAAATTTTTGATGTCCTCCAACAGATAGTGTAGCTGCAGCAATATTTCAAAATGATATCTGTAAGTGATGTATGTTACAAGCAGCAAGTCATAATTGAATTTCTTAGTGCAAAGAAACAAGTTGTTAGGAATGTTCACAAACATGTGTGTGCCATTTATTGAGCATCTGCAATCGACAGAAGTACCTTTGGTCACTGGGCAAAGAGGATGAGGTCATTACGAAATGGCGGTTTAGCAGAGCTCCAGGATTTCCAGTGTTTGGGGAGGCCATACAGGGCTGTTACATCTGACAACATGCATCTTGCTGATGTGCTCATTCGCGAACACTGGCGCGGCTAACTTGGCAGTTGGCGCAGATGCTATCAATCGGCAAGGAAAGTAGATGCAATTAGTACCCCAGGTGATTGACTGATTCAACATGATAACGCTCAGCCACACACAAGTTTGAGGACTTCAGAGCACATCGCTAAACATGGTTGGACATGACTGATTCAACATGATAACGCTCAGCCACACACAAGTTTGAGGACTTCAGAGCACATCGCTAAACATGGTTGGACAGAGTTACTTCACCTATTGCCCCCTGGGGTCCGATGGTAAGAATAGGCCCGATGTATTCCTGCCTCTCGTAAGAGGTGACTAAAAGGAGTTTCACACATATCGGCTTTTATGTGATCGTTCTGTGTAGGATTTGACCTCCATTCTTCGAAATTTTCCCTAAGAGCGAGCCAATTGGGGAAGACATCTTACATGGTGCATTGAGATCTTTAGCCCACTTTCTGGTCGTTGCATTGCAGTCTCGTCCCTTCTCCATCTCTTGGACGAGGACACCTTTCTGAGTGTGTTTTCCACCATGCACTATGCATTATCGCTTTCTGCATCAACAATGACCTGATATTCAGCATGGTAGACAGTCCGTTGTGGTGGGACCGCCATGTACCCTATTGGTTCTAGCCCCCTGACCACACAGGGATCACTCTACTGATGCCTGCACCATTAACTGCCCACGTATGCCAAGGGGTAGATGCCCATCCCCCTGGGGCATCAGGACTCCTGGCAATGGCCATCCTGCCAGGAGGCCTTTGCTGCGGCCCATGGGGAGGGCCCCTGTCGGAGTGGGTGGCCTCAGGGCAGATGACAAGGGATGAAGTAGAGTCCATCATATCTTGATTGTGGTGAAACACCAACAGTCTCTAAGTGTTCATGAGCTCAATTCAACGCACAGAGGCATGACCCCAAATCGTCCATGACCCCAAATCGTCCCCTTCCCTGGCAACACCATAGGAGGAAGTCAGGCTAAGGATGACAGTGTATCTTATTCGCCCCATTACCTTGTATGTTCAAGAGCTGATGGAGAATCTATCATGACGATGTAGCCTCAGCTTTTTGTTGAGCATTTAGAGGTCAAGTTCAGGGAGGTGGAGGGCTTGTCCAAAATGAGATCTGGGTCAGTCTTGATCAAAACAGCATCCTCTGTCTAGTTACAGGAGCTGCTTGTGACAACCTGAGGGATGTTTCTGTAACCATCAGGCCCCATAAGAGCTTAAATATGGTCCAGGGTATCATATTTGACAGGGACCTTCTTTTGCAGTCTGACGATGAGCTGCGCGCCAATTTAGAGTGATGAGGTGTACATTTAGTCCAGGGTCTTCACCGGGGTCCGAGGGATAATCAGGTGGCCACTGGTGCCTTAATCTTGGCCTTCAAGGGTGATAAATTGCCCGAGAAGGTAAAGGTGATCGTGTACCGCTGTGATGTAAAGCCCTGTATCCCTCCCCCGATGCGGTGCTTTAAGTGCTAGAAGTTCGCCGATGTCTTCCCACTGTACCTCCAGCATCACACGTCAAGATAGCGGACGCCCATCACATCTCAATACTCCTTGTGCCCCGCCTCCCATCTTGTCAACTGCAGAGAGCACCATTCGCCTTACTTGACCAACTACAGTATTCTCCAGAAAGAAAGGAAAATGATGGATTAAAAGACCGTGGACCGACTGATCTCCACTGAGGCTAAGAGAAAATTTGAACACCTGCATCCTGTGTGTATTACATCGTCTTACGCCGCCGCTACAGCAGTTCTGGCACCATCAGCTCCGCCAACCCGTCACCTCTCGGAGCCGGAAGACAACACTTGCCCCCCTTGATGGTGGGGGGAATTTCCCTCCCTATTGCCCCTTCACCACCTACTTCGGAAGCAACACCTCCCCAACCATTGGGGACGCCTGTCCCCACTTCTAAGCCAGAGAAGCTTAAGTCATCTTCGGCTTCTCTCGCAAGGAAGGGGTCCCTCCCTTCCCAGGTTTCTGCTAGTGGGAAAGGTGACACCTGCCAGCAGCTGAAGAGCCCAAAAGCAGCTTGTCGTAGGGCCCAAAAGCAGCTTGTCGTAGGGATTCACGCTCATCCTCAGTCCTGGAGACTGAGCCAGTGAAGTCCTCCCAGCCAGGGAAACCCAAAAACAAAACCCCTAAGACCAAGGAAGTTGTGGTGGCACCCACACCACCGCTGCCTACAAGCTCTGTGTCTGAGGATGGGGTGGAGATTTTGGCGTCCGCTGAGGACCTAGATCTTGCCAGAACCTCAGACACAATAGTTATACACTGCTTAGGCAATAAGTTGGTGGCAGCAGGTGACCCTGAGGCGTAAACTACCTCATTGAATGTTCTATGCTTTCCCAGTCTCAAGATGACGTCATACTCCAGTGGAATTGCGGCAGTTTTTTCCACTACCTGGCTGAGGTACGGCAACTGTTAAGCTTTCCACCTGCTTTCTGCATTGCTCCAGGAAACCTGGTTCCTGGCAGTGCAGACCCCTGCCCTCTGCGGCTATAAGGAACCATAGCGATCATAATAGTGTCAGTTGGAGTTTGCATGTACGTCCTAAACTCAGACTGTAGTGAAACTGTGCCCCTTCAAACCCCTCTAGAAGCTGTGGCTGTCAGAATAACAACAACATAGGAAACAACTGTCGGCAATGTATATCTTCCTCCAGATGGTGCAGTACCCCTGAATGTATTAGCTGCACTGATTGATCAACTCCCTAAACCTTTCCTACTTCTGGGAGATTTTAATGCCCATAACCCCCTTGTGCGGAGACACCATGCATACTGGCCAAGGCAGGGATGTTGAAACTTTACTGTCTCAATTCGACCTCTGCCTCTTAAATACTGGGGCCGCCATACATTTCAATGTGGCTCATGGTAGTTACTCGGCCATTAATTTATCACTTGCAGTCCAGGTCTTCTCCCATCTATCCACTGGAGAGCACATGACGACCTGTGTGGTAGTGACCACTTTCCCATCTTCCTGTCTCTGCCCCTCAGGCCCATGGACACCTGCCCAGATGGGCTTTAAACAAGGCGGACTCGGAAACTTTCACCTCTGCTGTCACCGTTGAATCTCCCCCACACGGTATCATCGATGTGATGGTTGAGCAGGTAACTACAACAATTGTTTCTGCATCAGAAACGTGATCCGTCGCTCTTTAGAGTGCCCGAGGTTGCTGAGGCATTTAAGGAGTGTCGGCAAGCTCTACAGCGACACCCTGTGTGGAGCACTTCATAGCCTTTAAATGGCTCCGTGCGCACATTTGCCAACTTATCAAACGACGGAAGCGGGAGAGGTATGTTTCGACCATTGGGTGTCATACGTGACCTTCCCAAGTCTGGGCAAAGATCAAACGGCTTATCGGGCACCAGACCCCAGCAGGTGTTCCTGGTGTTACCATAAATTGCGTGTTATCTACCAACACAAATGCGATTGCCGAGTACTTTGCTGAGCACTATGCTGAAGTCTCTGCATCAGAGAATTACCCCCCAGCCTTTCGCACTCTCAAACGGCGGCTGGAAGGGAACGTCCTATCATTGGCTACACACCACAGTGAATCCTATAACGCCCCATTTACAGAGTGGGAGCACCTCAGTGCCCATGCACATTGCTCCGACAAAGCTCCTGGGCCTGATAGGATCCACAGCCAAATGATTAAACATCTTTCAACTGACTACAAGCAACGTCTCCTCGTCATCTTCAACCGGATCTGGTGTGATGGCGTCTTTTCATCACAATGGCGGGAGAGCACCATCATTCCAGTGCTCAAACCCTGTAAAAACCCGCTTAGGATTGGTTTTTGATGCTTGATTGACTTGGCTTTCTCATCTTTGTCAGCTTAAGCAGAAGTGCTGTCAGCACCTCAATGCCCTCCATTGCCTGAGCAACACCAATTGGGGTGCAGATCACTCTTCGCTGTTGAGGCTCTACAGAGCCCTTGTCCAATCCTGAATTGACTATGGGAGTGTGGTTTATGGTTTGGCAGCGCCATCAGCATTGCATTTACTTGACTCTGTGCACCACTGCGTGGTTCGACTAGCGACAGGAGCGTTTAGGACAAGTCTGGTGACCAGCGTATGGTAGAGGCTGGGATCCCTCCATTGGAGATCAAACTAGCACAACTGCTCACCATTTATGCAGCACACATTCATAGTTCTCCTGAGCATATGAATTACTGTCTCCTTTTCCCGCACTCAGCAGTCCATCTCTCGCATTGGAGCCCAGATCGGGGCTAATGATTGCAGTTCATGTGTGATCACTTCTGTCTGAACTGGAGTCCTTGCCTTTACCATCTCTCCTCGAGGTCCATTCATGTACACCTACGTGGTCTAGCTGTAGGCCAGCTTTTTCGCATAGATGTTTTGCGTGGCCCGAAGGACTCCGTTAACCACTCCGTTAACCCTGCGGCTCTCCACTGTCACTTCCTCTAGATCCTTGACATGACATGTTCCAGGGCTCTGAAGTGGTTTTTCACTGACTGCTTGATGCCCGATGGGTGCGTTGGCTTTGCTTATGTTCACGGTGGCCATATTGAACACCATTCCTTATCTGATGGCTGCCGTGTATTCGCTGCAGAGCTGGTGGCCATTTCTTGTGCAATTCAGTATCTCTGTTCATGCCCTGGGGAGTCTGACTCCTTGAGAAGCCTGAAAACTACCGACCAGTGCTACCCCTGTCACCCTGTGGTGTAGTGTCCATCCATGAGTTTGGTGGTATTCATCTGGACCCCTGGTCACGTCAGAATCCCAAGAAATGAACTTGCTGACAGGCTGGCCAAACAGGCTACACGGAAACCACTTCTGGAGATGGGCGTCCCCGCAAGTGACCTGTATTCATTATTACGTCACAAGGTTTTTCAGCTTTGGGAGACGGAATGGCAAAATATCAGTACGCACAACAAACTGAGAGCCATTAAGGGGACCACAAATGTGTGGAAGTCCTCGATGAGGGCCTCTCGCAGGGACTCCGTGGTTCTCTGCTGGCTCCGCATTGGCCATGCTTGGGTGACCCACGGCTACCTCTTGCGCCGTGAAGACCCTCCTCAGTGTTGGTGCGGTGCTCGGTTGACAGTGGCCCATATTCTTCTGCTCTGTCCTCCTTTGGCTGCCCTGCCACTTCATCTTTGGTTGCCAGACTCTTTATCATTGATTTTAGCAGACAACGCCTCATCATCTGATTTGGTTTTACGTTCCATCTGTGAGCGTGGGTTTTATTGTTCAATCTGAGTTTTAATGCATGTCCTTTGTCCATCTGTGTCCTCCACCCTAATGGTTTTAGGGTGGAGGTTTTAATGTGTTGCAGAGTGGCTGGTTTTTCCTTCTTATTTCTGTGGTTGGCCAGCCACTGTAATCTGCTTCCTTGTTTTATTCTCTTCTAACTGTTTCTTGCATCTCTGTTGTTTTCTTGTCCTCTTTGGTTCCTTTCAGTGTGCGTTGCCTTTCCTTTGTTCTTGTGGTCTTCCTTTCTTTCTGTTTTGTGTTATATGTCTCATCTGTTTTATTCTCACACTTGTGGCATTGTTTTATTAGGAACAAGGGACCGATGGCCACGTAGTTTGGTCCCCCCCCCCCCTCACCCCCCTCTTTTAAACCAACCAACCAATTTCACCTATTCTAAAGCCTTGACTGTGGGTCATTAAAGGATGCCATTCGTGGAAGGCATTTTGAGGATAACGAAAAGGTGATTCCCACAGTGAAGAAATGGCTTTGTCACCAGGACAAGCAGGGGTACCAATAAGACATACACGCCGTAGAAGAGGAAGGAGGTATGTGAAAAAATAGGGAGTGTAGAAGAAATATCAGTCTTTCTTGTGTTCAATAAATAATTATTGAAGAAAAAACATGTGCATTGCTGTCAGGGTGACCCATCACATCTGGCCAAGAGATTGTCACTCTGCTGGGCAGGTCAGTGTCTGACAACACCCCAGTTGTGTGATGTGCTGAAGTATTCCATTCATCATCACTAAAGGAGTGCAACTTCTCCAGTGCTGCAGCTATTGCCAATTAGTTGCCCATGAGTATGAATGTGAAAGAGTTGTTTCTTTTTTTAGAACACTTGAAATCTTCATAAATAATTTTTTACAAAATAAAATAACCAAAAGCACAGTCCCTTTAGTGGAACTACATACCCTTTTAGTTTACAATTTCATTGTGGTGTAATCATTATTACAAATAGATAACTTGGACAAAAAAAAACCTTGTGAGGTTTTATGGTAATAATTGTCATGTGTACAGTTGGTGAAAAAAAGGTGAAATTTATGGACAACTTTCTTAGTTTATAAAGGGGGCAGGCTGGAATTCTGAGGTAAGCCACAAACACAAATGAGAAATTAAAGCATGTGTACAAGTAGGGTCTCTTTGATTACTTTGAAAATAAAATGCTCAGAACTTTAAAATGACAGACAACATTGCAAGCTACTGACAATTTGGATTTAGAAACCATTGTATATAGAATCTGATTGTTAATTAATGTAGAAAATGAACTTAGATCAAGCTGAACTCAGAAATCTGTATTCTAGGAACATTAATCTGAGATTAGTCCAACACTGGCTAGCAAATTGGCAAATCAAGTTCAGTGTCACAAGTCAGTGTGAGCCGATAAAAAATGGAATACATTTTGTGCAAATAAAAGTTGTAAATGATCAAATAATAAGGAAGCTATTGTTAACACTCCCACATCATTGAAGATTTTTGTAAGGTTAGATTGCAGAAAGTATTGGTTATGTATGTAATGAGCAGAGAACTGCTCCCATAAGAATTCTTAGACCAAGGTAGTTATTAATGTTGAATAAGTGTAAAGCCATTTCAAGAGACACACAGTAAAAGAAAAAGAAAGGAAAATTTGGACTATTTGCAGTGAACAGTAAGTATTTGGGGTTCAACAGCAGACAATAATGACTGAACATCTCTTACAAAAACGCTCTCTAGGCTTGAACAACAGTAAATTCTAGGCAAGTCATGGTCACCGGTGGGTAATAATTTACTGTAGAACATGC
Source organism: Schistocerca nitens (assembly GCF_023898315.1). Lineage (NCBI taxonomy): Eukaryota > Metazoa > Arthropoda > Insecta > Orthoptera > Acrididae > Schistocerca > Schistocerca nitens. The sequence goes on from NC_064616.1 coordinate 55,451,987, forward strand.
CCATTGCTGGAACTGCATGCACATTGCTGAACAGGAGTAGTATGTACAGTGTTAGACATTAAAACTGAGCGCCGGCCGGCCGCCACAGAGACTAAGTCCGAGTCGTTCACTTAAATCTGACAGCCCCTGACACCGCTGAGTCTGGACATCTGCACAGTCTGGCAACATTGTAAGATGCAGAAGTCGCAGGAGGATGTGTTATCTATTTCAGAGATGATGTGTTGCGTGAGCCCATGGTCTAGTGGGAATCGTTGTGCATTCTAAACTTCTAGTCGCATCCGACTGCCTCTTTTTCTTTTTTTTATTTTTTTAAACCACATTTCGGCCATCGTCTAAAGTCAAAAGTCTGTTTGAATATCCAAGATAATTCCCTTTACTTTCTACCCACCAGTGAAACAATTCCGCAAGACTGCTCGTGGCTGCGTCGCGATCAGAACAGTTTATGCTTGAGTGTTAAGCGTTGTAAAATGGGTCGCAAGTGGAGAAAGGTCATCTGCAACACAATATTTACTTTTTGTATAACAGAGGGGTGACTGCAGAGGAGGCAGCTCGAAAGACTTGAACTGTGTGTAGCACAAGTGCTTTTGGGAAAAATACAACAAGAAAAGATATTCTTGTTTCAACAAAGGTCGTTCTGACATGAATGATTTTCCACATTAAGGAAGTCTCGACTACTGATATAAGTGATGGATTACCATTCAACCATCATGCGACATTTGCATTCAACAGGCAAGGTTCAGAAGTCTGGTGTAGGAGTACTGCATGTCCTAATTCAACACAACAAAAATCAACAGAGTGATTACTATTGCAGTTTTGCTTGAACATCGTCAGGTCGCTCATTGAGCATTCCTGTGCAATACTGTTACTGGTGACTAGTTATGCCTTTATCGTTAACTTCCTAAGAAGAAATGAAAGGCTGAGCCCTATTAAAAGACCTAAACTCTAGCAAAGAGTAGTGTGAACATAATATTTTCCATCTGATAGCTCCAAAAGTGTGTTTTGCACTACGTATTCTTCCCTCAACGATGTGTCCATCACAGCTGGAATTTGTTGCCTACAATTGAGACACCTTTCGGTCGCAGAATAAGAAAATTGACCGACAAAACTGCATCATGTGTGCTACTGCATGATAACACACTCTGTTGATTTGAGAAACAAAACTATCCAGGAAATTGATAGGGAAGTCATCTCTCAGGCACTTGTTCCCCTGATCACGTACTCATAAAATTTTACCTTTCCTGCTCTTGATCGATCAGCCGCCAAGGCAACTCATTTCTAGATGAAAATGCTCTTCAAACTACACTGGTTTAATGACATTGTTAGAACCTGTAGGTTGGTACAGGCATAGAAGTTGTAAACTACTTCAGCATTGTCAGAGTGTTTTAGATATTGTAAAAGAATATACATTTGCTGATTAATTTCTTTTTGATGATTACTATTGTGTTCAATAAAACTAATGGAAAAAGCAATTAAAATATTCACTCTACTAATACAAATTAAATTCAACTTACTATAGAAACATCACAACGGCAGTCTATCTTCTATCTTAATGAAGCATTAAGTGTCTGTAAGACGATTGTGCCTATTTTAACACGAATTAGTAGGATATTACCAACTTTCGAAGTGAAAAACTTCCAGACGGCAGGAAATGTGCACTGATCCAACCACTCCATGAAAAAGGTCACATTTATTTAGCGTATGGCATTTAGACACAATTGTTATTACAATCAATATGCAAAATTGTAATAATTTTGCATTAGATATTCTTACAGTTATTACAATGGTTATACAGAATTATACAAAATTATACAAAAGTACACATAATACACATGTTACAGTAGTTATACAAAGTTATAGTAGTTTGGAAGTAATTACAAACAAACATCTAATGAGTTAATATATGCAATTGATTCTGGAGTCGCCATCAGGAAATCTTCTGGAGTCCCATCATAGGCTGTCCTGGGGCAGTCTTCTATTATGTGCTGGATAATTTGATTTTCTCCACATTGACATAGCGGCGATTCTGTCATGCCCCACTGGTAGAGGGAATAGGCGCATCTGCCATGTTTAGTTCTAATTCTGTTTAAAGTTGCCCAGGTTTTGCGTGATAAGTCAAAACCTGGAGGCTTCTGGGAGATACATGGAAGTTTGCTGATGTTCTTTAAGGACCATTCTTGGTGCCAGGCGCTGGTTATGTTGAATTCTTCCTCTGTTGCAGATGTGGCTATTGCAGTTCTGATGGGTGACCTTCTGGAGCGGAGGCGGCTTTGGGTGGCATCTTCAAAATTCTCATGGATGGGTAGATTCCGATTGCTCATTATCTTTTTGTACTCTCTTATAAGAGCGTTTGTGCGGTGTAGGTTAGGGGGTGGTATGTGGCTTAGTACTGGGAGCCATTCCACGGGTGTAGTCTTTATTACACCAGCGATCATTCTCATTGTGTTATTGAGCTGTGCATCGATTCTATGGGTGTGGGGGCTGTTTAGCCATACCGGTGCACAATATTCGGCAGCTGAGAAGACGAGACTTAAGGCTGATGTCCGTAACGTAGTAGCTGCCGCTCCCCATGTCGTTCCACAGAGTTTCTGTATAATGTTATTCCTTGTTTTTAGTTTCTCTGCTGTTTTCATTAGGTGACCTTTGAAAGAGAGTGTTCTATCGAGGGTCACACCTAGGTACTTTGGAGTTTTATTGTGGGTAAGCCATGTGGTCTCGAATTTTATTCTGAGCTCCCTCTTAGCCGCTTTATTGTTTAGGTGAAAACATGATACTTCTGTTTTGTTGGCGTTAGGTTGCAGGTGCCATTTTCGGAAATATTCTCCCATCTTCTCCAAGTCAGCTGTTAGGGTCTCCTCTGCCCCTTCAAATGACTGACTTCTCGTTGCAAGGACCCAGTCATCGGCATAGCCAAACTTCTTTGATCTTGTTTCCGGTATGTCTGCAATGTAGAGATTGAAGAGGAGTGGTGCAAGCACCGATCCTTGAGGTAGGCCATTTTTTAATTTCCTCGGTGAACTAATATCTGAACCCATGGTGACTTGGATCGTTCTGTCATTCAGCATGTTGTTTAGTAGGCGAGCTGTTAGTTTACATGGGATTATGCGGAGGAACTTATAAATCATGCCTTCTCTCCAGACTGTGTCGTAGGCAGCTGACAGGTCTATGAATGCTGCAGAGGTTTTAAGCTTTCTTTGGAACCCAGCTTCAATGTACGTCGTGAGTGAGAGAACTTGATCGACACAGCTGCGGTTTGGTCTGAAACCTGCTTGTTCGATTGGTATAGCATTGAGTATTTTCTGGCAGATTCTATTGTAGATGAGCCTTTCTAACAATTTATATATTACTGACAGTAGTGCTATGGGCCTGTAGCTCTTCGGTGAGTTTGTTGGTTTCCCTGGTTTTAAGATGGCTATTATTTTCAATCTTTTGAGGTCACTAGGCACATTACCGGTTTGGATGATGTCGGTGAAGAATCTCGCCAGCCAGAGTTTTGTGTATTTACCGCAGTGTATCAGGAGTTCTGGGTTAATGCTGTCGAGTCCTGGTGCTTTCCCTGGCTTGACCTCTTTGAGTGCTGTTTCTATTTCTTCGAGTGAGAAAGGGAGAGCGTATTCAGTTTCTGTCGCCTTATTCCTCAGATTCCTGAGTTCTCGTTTTATCTTGATCGTGTGTGCTCTGTCACTAGGGGCTCTGGACGTGGCCACTATATGAGATGCCATGGTGTTTGGGGAGACGTTTGCTGTCTGTCTTTGAATAGGTGCTCCACTTCCTAATTTCCTTAACAGGGTCCATGCTTGTCGGCTTGAAGTCTGGAAATTCAGGCTCTCCATTGCTTGTGTCCATTTACGTTGTCTTGCAGTATCAAGACTGTGGAGAAGGTCATCGGCCAGTTCTTTGTCGCCCGTCTTGAGGAAGCGCTGGTAGAGCTCGTCACTGTTTTTGGACCACCCTGGGACATACTCTCGTCGGTATCCCCTAGGGATGTGCTTCTTGGCAGTGCTTATTACTGCTCCGATGAATCTTCTATAGTTTTTATGGGTAGGTGGTATCCATCCTAGACATCTATCAAGGTCTCGAGAGTACTTTTCCCAATTTGCGTTCTTAAAATTCCATCTGGGGCAAGGCATAGAAGTCACCAGTGGGATTTGGCTGCCAATTTCAATAATGACTGGTCGGTGCTGGCTATGAGGAAAGTCGCACAGGACTTTACGGGTAGGTAGTGGTTGGTTATTTCCGTCAGTTGAGGTGAAACATAGATCCGGGTTGTATTCCCGCTCCCAGGCAGCTGATCTGAATGTGTAACGGTCTTTCGCATCAAAGATAAGGTTAAGATTTTCATTTTCAGCCCATTTCACCAAGGTTTCACCATTAGCATCACACTCCTTATATTTCCACTGTTCGTGGTGGCTATTGAAGTCTCCCAGATAGATTGCTGGGTGAGGTTGAGCCTGAATTACTGATCTTGGCCATGGAGTGGTTGGAGGTTTATAAATATTTGTAACGGTTACGCTCCCAATTTTTACTGTGACATTATGGATTCCATCACCTGACGAGGTGGAGATAAGGGAGGCATTTTCTATATCATGTCTGATGTAGGTTGCAACACCATGGGTATGGTGATAAGTGGCACCAAGTAATTCAAATCCGGGTATTTTGCCCCTTTTCCGCAGTTGTACTTCAGTACTACAATGTGTTTCCTGAATGGCGATCAGATCAATGTTGTCTTTCTTCAGTAGTTTTGATAAGTATTGGCACTTAGAATAGCTTATGCTCTCTATGTTGAGATGGCAAATTCGGACCGTAGGTCCAAGTTTCCTTGTTGGCATATCCTTAGGAGGTCACAAATCTGATGTGAATAACTACAGAGGAATTTCCCTCCTTTCAGTCCCTCATACAATCATCTCCACATGCCTCTTACAACATGCACAAGAACAAGTCAAAACCCTAATTGTATGGCACCGAACAAATTTTCTACCTGAAATCCACACTGAAAATACTGTGGTGCTGTGCAGACGAAAAAAGTAGTTTTTCACAATTATCAGATTACAGATGGAGTTTGTCAGATTCCACTAATTATGACTGCATTATTAATTGTTGGTTCACAGGCACTTTTCTGCCATTTATTGTAACTATTTTTTGAATGTTAGAGCTGGAAGAATAGGAACATCAGGTCTTCGCCATATGGAATATTCGAATTCACCATAAGTCTTCACGTTTTGAGCAATGGCAGAATATCCGTCAGAAAAGCTGACAAGAAGCAGCCAGGTCACACCTGTCTTCTGGCAAGTGTGTCGATGACAATGATCTCAATAACAATATTGTATAACAAAGATACATTGCCACATCAGCCACTGGAGAAGCTCCAAAATTGTGAACTGCGTCTGCTGAATACGCTTTTGAGGTTTTGGTCCGAATTAGACAGTGCTTTCGTTCGCCTTTCAAGACTCGCTGAATGCCAGGTTTTTAATTTCTTGTAGCAGAGCTACAAGCAGACAGGTAGGAACTCAATAAGGGAATTCTAAGACAACACTTGAGCAAAATTTGTCTTACTACTTTCAGTATCCCTTAGTGTCAGAGCGAAAACTGTATGGTACTGCAAAATTCATAATGCCACTTTTTTCTGCTGACCTTTTTTGTTGTTGTGAATACATAATTTTATCTGTGAACTGTGACATTTTCATAATACTTGAGTATGATACAGGACATGAAGTAAATACAGAACAACTCGAAGTCGAAAGTTGGTAATATCCTACTAATTCATGTTAAAATAGGCACAATTGTCTTACAGACACTTAATGCTTTATTAAGATAGACTGCCGTTGTGATGTTTCTATAGTAAGTTCAATTTAATTTGTATTAAAACAATGAATATTTTGTGTTTTTTCCATTAGTTTATTTAACACAATCCTCCTCAGGGGACACCGCCTTAATGTAGCACTGTCCGTGTGGGCAAGGATCTGGAGGGCTATGCCGGTGGTAGCTTAGCTACCAGAAGGGTCACCCTAGCTCTGGTACAGAGCACCGCGGGTTTCGAATGCGCACCAGACGGCATGGACCTCGATTACCATTAGAGGTCTCTCCAGCCGTTGCGCCATAAGCCGTGGCTGCGCGCGCGCTCCTGGCCTGCGTATAATGTGAGGGCGCCATAGTGGAGCACGTGGTCCCAGTGGCCAATAGCAACGTACTCTAACAGGTATTTAAGTGCCTGCCTCTTGCTCAGCAGGCAGTCTGATATTCGGGTTAGTCTATCGACATCTCGCCTACACACAGTGTGTTTACTTGGTTTCCGTGTATGAGTGGATGTTGTGGATTCCTGAGGTTTCGCTTGTGACCCTGTTGTTATTTGCTTGTGGTTGTTCGTTACGTCTTGTTCAGTTGTCCATTGTTGTTCGTGTCCGTCCTTCCCCGTTTGTTTTGTTTGTTTGTGGGCTGCTCCTGTTTGGTCCCACCACGCTTTCGTTCTCGGCAACCCCGTGACCGTTCTGGTCGTGGTTACAACACAAGCCGGACAGGCCAAAGGGGGAGGAGTCAGACAAAGTGTGTCCCACAATGGCCTATCACTCCCCCTTTCCTATCCCAAACCTGTCCTCACCATTTCCTGGTATATGTATAAGACCTCAACAACAGCGACAGCGGAGAAAGAGTCTTCCGGAATGGGAAGCTGGCAGAAGAGGCACCTTTTCTCTTTGGATACAAAAAGAGTACAAGTAGCGACTGTTCCCGAGGAGTGGCTACAGACAGCGTCTGACTCGTAGTGAGCGGCTGATGTTTTATGTCTAAGACTGTTCATGTGGATAAATCAGTAAAGTCATGTTTATCAATCAATAATGCTATGAAGTTTTATCTCTGTGGCTACATGCTGGCTGCAGATTCACAGGCCCTGGGTTCAATCCCAGGTCATTCCTAGTTTGTTTGTTTGTTTGTTTGTTTTTTTTTTCTTCTCTCTCTCTCTTCGTTTCTGGCAATGATTGTCAGTGTGTAAAATGCTGAGTTGCACCATGGTTTGGAGTCCACATTAAATTATATGCCCCATACACTGAGGTGACTAAAGTCATGGGATAGTGATATGCACATACAGAGATGCTGGTTGTATCATATGCATGAGGTACAAAATGTTGGTGCATCTGTGGAGCTGCCATTTGTACTCGTGTGATCATGGCTACACGACTGCAATTAACAACCTTTGAACACAGAATGCTAGTTGGAGCTATACGCATGGGACATTCCATTTCAGAAATCATTAGGGAATTCAGTATTCAGAGATCCATAGCATCAGCAGTGCTGAGAATATCGAATCGAGCGGTTCTAGGCGCTACAGTCTGGAACCGCACGACCGCTACGGTCGCAGGTTCGAATCCTGCCTTGGGCACGGATGTGAGTGATGTCATTAAGTTAGTTAGGTTTAAGTAGTTCTAAGTTCTAGGGGACTGATGACCTCAGATGTTAAGTCCCATAGTGCTCCGAGCCATTTTGAGCCAATATTAAATTTCAGGCATTACCTCTCACCACGGATGACACAGTGGCCGATGGGCTGCACTTCATGACTGAAAGCTGTGGCGTTTGCACAGAGTTGATAGTGCTAACAGCCAAGCAACACTGCATGGAATAACCACAGAAATCAATGTGGGTTGTATGATGAAGTGCGGCAAAATTTGGCATTAATGGGCTATGGCAGCAGTTAACAGCATGACATCGCCTGCAGCCCCTCTCCTGGGCTTGTTACAATATTGGTTGGACTCTATAGATGACTGGAAAACTGTACGCTGGTCAGATGAGTCCCAAAACTGGCTCTGAGCACTATGGGACTTAACATCTGAGGTCATTAGTCCCCTAGAACTTAGAACTACTTAAACCTAACGAACCTAAGGACATCACACACATCCGTGCCCGAGGCAGGATTCGAACCTGCGACTGTAGCGGTTGTGCAGTTCCAGACTGAAGCGCCTAGAACCGCTCGGCCACTGCGGCTGGCGATGAGTCCCAATTTTGGCTAGTAAGTACTGTTGGTAGCGTTTGAGTGTGGCACAGACCCCACGAAGCTACGGACCCAGGTTGTCAGCGAGGCACAGTGCAAGCTGGTGGTGGCTCTGTCTACACGGAATGGACTCGGTCCTCTGGTCCAGCTGAACCAGTTATTGATGGGAAATGGTTGTTTGGCTACTTGGAGACCATTTGCAGCCATTCATGGACTGAATGTTCCCAAACAATGATGCGCCATGTCACTGGGCCACAATTGTTTGCAACTGGTTTGAAGAACATTCTGGACAATTCAAGTGAATGATCTAGCCGTCCAGATCGCCTGACGTCAATCCCATTGAACACTTATGGGACATCATCGAGAGATCAGTCTGTGTATAAAATCCTGCACCAGCAACATTTTCGCAATTGTGGTTAAGCTATAGAGGCAGCGCGGCTCAACATTTCTGCAGGGGACTTCCATTGTCTTGTTGAGTCCATGCCACATTGAGTTGCAGCACTATGCTGGGCAAAAGGATGTCACACATGATATTAGGAGGTATCCAATGACTTTTGTCACCTTAAGTGTACATCTGTATAGGTAAGTCTACTCAAAGACCTGAGCAAGTCAAGGGCATACCTCCTACAGAGCACTATGCATAGTAAATCACTGTCGGGTTCAAATGAACCTTCAGAGTCGACAACAGCTCTAGCTAAGCAGACAGTGCAAATGTATACCTGTGCCACTGTATTGATAGCTCCTTTAGCACTGAATAACAATGGCTTTAAAATCTACTAAGATTCTTCCATATATGAAGGCATCTAAATCCGTGGCCATCAACCTGTAATATGTATGAATGCTTTGGGATCAGCAAACTGCTGAAACTCCACGAGAAGTAACACCAAGGTTCGCTCCACTTTATGTCCAATTGGTTGACCCACCTAATGGCTACAACAAACTATTGACCAACGTATTCTCTGTGGTATGGGGTATATTGACAACACTACATTTTGAAATCAAACTGCAGAATACACCACTTGCTGTTTTATTAGGGTTCTGAGCCACTGATGGGCAGTGTTCAGAGTTGAAAACTTTAAGGTAGCGAATTATATTGTTCCTTTTTGTTTACTTTACAGATGTCTACTTAGATGTTTTCAGCTCTAGAGAATTTTTTCTGTTTATTTTCTTCCATATTTACAACATGAAATCTTCAGTAATGTTGATAGTCGATTTAGTGGTGTTGCTGAGCATGTCTCATGGTAATGTAATGCAATACAACCTCTTTCAGGTGATAAGTTTACTGTTATCCAACATAGTTAAGAAAGAACCTAGTTCACAAATTCACTATTGCCAAACGTGATACCCAGTCAGCTATGTTAATCCAATCTGCCTGTAATTAATCTCCCAGTCCACAGGAAAACATTTACTTGCTCTGAAGCAGCTGTCGTCCTTGTAATTGGGTTGCGTAGGACATACTGGACAATAGTGGTCAGTATGCTAATGATTGTGTACAATGAACAAATGCAAAAATATTGGCATACTTGAAGCACTGAGATTTCATAGTGCATATAACAAAGGAAATGCTAATACATAACTAATTCCAATCACAAAGCACATTCAAATACATGTATTATTATTTTCCTCCTCTGTTGAATTTTCAAGTTGGCAAGTTAAAATTTCACCTGGAAAAAAATCTGCTGAAACAAGTTTCTAAGTCCCAAATCTGCAAATCTGTAATCACTCGAATGAGGCTGTACACAAATGAAAGACCAAATTAGATGTATGTAAATGCAATACAAGTGATCCAACTTCTAAATTTAGGATTCTCTCTCTCTCTCTCTCTCTCTCTCTCTCTCTCTCTCTCACTCACACACACACACACACACACACACACACACACACACACACACACCACTTGTAAGTAAAAAATTGACTATCAGTATGTCTCAAATTTGAGTTTATTCAGATTGGTGAGTTGCATGTGTTTATGGCAGTTTTGTTACAATATGTTCACACCTGGTACAATTAATTAAAAATAAATTGCCAAATCACAGTGTGATTTGGATTCCATGACTAACAACCCTCCATGTTTCTTGTCGAAAAGTGGACTTTAGCTGGAGCCAGTAACAGGGACACTATAATGTCTTTAACAGGACCACGATGATTAAAACGCACATTTACATTTTCAGGGATAGCTTTACAGACAGGCACATTAATCTGACAGCAGTGGCTGGTTCCCAATAAATGTTTTATTTCAACTAACAGCTTTTTATTATATGTAAAATTGCTTTACAAATTGAAGAGTGTCAGTTTTTTTAAATTTGAAATCAATAAATTAATGCACAATATAAATATTTTTAAAGATAATCGGAAGCTGTGATTTTATTCATTTGGTCTTATAGTCTAATTTCTTAAGAGCTTTTATTTTATTTTTACTGGTTTAAATTCAAAATGTTCGGCTTGTAATAAAATGCATGTAGCACCACTATAATTCCATACACGTGCAGGAAAAGTCAACAGATTTCAACTGATAATTCCTGTTTTAAAACAGGTTGTGAATTTGAATGAGAATTGTTTTCTTTCATAAAGATATACATTCTGTTTAACTAGTAATAGTTGTCACCAGGCTTTCAGAGACCACAATAATCAAAGAGGATTGAAATGTGAATTTGTGACAACTGAAATACAGGAATTGAGTACATTAAATATTTTACATGATATGTAACTTATCCAGTAATTTTAAGGAATGGTTAAGCAAGCTGGCTGCCTACATTACTTAGTGCACAGCTCTTTTTTTATGTTGTTAGTATTCTACAATAGTTGTCTATTTGAACATACATTTGAAATAACACCATACATTTTCTTAGATGATAATTGGTGTTTCCAAGAGGAGGTCACTTGCTGATTCTATATACACTTTTTTTCGGCTATATAAATGTAGTTATGTCCTAAAAGTCTCTATGATTACATTCCTGGCTAAAAGTCTAATTGCAGCCAAGTTCTGGTGCTACGTTTAAGACATCTCACTTAAACGTGTATTTTGACCTGTTATGTATCCAAAATTCATTCACTGCTCATTGCCTTGTCCTACACACGTAACATTGGAACTAACAACCAAATTCAACAGTTTTAACTGTTCTTCAGAGGCAACGATGTGTTAACAGCTCCAAGTTTCATTTTACTACATATATGATTTGTAGAAGTCATATTTTTATGTATGGACAAAATGATTTAAATGTCAGTTAATGACAATAGTGACTCTGCAGTGTAATAAATGGATATCTGACCATACAAGTATGGGTTGACGTATGTCATTAGTATCTGTACTTTTTAATAAACAAGTAAGTATAAATGAGAATAGTTTTGATGTCTGATTTAATTTACTATGTAGTAGTATATTTACTAAAATAGATATTTTTCAACTTAGTTGTACACAATGCAATGTCAGCAGAAGTTATGTTTAAATCATTAGATCCTTATAGTAAACACAAGGTGAGAAAAAGTAATGGAAGAATATCTTACCATTTAGCTTGTATTTGGAATAAAATGTAATTTCAGTTGCATAGAGTTTTGAATGAACATAACTTTAGTATTTTATAAAATGTTTTCTGTGAATTAAACCTTTAAGTACCATAAGGCATTGTCATACAATTTTTTTTTTAAGTACAACTACATTCATCACTTATTTTAGATTACAGGAAATGATTTCCCTTATATGTTATTTTGAGATTCTTGTGCCACATGATACCTTCTCTTAAGTCATTTGGCCAGTGACTAATACAGCAAACTTTGTTTATGGCATTAGTGTAATCTATTAATTTTATATTTGTTACAAATATTCTATAGTATTCTATATATGCAATATATAGCTTTTATTATAAACATAAATCAAACCTCAGCATGCATTATGATTCACATTTTAAAACAACAACAATTCACTGAATTCTCAATGAAAAATATTTATCACAAAACAGACACATTCTGTTCACATGCGGCAAATACAATCGGGTGGTCGCCTGTTGCTCTCTCTGTGGAGTCGGCGAGTGGTACTGTCTCCAAACTGTATTCCTGAGCCAATTCTTTCTGGATCCACTTCCCCTGAAAAAGTGTTAATTCAATATGCTATCTGCCAAAATTTTCTCTCTCTCTCAAAGTTATCTGTTCATTCTTCTGAGTCTGTAGTACTTTCATTAATTGAACTTAAGCAGTGGTACAAGGATTCACATACCTCCGGAAGGTAGACCTACCCCTGGGCATACGTGAAGATATCTCAACAGGTATGACAAACTTAAAATAAGCAATATACATATTCATTTAATTATGCACTAAATATACATTCTCCTTTTCATGATTTAAAACTGATTAATATATTGCTGTGGATTAAGTCATTAATGCAATTAACATCCAGTTAAGCTGATGCATCACTGGGGATACAAAACTGAGTATGAAAGTGGTATGTGAAGAAGAAAGAAATACTGACATTTTTCCAACTGTCTGCATTCTGTTTCACTGAAAAGGTGTGAGGATGTCCATTAATTAAAAATAATTTGAATCTAGTCTTTAAACACTTATTCAGCCACCTATTTGTGTAGAAGGTAAATATATTGTGCAGAAAATTATATTACTTTTTATTTGCATACAAATCATACCCATGCACACAAACCTGTTTACATTTGACAGCCTTTGAAAAATAGCAGGTATAGTATTTCACAGACATGAAGTATTATTCACATTCACACATTGGTGCTTAAGTCTCACAGTTAAGCCTATCTTGAGCCATCACTGTAAACAGTCTGCAACCACATTTGCACCGCTCTGGACAGCTGGGAGCAACAATTGAAGTCTCCTGGTCCCCAACACATTCAATTCGAAGTTGAAATATTTGATTGTTTTACCACCGTGAAATCATTGTTGACTACGGCACTCGTCGTCTCCTGTCCTCACTGTTGTTCTGATATTTGCTTTTTACTGAGTGCCAATAAGTAGCTTTTAGTTCGGTTCTTCATCCACACTCATGAATAGGCATTTACTTAAAATAGCAAACTTAAGTGTCTGGATCAGAATGCCTGAATACCCAGTAGCATGGGATTGGAAAAATCATATGACTGGATTATAAGTGGTTGGTTGGGGACCAAACTACTAGGTCATCAGTCCCTCCATCGTCGGACAGACTAGTCTATGTGACAGTACATTAGAGATGGTTGGTTGGTTTAAAAGAGGGGGACAGGGACCAAACTACGCGGTCATCGGTCGCTTGTTCCTAATAAAACAATGCCACAAGTGTGAGAATAAAACAGGTGAGACATAGAACAAAATGGAAAGAAAGAAAGAAACGAACACTGAAAGGAACAAAACAGGACAAGAAAACAACAGAGAGATGCAAAAAACAGTTAGAAGAGAGTAAAACAAGAAAGCAGATTCCAGTGGCTGGCCAACCACAGAAATAAGAAGGAAAAGCCAGCCACTCTGCAACACATTAAAACCTCCACCCTAAAACCTATAGGGTGGAGGACACAGAGGGACAAAGGACATGCGTTAAAATGCAGATAAAATGATAAAACCCACCCTCACAGATGGAATGTAAAACCAAATCAGATGATGAGGCGTTGTCTGCTAAAATCAATGAAAACGAGTCTGGCAACCAAAGGTGAAGTCTCAGGACAGCCAAAGAAGGACAGAGCAGAAGAATATGGGTCACTGTCAACAGGGTGCCACACCGACACTGAGGTGGGTCTTCACAGCACAGGAGGTCCCTGCGATAGGCCCTCATTGAGGACTTCCACACATTTGTGGTCCCATTAATGGCTCTTAAGTTTGTTCTGCATAATGATATTTTGTCATTCCATTTCCCAAAGCTGAAAAACCTTGCAGTGTAATAACGAACGCAGGTCAGTTGCAGGGATGCCCATCTCCAGAAGTGGTTTCCATGTAGCCTGTTTGGCCAGCCTGTCAGCAAGTTCATTTCCTGGGATTCCGACGTGACCAGGGGTCCAGACGAACACCACTGAATGACTGGACCATTCCAGGGCATAGACGGACTCCTGGAAGGACGCTACCAAAGGATGACGAGGGTAGCACTGGTCGATAGTTTTCAGGCTGCTCAAGGAGTCAGTACATAAAAGGAAAAGACCCCCCAGGGGCATGAACAGAGATACTGAAGTGCACAAGAAATGGCTACATACTCTGCAGCCATCAGGTAAGGAATGCTGTTCAATATGGCCGCCGTCAACATAGGCAAAGCCTACATGACCATCAGTCATTGAGCCATCAGTGTAAACCACTTCAGAGCCCCGGATGACTTCAAGAATCAAGAGGAAGTAACAGTGGAGAGCCGCAGGGTTAACGGAGTCCTTATGGCCACGTGACAGGTCCAGACGAAGATGCGGCCAAGACATATGTGAATGGATCGCAAGTAGAGGGGGTAAAGTGAAGGACTCCAGTTTAGAGAGAAGGGACCGCACACAAACCGCAATCATTAGCCCAGACCTGGGCCACTGATGTGGGAGATGGACTGCCGCAGGCAGGAAAAGGAGACAGCAATTCGTATGCTCAGGAGAACTATGAATGTGTGCTGCATAACTGGCGAGCAGTTGCACACGTCTGATCTGCAATGGAGGGACCCCAGCCTCCACCAGTACGCTGGTCACCAGACTCCTCCTAAAGCTCCTGTCGCTAGTCGAACCCTGCAGTGGTGCACAGGGTCGAGTAAATGCAATGCTGAGGGCACTGCCAAACCATAAACCACACTCCCACAGTCAATTCGGACTTTTTTTTTTTTTGGGCGCAAAACTGCTATGGTCATTAGCGCCCGGTCTGTGGCTTAGGAAACGGTAAAAAACGAAAATGGAAGGCAGCAGCAATGGGAACGAAACTCAAAAAATTGGAGAAACTAAAAGCAGAAGGAAAGCTTAAAAATCCACTACAGAAAGGAATTGGTTGTCCCCAGAAAGAGCTTCAAATGACTGACGTCATCTCACTGGCACTAATGAACTCGAGAACGCGATCGGCCGAGCACGTGTCATCCGCTAAAATGGACGATATATCAGGCGACAGCTGTAGACGGGCGCGTAACGGAGTAAAATAGGGGCACTCAATTAAAAGGTATCTTACCGTCCACAGATGAGAGCAGTGGGGACAGAGTGGGGGAGGATCGCCACTTAAAAGATGTCGATGGCTAAAAAGACAGTGCCCTATCCGGAGTCTAGTTAAAATTAGCTCCTCCCGACGACGCGTTCGGGAGGAAGAGGTCCAAGCACAGGGAAGAGCTTTCACGTCCCGCAATTTATTATGGGGAAGTGTCGACCAATGTGCGTGCCATAAAAGAACAACACAACGACATAAAACACTCCGTAGATCGGCGAAGGGAATCGATCGAATAGCTGGCCGAAGAAGAAAGACTGCAGCCTTGGCCGCTATATCGGCTGCCTCATTGCCACAGATACCAACATGTCCTGGGAGCCAGAGGAATGCCACACACAGAGACGCCCCCCAAATGGAGCAAGTGGAGGCAGTCCTGAATCCGGTGGACCAGAGGGTGGACAGGGTACAGAGCTTGGAGACTGAGTAGAGAGCTGAGAGAATCTGAACAGATAACATACTGTATCTGCTGATGGCGGCGGATGTAGTGGACAGCCTGGAGAACAGCGTAAAGCTCCGCAGTATAAACCGAACACTGGTCGGGAAGCCGAAATCGATTTGGGGTGTCACCAACAATATAGGCACTCCCTACACCTAATGATGTTTTCGAGCCATCAGTGTAAATAAATGTGGCTTCCTTCATTTGTGCACATAGAGCATCAAATGCCCGACGATAAACAAGTGAAGGGGTACCATCGTTGGAGAATTGACAAAGGTCACGGAGCAGGCAGATCCGGGGACGGAGCCAAGGCGGTACTGTGCCCCAAGTTGTCAAGAAGGTTTTAGGAAAGCGGAAGGAAAGAGAATGGAGCAGTTGACGGAAGAGGACTCCCGGTGGTAGTAGGGAGGAAGGGCGGCCTGCATACCCTACATCCAAGGAGGCATCGAAAAAAATGTCATGGGCCGGATTAGCAGGCATGTAAGACAGATGGCTAGCATAACGACTCAGAAGGACAGCTCGCTGATTGGACAGCGGAGGTTCAGCAGTCTCAGCATAGAGGCTTTCCACAGGGCTGGTGTAAAAAGCTCCAGACACTAAACGTAATCCACGGTGGTGGATAGAGTGGAGACGCCGAAGAATAGACGGCCGAGCAGAGGAGTAAACTATGCTTCCATAGTCCAATTTCGAGCGCACTAAGGCGCGATAGAGGTGGAGAAGGACCACTCGGTCCGCTCCCCGGGAGGTACCATTCAGGACATGGAGGGTGTTGAGGGATCGCAGACAGTGAGCCGAAAGATAGGAAACGTGGGAGGACCAGCACAGTTTTCTGTCAAACATAAGACCCAAGAATCTAGCGACGTCCGGAAACGGAAGGTTGACAGGTCCTAGATGTAAGGAGGGTGGAAGAAACTCCTTACGTCGCCAAAAATTAACACAAACGGTCTTACTGGGAGAAAAATGGAAGCCGGTTTCGATGCTCCAAGAGTGGAGGCGATCGAGACATCCTTGAAGACGTCGTTCAAGAAGGCTGGTCCGTTGAGAGCTGTAGTAGATTGCAAAATCATCCACAAAGAGGGAGCCTGAGACATCAGGAAGGAGACAATCCATAATCGGATTTATGGCAATGGCAAACAGTACAACACTCAGCACGGAGCCCTGGGGTACCCCGTTTTCTTGGGAGAAAGTACGGGAGAGAGTGGTGTTCACCCGCACTCTAAATGTGAGCTCTGCCATAAATTCATGAAGAAAAAGGGGCAGCCGACCTCGAAAGCCCCAAGAGAACAGTGTGCGGAGGATGCCTGTCCTCCAACAGGTATCATATGCTCTCTCCAGATCAAAAAATATTGCTACTGTTTGGTGTTTCCGGAGAAAATTGTTCATGATATAAGTGGAGAGAGCAACAAAATGGTCAACTGCAGAACGATGCTTTCGGAAACCGCATTGGGCAGGTGTTAAAAGACTGCGGGACTCCAGCCACCAAGCTAAACGGCAATTCACCATACGCTCCAAAACCTTACATACACTACTCGTGAGAGAAATGGGGCGATAGCTAAAGGGGAGATGTTTATCCTTTCCAGGTTTCGGAACAGGAACGACGATAGCTTCCCGCCATCGTCTGGGAAAAGTACTATCGGTCCAAATTCGATTATAAAGGCGAAGGAGGTAATGCAGACTATGGTATGATAAATGCAGCAACATTTGGATGTGGATACCATTCGGTCCTGGGGCAGAGGAGCGAGAAGAAGAGAGTGCATGTTGGAGTTCCTGCATGGAGAAAACAGTATTGTAGCTTTCGCGATTTTGAGAGGAGAAAGCAAGAGGTCGCACTTCCGCTGCACGTTTCTTCAAGAGAAACGCTGGCGGATAATTTGAAGAGCTCGAAATCTCAGCAAAGTGTTGACCCAATGAGTTAGAAATTGCGACGGGGTCCACTAATGTATCATGTGCGACAGTGAGCCCAGAGACCGGGGAGAAACTAGGCGTGCCTGAGAACCGTCGAATCCGACTCCAAACTTCCGAGGAGGGAGTGAAGGTGTTAAATGAGCTAGTAAAGAATTTCCAGCTTGCCTTCTTGCTATCGCGGATGACACGACGGCATTGCACTCGGAACTGTTTATAGCGGATACAGTTGTCCAAAGTAGGATGGTGGCGGAAAATGCGAAGAGCACGTCGCCGCTCACGTATTGCGTCACGGCATGCCGCGTTCCACCAAGGAACTGGGGCGCGCCAGGGCAATGCGGAGGTGCGTGTATTGAACGTTCTGCAGCTGTAAGAATAACGCCTGTAATATGTGTGACCTCATCGTCGATGCTAGGAAAGTGACGGTCGTCGAATGTCGCTAGAGACGAAAAAAGTGTCCAATCGGCTTCGCCAAACTTCCAGCGTCGCGGGCGCATATATGGCAGTTGAGGCTGCAGTCTAAGGACACATGGAAAGTGGTCACTCGAGTGTGTATCATCAAGGGCGAACCATTCGAAGCGCCGAGCTAGCGGAACAGTACCGACCGAAAGGTCCAAATGAGAGAAATTTGTCGTGGAGGCAGACAAAAATAGGGTCCCCAGTGTTGAGGCAAACTAGATCCGCCTGGTGGAAGACGTCTAGCAATAGTGAGCCACGCGGACAAGGATGTGGAGATCCCCAAAGCGGGTGGAAGCTGACCAAGAAGATGAAGATCAGCTCGTGCCATTGGTGTGGACGATGGAATGTATACAGTACAAAGAGAAAAGGTATATTCAGGAAGGGAAAGACGGACAGCGACAGCTTGGAAGGAAGTGTTTAAGGGGATTGGGTGATAATGGAGAGTATCATGGAGAAGAATCATGAGTCCTCCATTTGCTGGAGTGCCTTCAACAGAGGGGAGATCAAATCGGACGGACTGAAAATGGGGGGGAACAAAGCGGTCATGGGGACGCAGCTTTGTTTCCTGAAGACAGAAGATGACCGGCGAGTAGGATCGTAAGAGGATCGACAATTCATCCCGATTGGCTCGAAGGCCGCGGATATTCCAGTGGATAATGGACATAGGGTGAACAGAAAATGGAGGAATGTGACCAAGGTTGCCGTCAACTCAGCGACTGCTCAGAGCTTGCGACCGACAGCATGGAATGGCATTCAGCCGAAGGCAGAAGATCCTGATCCATAGGTTGTTCAGGAGCAGCTCCTGCCACCAGCGATCGGCAGGTTGATCGGCCGCCAGCAGTGCACCTCGGCGACACAGAAGATGGCCGAGGGCGATTACCGCCAGGTGGTGCTGTAGATGAGACACGCCTTGGCAGAGAAGGAGATGAACTGGGTTTCTTACTAGCCTTCTTGGAAACATGATGTTTAGATGAAGGAGGAACCGATGGTTGTGAAGTTGGGGTACGTAAAAAAATCTTCACGAGTATGCTCTTTTTTCGAAGTCTTGGTGTCTGACTTTTGGGCTCGAGATTTAGCAGAACCTGATGAAGGGTGAGCCATAGAGTGAGCAGGCAAAAGTGGGGAGGTTGAACGGGCGATCTTTGCGCTGGCCGATCTGACGACCGTGGCACTAAAGGTGAGGTCACAAGTCTGCGTGGCCGCCTCCTTTGTTGGCCGAGGAGAGGCAAGGACAGTGCTGTATTTTCCTGTCTGAGGCACGGTGGGCTGTCGACTGGCGAATAATTTTCGAGCAGCAAAGGTCGACACCTTTTTCTTCACTCTGATTTCCTGAATGAGCTTTTTGTCTTTAAAAATGGGGCAATCTCGAGAGGAAGCAGCGTGGTCACCCATACAGTTGATGCAACGAGGGGATGGAGGTGGACAAGCACCCTCATGGGCATCCTTGCCACACGTAACACATTTGGCCGGATTGGAACAGGACTGGCTGGTGTGATTGAACCACTGACACCGATAGCAACGCACAGGGTTTGGGACGTAAGGGCAAAAGGAAATTATCTCATAGCCTGCTTTGATTTTCGATGGGAGTTGAACTTTGTCAAATGTCAAGAAGACAGTACGGGTTGGAATGATGTTCGTGTCAACCCTTTTCATGACTCTATGAACAGCCGTTACGCACTGGTCAGACAGGTAGTGTTGAATTTCCTCGTCGGACAATCCGTCGAGGGAGCGTGTATAAATGACCCCACGTGATGAATTTAAAGTACGGTGCAGTTCCACCCGGACAGGGAAGGTGTGTAGCAGTGAAGTACGCAGCAATTTTTGTGCCTGGATGGCACTGACTGTTTCTAACAACAAGGTGCCATTTCGTAATCTGGAACAAGACTTTACAGGACCTGCAATTGCGTCGACAACTTTCTGAATAATGAAAGGGTTGACCGTAGAGAAGTCGTGACCTTCGTCAGACTGAGAAACAACAAGGAACTGTGGCAACGATGGAAGGGCTGTCTGTGGCTGAGAATGATTGAACTTACGCTTGTGAGCTGACATAGTAGAAGATGAGGAAACCATTGCGAAAGTATCCCCCATGATTACCGGCGTCTCCGATGGCGCGCTCCTTCCTTGTGGGGCCCCCCCTCTGAGGGCACTCCCGCCTTATGTGATTGTTCACACCTCCCGCCAAACGGACGGAGGGACCAATCGGCACTTTTGGAAGGTATCAGCTCGGGTAATCACCCCTCCCTGGGCCTGGCCGGTACCAGGGGGTACGTACGTGTCCTACCTGTCTACCCGGGGCGGGGAATTATGCGTTACCCCGTCACCGGAAATGCGTGGGTCGGCCGTCAGACACGCACAGGGAGGAAAAAAGAGAAAGGGAAAGGAAAGGAGAGAGGTCTCAAACACCGCAGCGGAGAAACGGGCAAAGAGAAGAGGTAAGCAAAAGAGAAGGACAAGGGAAGGATGAAGACTTGCAAGCGGAGAAAGCAAAGAATTTGTTACAGCTTCAAGCGTCCGTCTCCAGATGTAGGCACAAAACATACTCCCAGAGGGGGAGAAAGGGAAGGAAAGAGGCGGAGGTGAGGGGGGGGGGGGGGGGCGCGAAGATGGGGGATGGGGAAGGATGCGGAAAGGGAGGGTATGCAGCCCGGAAAGGAAGGAAGGCCACATTAGCTCAGGGTGCCGTGCTCACTACGCACGTATCCACAAAAGAGTTGTGGACCCTCTGGGGGGGAATTCGGGACTGGACAAGGGCTTTGTAGAGCTGCAGCAGCGTAGAGCAATCTGCACCCCAATTGTTGTTGCTCAGGCAATGGAGGGCATTGAGGTGCTGCCAGCACTTCTGCTTGAGCTGAAGAAGATGAGGAAGCCAAGTCAACCAAGTGTCGAAAACCAGTCCTAAGAATCGATATGTCTCCACTACACTACAGTGAGTGGATCGTCATGAAGGTAAAGTTCTGGGTCCGGATGAATGGTATGCCACCGACAGAAGTGCAAGACGTCTGCATACAGAGAAGATGAGATGGATGGCCTGACAGCTGCTGCTAGACCATTAATGGCCACTAAAAAATAGACACACACTCAATACAGAGCCCTGCGGGACTCCATTCTTCTGGATATGGATGGAACAATGGGAGGCACCAACTTGGGCATGGAAAGTACTGAGCAACAGAAAGTTTCGGATAAAAATTGGGAGTGGGCCCCAGAGACCCCACTCATACAATGTGGCAAGGATATGATGTTGCCAGGTCGTGTCATATGCTTTTCATAAATCAAAAAAGACAGCAACCACGTGTTGGCATTTGGAAAAGGCTGTTCGGATGGCAGACTTGAGGGACACACGATTATCAGTGGTAGAGCGACCGTGGCGGAAGCCGCCCTGACAGAGCCAGTAAGCCACATGACTCCAGGACCCGACCCAACCCAACCGCCGACACACAATACGTTCCAGCAGTTTACAAAGAACGTTGGTGAGGGTGATGGGCCGATAGCTATCCACATCAAGTGTGTTTTTACTGGGTTTGAGCACCGGAATGATGGTGCTCTCCTGCCATTGCGATGGAAAGACGCCATCACACTAGATCCGGTTGAAGATGACGAGGAGATGTGGCTTGTAGTCAGATGAGAGATGTTTAATCATTTGGCTGTGGATCTGATCAGGCCCAGGAGCTGTGTCGGGGATTATGCAAGGGCACTGAAGAGCTCCCACTCTGTAAATGGGGAGTTATAGGATTCACTGTGGCGTGTAGTGAATAAGAGAACGTTCCCTTCCAGTCACCGTTTGAGAGTGTGAAAGGCTGGAGGGTAATTCTCCGATGCAGAGGCTTGAGCAAAGACTCGGCAATTGCGAACGCGTCAGTAAAGAACACACTATTTCTGGTCACACCGGGAACACCTTTTGGGGTCTGCAACCCAAAAAGACATTTGAACTTTGCCAAGACTTGGGAATGTGACGTATGGCACCCAATGATAGAGATGTATCTCTCCTAACACTCCTGCTTCCGTCGTTCAATAAGTAATTGCTTCAACGACTTCCGGCGACCACCAAGGGACGTTCTTACGACAGGGGCACCCTAATGAGCAATGGATCGTGTTTTCTGCTGCAGAAACAATTGTTGTAGTCACCTGCTCAACCATCACACTGATGTTACCATGTGGGGGAGATTCAATGGTGACAGCAGAGGTGAAAGTTTCCGAGTCCGCCTTGTTTAAAGCCCATCTGGGCAGGCGTCCGTGGGCCTGACGCTTGGTCAGTGACAGGAAGACAGGGAAGTGGTCACTATCACACAGGTCGTCATGTGCTCTCCAGTGGATAGATGGGAGAAGACCTGGGCTGCAAAGTGATAAATCAATGGCCGAGTAACTACCATGAGCCACACTGAAATGTGTGGCAGCCTCAGTATTTAAGAGGCAGAGGTCGAATTGAGGCAGTAAATTCTGGCATCTCTGCCTCCGCCAGTAAGCACGGTGTCACCCCACAAGGGGTTATGGGCATTAAAATCTCCCAAAAGTAGGAAAGGTTTAGGGAGTTGATCAATCAGTGCAGCTAACACATTCAGGGGTATTGCACCATCTGCGGAAAGATATACATTGCAGACTGTTATATCCTGCGTCGTCCTTGACAGCCACAGGTTCAAGAATGGTTTGAAGGGGTACAGTTTCACTACAGACTGAGTTTAGGACATAAACGCAAACTCCACCTGACACTCGATTATAGTCGGTATGGTTCCTCTAATATCCCTTATAGCCAACAGACGGCAGGGGTCTGCATTGCTAGGAACCAGGTTACCTGGAGGGCAATGCAGATAGCGTGTGTAAAACTTAACAGGGGAGGACTTCACTGGTTCAGTCTCCGGGACTGAAGATGAGTGTGAAGCCCTACGACCAGCTGCTTTTGGGCTCTTCAGCCACTGGCGGGTGTTGTTTCCTCACTAGCAGAAACCTGGGAAGGGAGTGACCCAAGGGACCCCTTGCTAGTGAGAGAAGCCAAAGAAGGCCTATCCTTCTCCAGTTTAGAAGTGGGGACGGACGTCCCTGATGGTTGGGGGGGGGGGGGGGGGGGGGAGTGTTGCTACCGAAGTAGGTGGCGCAGACGATGTCATACACACAGGATGCAGGTGTTCAAATTTTCTCTTAGCCTCAGTGTAGGTCAGTCGGTCCAGGGAGAATCCTGCAGTCTGGCGATCAAGGCGTTTGGTGCTCTCTGCAGTTGACACAGATGGTAGGTGGGGCACATGGAGTATTGGGATGCGATGGGGGGTCCGCAATCTTGACATGTGACGCTCTAAGTACAGCAGGAAGACATATGGCCGAACTTCCTGCACTTAAAGCACTGCATCAGGGGAGGGGCATAGGGTTTTACATCACAGCACTACACCATCACCCTGACTTTCTTGGGCAATGTATCACCCTTGAAGGCCAAGATGAAGGCACCGGTGGCAACCTGATTATCCCTCAGACCCTGGTGGACAAAATGTACACCTCGCCACTCTAAACTGGTGCGCAGCTCATCATCAGACTGTAAAAGAAGGTCCCTGTCAAATATGATACCCTGGACCATATTTAAGCTCTTATGGGGCCTGATGGTTACAGAAACATCCCTCAGGTTGTCACAAGCAGCTCCTGTAACTAGACAGAGGATGCTGTTTTGATCAAGACTGACCCAGATCTCATTTTGGACAAGCCCTCCACCTCCCTGAACTTGACCTCTAAATGCTCAACAAAAAGCTGAGGCTACATCGTCATGATAGATTCTCCATCAGCTCTTGAACATACAAGGTAACAGGGCAAATAAGATCCGCTGCCATCCTTAGCCTGACGTTCCTCCCATGGTGATGCCAGGGAGGGGAACGATTTGGGGTCATGCTTCTGTGCGTTGAATTGAGCTCGTGAATGCTTAGAGACTGTTGGTGTTTCACCACAATCAAGAGATGATGGACTACACATCATCGATTGTTATTTGCCCTGCTGCCACCCACTCTGACCAGGGGCCCTCCCCATGGGCACCACCCAGCCACAGCAAAGGCCACCTGGCATGATGGCCATTGCCAGGAGTCCCGGTACCCCAGGGGGATGGGCATCTACCCCTTGGCATACGTGGGGAGTTAATGGTGCAGGCATCAGTAGAGTGATCCCTGTGTGATTAGGGGGCTACAACCAATAGGGTACATGGTAGCCCCACCACAACGGACTGGCTACTGTGCTGGATATCTGGTGCAAAAAAGTCCGGGGTCATCGTTGACGCAGAAAGCGACACTGCATAGTCCATGGTGGAAAATGCACCCGGGAATGTGTCCTCACCCAAGAGATGGAGAATGGGTGGGACTTCAGTTTGACGATGAGAAAGTGGGCCAAAGATCTCAATGCATGATGGACACAATGCACCATGTAAGGGGCCATTCCCCAATTGGCTCGCTCTTCGGGACAATTTTGAAAAATGGAGGTCAAACCCTAGAGGGACTATCACATAAAGGCCGAAACATGTGAAATTCCTTTTAGTTGCCTCTTATGACAGGCAGGAATACCTCCTGCCTATTCTTACCCCCGGACCCGCAGGTGGGGGGGCATTACAGATGGCTACTGTCAAAAATCCAGGAGAAGAAAAGTAAGTTCTACCAAATCTGAATAATGCCTAGGTAAGGGACAGGGAAGAAGGGAGACATAGGAAGAAAAGCAGTTGAGGTGCCCATCTACGGAGCAGCAGGAAGGCCCTCGAAAGCATTGAGCAACGAA
The DNA here is from genome assembly GCF_023898315.1 of Schistocerca nitens. Classification (NCBI taxonomy): domain Eukaryota; kingdom Metazoa; phylum Arthropoda; class Insecta; order Orthoptera; family Acrididae; genus Schistocerca; species Schistocerca nitens. Next base: position 55,476,610 of record NC_064616.1, read on the forward strand.
GGGACATAAACCATCCCCAGCCCCGACACACAAAGAGGTACACCACTCACAAATTGCTGCCTTGGAAAGACTATCAACACAGACAGGGCAAGAGAAGCACAAAGAGACAAAACGTGAACAAGTCTTCAGATGATGTGAGAGGGGGAAGAGTAGATAGGATGAGGATCAGGTAGGACCAGCTGCAGCCCGGTCTGGGCAGAAGTGGCAACAGAGTGTTCTGCCAACCTCTCAATGGGCCGATATGGTTAGGAGGCCTTCCCTTAAAGAGTGCTAGAAACCCCTTCACGAATAAAATGTAAAACTAAGTGAGCTGGAGATATTGTCTCCTAACACTGGGAGTAGTGATGAATCAGGGAGTTTCAAATGGTTCAAATGGCTCTGAGCACTATGGGACTCAACTGCTGAGGTCATTAGTCCCCTAGAACTTAGAACTAGTTAAACCTAACTAACCTAAGGACATCACAAACATCCATGCCCGAGGCAGGATTCGAACCTGCGACCGTAGCGGTCTTGCGGTTCCAGACTGCAGCGCCTTTAACCGCACGGCCACTTCGGCCGGCCAATCAGGGAGTTTATAAGTGTGTGTTGCAGGGTGGTAGGTTGACACAGTCCAGTAAAATGTGGACCACCGTCAAACGGGAACCATAATGACAGTGGGATGGGTCCTCACGATGGAGGAGATGACCATGAGTCAGCCAAGTATGGCTGATGCAGAGTTGGCAAAGGACAGTAGAGTACTTGCGAGAGACCTTCATGGAGGGCCTCTATAAATTCGTAGACTCCTTTACTCTCCATAGTTGTTTGGTGAATTCAGAGTGAGCCATTCCATATTCCAGATCGCTAAAACTTGATGGCATAATACCGATCTCAAGAGTCGGCCTACTGGTAGCCAGTTTGGCTTGGCTAATCAGCGACTTCATTCCCCGGAATCCCAACGTGGCCCAGGATCCTGACAAATGTCAGAGTCCACATTGTTCAAGGGCATACAGGGAATCCTGGATAGCCATGACCAAGGGACGGTAAGGGCTTGCAAACGGCTCAAGGAGTCACTGCAGATGGGAAAGGACTCACTGGTGCAGGAATGGATATGCTTGAGAGCAAGAGAGATGGCTACCAAGACTGCATTGAAAACATCATAGCCATCCGGCAAGTAGTGCAGTTCAGTATGTCCCACGTGAGTATTCGGGATGAATCAAGTCTTTCAGCCCTTGTGATAAGTCCTGATGAAACTGTGGCCAAGGGATGAACCACAGAGACATATGTGAGTGGGCCCAGAGGAGAGGTAAAGGAAACAACTGGAGTTCAGAGAGGAGGGATCGGATGCAGATTGCGATCATAAGCCCCAATCTGGGCCGCTGTTGCTCAATCTTTGGAAAGAGATGGCTTTAGTTTGGATGCTTAGGGGAGCTACAGACATGAGTAGCATAATTGACTAGCTGTTGTTGGCACCTGATCCACAATGGAGGGACCCCAGCCATCATGAGTAAGCTGTTCACAGGGCTAGTTCAAAAGGCTCCTGTTGCGAGTCAACCCTGCAGTCGTGTATCGATCCAGTATCCACAACGCTGAGGGCAATGCCGAACCACATGCCAGCCTACCATAATCAAGAAAGGGTTGAATCAGGGCTTTGTAATGCTGCAGAAGGATAGTGTGATCTGTGCCCCAGCTGCTGTTACCCAGGCAGTGAAGTATATTAAAGTGCAGATAGCACTTTTGCTTAAGCTGGTGAAGCTGGGGAATCCACATCAGCCGAGCATTGAAGACCAGTCCTCAAAAGCAATGAGTCTCCTTCACATCTACTCTACATCTACATATACATCCATACTCCGCAAGCCACCTGACGGTGTGTAGTGGAGGGTACCTTGAGGACCTCTATCAGTTCTCCCTTCTATTCCAGTCTCGTATTGTTCGTGGAAAGAAGGATTGTCAGTATGCCTCTGTGTGGGCTCTAATCTCTCTGATTTTATCCTCATGGTCTCTTCGCGAGATATACGTAGGAGGGAGCAATATACTGCTTGACTCCTTGGTGAAGGTATGTTCTCGAAACTTCAACAAAAGCCTGTACCAAGCTACTGAGCGTCTCTCCTGCAGAGTCTTCCACTGGAGTTTATCTATCATCTCCGTAACGCTTTCACGATTACTAAATGATCCTGTAACGAGGCGCGCTGCACTCCGTTGGATCTTCTCTATGTCTTCTATCAACCCTATCTGGAACGGATCCCACACTGCTGAGCAGTATTCAAGCAGTGGGCAAACAAGCGTACTGTAACCTACTTCCTTTGTTTTCGGATTGCATTTCCTTAGGATTCTTCCAATGAATCTCAGTCTGGCATCTGCTTTACCGATGATCAACTTTATATGATCATTCCATTTTAAATCACTCCTAATGCCTACTCCCAGATAATTTATGGAATTAACTGCTTCCAGTTGCTGACCTGATATATTGGAGCTAAATGATAAGGGATCTTTCTCTCTATGTATTCACAGCACATTACACTTGTCTACATTGAGATTCAATTGCCATTCCCTGCACCATGCGTCAATTCGCTGCAGATCCTCCTGCATTTCAGTACAATTTTCCATTGTTACAATCTCTTGATACACCACAGCATCATCCGCAAAAAGCCTCAGTGAACTTTTGATGTCATCCACAAGGTCATTTATGTATATTGTGAGTAGCAACGGTCCTACAACACTCCCCTGCAGCACATCTGAAATCACTCTTACTTCGGAAGACTTCTCTCCATTGAGAATGACATGCGTTCTGTTATCTAGGAACTCTTCAATCCAGTCACACAATTGGTCTGATAGTCCATATGCTCTTACTTTGTCCATTAAACGACTGTGCGGAACTGTATCGAACGCCTTGCGGAAGTCAAGAAACACGGCATCTACCTGTGAACCGGTGTCTATGGCCCTCTGAGTCTCGTGGACGAATAGCGCGAGCTGGGTTTCACACGATCGTCTTTTTTGAAACCCATGCTGATTCCTAAAGAGTAGATTTCTAGTCTCCATAAAAGTCATTATACTCGAACATAATACGTGTTACAAAATTCTACAACTGATCGACGTTAGAGATATAGGTCTATAGTTCTGCACATCTGTTCGATGTCCCTTCTTGAAAACGGGGATGACCTGTGCCCTTTTCCAATCCTTTGGAACGCTACGCTCTTCTAGAGACCTACGGTACACCGCTGCAAGAAGGGGGGGCAAGTTCCTCCGCGTACTCTGTGTAAAATCGAACTGGTATCCCATCAGGTCCAGCGGCCTTTCCTCTTTTGAGGGATTTTAATTGTTTCTCTATCCCTCTGTCGTCTATTTTGATATCTTCCATTTTGTCATCTGTGCGACAATATAGAGAAGGAACTACAGTGCAGTCTTCCTCTGTGATCCACCTACCGCTTTGACATAAGACCAAAATTTCTTAGGATTTTCTGCCAAGTCAGTACATAGAACTTTACTTTCAAATTCATTGAACGCCTCTCGCATAGCCCTCCTCACACTACATTTCGCTTTGCGTAATTTTTGTTTGTCTGCAAGGCTTTGGCTATGTTTATTTGGTTATTAAAGTACAGTTATGGTTGTGGGTGAAAGGCACAACATCGACAGAAGTGCACGATGCGAGTCTTGGCAGCTGAAAACCGAAAGCCATGGGCAATTCCCCATGCCCATGCCTTTTATATGGTGCCTTGCAGTTCACATTCAGTGACATCCCCACCAGAGGAGCAGTAGTAGAGGCAAAAGTCTTCAGCATACAAGGAGCGTGATACTGAGGACCCCACAGCTGCTGCTAGACCATTGATAGCTGGTACATAGAGGGTGACACACTGTACAAAGCCCTATGGGACCCCATTCTCTTGGATATGGCGTGAGCTGTGGGTGGCATCAACTTCAACATGGAAGATATGATGAGACATGAATTTCAGTAGTGGAACAGTCTTGGCAAAATCCACCCTGGGAAGCAGCCAGTAGACCTAGAGACTCAAGGAGCTACTAGCTCACCACTCTTTCAAGGCACATACAGAGAACAATGGTGAGATGAATTGGGCAATAACTGTCCAACTCTAGAAGGTGCTTACCCAATTCCAGTACTGGGACCATGATACTTTCTTGGCACTGCTATGGGAACTCACCCTCGCTCCAGATGCGATTAAGAATGGGAAGGATATGATACTTACAATCCACCAATAGGTGTTTGAACATTTAGTTGTGGATGCAGTCTGGCCCTGAGGCAGTATCAGGGGAGTGGGCTAGGACACTGACAAATTCCAACTTGCTGAATGAAGCATTATAGGATTCCAGATGGCGTGTAGTAAAAGATAACTACTTTCACTCCACTTACTGTTTTAGGACGTGGAAGGCAGATCGATAATTCTCAGATGCAGAGGCTTGAGCATAACACAGAGCAAAATGTTTGGTGACAGCATCTGGGTCAGTGCAGACAGTCCCATTGAATGTAATACATCTACATCTATATTTATACTCCGCAAGCCACCCAATGGTGTGTGGCGGAGGGCACTTTATGTGCCACTGTCATTACCTCCCTTTCCTGTTCCAGTTGCGTATGGTTCGCGGCAAGAACGACTGCCGGAAAGCCTCCGTGCGCGCTTGAATCTCTCTAATTTTGCATTCGTGATCTCCTTGGGAGGTATAAGTAGGGGGAAGCAATATATTCGATACCTCATCCAGAAATGCACCCTCTCGAAACCTGGACAGCAAGCTACACCGGGATGCAGAGCACTTCTCTTGGAGAGTCGTGCCACTAGAGTTTGCTAAACATCTCTGTAACGCTATCACGCTTACCAAATAACCCTGTGATGAAACGCGCCGCTCTTCTTTGGATCTTCTCTACCTCCTCCGTCAACCCGACCTGGTACGGATCCCACACTGATGAGCAATACCCAAGTATAGGTCGAACGAGTGTTTTGTAAGCCACCTCCTTTGTTGATGGACTAAATTTTCTAAGGACTCTCCCAATGAATCTCAATCTGGTACCTTCCTTACCAACAATTAATTTTCTATGATCATTCCACTTCAAGTTGTTCCGCGCACACACTCCCAGATATTTTACAGAAGTAACTGCTACCAGTGTTTGTTCCGCTATCATATAATCATACAATAAAGGATCCTTCTTTCTATGTATTCGCAATACATTGCATTTGTCTATGTTAAGGGTCAGTTGCCACTCCCTGCACCAAGTGCCTATCAGCTGCAGATCTTCCTGCATTTCACTGCAATTTTCTAATGCTTCAACTTCTCTGTATACTACAGCATCATCCGCGAACAGCTGCATGGAACTTCTGACACTATTTACTAGAGTTCAATTCTTTTATCTTGGCGGCTCGCGCATGCCCGCCCAGACGCGGGAGACTGCTGTGTTGCCAGTTGCACACGACGCACGCGCCAAGAGAAGCAGCGCCATAGTATAACTTAGTCTGCAAGCTTACGTTTAGGGGGGAACGCGTAGTTCATGAAGTAAAGCCACCACGGCCGCATTAACCCTTTCGCTGCTACAGAGACGTGCTCCCCGCATTCCGCGCTGTGCGCGATTTTGTCACTGCACTGCTTGCTTGTGCTGACACATGGTGTTCCGACTGCTTTGACACTCTTATCATTCGATTCCACAAAAACTATTTGGCCCAAAAATTATATTCTTACCCATCTTCTTGACTGATACCTTCCCCCCATAAGTGACTTAATTTTGTTTCGATGTTCAACACAGTTATTATGCAGCATTAAATACAATAAACCATTGCACGAAATTTTGAAGAGTTTGCAGAGGCAAAAGTCTATAGAGTATACTTTCCGTATGGTCGATTTTAGTTGCCACAATGTTGAGAATGAAATGTGGACAAGATACCTAAATTTCATATAAAATTTACTGTATACCAATATCTCATTTAATTTAAGTACCACATAGGTGTCGTATGTAATATTGAGTAATATTCCGTCTTTCATTGATTGAAGTGCTTTAAAATAAAGCCAAACGTGCCTGGTGTAAATAAAACTTTTATTACAGTCGCGAAAGACGGAATATTTCTCAATATTACATATGACGCCTATGTGGTACTTAAATTAAATGAGATATTGTTATACAGTAAATTTTATATGAAATTTAGGTATCTTGTCCACATTTCATTCTCAACATTGTGGCAACTAAAATCGACCACACGGAAAGTATACGCTATGGACCTCTGCAAACTCTTCAAAATTTCGTGCAATGGTTTACTTCATTTAATGCTGCACAATAACTGGGTTGAACATTGAAACAAAATTAAGTCATTTATGGGGGGAAGGTATCAGTCAAGAAGATGTGTAAAAATCAAATTTTTGGGCCAAATAGTTTTTGTGAAATCGAATGATAAGTGTGTCAAAGCAGTGGGAACACCATGTGTCTGCACAGGCGAGCAGTGCAGTGATGACAAAATCGCGCACAGCGCGGAATGCGGGGAGCATGTGTCTGCAGCAGCAAAAGGGTTAATGACGAGACAAAGCACTAGAAATTTCAAGAAACTACATTCAAACGAATAAAATTCGTAAAGTAAGACACTTCGATATTGTTTTTAAATAAAGAAAATTTTACGCACCACACAAGGTTTGAACTCTATACCTTTAGCTTATAAATCCATCGCCTTAACCGTTACGCTAACACAGCTCACCGTGCAATGTGACTACATGAGGACCCTAACATGTCACGCAAAATTCTGACAAACATTGTTGGTATGACTATGAATTACTCACACTTCGTCGAAGTACAATAGGAAATAAACAATTACCGCTGTTCTTTATTGCCAAAAAGCGGTTCTTGAAATTGATACAAACACCTTTCCTTGCTATCGCCTGAATTAGGAGTCGTATTGCTTGTTTGGTTTAATTAATTAATAGAATATGAAGCAATTGGTATAAAGAATGCTTTTTCCAAACTTTCTATACAACAAAGTCTGCTATTAAGACATTGCTTTTGTTCTATTGCTTTATTTATGACTGAACGTTTCTAAAACTGAAGACACTCGTCCATGCTCTGCTCTGCAGTCGAGATCTAGCAACGTCGTTCTCTGTTCATTGGCTGACTGTTTTTTGTGACGTCAGATGCGCAGAATGAACCTAAACTCGGCCGCCAACATAAATGATGCGCACTTTAGGTCATTTATATATATTGTGAAAAGCAACGTTCCCATAACACTCCCCTGTGGCATGCCAGAGGTTACTTTAATGTCTGTAGATGTCTCTCCATTGAGAACAACATGCTGTGTTCTGTTCGCTAAAAACTCTTCAATCCAGCCACACAACTGGTCTGATATTCCGTAGGCTCTTACTTTGTTTATCAGGCGACAGTGCGGAACTGTATCTAACGCCTTGCGGAAGTCAAGGAAAATGGCATCTACCTGGGAGCCTGTATCTAATATTTTCTGGGTCTCATGAACAAACAAAGAGAGTTGGGTCTCACACAATCGCTGTTTCCGGAATCCATGTTGATTCCTACAGAGTAGATTCTGGGTTTCCAGAAACAACATGATACACGAGCAAAAAACATGTTCTAAAATTCTACAACAGATCGACGTCAGAGATATAGGTCTATAGTTTTGCGCATCTGCTCGACGACCCTTCTTGAAGACTGGGACTACCTGTGTTCTTTTCCAATCATTTGGAACCTTCCATTCCTCTAGAGACTTGCGGTACATGGCTGTTAGAAGGGGGGCAAGTTCTTTCACGTACTCTATGTAGAATTGAATTGGTATCCCGTCAGGTCCAGTGGACCTTCCTCTGTTGAGTGATTTCAGTTGCTTTTCTATTCCTTGGACACTTACTTCGATGTCAGCCATTTTTTCGTTTGTGCGAGGATTTAGAGAAGGAACTGCAGTGCGGTCTTCCTCTGTGAAACAGCTTTGGAAAAAGGTGTTTGGTATTTCAGCTTTACGCGTGTCATCCTCTGTTTCAATGCCATCATCATCCCGGAGTGTCTGGATATGCTTTTTCGAGCCACTTACTGATTTAACATAAGACCAGAACTTCCTAGGATTTTCTGTCAAGTCGGTACATAGAATTTTACTTTTGAATTCACTGAACGCTTCACGCATAGCCCTCCTTACGCTAACTTTGACATCATTTAGCTTCTGTTTCTCTGAGAGGTTTTGGCTGCGTTTAAACTCGCAGTGAAGCTCTCTTTGCTTTCGCAGTAGTTTCCTAACTTTGTTGTTGAACCACGGTGGGTTTTTCCCGTCCCTCACAGTTTTACTTGGCACGTACCTGTCTAAAACGCATTTTACGATTGCCTTGAACTTTTTCCATAAACGCTCAACATTGTCAGTGTCGGAACAGAAAATTTCATTTTGATCTGTTAGGTAGTCTGAAATCTGCCTCCTATTACTCTTGCTAAACAGATAAACCTTCCTCCCTTTTTTTATATTCATATTTTCTTCCATATTCAGGGATGCCGCAACGGCCTTATGATCATTGATTCCCTGTTCTGCGCTTACAGAGTCAAAAAGTTCGGGTCTGTTTGTTATCAGTAGGTCCAAGGTCTTATCTCCACGAGTTGGTTCTCTGTTTAATTGCTCGAGGTAATTTTCGGATAGTGCACTCAGTATAATGTCACTCGATGCTCTGTCCCTACACCTGTCCTAAACATCTGAGTGTCCCAGTCTATATCTGGTAAACTGAAATCTCCACCTAAGACTATAACATGCTGAGGAAATTTATGTGGAATGTATTCCAGATTTTCTCTCAGTTGTTCTGCCACTAATGCTGCTGAGTCGGGAGGTTGGTAAAATGAGCCAATTATTAACCTAGCTCAGTTGTTGAGTGTAACCTCCACCCATAATAATTAACAGGAACTATCCACTTCTACTTCATTACAGGATAAACTACTACTAACAGCGACAAACACGCCACCTCCGGTTGCATGCAATCTATCCTTTCTAAACACCGTCTGTGCCTTTGTAAAAATTTCAGTAGAATTTATCTCTGGTTTCAGCCAGCTTTCCTTAGCTATAACGATTTCAGATTCGGTGCATTCTATCAGTGCTTGAAGTTCCGGTACTTTACCAATGCAGCTTCGACAGTTTACAGTTACAATACCGATTGCTGCTTGGTCCCTGCATGTCCCGACTTTTCCCTGCACCCTTTGAGGCTGTTGCTCTTTCTGTACTTGCCCGAGGCCATCTAACCTAAAAAACTGCCCAGTCCACGCCACACAACCCCGGATCTTTCAGACTGAGGGGCAACCTCTGGAACAGGACAAGCAGCCATGTCCGGCCGAAGATCAGTATCAGCCGGAGACAGAGCCTGAAACCGGTTCGTCAGACAAACTGGAGCCTTCCGTTCAGCCCTCTGGAATGTCTTTCACCCCATGCCACACCTTGAGACGACCTCCCACTCTACCACAGGTGAGGGGTCGGGCTCAATGTGGGCAGTATCCCGGGCAGCCACAGCCGTAGTCTGATTGGGGGATGCATGGGACGAGCTGGCCGTCCCCGACAAACCCCCATCCAGACCTCCACAGTGATGCCCATTGGCAACAGGTACACCTGCAGGGTCTGCTATGTGTAGAGACATCTGACCTTTGGCAAAACCTGCAAAAAAGAGGTACCTGGTCCGATGGTTGAAACGTACTATTCCCAGCAGTCTCGCTTCTGTTGTTTTATTAGGTGGCAGACCTGGGCACAGAGATGCTCCATCGATGGATGCTGCTTATGACGTTTTAGAGACTGCCTATGATCTCAAATGGCCTTTGTGATTTCTGATGACTGTCTTCCGTTGGAGTGGTCGCTAAATCAGCTGCCGAAAGAACGGCTGTAGTTGTATTCTGGACTGCTCCACTGGTATCTCCATGTCATGGGGAGCCAAGGGGGACAGCAGAGGCGAAAGCACCCAGTTAACACTGTTGAGCCTGTCTGAGCAGGTGTCCAGGAGAGTAACGCTGATGGAGGGACAGGAAGATTGGTTGGTTGGTTGGTTTAAAAGAGGGGGGGAAGGGACCAAGCTACGAGGTCATCGGGCCCTTGTTTCAAAGGAAACAATGCCACAAGGGTGAGAATGAGAGAATGTGACTTACACCACAAAACATAATGAAAGGAAAAACCACAACAATGGCTGAAGGGCAACATACACGTAAATGGACAAAAGAGGACAAGAAAAACACAAAGATGGAAGAAACAGGTAGAAGAGGTTAAAACCAGAACACAGGTTACCATGGTTGGCTGACCATGAGGATAAAAAGGAAAAGCCAGCCACTCTGCAACACATTAAAACCTCCACCCTGAAAGCACTAGGGTGGAGGACACACAGAGACAAAGGGCATGTGCTAAAACTTGATAAAACTCACCCTCGCGAATAAAATGTAAAACTAAAGATGCTGTTGAGGCATTGTCGCCCAACACTGAAGGTAGGGTGCTGGGAAAGTTAAAAGTCCACCGCAGAGCAGCAAAAAGTGGGCAGTCCAGCAAGAGATGGACGACCATCATTTGTGAGCCACAGCGACACCAAGGTGGGACCTTTTGATGGAGGAGGTACCCATGCGTCAGCCACGTGTGGCCAATGCGGAGCTGACAGAGGTCCACAGAGCCCCTGTGAGAGGCACGCCCTGAGGTCTTTCACACATTCGTAGTTTCCTTAATGGCATGCAGCTCGTGCGTACTGCGGTTATGCCATTCTGTCTCCCAAAACCGCCAAACCTTGCGGTATAATACTGAATGCACGTCAGTTTCAGAGAAGCCTATCTCCGTAAGTGGTTTCCGCGTAGTCCATTTGGCCAGTCTGTCAGCAAGTTCATTTCCTGGGATTCAGACATGACCAGGCGTCCAGACGAACACCACTGGATGACTGGACTGTTCCAGAGCATAGATGGACTCCTGGATAGGTGCTAGCAAAGGATGACGAGGGTAGCACTGGTTGATAGTGTTCAGGTTGCTCGAGGAGTGAGTAAATAAAAGAAAAGACTCCCAAGAGCATGAACGGAGATACTGAAGTGCACGAGAAATGGTCACAAGCTCTGTAGTGAATACAATGCAGCCATCAGGTAAGGAATGCTGTTAAATATGCCCACCGTGAATGTAGGCAAAGCCTACATGACCATCAGCCATCGAGCCATTGGTGTAAACCACTTCAGAGCCTCGGATCACGTCAAGAATCATGAGGAAGTGACAGCAGAGAGCCGCAGGGTTAAAGGAATCCTTAGGGCCAAGTGAAAGGTCGAGGCGAAGGCGAGGCCTAGGTGTGCACCATGGAGGTGTTTGTGAATGAACTGCAAGTATAGGTGGTAAAGGCAAGGACTCCAGTTTGGAGAGAAGGGATCTCACACAAACTGCAGTTGTAAGCCCTGACTATTGACCGCCGATGAGTGGGCGGGAAAAGGAGACGGTAATTCGAATGAGCAGAACTACAAATGAGTGCAACGTAACTGGAGAGCAATTCCACACGCCTAACTTGCAATGGAGGGACTCCGGCCTCCACCAGAACGCTGGTCACCGGACTTGTCCTAAAAGCTCCCGTTGCTAGGCGAATGCCACAGTGGTGCACTGGGTCGAGTAAACGCAACACTGAGGGTGTATGAGGAGATCAGAGCCACAGGACATAGGCACTCATATTTTCTCTTAGCCGCAGTGTAGGTCAATCGGTCTAGAGTCTCGTATTCCATGCTCTTCCTCACTTCCTGTAAAATCCTACAGTCTGGCGAGCAAGGTGAATGATGTTCTCTGCAGTCGACAGAGATGGGAGGCGGGGCACATGGATTATTGGGATGTGATGGATGTCCACCATCTCGACATGTGATGCTGGATGTACAGCGGGAAGACACATGGCCGAACTTCCAGCACTTAAAGCACCGTGTCGGGGGACGGATATATGGCTTGAAATCACAGAGGTAGACCATCACCTTGATCTTCTTGGGTAAGGTGTCACCCTCAAAGGCCAAGATGAAGGCACTGGTGGCCACCTGATTATCCCTCGGACCCTGATTGATGCGCCGCACCAAATGAACACCTCGCCGCTCTAAACAGGCGCGCAGCTCATCGTCAGACTGAAAAAGAAGGTCCTATGGAAGAAACCCCCCATGGAAGAAACCCCCCATGAACCATGGACCTTGACGTTGGTGGGGAGGCTTGCGTGCCTCAGCGATACAGATGGCCGTACCGTAGGTGCAACCACAACGGAGGGGTATCTGTTGAGAGGCCAGACAAACATGTGGTTCCTGAAGAGGGGCAGCAGCCTTTTCAGTAGTTGCAGGGGCAACAGTCTGGATGATTGACTGATCTGGCCTTGTAACATTAACCAAAACGGCCTTGCTGTGCTGGTACTGCGAACGGCTGAAAGCAAGGGGAAACTACAGCCGTAATTTTTCCCGAGGACATGCAGCTCTACTGTATGATTAAATGATGATGGCGTCCTCTTGGGTAAAATATTCCGGAGGTAAAATAGTCCCCCATTCGGATCTCCGGGCGGGGACTACTCAAGAGGACATCGTTATCAGGAGAAAGAAAACTGGCGTTCTACGGATCGGAGCGTGGAATGTCAGATCACTTAATCGGGCAGGTAGGTTAGAAAATTTGAAAAGGGAAATGGATAGGTTAAAGTTAGATATAGTGGGAATTAGTGAAGTTCGGTGGCAGGAGGAACAAGACTTTTGGTCAGGTGATTACAGGGTTATAAATACAAAATCAAATAGGGGTAATGCAGGAGTAGGTTTAATAATGAATAAAAAAATAGGAGTGCGGGTTAGCTACTACAAACAGCATAGTGAACGCATTATTGTGGCCAAGATAGACACAAAGCCCATGCCTACTACAGTAGTACAAGTTTATATGCCAACTAGCTCTGCAGATGATGAAGAAATTGATGAAATGTATGACGAGATAAAAGAAATTATTCAGGTAGTGAAGGGAGACGAAAATTTAATAGTCATGGGTGACTGGAATTCATCAGTAGGAAAAGGGAGAGAAGGAAACATAGTAGGTGAATATGGATTGGGGGGAAGGAATGAAAGAGGAAGCCGCCTTGTAGAATTTTGCACAGAGCATAGCTTAATCATAGCTAACACTTGGTTCAAGAATCATGAAAGGAGGCTGTATACATGGAAGAAGCCTGGAGATACTGACAGGTTTCAGATAGATTATATAATGGTAAGACAGAGATTTAGGAACCAGGTTTTAAATTGTAAGACATTTCCTGGGGCAGATGCGGATTCTGACCACAATCTATTGGTTATGAACTGCAGATTGAAACTGAAGAAACTGCAAAAAGGTGGGAATTTAAGGAGATGGGACCTGGATAAACTGAAAGAACAGAGGTTGTAGAGAGTTTCAGGGAGAGCATAAGGGAACAATTGACGGGGATGGGGGAAAGAAATACAGTAGAAGAAGAATGGGTAGCTCTGAGGGATGAAGTCGTGAAGGCAGCAGATGATCAAGTAGGTAAAAAGACGAGGGCTAATAGAAATCCTTGGGTAACAGAAGAAATATTGAATTTAATTGATGAAAGGAGAAAATATAAAAATGCATTAAATGAAGCAGGCAAAAAGGAATACAAACGTCTCAAAAATGAAATCGACAGGAAGTGCAAAATGGCTAAGCAGGGATGGCTAGAGGACAAATGTAAGGATGTAGAGGCTTGTCTCACTAGGGGTAAGATAGATACTGCCAACAGGAAAATTAAAGAGACCTTTGGAGAGAAGAGAACCACTTGTATGAATATCAAGAGCTCAGATGGCAACCCAGTTCTAAGCAAAGAAGGGAAGGCAGAAAGGTGGAAGGAGTATATAGAGGGTTTATACAAGGGCGATGTACTTGAGGACAATATTATGGAAATGGAAGAGGATGTAGATGAAGACGAAATGGGAGATAAGATACTGCGTGAAGAGTTTGACAGAGCACTGAAAGACCTGAGTCGAAACAAGGCCCCGGGAGTAGACAACATTCCATTAGAACTACTGATAGCCTCGGGAGAGCCAGTCATGACAAAACTCTACCATCTGGTGAGCACGATGTATGAGACAGGCGAAATACCCTCAGACTTCAAGAAGAATATAATAATTCCAATCCCAAAGAAAGCAGGTGTTGACAGATGTGAAAATTACCGAACTATCAGTTTAATAAGTCACAGCTGCAAAATACTAACGCGAATTCTTTACAGACGAATGGAAAAACTGGTAGAAGCGGACCTCGGGGAAGATCAGTTTGGATTCCGTAGAAATGTTGGAACACGTGAGGCAATACTGACCTTACGACTTATCTTGGAAGAAAGATTAAGAAAAGGCAAACCTACGTTTCTAGCATTTGTAGACTTAGAGAAAGCTTTTGACAATGTTGACTGGAATACTCTCTTTCAAATTCTGAAGGTGGCAGGGGTAAAATACAGGGAGCGAAAGGCTATTTACAAATTGTACAGAAACCAGATGGCAGTTATAAGAGTCGAGGGGCATGAAAGGGAAGCAGTGGTTGGGAAAGGAGTGAGACAGGGTTGTAGCCTCTCCCCGATGTTATTCAATCTGTATATTGAGCAAGCAGTAAAGGAAACAAAAGAAAAATTCGGAGTAGGTATTAAAATTCATGGAGAAGAAGTAAAAACTTTGAGGTTCGCCGATGACATTGTAATTCTGTCAGAGACAGCAAAGGACTTGGAAGAGCAGTTGAACGGAATGGACAGTGTCTTGAAAGGAGGATATAAGATGAACATCAACAAAAGCAAAACAAGGATAATGGAATGTGGTCGAATTAAGTCAGGTGATGCTGAGGGAATTAGATTAGGAAATGAGACACTTAAAGTAGTAAAGGAATTTTGCTATTTAGGGAGTAAAATAACCGATGATGGTCGAAGTAGAGAGGATATAAAATGTAGACTGGCAATGGCAAGGAAAGCATTTCTGAAGAAGAGAAATTTGTTAACATCGAGTATAGATTTAGGTGTCAGGAAGTCGTTTCTGAAAGTATTTGTATGGAGTGTAGCCATGTATGGAAGTGAGACATGGACGATAACTAGTTTGGACAAGAAGAGAATAGAAGCTTTCGAAATGTGGTGCTACAGAAGAATGCTGAAGATAAGATGGGTAGATCACGTAACTAATGAGGAGGTATTGAATAGGATCGGGGAGAAGAGAAGTTTGTGGCACAACTTGACTAGAAGAAGGGATCGGTTGGTAGGACATGTTTTGAGGCATCAAGGGATCACAAATTTAGCATTGGAGGGCAGCGTGGAGGGTAAAAATCGTAGAGGGAGACCAAGAGATGAATACACTAAGCAGATTCAGAAGGATGTAGGTTGCAGTAGGTACTGGGAGATGAAGAAGCTTGCACAGGATAGAGTAGCATGGAGAGCTGCATCAAACCAGTCTCAGGACTGAAGACCACAACAACAACAACAACATGGAAGATAATACCTTGGACCATATTTAAGCTCTTCTGTGGCGTGTTGGTAACAGAAACATCCCCCAACTTGTTACAGTAAAGTCTGTGACTGGGCAGAGGATGCTGTTTTTATCACGACTGACTCAGATCGCATTTTGGACAAGCCCTCCAAGTCCTCAAACTCAGCCTCTAAATGCTCTACAAAAAAACTGTGGCTTCATCGAAACAAAGGAGTCCCAATCAGTTCTCATACATATGAGGTTCCGGGATGAATAAAGTTTGCTGCCATCCTTAGTCTGGCGTTCCTCCCATGGTGTGGCTAGGGAGGGGAATGATTGAGGGTCGCACTTTCTTGCATTGTACTGAGACTTGGAACGCTCAGAGACTGCTGGTGTTTGATCACCAGCAAGTGACTATGTGATACGCTTCATCGTGTGTCATCTGGTCTGATGTCACAAGGCCAACTGGCCGGATGGCCACTGCTTGGAGTCCTGATGCCCCAGGGCGACAGGCATCTACTCCTTGGCATATGTGGGGAGTTAAAGGTGCAGGCATCAGCAGAGTGATCCCTGTGTTGTCAGGGGGCTACAATCAACAGGGTACATGGCAGTTACACCACAATGTACTGGCTACCATGCTGGATATCAGGTAGAAAGAAGTCCATGGTCATCGTCGGCGCAAAAAGCGACACTGCATGGTGGAAAACACACCCAGGAAGGCATGTTTGCCCAAGAGATGGAGAATGAGCTGGACTGCAGTGCAACAATGAGAGAGTGGGCTATAGATCTCAAGGCATGATGGACACTATGCACATGTAAGGCGCCCTCCCCCAATTGGCTTGCTCTTTGGGAAAATTTTGAAAAATGGAGTTCAAACCAAACAGGGGACCATCACATAAAGGCTGAAACATGTGAGACTCCTTTTAGTCGCCTCTTACGACAGGCAGGAATACCTTGGGCCTTTTCTGATCCCCAAACCCGCAGGAGGTGGACATGAAGATTGTGATGTGATCACTACCGTACAGGTCATTGTCGACTCCCCAGTGGATGGATGGGAGAAGACAAGAGCTGCAGATGGAAAGGTTAAAGGCCAAGAAAGTTCCATGCACCACACTGACGTGTGTGTGGGCACCAGTATTCAAAGAGGCAAAGGCCACGTTATGCCAGAAAGTTTTTGGTCAGTGTTAATTGTTCCACCCCATAAAGGGTTATGGGCATTGAAATCAACCAAGGTTAGGAAAGGTGAGGGGGAGCTGAGAAACCAATGCAAACAATATGTTCTGAAACACTTCACCATGGGAGGGAGGTAAACATTACAGATGGTAATATCCTGAAATGCCCTTACCCCAACAGCCACAGCCTCCAAAGGTGTACTCAGAGGCACAAGTTCACTACATAGTGTGTCCAGAACATATGTGCAAACATCACCCGACACACTGCCAAAGTTAGCACAATTCTTATAATATCCCCAGTATCCAAGAAGGGCTGGGGTCTGCACTGCTGGAAACCGAAGTCTCCTGAAGGGAAATGCACAAGGCAGGAGAAGTGCTCAATAGATGTCATAGCTCAGCCACGTGGTGGAAGAAACCGCAACAGTTCCACTGGAGAATAATGTTGTCAATGTACTGTGAGGCCATGAAGGGACCAAGGAGGCAGGTTATACCCTAGTGGTACCTGCTGTCACTATTTGAGGGGTTATGGCCTCAATGTACAGAGGTTCCTGGTTCCATTGTGTGGTGCAAATCAAGGCCTCATGGGCCACCAGAATCTCAGCCTCAGCCACAGCAGTGGAGGGTTTTTTTTTTATTTTATTTTTTTTTATTTTTTTTTATTTTTATTTTTTTTTTTGGGTTTTTAGGGCACTCAACTACTAAGGTCATTAGCACCCAGTCACAAATGTAAGTGCACATACAATCTGGTAAAACTCAAGGAGGGGGAACACCAGAAAGTTCTTACAAAGATGCAGATAAAATAATTAAAAGAGTTAGATGTCTTAGGACAAGTTCGTCAAAGTAATAAAACGAAGAACACGAGCAGCTGCTCGAGCGTCATCAGCTAAAATTTCCTGTAAGGTAGGTGGCAGAGACATGCCAACACGAGATTGATTAAAACAGGGACACGACAATAAAACATGGCGCACTGTCAATGCATGACCACAAGGGCACTGCGGGGCGGGCTCATCGGATAGCAGGTAGCGGTAGCTAAACCGACAATGCCCAATCCGCAACCTGGCCAAAATGACCTCCTCTCGCCAAGATGGTTGGGAGGAGGTTGTCCAAGGCTGTTGGGAACGGTTTTATGGCCCGGAGCATATTTTCTTGAAGTGACGACCAAGTATCCCACCATAATGACACAAGCCTCTTACAAACAACCCCACTAATGAAACTTCCTGGCAGATTAAAACTGTGTGCCCGACCGAGACTCGAACTCGGGACCTTTGCCTTTCGCGGGCAAGTGCTCTACCATCTGAGCCACCAAAGCACGACTCACGCCCGGTCCTCACAGCTTTACTTCTGCCAGTATCTCGTCTCCCACCTTCCAAACTTTACAGAAGCTCTACTGCGAACCTTGCAGAACTAGCACTCCTGAAAGAAAGGATACTGCGGAGACATGGCTTAGCTACAGCCTGGGGGATGTTTCCAGAATGAGATTTTCACTCTGCAGCGGAGTGTGCGCTGATATGAAACTTCCTGGCAGATTAAAACTGTGTGCCTGACCGAGACTCGAACTCGGGACCTTTGCCTTTCGCAGGCAAGTGCTCTACCATCTGAGCCACCGAAGCACGACTCACGCCCGGTCCTCACAGCTTTACTTCTGCCAGTATCTCGTCTCCCACCTTCCAAACTTTACAGAAGCTCTCCTGCGAACCTTGCAGAACTAGCACTCCTGAAAAAAAGGATACTGCGGACACATGGCTTAGCCACAGCCTGGGGGATGTTTCCAGAATGAGATTTTCACTCTGCAGCAGAGTGTGCGCTGATATGAAACTTCCTGGCAGATTAAAACTGTGTGCCCGACCGAGACTCGAACTCGGGACCTTTGCCTTTCGCGGGCAAGTGCTCTACCATCTGAGCCACCGAAGCACGACTCACGCCCGGTCCTCACAGCTTTACTTCTGGAACGTGGGAGACGAGATACTGGCAGAAGTAAAACTGTGAGGACCGGGCGTGAGTTGTGCTTTGGTGGCTCAGATGGTAGAGCACTTGCCCGCGAAAGGCAAAGGTCCCGAGTTCGAGTCTCGGTCGGGCACACAGTTTTAATCTGCCAGGAAGTTTCATATCAGCGCACACTCCGCTGCACAGTGAAAATCTCATTCTGAGCCCCACTAATGTCAGACGATGGGACACAAAGGGAGGCTGGCCGAGGCAGGAGGACTGCAGCCTTGGCCGCAGCATCAGCAGCCTCATTCCCAGACACTCCTACATGGCCTGAAACCCAC
Organism: Schistocerca nitens; assembly: GCF_023898315.1. Taxonomy (NCBI): domain Eukaryota; kingdom Metazoa; phylum Arthropoda; class Insecta; order Orthoptera; family Acrididae; genus Schistocerca; species Schistocerca nitens. The sequence continues at coordinate 55,495,383 of NC_064616.1, forward strand.
ATAAAGCTAACAGGAGAGCCATCATCAGCAAAAGAATGGAGGGATTGCTGGATCCGTTGCACCAAGGGATGGACCAGATATGGAGCTCCAAAGCTCTGAAGAGCACTGAGTGTATCAGAGCAGAGTACATACGGAGAATGGTGGTGGCGGCGGACATATTGAACGGCCTGAGAGAGAGCAAATAGCTCGGCTGTAAAGCTGGTACACTGGTTGAGGAGCCGGTATTTAAAGGTGACGTCCCCGGTGACAAAGGCACAGCCGACACCATAGCCAGTTTTGGTGAGTCGCGCACGAAGTTCGACAAACCGTGAGCAATACACTGCATCCAGAGTACCCTCCTTCGGGAGCGAGCTGAGGTCAAGATGAATGTGAACTAGAGCCTGGAGCCAAGGTGGTGTCGGGCTCTCACCCTCTCTGAAGGTGGTAGGGAGGGCAAAATCCAATTGTCGAAGCAGGCGACGAAAGTGGACTTCAGGGGGCAACAGGGCAGACACATACAACCCATACCGACGATCGAGAGAATCGTCTAAGGAGGACCGATAAGAGGGGTGGTCAGGCATTGACAACAGTCGACAGGCATACCGACAAAGCAGTACGTCGCGCCGGTAGGTCAATGGTAATTCGGCAGCTTCAGCATAAAGAATCTCGATGGGACTAGTGTAGAATGCTCCGGTCACAAGATGTAACCCTCGATGATGGATGGAGTTGAGACGGCGTAAGAGGGATGGCCAAGTAGACGAGGCTCCCATAATCCAGCTTTGATCGGACTATGGACCAATATAAGCGAAGCAGGACAGTGCGATCCGCTCCCCAAGAACACAGAGGACATTAAGGGAACGTGTACAATGGGCAGCCAAATAAGAGACATGCAGAGACCAACTAAGTTTCCTGTTCAATGTGAGCCCTAGAAACTTCGTTGTCTCCACGAATGGGAGAACAACGGGACTGAGATGTAAGGATGGTGGAAGGAATGCTTTATATCGCCAAAAGTTGATGCAAACCGTCTTCTCTTCAGAGAACTGGAAGCCAATAGCCACACTCCATGAGTATAGACTGTCAAGACAACGCTGAAGGCAGCGCTCCAGGAGGCATGTTCTCTGGGCACTGCAATAGATCGCGAAGTCATCGACGAAAAGAGAGCCTGAGATGTTAGGTGGAATGCAATCCATAATTGGATTGATCGCTATGGCAAAAAGGGCTACACTCAAAACGGAGCCCTGAGGCACTCCATTATCCTGGAGGAAGGCGTCGGACAATACGGAACCCACACGTACCCTAAACATTCGATCTGTTAAAAATGAATCAATAAAAAGGGGCAGGTGACCACGTAGGCCCCACCTATGCATAGTACGGAGGATACCTCCTCTCCAACAGGTATCTTAAGTCTTCTCAAAATCGAAGAACATAGCTACCATTTAGCGCTTTCGCAAAAAGTTGTTTATGATGAACGTCGACAAGGTCACAAGGTGGTCAACAGCGGAGCGGCGTCGACGAAAGCCGCATTGAACATTGGTAAGTAACCGTTGAGATTCAAGAATCCAAACCAACCGAGTGTTAACCATGCGCTCCATCACCTTACAGACACAGCTTGTAAGGGAAATGGGGCGGTAACTAAAAGGAAGGTGTCTATCCTTCCCGGGTTTGGGTATGGGAACAACGACGGCCTCACGCCAACACATGTGGACCTGACCTTCGGTCCAGATGCGATTATAGGTACGAAGAAGAAAGCATTTGCCTGCCGGAGAAAGGTGTGTCAGCATCTAAACGTGAATGGCATCTGGCCCCGGAGCAGAGGACCGGGACAGTGCAAGTGCACATTCGAGTTCCTGCATGGTAAAGGGGGCATTATAATCTTCCAGATTCAGCGAGTGGAAGGAAGGTCGCCGAGCCTCTTCTGCCTCTTTTCTGGGAAGGAAGGCAGGGTGGTAATGGGCGGAGCTTGAAACCTCCGCGAAAAAGCGGCCGAAGGCGTTGGAGACATCCATAGGGTCCACAAGTACCTCATTACCTGAAGTCAGGCCAGGTATTGAGGAGTGGGCCTTAATGCCTGACAGCCGGTGCAGGCCACCACAGACGACAGAAGAGGGAGTGAAACTGTTAAACGAGCTTGTGAAAGAGGCCCAACAAGCTGTTTTGCTGTCTCTGATGACTCGACAACATTGCGCTCTGAGTCGTTTGTAATCAATGGAATTCGCCAGCGTAGGATGGTGGCGAAAGGTGCGTAAAGCACGTCGTCGAGCATGGATAGCGTCTCTGCAAGCCTCATTCCACCAGGGGACTGAAACGCGATGTGAAGAAGAGGTAGTAGAGGAATGGAACGTTCGGCAGCATTGATGATAACAGCCGTGAGGTAGTCAACCTGACTGTCAAAGCTGAGAAAATCTTGGTCCAGAAAGGTCGCCAGGGAGGAGTAAAGTCCCCAGTCAGCTTTCGGTATGTTCCAGATTGAAGGACGTGGGGATGGGGTATGGTGCAGGAGACGAATGACACAGGGGAAATGGTCGCTCGAATAGGTGTCAGAAAGGACATAACCGACGGGCAAGAGTGGTAGAACAGATCGAGAGGTACAAGTGGGAGTAGGTATGAGTAGAGTCCGAGAGGAAAGTCGGGGCGCCATTATTGAGGCAGACAAGATTGAGATGAGAGATTGAGATTCGCAGAAGAGCTTCTGTAAAGTTTGGAAGGTAGGAGACGAGATACTGGCAGAAGTGAAGCTGTGAGGGCCGGGCGTGAGTTGCGCTTCGGTAGCTCAGATGGTAGAGCACTTGCCCGCGAAAGGCAAAGGTCCCGAGTTTGAGTCTCGGTCGGGCACACAGTTTTAATCTGCCAGGAAGTTTCAAGATTGAGATGGTTGAAAACACCCACCAAGAGGGAGCCTCTCTGACAGGATGCAGAAGAACCCCAAAGGGGATGATGGGCGTTGAAGTCGCCAAACAATAAAAACGGCAGAGGAAGCTGAGCAATCAGGTGCATCATGTCAGCCCGCCTAACTGCGGATGATGATGGAGTGCAAACAGTACAAACAGAAAAAGTAAAGGCAGAAAGAGAAATACGGACAGCTATTGCTTGGAGTGGGGTGGTCAATGGGCTGAGATGGTAATAGACATCGTCCCGAATGAGCAACATGACCCCATCATGAGCTGGAATACCATCCACAGGGGTTAGGTCAGATCGCTCGGAGGTATAGTGGGTAAAAGCAATACGGTCAGTTGGGCGTAACTTCGTTTCCTGGAGACCAATGACGAGCGGACAGTGCAGGTGGAGGAGCAGTTCTAATTCCTCCCGATTAGATCGAATACCTCTTGTGTTCCAATGTAACAGAGCCACCGCGAATCAGAGAAGGGGGAACAAAACGGGTGAAGAGCTGGTCACCTCAACGGCCGTGGAGGGCCATGTTTCGAGGAAACATCGCTACAACCGTCGGGAGGCGGATCCTGTTCCATCGAGTCGTCGCCAGCTGCGGCCACATTCCTGGGTTGCGCAGGAGGGGCAGCATCGTCCGCTGATGACAGGCCAGCTGAGCGCCTGGCAGCAGAGCGTCCCGGCGAAACTGAGGACGGCCGGGAGCAGCGACTGTCGGATGGAGCATCAGACGAAACACGCCGGGGTGGAGAGGGGGATAAAGACTTCTTCTTGGGGGATAAAGACTTCTTCTTGGGGGATAAAGACTTCTTCTTTGAGGCCTTCTTGGAAGACCAATGAGTCACAGGGATGGTGGGCTGTGGGGACTGGACCCGAAGAAAGTCCTCACGCTCGGGGTCCTTTTTGGAATGCCGGACCTCGGAAGCCGGGGTCCGTAACATATCCCCGATGGACGCCTGAGAAGGGGATCGCTTCTCAGGCAGAGGAGGAGGAGGAGGAGGAGGAGGAAGGGTGGCCCCTGGGGCAGGGGGGGGGGGGGGGGCAGGGGCTGCGAGGGAGGAGAATTTGGAAGGGAGGGATTTGGGAGATGGAGGCATAGACCCCGGATGGGGTGAGGAGGTGGAGGGGGGACAGAATAGGGGTGAGGATACTGCGGAAGGAGTGGACACGACCGAAGCAAACGACGTTGTCAGCATCACGGGATGGAGGCGGTCATATTTCTTCCTGGCCTCAGAATAAGACAGACGGTCCCAGGTTTTCAATTCTTGTATCTTCTTCTCCTACTGATATGCGGGGCAGTCGAAAGATCTAGGCGAGTGGAGGCCAGGATAATTGACGCACCGAGGTGGTGGGGTGCATGTATGTCCCTCACGAAGAGGACGTCCACAATCGCCACAAAGGGGCTCAGTTTCACACCGTGACGACATGTGCCCGAAGCGCAAACATCGAAAGCATTGCATAGGAGGCACCGCTAGCATATCACCTTTACCTTCTCCAGGAGAAAATCCCTCTAGAAGGCGAGGATAAAGGCCCCAGTGTCGACGCAACGATCTTTGGGGCTGCGCTGGACTCGCCGGACGAAACGCATGCCATGGTGCTCCAGGTAGGCCCTGAGCTTCTCATCAGATTGCAGCAGGATGTCTTGATGGAAAATAATCCCCTGCATCCTATTGAGCGCCAGATGTGGGACAATGGACACTGTGTAGCGGAGGTGGTCTTTATGAGAATGGACCCCGAACGCATTTTACCAAGAGCCTTGATTTCTCCGAAGATATCCTTGATATGCTGTACACAGAACATGGGCTTGGAGGTGGCGAATGTCCCCCCATTGGTCCGAGAACAGACTAAATAGCGGGGGAAGTATTTCGCCCCAAGCCGGCAGGCCTGTCCTTCCTCCCAGGGAGTGGCCAAGGGGGGAAAGGCAGAAGTACCAGTACCAGTACCAGTACCAGTACCAGAACCAGAACCAGAGACAGAGACAGAGACAGGACCTTTCCTCTTAGAAGACGCGGCCGCAGAGCGACCTGATGCATGTTGACGTTTCATCTGCGAAACGTCCACCCCAATACCACCCACTCCAACCAGGGGCTCTCCCCATGGGTGCCACCCAGCCTCAGCAAGAGTCACCTGGCAGGATGACCGTTGCCGGGAGTCCTGATGCCCCAGGTAGACGGGCATCTACTCCTTGGCTGACGTGGGGAGGGTGCAGCTCAGGTATCGGCAGTACGATCCCTGTGTTGTCAGGGGGCTACAACCTAGAGGGTACATGACGACCCCACCACAACGGGCTGGCTACCGTGCTGGATTTCGGGTGCCACGGAAAGTCCATCATGATCGTAGGTGCAGATGGGGACGCACTATGGGCATAACTTGTGCAACCCATCAGGTGTGTAGGCCCAAACTGATGAACAGTGGGTGCAGTTATGACGACGTTACGATGAGTGCCTAGGTCTTAGTGCACTGAGGACCGGTGATACACCACGTAAGGTGTCCTTCCCCAAAAGGCTCGTACTTCTGTAGAATTTTGAAAAATGGAGGTCAAACCCCAATGGGGACCATCACATTGAAGGCCGAAATGGTTGAAACTCCTTTTAGTCGCCTCTTACGACAGGCAGGAACACCTTGGGCCTATTCTTACCCCGGACCCGCAGGGGGAAGCAGGCGGGATCTGGTGGCATGAGGGCCACCAGAATGTCCTTGTTGGAGGGGGCCGGCCGCGGTGGTCTAGCGGTTCTGGCGCTGCAGTCCGGAACCGCGGGACTGCTACGGTCGCAGGTTCGAATCCTGCCTCAGGCATGGGTGTGTGTGATGTCCTTAGGTTAGTTAGGTTTAAGTAGTTCTAAGTTCTAGGGGACTTATGACCTAAGATGTTGAGTCCCATAGTGCTCAGAGCCATTTGAACCATTTTTGTTGGAGGGCTTTTTCTTGTCTTTCCTCTACTTAGAGGATTTCGTTGATTGCAAGGGTTTCTCTGAATCTATTTCAAGTAAAGATGATGACCACAAAGTGCTGTGCCGTGACCAGCAGCCTGTGGTTCCTTCAGCCACTGACTACTGTCCAGTTGCAGACTGGCAAAAACCTTGAAAGTAAGTGTCCTCGGGGACCCCTTCATGGTTAGAGAAGAAGCCAGAGGAAGGTGGTTCGTGTCTGGCTGGAGGGAACCAGCAAGAGGTGAGCCCCCAACCATCAGGTGGGCAGGCATGGTTGACCGACTCTGAGGCGGCCACTATAGAAGTTGTAACAGACAGGAGTATCATTGCCAAAGGCGGCGACAGCGACATAGCTGTAACATATGACACTGTTATACACGCTGGGTGCAACTGCTCATACTTCCTCCAGGTGTCTTGATAATTTAGTTTGTCCAGAGTCTTATATTCTTGAATCTTCTTCTCTCTATGTAAAACAGTGCAATCTGGTAAGCAGGGAGAATGGTGCTTTCCATAGCTGACACAGATGGAGGGAGGGGCACAAGGAGCATTCACATGCAATGGTCATACACAACCTCTACAGATGGGGCTAGCATTGCAATGCAAAGACATGCACAAATTTCAAGCACTTGAAGCATCACATGGAGGTGGTGGTGGGGGCTGGGGCGGGGGGGGGGGGGGGCAAGGGAGCTTGGGAACATACAGTTTCATATCGCATCAGTATATCATCAGCTTGACCTTTTCAGGCAATGAATCACCTTCGAATGCCAGGATGAAGGCAACAGTAGGAACCCTATTGACCCTTGGTCCCTTGGTCCTCTGTGAACACAGTGGACAAACTGCACACCCCGTCACTCCAAGTTGGCACATAGCTCATCATCAGATTGCTGAAGCAGGTGTCAGTGGGAAATGAGGCCCTGAACCATATTTAGACTATTATGAGGAGTGACAGACACCAATATGTCCCCAGCTTATTATAGACGAGCAGTGCCCAACTGGGAAGGGGATGCTGTTTTTATCAAAATTGACTCACTTTTCCTTTTAGAGATGGCTGCCACTTCCCCAAACTTGTCTTCTATGTTCTCCATAAAGAATAAGGGCTATGTGGTTCAAATGGCTCTGAGCACTATGGGACTTAACATCTGAGGTCATCAGTCCCCTAGAACGTAGAACTACTTAAACCTAACTAACCTAAGGACATCACACACATCCATGCCCACGGCAGGATTCGAACCTGCAACCGTAGCGGTTGCACAGTTTCAGACTGAAGCGCCTAGAACTGCTCGGCCAGTCCGGCTGGCTAAGGGCTATGTGGCCAAGAGCAAATACTCATCAGACCAAATATTGGGGGGGGGGGGGGGGGGGTATTTCTCTGCTTGCCACTGAACCCTACATTCCTCCCATGGTGTAGTCAGGGAAGGTAACTTTTTAGAACCGGATCTCTCTGCATTAAAAGAGGACTTTCCTTTCACAGAGACTGTTGGGGCAGTATAGCCACCAGCGGGAGATAACTTCATCTGCTTCATTTGCATTTCATATGCAATGGTCCCACCCCCTCCAAACGGGGCCTCCCCCCATGGGTGCTACTCAGCCTTAGTAATGGCTAGCTGGCCAGTAATCGATTGCTTGGAGTCCCTGTGGCCTCACAATAGGTACATACTCCTTGGCATATATGGGGAGCTTTCACCTCAGGCGCCAACAGTGTAATCCCTGGATGGTACGCAGGTACGAGGGTGGTTTGAAAAGTTCTCGCAACAAAATAAAAAAAAAAAGTACTTACATCACTGAAACTTTTTTTTGTTTTTCAATTTAGTCTCCTTGTAGATTAATGCACTTGGTCCAACGATGTTCCAGTGTCCTGACCCCATCTGAAAAACGTGTTTCCTCCAGGCCTGCAAAATAGTTGTCAACTCCAGCTATCAATTCTTTATTTGAAGTGAATCTTCACCACCAAGAAAAATTTTCAGGTTTGGGAAGAGATGGAAGTCTGACGGGGTCATATCAGGTGAATAAGGTGGGGGTGGCAACACTTCATTCCTTAGTTCGTGTAATTTTGCCTGGCGATCACATGCATTTTTTGATCCAGCGTCAAGAGTTGCGGCAGATAATTTTTTCATTTCTAATTCTTCAGTTAAAAGGTGATGTACCCTTTCAGATGACAACTAGCAAGCATGAGCAATTTCACGCACTTTCAATCAGCGATCCTCCATGACCATTTTGTTCATCATTTGCAATGATTTCTGGAGTAGAAACATCTGGGCTGACCATGCATGGATCATCATCTAAGCTCTCCCGACCAAATTTAAATTCACTTGTCCACTTGGCAACAGTTGCATATGAAGGAGCAGAGTCCCCCAGTGTATTATGGAAATCAGCATGAATGTTCCTTGCTGTCATACCTTTCTTTATGAAGTACTTAATCACTGCTCAAATCTCAATTTTTGCCATCTTCGCAAATCGCTACATGGGAATAACAACAGAGCCACATCACCGCCACCGCTCTCTTCCAAGAGCACTGATGTGGCATGTGTTTACAGGCAACAGTCCAATGAATATCACGAGAACAACTCGTCGCGCTAGTGCTGACCTCTCGTGGTGATTCTGAGAACTTTACAAACCACACCCTCGTACATGTTAGAACACTCCATCTTTTTGAATTTTGTATTTGCTAAAACATTCAACAACTTTAAGAGCTTAAATCATTAGAGATGTTCAGACAATGAAGAATACAAACAGAAAGATCAGCAGCTATTGCAACCAACAACAAAGGAAGCAATAAATAAAACTGGAAATAAAATTGGTAGCACTTGATGAGTATGAAACATGTTAAATCCATGTAAATTGAAAAAAAAGGGAAAAAATCTTCTGAAAGAAAATTAAATGGGAATCGCCAAAGACTTATTAGAAACCTCTCATGTATGTCACATAACTTTTTTAATATTATACAATACGCATTGGACTTAAACTGTACAGGTAAAGAAGTAAGCTAACATCTGCATTAGAGGTCTGGCACAGTACATTCTTTGACTTGTTATAGATCTTCCCTCTTTCTTATCAATGTAAACACTGGCCTAGTCCCCTGTTTCTTCTTAAAACACACACTGTGATATAAGAAATAAACAGTCAATGGTAAGTTACAGGCACCAATCTTTCCCAATAGTAAGTTCAGACAACTTACATTTAGAGTGTGCAAAAGTGGTACACATTGGTAGGCTCAGAAAAATTGATTATTATATTAAAATGCACAAATTTTTGTGGAAATTATGACACCAATTCATGGCACAAATTAGGTGCATGACAGTGCACAAATTATTAGAATTACACAACGATATATGATCTCCAATGTTGAGGGCCCAGAGTGGTGTGAAGTAATCACAGAGCCTCTAGAGGTCACACCAAATATATAAGACATTGACAATCTTAAGACACTCGCGTATGGTTTGTATGCGAGCCCGTCAAACCATCAACAGTGGCTGCTGGGGGACTGTGACGAACATGTTACCAATAAACCATATCCCACCCATGTTTGTTGGTTGCTATAACAAGTGAATATGCAAACCACAACAGCAATGGTGCACGATGTGTGCCTGCAAATTACCTGCTACACGTGGAAGGGCATCGCCCTGCAGAAATGCATATGGAATTTGCTGAAGGGGGCACACTATTTTGAATTATAAAACCTGCATATTGCTGTGGTTTTTATACAGATTGCTCTCAATATGTAAGACTCAAAATCATATGTTATAGCCAATCTCAACACCAAGCAATAACACTTTGTTTTCATCTGCTATGCCACTCAACAAGGCAGGCTACAAGACTGCAGTCACCATTATAGCAACAGACTGTCGTCACTACCACAGGTTAAAGCAGGGCTTGTCCAAAACACATTTTGCCACCTAAGCATGACATAAAAGATGTTCATTCACCAAATGAAGCATCTGTAGTTTCTGAACAATGGAATCTCATGCACTGGGAAGCATGCCACCAGTCTAATCTACAGAACATGATGTCGCACCGCCAACAAAGACACATCTATGGTAGTTGCAATACTTCAGTGTATGGTTCATTACAGGCATATAAAAAAGCAAACCATCATCCTATGTTTTGGTCAAATTTCAGGGTCAAATGCACATACTGTGTCTTTTGATTTCAATGGACCATACTGAACCTTGCTTTCATTCTTTCACTTTGTTTAGCAGTTCTTTGCAGACTAAGCCTGGTATAGCAATGGTCTTTCTGGCCACAAAAGAGAGAGCACAGGTGGGGGCCCACATTTATAAATGTCATCTCTCTGCAATCTAAATTACTTATTATTGGTGCATAGTTCCATCCATCTCTCAAGTTTGGATTCACTTGGGCCATTCATTCTGTATGTTCCAATCTTCTTCAAACATTGGTTTCTAAAAGTTTATGGTGCACTCTTAATCTGCCAGTGGTTAAGATGAATAAGCAGCTAGTGGAATAATGGCACATTTCTTATTTTGAATAGAAAAAGATGATTACATGTAACAGGCTTTTGTAAATACCCATTCATGTCTGCAATAAGAAGATTCTATGTAACAGGCTTTTGTAAATACCTGTTCACATCTGCAGGATTCGGTCGTGACATATTTGCTTAATTTCTTTGTAGAGAAGTAGTTCTGTGTCATACAATACTGGTACTGCAAACTTTATTAACACATATACACTTATAATTAAATCGAAGACTGTCACTGTTAATAAATCTTGAAACTTACTAACCTCACAACCCACTAGTTTTACTTCTGGAAACATACAAATTCTGATCCCTATCACTGATAACCTCTACCATCTGAAGCAAACAAGTAACATTAAAAATGTGGTTCCCATGCTAATTTTGTTGAATTTTTTTATCATGTGCTTTTATGTATGAGGGAATACAATAAAATTCAGGTGATCCATATAGACAGTTTAAAATGCTATGACAACATTATATGAATACATACCAGTCTCAATTTTTGCCAATATGGATTTTGAGCATTTAAGAAATGCTTCTTCAACATTTTCTCCTGTTCTGGCACTTGTTTCAAGAAACATCAGCTCTGAAACATTTCAAAGCCATTGTATTTTATTTGCAAAGCAGAAAATTTCTCACTTTTTCCTTTAACAAGTTATAATAATAATAATAATAATAATAATAATAAAGCATTATCACTGGCATGATAACTACTGAAAACTATTGAACTTCATTAACAACTAGAATCACAGTTGTACTGAAGGGGGGGGGGGAGGGGGGGAGGCTTGGCAAACTGGGCAATTGCCCAGGGCTGCAGGTTTTTTAAGGGGGGGCAGCAATATTTGGACAAAATTGTTTGAAAACCATGGACATCATACAAGTTCCTATACTTTAAATCTCCCACTCACATGGGTAAATTAACTGACACACATTAACAGTGCTGATTGGTTTCCATGCCACGTGCATATTCCTAAAATTTAAATCTCCCACTCACCAGGGAATATTAGTTGACATACACATGCAGAAGGGTGTTACATAGTGTCATTTATTCTCGATATTAGTAGCAAAGGTAGGAAATAGTTTGATATAGTTCTGTTAATTAGTTATTTTAATAACTTATGAGCGAATGTCCTCATATGTTTCATTTTTGATTGATAATTATGTTAAACTGTGGTTAAATGGAGTTAAGGTACATCCACACCAGTGTTAATTTGTTAACTTCATCTGAACAGAACATCAGTCTGAGATACCGCCATAGTTGACGTCAACAATGAAGAAGCTGAGTAATCCTCAGTTGGGTCCCGAATGGCGGCTGGTCAACAGCTCATTGTTGGCGCATTCATTGTTTTCCAGTAAGTAGATTTTTCGTTATTGTTGGTCTGTGAGACCGTGTTCTGAAAATGTGCATTCTCTTCCCAGTCTGACAGATCGGGTGATCCTAAAAGTGTCAAGTTTTTGCCAGTCTCTCTGACTGCGTGTTCCCAAAGGTGTCATGTATTTGTTGGTCTTTTTGACCAGTGTTCCCCTCTTCCAAGAGTTTTGTTTTCTTTGTTGCAACATTTCATCAATTTGATTGGAAGTTTTGCTTTTACACTACAGTTAATATTTTTGTATTCATAGCGGGACAAAAAACTGTAACAACTCCCATTTTAAGTTTTAAATTTAAGTGTTCCATTATTCACACACGTAATCCAATTTACTATGGAAACTTGCTACAGCAATAGAAATATCTCCATTAAAATTCATTAAAATACATTTTTCCTGTTTTCCATACAGTTTTACAATGGAAGGTCTGAAATATGTTTCAAATTGGTTGAAAAAAATTGTAGCCTTTGCACTCTCTCAAGATTACTTTGAAAAATCTGACTCGGAAGTAGATTCAGATGAGTCATACATTCCGAATGAGGACCTAACTATCCTAGATCCTCATAATGAAACAGATAATGATGATGACTCTCCCAATGATGATGATCATGGTGATGAAACTATTTGAGAAATACTTGAAGTAGAAAATACACCATTCCGCGAAGAAATCGGAGAACAATGACAGCCTGACACAAGTTCTAGCGGAAGCAGACTTATCACTCCACAGCTGCCTACTGATGTTTCCAGCTCATCTATGTGTTCAGACCATGACAATCAAGATGAGAGTTGTCTTCCAGTTTCTTACTATGGCAGAAATAAATGTTTCACATGGTCATCAGTTCCTGTACGTTCTAGGACATGAACAGCAGCATCCAACATCATAAAAGTACGGCTATCCAATACACAAGGTCCTGCCCTCGCTGTGGGAAAAAAAAACCAATGCCAGGTAAGTATGGCACCTTTTCTTTACCAACAACATGACAGACGACTGTAATTCATACCAATGAAAAGTTGGCGAAAATGTGTTCTGCTATTGAACTAAAGGAAAGTATAGCATACAAAGACACTAACTGAAGTGAATGCTGTGGTTGGACTCTCAGTTCTTTGCACCATATTCAGATCAGCAAGGGAGCCTATGAACTTGCTGTTTTCCACTTCAGTCTTGGGCAGGCCAATTTTTTGACCAATTATAACAGAAAAGTGATTAAGAGTATTGCTTAGAGCATTTCAATTTGATGAATCGGGCACGAAGAAACAGAGGGAGAAAAATGATCCAGCTGCTGCTATTACAAAAACATTTAACAAGTTGATTCGGAACTGTCAGCAAATTTATACCCCTGGAGCACATTTGACAGTTAATGAAACTTTGGTGCCTTTCAGAGGGCTGGTTAAATTCTGTATATACACTATGTGATCAAAAGTATCCAGACATCCTCAAAAACATACATTTTTCATATTAGGTGCATTGTACTGCCACCTACTATCAGGTACTCCATATCAGTGACCTCAGTAGTCATTAGACATCGTGAGAGAGCAGAATGGGGCACACTGCGGAACTCACGGACATCGAACGTGGTCAGGTGATTGGGTGTCATTTGTGTACTACGTCTGTACGCAAGGTTTCCACACTCTAAACATCCCTAGGTCCACTGTTTCTGATGTGATAGTGAAGTGGAAACGTGGAGGGATACGTACAGCACAAAAGCGTACACGCTGACCTTGTATGTTGGCTGACAGAGACCGCCGACAGTTGAAGAGAGTCGTAATATGTAATAGGCAAACATCTATCCAGACCATCACACAGGAATTCCAAACTGCATCAGAATCCACTGCTAGTACTATGACAGTTAGGCAGGAGGTGACAAAACTTGGATTTCATGGTTGAGCGGCTGCTCATAAGCCACACATCATGCTGGTAAATGCCAAATGACGCCTCGCTTGGTGCAAGGAGCGTAAACATTGGACCATTGAACAGTGGAAAAATGTTATGTGGAGTGATGAATCACGGTACACAATGTGGCGATCTGATGGCAAACTGTGGGTATGGCGAATGGCCGGTGAACATCAACTGCCAGTGTGTTTAGTGCCAACAGTAAAATTCGGAGACGGTGGTGTTATGGTGTGGTGACGTTTTCCATGGAGGGGCCTTGCACTCGTTGTTGTTTTGCATGGCACTATGACAGCACAGGCCTACACTGATGTTTTAAGTACCTTCTTCCTTCCCACTGTTGAAGAGCAATTCAGGGACGGTGACTGCATCTTTCAACACAGTCAAGCACTGTTCATAATGCACGGCCTGTGGCGGAGTGGTTACGCGATAATAAAATCCCTGTAATGGACTGACCCGCACAGAGTCCTGATCTGAATTGTACAGAATGCCTTTGGGATGTTTTGGAATGCCGACTTCATGCCAGGGCTCACAACCGACATCGATACCTCTGCTCAGAGCAGCAGCACTCAGTGAAGAACAGGATGCCATTCCCCAAGAAACCTTCCAGCACCTGACAACGTATGCCTGCGAGAGTAGAGGTTATCATCAAAGCTAAGGGTGGGCCAACACCAAATTGAATTCCAGCATTACCGATGGAGGGCTTCACGAACTTGCAAGTCATTTTCACCTAGGTGTCCAGATAGTTTTGACCACATAGTGTATATGTGCCCAAAACACCCACAAAACAGCATGAAAGTCATGGGTCTGGCAGATGTACATAATGCATATAGTTAAAATGCTCCCATCTACTGCAGCAAAGGATGTGATGGAGCCACACTTTCTGTAGCAGAAAAAAAATTTAGCATCCTCACTCAATCTGTAATCCGTCCATCTAAAGGGCTCTACGGCACAAAGAGAAATATCAGTTGCGACGACTGGTTTGTTCTTCAGAACTTGCTCAGGAGCCACTAGCTCACAATTTGACATTAGTTGGGACACTACAAAGGAACAAACCCCAGATACCAGCCGAATTTCAAGCAACAAGCGCTTGTGAATTACGGCTTTACAAAAGACATGACCGTGTTTTCTTATGTCCCCCAAAAAATAAGGCAGTCCTACTTCTATTGACAATGCATCATTCCAATTACACTGACATTGCAAATGGTAAACTTGAAATCATATCTTTTTATAATGGCACAAAAAGTGGAACAGACACACTAGATATGGAGTGCAGTGTTGATTCTGCTAATCGTAAAACAAGAAGGTGGCCGTTGACAATTTTTTATCACATAGTGGCCATGGCCAGACCAAACGCAAGTATTCTTTATGGACTTTTTGAAGAAACAAAAACCGTATCACGTTTTGATTTCCTGAAAAGAGTCTGCTATATTTGGTCCACAATTTCGTGAAATCCTGACTGGAAACCTCCAACCCGCCTCAAGAGCTACGAAATATTATTTCATCTGTAGAGGAAGATGCAGCAAAAGAAAAACAAATTGTTAGCCAATGCAATACATTTTTAGTTTTGAGTTGATAACACTTCATGTCCAACGGACATGCTTGAGAAAAGAAAAACTTGTCGATTTTGTCCATATCAAAAAAAAGAGGAAAACTGCATACAAATGTATTTGTTGTGAAGAGCCAATGTGCTTGGAGTGTTCATGAAAAGTGTGCAAAACTTGTGCCATGAAAAATGAATGTTAAATTTTGTTGCTGCATTACTTGTGAGTATTCAGTTTCTTTACAAGTAATTGTCATAATGTTAAACACAAAAAGTTTCCAAACAAGTAAAATGTAAACAACCAAATACTGCAGACTGAAGTTCTTTCCAGTAATAATTTTGTATTTGTTGGTAACATAACAAATTTTATGGTTTAAAAACTTAGTATTATGTTTATTTATGCCTTAAGGATTGATAAAAACGATTTGGAACAGCGAAAAGTTCAAAAATGGGGAGAAAAATGTAGTTTATAAGTTCTAGCGGTCTACGATACTGATGTTCCACCTAACTGCCGAATAAAAGATGTCCTAGTTAGAGGGTTAATAAACTCTAAACAAAAGATATTGATGCTTTTTTCCCCGTTCATAAATAAAACAATGTATTTTTGAAACTTTCCAGGCAGTTTTATAAACAGATATTTTTAACTTTTTGAGTCAAATGATGAAATAACTTATTGTAATTTTTTTTTAACTTTCTTACATCGCACATGCATGTATAACAGCAGCAAGTAGTAGATGTACTCTTTATGATTTTCATATGGATGACTAAATACAGCTTGCTTTAGTTCATTAAATCAAATGACAAGTGAATAAGAAATGTAATAGGAAAACAAAAAATTCTTTGATGGATCCGATTCAGACACTGAAGAAATTAATGAATCTGATGAGATGACGATATCCTTCCTTTTGATTTTGGATAAACTGATTGAACAACTGAACAAGAGAGTTTCTTCTTATAAGGACTTCAATGAACCATTTACATTTTTGTCAAACATGAGTAAGCTAAGTCCACCTGAAATCTGGAAAGTGTCATCCAGCCTTCAGCAAGTCTACAATTCAGTTCCTGAAGACTCAGTTTACACTCCAAAAGCTACATCTCTGATGTAAACAATAAAATATGAGTCATACTCTCTTCCAGAATGATGCAAGATGCTAAAAGGTAGCAACTTAGAGAATGTTTACCCAAATTTGAACATAGCTCTTCAAATATACTTAAATACTCCTGCTTTCAGTTTCTCACAGAAAGATCATTTTCTGCTGTAAAACATGTAAATAATTATTTAACATCACAAAAAGAGGACTGTCATAGTTATCTTTGTGTCCTTGCAACTGAACCAGACCTGACAACAAAACTGGACTATGAGGAAATCATATGCTTGTCTGGAAATGACAGGGCAAGGAAAAACACTTTGTTATTTCACTGATCAGTGTTTTGCCTGTGGTATCTTTCCAAGTGTAATGTAAGTTGTTTGCACTGCTTCTATTTAATTTTAATGAAAGGGCAATTATAGTGTTTGCATTTACATTTACTGTGTGACACTTTATTAAGTTTTAACAAAATTATGGAAAGGATAGTTGCTACTTGCATATAATGGAGATGCTGAGTCACGTACGGGTACAACAAAAACACTGCCAAAAAATGAGCTTTCGGCCAAGAAGGACTTTGTTGGAGATAGCGCATGCCTACACCCACACAAGCAATCACACACACATGACCACAGTCTTTGGCTGCTGAGGCCACAATGTTTTTTTTTATAAAAGCATGGTTTCAGGTTCGCAACTCATAGTTAAGTATTACACACACAAAAAACATCCCCACATGTTAGACAAACTTTTATAAATATCTGTATTTCAGGTGTTTTTTATTTTTATTTTTTGGAGGGGGGGGGAGGACAACAGAGATTTTTGATCAGGGGCATCAGGAGTCCTAGAGTCAGGCCCTAATCAATGACAAAATATATTGACTATAACAGGAAGAGGGGAAAATCTGATGGTAAAAGGTTCAAATGGCTCTGAGCACTATGTGACTTAACTTCTGAGGTCATCAGTCGCCTAGAACTTAGGACTAATTAAACCTAACTAACCTAAGCACATCACACACATCCATGCCCGAGGGAGGATTCGAACCTGTGACCGTAGCGGTCGCTCGGTTCCAGACTGTAGCGCCTAGAACTGCACAGCCACTCCGGCTGGCTGATGCTAAAAGATTCTTAAGTATATCTTTGAATGATACACTGTAACACACGACCAATAAGGATACTTACTACAACCCTGTGTACAGACTATTACTCGAAATATGCTGAAGTCCCCATAATTTAAAATCACACAAATTCAAAACAACGACAAAGGCACACTCTTTTCGAAAAAATTCACTAGCTAACAAATTTCTGTTTCATTCCATTATTATTAGAAATACACACAAACTATATAACTCACTTGGACACTGCAAAACTGTTCTGTACATACACACATCAGTACCATAATTGCCAGTAAAGCATGCACAGAACTTTTCAGTCTCTCTACAGTCAAATAGAACATATCTGTTATCCACCACCATCACGTTTTTCAGCCTTATATGATTTGCTGTTTGTTACAAATCTACTGTTATACCACAACAGCTATTACATAACAAATGATACTTTTTGCATACGGAAAATTGGCCTTTGACTGAGAAAACTAAATATTTGACACAGTAACACTGTTGACGCACAAACCAAACAAATCCAGGTTTTTCAAATAGCAAATTTAATTCAATTGTTCACATATGCACAACATGTTTTCTTTAACCACAACTGTACACAGCTGGAGGTTTGGTCATCTGTGATTGTGTAAAATGGTGTTAGTAAACCAGAAAGTTATTCACAACCTGATACAAATTAGTACATTAATACTGTGCAATATGTTCAACATTTAATACCTCATCTCTGGATTGGTCTTTGATTGATGTTCCTGTGGAGTTTCATCAGAAAGTACTAGAATTACAAAAGTGTGTAAGTAAAATTATCACTGTGGAAATACCAAAATTTCACTTCAAATTTGGTTTTCATACACATTTCTGTTCCTAAGTTAACCAATACACTAGTATTGGGGTTTATAACTGTATATACACCACATGATCAAAAGTATCCAGTAGACATTAATATGGCATGTATCCATCTTTTGCCTTTAGCTCTGTTGGGGAACCCTTTCAATGAGGTGTCTAAATGTCCACAGAGGAATAGCAGCCTATTCTTCCTCAACAGCTGAAACCAGAGAAGGTGCTGCGCAGTTTGATGTGTCACATCAGGGATCGCGCGGCCCCTTCCGCCAGAGGTTTGAGTTCTCCCTCAGGCATGGGTATGTACGTTGTTGTTAGTTTAAGTAGTGTGTAAGTCTAGGGACTGATGACTTCAGCAGTTTGGTCCCTTAGGAATTCACACAACACATTATACTAGCAGAAAAGGTAGTGATACTGCATGCTGGGCTCTTGAGCGAAATATATAACTCATCCCAGAAGTGTTCCATTGGGTTCGGATTGAGACTCTGGGCAGGCAAGTCCCTAACAGGATGTTATTGTCCACAAACCATTACCTCCCAGGTGCTGCTTTATGACACGGTGCAGTATCATGCTGATATAAACATTCATGATCTACAAATCGTTCCTCTACTGTACACAGTTCACAAAGCTGTAAAATGTGTTCCCTTCATTGCAATATGGGAACCACATCCTAACCAAGAAAGATAACCCCATCCTGTAACACCACCTACTCTCTACTTCACTATTGGAACTACATATGATGGCAGGTAACATTCTCCAGACATACGCCAAACCCAAACCCTTCTACTGTACACTATTCTTTTTAACTCCCGACGTGCAGTCATTGTGACAGCTGGTTTGCTGGTAGCACTTTGGAACTCACGAGTGACTCCTCCTGCTGATTTCATGTGATTTTTATAACCATACTCTTCAATGCTTTATGGTCCCTGCCTGGTCTTTGTTCAGTTGTGGTTGTTCCTTTGTGTTTATACTTCACAAACACATCAACGACAGTCAAACTTGAGCAGGTTTAGATGGGCTGAAATGTCCCTGATGGATTTGTTACTCAAGTGGTGTGTGTGTGTGTGTGTGTGAGAGAGAGAGAGAGAGAGAGAGAGAGAGAGAGAATGCATGTGTAAGAGAGAAATAGTGGAAAACCGTAAGCGGGCTAAGTGCACAGAGAATGTGGTTGGAGCAAATTTGGGAGGAAGCCATCAGACAGGGTAGCCTGTTGGTGACAATGAATAGTCATTATCAGCTATTCCACAATCACATAAGCAAGCACACCCCATGCACACATGACTGCTATCTCTGGCCCCTCTGGAGAATCTACGAGGCATGTTGGAACTCTATGTTAATGTTTAACAACCCAAGTCCAGGATAATGAACTTGTAAACACATCATGGCAAAATCCTTGATTAACTGTGGTGCAATAGAAACCTACTACTTATCACACTTATGCTGGCTTTCAAAGGATGGTCTGCAAGCAAGTGTGTGGCTGTCAAGGGGAAACTCTGTGATGATCATCAATTCTACCAATTAGTGTTTGATGGGGAAATACCTATCATGATCCCATCAGTGCGAGCGATTAATATCTTTCTAGCATGGTCAGTCTCCTATACGGTTGTTAGCTACAGTGCAGGAGTGATCTGAAGAACAGTATGAGATTTCTCATCTCATCCCACATTAGACCTCTGCCCTATTTAAATCACATGTGTGGGGACAAACCTGACCACATGAGAAAACTGGTCTGACCCTACATCAAGAACCCCTCTCTCCCCACCAATGACCTTTGGGATGTTGCCCTAGCTGCCTGGGAGGAGGTGGCAGAAAAAGAGTTTTATGACTCACCCTGCATACTTTTTGCCCTGGTGGAATGCAATGGTCATTTAAGTGGAAGGCTTCTGGACTGCAAATTAAGTGAAGAAGAAACCACATGCTGAATCCTTTTGAGGGCCAAAACAATCTTATTAAGAACCTTGAACTGTTTTTCCATCAATTTTGTATTTTTATGCATTAAACATATTAATCAAATAAAACAAAAAAATAATTGCCAAAAGTGGGGTTCAATCCAAATCCTGCTATTGTGCAGTTGTTTATCGGCCTGTTGACTATATCATCAAACTGTGAAGTCCATATACTAAGTACTGCAATATTGAGGTATTTCTTATTATCGATCTGCCCTTGACTTCACCTCACAACTTCATGTTCCTTTTCTACATTTGAAATGCAAGGAATGTCACCGAGAAGATTTTCTTGAGTCTTTTATAAAAGACTTGGCTTTCTGCCAAGTGTCAATAAGGCATAAACTCCTTCAATTACATACAAAATTACAGATTCCATTATGTTTATGAGCACTAATGTAAGCTCTGTAAAGTGATTGGCTAATGTGGTATGTGGAGGGCATCTACATCTACATACATACTCTGCAAACCACTGAAGTGCTTGGTAGATGTAGATGATGATGATGATGATGATGATGATTTGAGGTCAGGGGCGCTCAACATCGTGGGCACCAGCGCCCTGACGAAAAGTCAGCATGCCAATCCCATGAGTGGGGACGAAGGCTGTCCCCACATGTAGAGCAGGTTATAATATATTAAAGTCTGCCTCCCTTCCCCACCAATTTAGGGATAAGGCCTGACAGTTCACAAAATTTCACAACTTTTGTAACACTGGAAACAGTATCTGCATGGATGGTGGGCAGATCTCCATTAAGACTCAGGGCTGCCCTAATATCAGTACATAGGGCACACGTGGCCAAAATATGCTGAACTGAAACTGGCATGCCACAAACTTCACACAATGGTGGAAGCCACGTGTTAAAGGGCTACGGCCGATGCGCAGTCTGGTAAGCAGAATCTCCTTCCAGTGGTGGGGCTGACATGAATTCTGCCATGCCTTTGCAGTCAATTTGAGTGACTGCAGTTTGTTTTCTGTCATCTGCAACCATTCAGTCTCCCACTGACACATAATGTGTCCGTCAGAAAATGAGATGATGGCATGCAAAGGGATGAGATAGTGACGGACAGCACCATCCCGACATGCTTCCTTGGTGGCTTTGCCGGCCATGTCGTTTCCCTGTATCCTGATGTGGCAAGGTACCCAGCAAAAGTTCACCTCCTTGCCATGGTGTTGGAGCCACTGTAAGGAGTCATGGATGAGCTTAATCAGCTGGTCTACTGGATACAGTTGGTGCAGTGCTTGCAGTGAACTAAGTGAGTCGGAACAGACAAGAAATCTTGTATGGTGATGTCTGTGAATCCTTTCCAGTGTCATCAGAATGTCATATAATTCTGCATTATAATTTGTAAATTGTTCGGGAAGACACACTTTAAAAACCCAATCGGGGAAAACAGCAGAACATCTGAGGACATTCTCTTGCTGGGATCCCTCTGTCTAAACAATGATAAAACTGTGGTACGTACATAAAATGGACAAAAACAAAGCTATAAAAACATAATCTGGAGTACAAGTTTTTTTGTAGTGTGTAAAGTTTAAAATCACTTTGAGCCTTTGAAGACACCAAGGTAGCAATGTTGTTTCATCACTGGCTGTGTATTTTGATGTCTGATAGGTCCAAATCCTTGAGACAATCTGTAGCACATATCCCAAATGGCTTGGTTGCACAGGGCCAATTCCTGAACAACCATTCAAAGGTGGGTTGGACCACTGCACTAAATGCCAATGACTGAGGTGACACTGAGATTTTCAGTGCCTGTCAAGCCAAAAGGACACAGCGCCGAATCCAGAGTGGTGATTCACCAGCCTCTGCACACAGACTCTGAACTGGGCTGGTCCGGGAGGCTCCAGTCGATATCCAAATACCCTCACAGTGGACAGCATCTATTATCTTGAGGTAGGACGTATGGGCTGATCCGTAGACCACACTGCACGAGGTGGGACCCTCCGCTAAGGCACTACAAAATATCCAATGACTGGAAGCCCTTTGTTCATAGATCATTCAGGTATGGGAGCAAAGTTAATTTCAAGTCAAATAATAAACCCAAAAAGTGCACAGTTTCTTGAAAACGTAAACTATTGCCCCCCATTGCGAGCACTGGCTGGTTAAAACTTTGACTCCCACAGCACATTGTGTGCATTGAAGTCCACCACAAGGAGGAACGGGCACAGGAGTGCCTAGAAGAGTTCTGTCGGTGCTTCTGCATCCAAAGCATCATTAGGTGGAAGATACAAAGAACACACTGTGATATTAAAGGGTACTAGAACTTTCACAGAAATTTTTTGTATGGTTGTGGTAAGAGGGACAGGAGAGGAGAGCATCTGTCATCAATGAAAACAGTCACTCCATCTTCAGCTCTGTCTCCAGTAATATCGTCCTTCCTGTCTGGGTGGTAACCCCGCAATGCAGGTGTGTTGGTGACTTTAAGATGCGTTTCTTGTAAGAAGATGCAGAACAGTTTCTCCTGGACCAGGAGCTGTAATTCTTCCAAATGTGAGAACATTCATTTAAATTCCACTGAAACACAAAAGTCCTTGTGGAAGCCACTGTTTAGTGAAGGCTGTTTGTGTCTTTCTTCCTTGGAGGTGTTGACATACCAGGGAGGTCAACGGGAATGTTAGCTGGTTCCTGGCCCTCCAGTTACTCCGACTGGAAGTCCATATCCTAAAGAGCAAATGTTGGTTGGTTGGTTTTAACGAGAGGGGAAGGGATCAAACTATGAGGTCATCGATCCCTTGTTCCTAACAAAACAATGCCACAAGTGTGAGAATAAAACAGATGAGACATATAACACAAAACGGAAAGAAAGGAAAAACCACAAGAAGGCAGGAAAGCCAATGAACACTAAAAGGAACAAAAGAGGGCAAGAAAACAACAGAGAGATGCTAGAAACAGAAGAGAGTAAAACAAGACAGCAGATTACAGTGGCTGGCCAACCATGAGAGTAAAAAGGAGAAGCCAGCCACACTGCAACACATTAAAACCTTCACCCCAAAAGCACAAGGGTGGAGGACACAGAGGGACAAAGGACATGTGCTAAAACTTAGATCAAATGATAAAACCCACCCTCACAAATAAAATGTAAACCTAAATCAGCCAATGAGGCATTGTCAGATAAAATGAGTGGCAACGAGTCCGGTAAACCAAGATTTTGTCGCTGGTCAGTCAAAGTGGGACAGTGCACCAGAACATGGGCCACTGTCAACAGGGTGCCGCACCAACACTGAGGCGGGTCTTCAAGGAGCAGGAGGTAACCGTGGGTCGCCCAAGTGTGGCCAATGTGGAGCCAGCAGAGGACAACTGATTCCCTGCGAGAGGCCCGCATGGAAGACTTCTACACATTTGTAGTCTCTTTAATGACACGCAGTTTGTTCTGCATACTGTTATGCCATTCTATCTCCCAAAACCAAAAAACCCTGTGGTGCAAGTCAAAACGCAGGTCTGGTTCAGAGATTCCCATCTCCAGAAGCAGTTTCTGCGTAGCTGTTTAGCCAGCCTGGTGGCAGGTTCGTTGCCTGGGATTCCGATGTGACTTGGGGACCAGAAAAACACCACTGATTGAATGGACCGTTCCAGGGCATAGATGGACTCCTGGATGGTTGCTATCAAAGGATGACGAGGGTAGCACTGGTTGACAGCTTGTAGGCTACTCAAGGAGTCAGTACACAGAAGAAACACTTCCACAGGGAATGAACAGATGTGCTCAAGAGCACGAGATATAGCCACCAGCTCGGCAGTGAAAACACTGCAGCCATCGGGCAAGGAAAGCTGTTCAATATGTCCTACATGGACATAAGCGAAGCCGGCATGAGCATCAGCCATCGAGATGTCAGTGTAAACCACTTCATGGCCTCGGTACTTGTCAAGAGTCGAGGGGAAGTGGCAGCCGAGAGCTACGAGGTTAACTGAGTCCTTAGGCCATGTGAAAGGTCCAGGCGAAGCTGCAGCCTAGGTGTACACTATGGAGATGTATGTGAATGGACCTCAAGTATAGGTGGTAAAGGCAAGGATCAGAAAGAAGGGATCGGACACGAACTGCAATTGAAAGCCCTGACCTGGGCCGCCGATGCGGGAGTTGAACTGCTGTGGGTAGGAAAAGGAGACGGTAATTCGGATGCGCAGGAGAACTATGAACATGTGCAAAATAACTGCCCAGCAGTTGTGCATGCTTAACCTGCAATGGAGGCACTCCGGCTTCCACAAGGACGCTGGACTGGACTCATCCTAAAAGCTGCTGTCACATTAGGCGAATGCCACAGTGGTGCACTGGGTTGAGTTAACGCAACGCTGAGGGCGCCACCGGACCATAAACCAGACTCCCGTAGTCAAGGCAGGATTGAACAAGGGCTCTGTAGAGCTGCAGCAGTGTAGAGCAATCTGCAACCCAGTTGGTGTTGCTCACGTAGCAGAGGGCATTGAGGTGCTGCCAGCACTTCTGCTTAAGCTGACAAAGGTGGGAAATCCAAGTCAATCGGGCATCGAAAACCATTCCTAAGAATCGATATGTCTCCACTACAGTGAGTGGATCATCATTCAGGTAAAGTTCTGGTTCTGGATAAACGGTATGGCAACAACAGAAGTGCATAACACACGACTTTGTGACCGCAAACTGCAAACCATGTGCTAGAGCCTATGACTGCCCCTTGTGGATGGCTCCCTGTAGGCACTGCTCAGCAACACCAGTACCGCTGGAGCAGTCTGAAATGCAGAAGTCGTCTGCATAGACAGAAGGTGAGACGAACAGCCCTACAGCTGCTGCTAGACCATTAATGGCTACTAAGAATAGAGAGACACTCAATACAGAGCCCTGCCAGACCCCATTCTCCTGGATATGGGCAGAACTATGGGAGGCATAAACTTGGATACAGAAAGTATGAAGCAACGGGATTGAGCCTCGGAGACCCCACTCGTATAATGTGACAAGGATATGATGTCGCCAGGTCGTGTCATACGCTTTTTGTAAATCAAAAAAGACAGCACTGAAAGACCCAAGTCGAAACAAGGCCCCAGGAGTAGACAACATTCCATTTGGACTACTAATAGCCTTGACAGAGCCAGCCCTGACAAAACTCTACCATCTGGTGAGCAAGATGTATGAGACAGGCGAAATACCCTCAGACTTCAAGAAGAATATAATAATTCCAATCCCAAAGAAAGCAGGTGTTGACAGATGTGAAAATTACTGAACTATCAGTTTAATAAGCCACATCTGCAAAATACTAACACAAATTCTTTACAGACGAATGGAAAAACTGGTAGAAGCCGACCTCGGCGAAGATCAGTTTGGATTCCGTAGAAATGTTGGAACACATGAGGCAATACTGACCCTATGACTTATCTTAGAAAATAGATTAAGGAAAAGCAAACCTACGTTTCTAGCATTTGTAGACTTAGAGAAAGCTTTTGACAATGTTGACTGGAATACTCTCCTTCAAATTCTGAAGGTGGCAGGGGTAAAATACAGGGAGCGAAAGGCTATTTACAATTTGTACATAAACCAGATGGAAGTTATGAGAGGTGAGGGGCATGAAAGGGAAGCAGGGGTTGGGAAGGGGGTGAGACAGGGTTGTAGCCTATCCCCAATGTTATTCAATCTGTATATTGAGCAAGCGGTAAAGCAAACAAAAGAAAAATTCTGAGTAGGAATTAAAATCCATGGAGAAGAAATAAAAACTTTGAGGTTTGCCGATGACATTGTAATTCTATCAGAGACAGCAAAGGACCTGGAAGAGCAGCTGAACGGAATGGACAGTGTCTTGAAAGGAGGGTATAAGATGAACATCAACAAAAGCAAAATGAGGATAATGGAATGCAGTCGAATTAAATTGGGTGATGCTGAGGGAATTAGATTTAGTAAATGAGGTTTGCTATCTGGGGAGCAAAATACCTGGCGATGGTCGAAGTAGAGACGATATAAAATGTAGACTGGCAATGGCAAGGAAAGCATTTCTGAAGAAAAGAAATTTGTTAACATCAAGTATAGATTTAAGTGTCAGGAAGTCGTTTCTGAAAGTATTTGTATGGAGTGTAGTCATGTATGGAAGTGAAACGTGGACAATAAACAGTTTAGACAAGAAGAGAATAGAAGCTTTCAAAACGTGGTGCTACAGAAGAATGTTGAAGATCAGATGGGTAGATCACATAACTAATGAGGAGGTATTGAATAGAATTGGGGAGAAGACAAATCTGTGGCACAACTTGACTAGAAGAAGGGATCGCTTGGTAGGACATATTATGAGGCATCAAGGGATCACCAATTTAGTATCGGAGGGCAGTGTGGATGGTAAAAATCATAGAGTGAGACCAAGTGAAGAATACACTAAACAGATTCAGAAGGATGTAGGTTGCAGTAGGTACTGGGAGATAAGGAAGCTTGCACAGGATAGAGTAGCACGAAGAGCTGCATCAAACCAGTCTCTGGACTGAAGACCACAACAATAACAGTCTACTTTTACCAGCCACTATTTATTTATACCCACAATATGTTTCTGAGGGACCAAAATCTCTGGAATCCACAATAAGAGTTGCTGCTGCTGCTGTTGTTGTTACTTTAGGGTGCAAAACAGTTGAGGTCGTAAGTACCCATGTCATATAACTTTAAATAGTAAGTTACCAGATGCAGTTGATACTCAAGGCCTAATACTCAGAGCCTAGTCAATGAGAGTAGAGGGGTAGCTTAAAACAATCACTTCCCCTTTGAGGAGGGTGCTCAAACGGTTGAAAACTAAATTTCCTTCACCATATTACTCTGACAAATAAAAAGCAAAATGTGATCTACAGCTCATGCTGTATCTGCTAAAACATCTTAATTCAGATTACAAACATATATTAAAACATAAACAGTTATTAAATTTGCATTGGGTCAGAAAATAGCACACTGTCAATGGTTGGTTGCAGTAAGCACAGAGTAGTGCAGCATCTCCATTTAACAAATGACAGTGACTGAAATGACAATGCTGAATACACAGCAGAGCTGAAAGTATTTCCTCATGACAGAAGGGGCGAGAGGAAGTCATCCAAGCTGTTGGGAGGCATTTAATTTCCCAGAGATTGTTCCCATATGGAGAAGACCAGTGTTCATGCCAGAGGGACACAATGTTCCTACGTGCAGCAACACAGAGATCATCTGAAGGGACAGAATAGCTAAAAGGCCTAGGTAATCAGACTGCAGCTTTGGTAGCACCATCGGCAGCTTCATTCCCCGACGCTCCAACGTGACTAGGGACACAAGTGAAAATTACATTGGCTCCATAATCAGCGAGCGGCTGGAAGCACTTGCATATTTGTTGTGTAGGACACAGAGGCTCTGGAGGGCAGTAAGTGAATTTGAACATAATACACAATTGAGAAGCCTATGTCATCGGACGTACTCAGTGGCCTGATAGAGGGCAGAAAGTTCTGCAGTAAAAATTCAGCACTGGTCTAGAAGCCAGTATCTAAAATGTTTGTTGCCCATGACAAAGGCGCATTTGATACCACGGAGGATCTTAGAACCATCAGTGTAGATGAAGGCGCTGTCTCCAATTTGCGTGCAAACTTTGAGAAACTTACAGTGATATGTCGAATCTCGAATAATGCCCTTGGGAAGCAAATTAAGTTCAAGATGAACACAGACCCTGCATGACGCCAAGGTGGTGAAGGGTTTTCACCCATAGAGAAAGTGACAGGTAATGTAAGGTTAAGCTTCCAAAGCACTATATGAAAGCGAAACCTGAGAGGCAAAAAGGAGTTAAGCTTACCCCATATTGGCAGTTGAGGGAGTCATCAAGAGAGGAGGCATAGGACGGATGATCGGGCATAGAGGACAGACGGCACGCAAGCACCAACTCGAACCCAGAACACATGGTGCGGTAAGAAGTTCTGGATAAAAATTGGGAGCTTTTGGTGTTGCAATGTGGTGTCATAAGCCTTTTGCAGATTGACACAGACGCCTATGAAGTGTTGACGTCAGGCAAAAGCTGTTTGGATGGCAGACACCAGGTAAACCCGATTATCAGTATCGGAACAGCCTTGGTGAAACCACCCTGGGACGGAGCCAGAAGACCCTGATAATGCTTTCTCATCATTGCAATCTGAACTCACCTTCGATCCAGATGCAGTTAAAAAAAGGCACAGATATGAGGCTGACAATTCACTGGTTGGTTCTTGATCATTTGGTCAAGGATGCAGTCTGGTCCTGAGGCTGCAGGCATCAGGACAGTGGGCTAGGACATTGACGAATTCCCGCTCACTGAATGGAGCATTATATGGCTCCAGGTGAGGTATAGTAGAAGACAACTGCTTTAGCTCCACCCGATGGTTTAGGACAAGAAAGGCAGGTTGATAATTCTCATATGCAAAGGCTTGAGCACAACGCAGAGCAAAATGCTCAGCAATGGCATCTGGGTCAGTGCAGACAGTGCCATTCAAGGTATCAGGAGCACCTGCTGTGCTCTAGCATCTGTAGAGATGTCTGATCTTTGCCCAAACCTGCGAATGGGAGACACATGGTCCGATGGTTGAAACTACAATTCCCAGCATTCTTGCTTCTGTTGTTTTATTAGGTGATGGACCTGGGAATAGAGCCATTTAAAAGCAATGAGATGCTCCAGCAATGGGTGCCATTAATGGTACTGGACAGCTCGCTTACAATCTCTAATGGCTTCTGAGATATCAGATGCCCACCAAGGTACTGTCTTTTGTTGAGGCAGATCCAATTAACAGGGGATCAGCTACCGAAAGTGGCGGAAAGTCAGCGCCGGCATGCCAGTCGGTAACGACAGAGAAGAGAAGGCTCAGAAGAGGTCAGCCAATTGCACACTGACCGACCTCCCTCCAGGATAACAATGCAACAGCAGCGGCCCCTAGGTGAAGACAACATAAGCGCCGCACCTGACTGGTGGCAGCCCACTTCGATAGCAGCTTCAACATTAGCCACTATGATAGCAGCTTCAATGTTAGCCACTTTCATAACCGACGCATTGTAGCTTCTTCAGTAGTAATCTCCGCGTAGCTCAGTTAGAGCTCAGCAGTCACTGCAGTTCAGTTTACAGATTTTGTTAGTAGCCGTCACTAGGGCCAGAAGTGTTACTTGTGTTTGTCTATTCTGCATAAGACAATATTTCGTAGGTCGCCTTTTGCTTGCGAGACATCTGTGTAGTTACACTTGTGGATGATCAAGTACAAAGGACTACAAGAATTCTCAGATCAAAGTTAAGTATTTGTACTTGTTGTAATGAAACTCATTAATACGAGTTGTTTGATTGATTGTCTAGCGAACCGAGTATGTAGGACTCCTAGACACAACACAAAGAATGGCTGTAGTTGTATTCTGGACTGCCTCACTGATCTCTCTGTGCAACAGGGAGCCAAGGGCAACAGCAGAGGTGAAAGCATCCCAGTCAACACTGTTGAGAGCCCATCTGGGCAAGCATTAACAGGAGAGACACTGAGTGAAGATTGAGAAGTGGTCACTACCACACAGGTCATTGTGGACTCTCCAGTGGATGGATGGGAGATAACAAGGGCTATGAATGGAAAGGTTAATGGTCAAGAAAGTTCTGTTTACCACACTGAAGTTTGTGGGGGTACCAATACTCAAGGGGGCAGAGGTCACATTGTGCCAGTAAGTTTTCAAGGTCTTTACCACAGCCAGTGATCATTGTTCCACCCCACAAAGGGTTATGGGCATTTAAATCTCTCGAGATTAGGAAAGGTGGGGGGAGCTGAGAAACCAATATATGTTCTGAGACACTTCACCATCAGGAGGGAGGTAAACATTGCAGATAGATGTCTTGAAATGCCTTTACCTCAACAGTCATAGCCTCCAAAGGTGTATTAAGAGGCACAAGTTTGCTATAAAGAGTGTCCAGAACCTATGTGCAAACTCTGCGCAACACCATGTCATAGGTAGCATAATTCTTATATTATTCTTGGTATCCACAAATGGCTGTGGTCCACGTTGCTGGAAATTATGTCTCCTGAAGGGCAATGCACAAGGCAGGTGAAGTGCTTACAAGCTGTCATAGCTCATCCGGGTGATGGAGGAATCCACTACAATTCCACTGGAGAACGATGTTGTCGATATACTGTAAGGCCATGAAAGGACCAAGTGGACAGGTTATGCCCTATGATCACCTGCTGCCACTTTTTGAGGGGTTATGGCATCAACACATGTAGGATCTGGGATCAGTGAATTGGGGCATCAGGGGTCACCGGAATCTCTGCCGCAGCTGTGGAACAGGTGGGAACTGGTGGCATCAGGGCCTTCTTGGAAGACTTTTTCTTGTCTTTCCTCTACTTAGATGATTTCAATAATTGTGAGGGCATCTCTAAATCACTTTCAATGACATATGATGATCACGACGTCTTGTGATCAGCAGCTAGTGACTCCTTCAGCCACTGGCTGGTGTCCAGTTGTAGACTGGCAGAAACCTTCGAAGAAAGTGTTCCAAGGGGCCCCTTCCTGGCAAAAGAACCCAAAGGGAGGTGATCTGTCTCCAACTGTGATGTGGGAACCATTGTCCCTGGTGGGTGGGAAGCCATCAATCCCAAAGTAGGTGTGGGGGAAGCAGCAAGAGGGGACCTCCCAACCATCAGGGGGACAAGCATGGTTGAGCAGCCCTGAGGGCCTACTGTAAGAGGTGTAAAGGGCAGGAGTACCATCACCAAAGGGGGCATCGTCACCATAGCTATAGCAGATGACACTGTTTTACATACTGGGTGCAACTGCTTGTACTTCTTCTTGGCCTCTTGGCAAGTTAGTTTGTCCAGAGTTTTGTTTTCTGGTATTTTCTTCTGTCTCTGGAAAACATTGTAACCTGGTGAGCTAGGAGAAAGGTACTTTCCACACTTAACACAGATGGATGCAGGGGCACAAGAAGCATTCGTATGCAGCTCTTATCTACAATCTCTACAAATGGTGCTAGCATTGAAACATGTAGACATGAACCCAAATTACAAGCACTTGAAGCAGCTCATGGTGGGGAGGAACATATGATTTCGCACTGCATCAGAATACCATCACCTTGACCTTTTGAGGCAATGAATCTGCCTCAAAGGCTAAGATGAAGGCACCAGTAGTGACATTATCGTCCTTTGGCCTTCTATCAACACAATGGACGAGATTAACAACCCATCGCTCCAAGTTGAAGTGTAGTTTGTCATCTGATTGCAAGAGAAGGTCTCAGTGGGAAATGAGGCTCTGAACCAGATTTAGACTATTATGGGGAGTGACAGTCACCAGTACGTCACCAGTTTGTTACAGGTGAGCAGCACTCTTGACTGGGAAGGGGATGCTCTTTTTATTGAAACTGAGGTACTATTACCAGTACAGTCTTTACAGATGACAGCATTCTCCTCCTTGGTAGCAAACATGATCATGAGCTTCAAGAAGACACAAATGAAGGTACAAACAAGTTGGCTGATTGGTTTCGCAGAAATAACCTAATAATCAACACAAAGAAAAGTGCCTTACTGAAGTGTCATCTAAGAAGCAGGCAAATCGAGCCAAAGATGAAAATTCATGGCAATAGAAACAAGATTTTCCAGCCTGTGGATACAGGGAAACTGAAAATGAAAGCACACATCAGCAAAAACAAGTAGAGAGCTGAAGCAGCATGTTATTCCGAGGCACACTCTTGTACAGCAGAAGCCTGGAGACTGTTCGCACTGTTTCATGGTGTAACGCAATACAGTCTCATATTCTGGGGAGTCTCTCCATGTAGCTCAGACATTCTCCTCACTCAGAACAGAGTTGTGAGAGTGAGGCATTATACGAAGCCAACAGGAACACACAGATTTCTCTCCAAATAACTTCTTGGCAGCGTTTAAATATTGGAAATGTGTAAGATTATTAAAAGTAGCATTACTAAATTATCAACAATGTGAATGTCTACAATAATGGTGCAAGACATAAAATAAAACTATGTTCAAACAATGTGAACATCTGTCTTCAAAAATTCACCCTTTAACCATTAAGTTTCTGTCCTTGTATCACAAAAATCTGCAAGCATTCACGCTTGATCATTGTCTCTACATTGTACCAGAATTTTTGGCCAATGTGTATTCAGAGAAACACAAAATCAAATGCAGACATAAATAAAGCTGAAATTGAATTGTGTTCGGAGCAAATGGACAATGGCAAAATTAAGGATATATACTCATATTTTGCAGTAATAGTTCCATGCGCTTTGCGAAGAATTCAAAAATCAGTGAGTTTAGGTCAAAAGTATAAGTAGGAGTATATAAAACAGACCTTTCATGAAAAAGCAATTCAAATAGTGGTACAACTTTTTCATTCCTCTGCTTGCAAACAGCATCATAAATGCATTTATCTTTTACAAGGAGATGCAAAACACTGACAAAAGGAAAAATGAGAAATATAACTTCTCCAAGTTGTATATAGAATTAGGAAATTCTCAGGGTTGCAACACAATCAAGATACAGAAGTTTTTTCTTTCTTAGGTCTGCACAGATTTAGTAGCAGGCATTTTGCCACAAAAACTCACCACCTATTGTGGAAAAACTGCAGCACCAGACATGTGCCTGCCAATGTAAGAAAGAACCACAAAGGAAAAGTGTTCTGAAAAGAAACGTCTTTGTGGTGTCCAAATTATGATGATGTTCTCTGTATGCCAGAGTGTTTCAAAACACACCACGTAGAAGCATATTATGTGCAAAATGTCCAGCATATCTCTTGATGCTTGTTAATTAAGGTTACTGTATGGCAGTAAGTACTGTAACTTATTGTTTCAAATATGTATTTATACAGGATCGTCAAAACAGTCTGAGATGTCTGTAAGGGTGTTGAAGGGTAGCTTGTGGTGAGAAATAACTTTAGAAAAAATTTTGAAATGTTGCACCATATCTGAGTTAATTAGCCACGAAATTAGTCAAGCAGGATGTTAAGCGTGCAAATTCATGCAGCCTGGCAGAGACAGTGTTGCCAAATGCGTTCTTCATTTGGTTTCTCTAAAACCAAACAAGGCAGCGATACAAAAATTAGACATGGGAAATTAGCAAGGATCAAACCTGAGCCAAAGGCTTAGCAGTCTTGTGCACTATCATCTACAATATGGGAACAATTCAGACTGACTGCATCTGGTAGGCCGCTTGAATTTGCACGTATATCAGCTTGACTGGCTAATTTCAATGCTAATTAACTCAGAAATGGCACAACATATCAATTTTTTCTTAACAACTGCTTCTCAGCAGACTGTTTCTGACCACCCTGAAAATGTACGCATGTATTAATGTTGTACACTGAGGCTGTTATTCCCCTGGGCAGCAATATCTGTGATTATGTCTGGTCAATGCTGTTAAGTTGGCAGTACGAGTGGTATCGCTGACTGATGAAAGTTTTAACTGTAACTTATGTTTAAAATAGAACAGGAAGCTGCTCAGTAACATGACTGATTAAAGTAGACTGTGTACGTATATATATATATATATATATATATTTCGTGAAATATATTCACAGGAACCAGTGCTGTGTGTGTAACTTTTTCTTAAAATGCTGAATGTTGAAAAAGTCTACATTCTCTGATATTTCTCAAGTTGGCACCAGTCAAGTGCTGACAACAGCATTGTTCTATTCATCAGCTTTGTACTGCTAGCAGTGATTACAGAAAGGGCTTTCATTACTCTGAGTTTAGTGGTTTTAAATTTGGGGATGCTAGGGACGGGAGGGGGGGGGGGGGGACTAAATGTAACTAGACATTGTATAGAAAACTATACTATATTTCAGACTTCGCATTCATGAACTTCAGTTCATCTAACATCATTTCATTGTCATGGTCACGGGAGTTTGCATTTGGGTGTCTGTGTGGTTGTGCATGTGAATGCATGTACTTTTACTAGAAAAGACCAAGAGGATGAAAAGCAGTGCAAATAATGTCTCCCATTACATGTTTCTACGCTCCACACATCAGTCTGCTGTAAGTGAGTACTTGGCTTCCCCTTATTTTATGTACTCTTTTACCTAATTTTTAATCTGAGAAGGTGAATACCAACTCTCTTTCATGAAGTTAAATGATAAACAAAAGTTCTTATCAGAAAATGGTTATTTGATATAATTTGGAGTGTCATGAAGTAGTTAAATATATTTTCAACAAACTTTGTAACAGATATGTTATGCGACATCATTAATTTTTAAGGTTCACATGAACTATTATAGTGCCATGAGCAAATGCCAAACTTACCATTCTCCTGAGCAAAACAGCTGGCTTCCAGGAAGGTAACTTCTCTTTCAGCATCAAGGTCCTTCTTATTTCCAACAAGCAAAATAACTATGTTTGGACTGGCAAGTGATCGTGCATCTGACAGCCAGTCTGCCAAAGCATTGAACGAATCACGATTTGTGATATCGTATACAAGAAGAGCACCAGCAGCACCACGGTAATAGCTCCTTGTAACTGATCTAGAAAGAGATACAGTTTGTTGGTTTCATATTTCAAAAGTAAAATGAAGCTGATTAACTTAAATACAGGGCGTTACAAAAAGGTACGGCCAAACTTTCAGGAAACATTCCTCACACACAAAGAAAGAAAATATGTTATGTGTACATGTGTCCGGAAACGCTTCATTTCCATGTTAGAGCTCATTTTATTACTTCTCTTCAAATCACATTAAGCATGGAATGGAAACACACAGCAACAGAACGTACTAGCGTGACTTCAAACACTTTGTTACAGGAAATGTTCAAAATGTCCTCCGTTAGCGAGAATACATGCATCCACCCTCCGTCGCACGGAATCCCTGATGCGCTGATGCAGCCCTGGAGAATGGCGTATTGTATCACAGCCGTCCACAATACGAGCACAAAGAGTCTCTACATTTGGTGCCGGGGTTGCGTAGACAAGAGCTTTCAAATGCCCCCATAAATGAAAGTGAAGAGGGTTGATGTCAGGAGAGCGTGGAGGCCATGGAATTGGTCCGCCTCTACCAATCCATTGGTCACCGAATCTGTTGTTGAGAAGCGTACGAACACTTTGACTGAAATTTGCAGGAGCTCCATCGTGCGTGAACCACATGTTGTGTCGTACTTGTAAAGGCACATGTTCTAGCAGCACAGGTAGAGTATCCCGTATGAAATCATGGCGGTGAATCGAGGAAGTACAGTACATACTGACAAAACTAAAATGAGCTCTAACATGGAAATTAAGCGTTTCCAGACACATGTCCACATAACATCTTTTCTTTATTTGTGTGTGAGGAATGTTTCCTGAAAGTTTGGCCGTACCTTTTTGTAACACCCTGTATAAGTACAGATTGAATTAGAACCGCTGAAATACAATGAGTGAAGTTAATATGAACGAAATTAAGGATGATGCACGAGGAATGTGATCTGCACATGGATGTCAGGATTGTGGCTAGGAGAGATGCTTCCAGTGGCTAGCTGTTAACAGGAGCCCAGATGTGTGAAGGTGAAAAAGAGTCCTGTGCAGGTGAGGACTAATTTAATGGGAGATAATTTATTCTCTTATGGAAGTTTTTGAGAGACAGAAGTGAGCGATTATTATGCACGAGAAAGAGTTTTAGATGGGAGTGTTGAAAAAAATGTTTTACTGTAGTTTCTGACACTACAACCACAAGTTCTCTGAAGTATTTTATGGGAATATCACCAGTGAGGGAATGGATTATATGGAGGACTGTGGCTTACCCTTCCATGTATACTAACTGAACTAAAATCACTGAAATGGAATGAATGAAGCCAATGGAGATTAAACTAATGAATACGCAATGGCATGAAATCCATTCCAAAAAGGATGAATGCCTCTAATGATTCCTTCCTATTACTTCTGAATACTGTAGTCAGATACTATCCCACACGATATGCAGAAATTGTACCACCGCGAATGGGCTTTAGAGCAGACTCAGGAATGTTAATATCTCAGGAACATTAACACCTCAAACAAATCTGTTCAACCAGTGACGCTATTTCCACATACCCTGTGAGAGAACCTCTTCTTATAGTTTACTTTTTGATCTTCTAAGAAATTGTCTTCAGATCTTACATTCCTTCATCTACAATAAGAATAAACAACTTAAATGTGATCGTGAATGTGTGAACTGAAACATGTTACAATATTATAGAGATCGCTGTTTTTCCTGGAACAATGTTCCAAATCATTTCTCTGCTTGAAGTATTTGGAAGTAATAGAAAGTAACATCTGTGTCACTGAAAATTCGAAATGGCATTATAGGTGTGCCTGGAACAACTAAATGGTTACAGCAACCACTTGAAATAAACGGCACAGCGACCACTTGAAATAAATGGCAGAGTCCTGGTCTGCCACAAATTTTTGGGTGTCATCACATATTGAATAAAATTTCTGAAATTTTTTCACTGATTCCATTTCACACAACTGAATCTTAATTATATTTCATTCCCTATTGACTCAGCCTGCGAAACAACTCTACTACCACCAATGTACATCTCATGTAAGGATCATGAAGACAACATAAGAGAACACAGGACTCCTGTGGAAGCATATAAACAGTTGTTCTATTTGTGAGTGGAAGAGGAATGGAGCTGGCTAGCAGTGGTACAATGTACCCTTGCCATCCTCCTATGATCACTTGTGGAATACATATGTAAATGTAGAATAAATGTTTACTATCAAACAGTTTATAGCAGCTAAGTAAGTCACTAGGTGGTGGAACATGTTGCTGAATACAATACTGATGACTGTTTCCTTAACAGTGTCTGTTGATCCTTCTTCAGCCAAATAGCTACTTTGAAACGCACACGATGGAGATGGAAGATAAAAACGGACAATCTGATGGCTTTCTAAGTGTAGACACGGAAAGAGAGCAGGTTACCTGACTCGCCGAGGCCAGCGTGAGGCAGCTTGAAGCAGCATGGAAAATTTCTCTCTCTCATCTAATGAGGCAGCACACAATGGCAGCCAGGTGGCAGCGCCAACTGGTGCAGAACCGTGCCTGCCGGCAAGCCAGAATGTATGAAACATTGTTTGCCAGCCATTGGTGCCACAGGTTGGTGATGCTCTGCACTAACAGAATCATGGTGTACACCCTGCAACATTTCTCAAACAATTTTACAGAAACTATTCAGGGTAAACAAATGATTTTCATGTTACTTATAGCTTTGTATGTCAGCTTCATGATGAAGTGTCTATTATTTCATTAATGATCATAATTATTGTGATTTTTCACATTTAAGTAAAACAATGAACAAATTCTAAAAGTTTGTAATGAAAGGTCACGATGATTTTGCATTAGGTGCATATTACATCATACATTGCTTTGTATAAAATTTAGCTAACATACCAAATTTTTCTTTAGAACTGGGAGGAGGTTTCTATCTCCAATACCAAGAAAATTTGTTATATGTAATACACTCAGTCTCAAGCACATGCGCCCGTTGTTTGGTTGGTTGGTTTAAAGGAGAGGGGGCAGGGACCAAACTGTGAGGTCATCGGTCCCTTGTTCCCAGTAAAATAATTACACAAGGGAAAGAAGAAAAGAAAGGAGACGTACAGCACAATAACAGGAGAATGGAAGAACCAAAAGAACGACAGAAGGACAACCAACACTACTATGGACAAAACAGGAAAAGAAAACCACAGAGAGACGCAAGAAACAGGTAGAAGGGATAAAAACAAGAGAGCAGATGACCATGGCTGGCCAACCACGAGAATAAAAAGGAAAAGCCAGCCACTCTGAGACACATTGAAACAGCCAGCCTAAAAGCATTAGAGTGGACAACACAAAGGGACAAAGGACATGCGCGAAAACTTATAAAACGTAAAACTAAATTAGCCAATGAGGCGTTGTCAGCTAAAATTAATGGCAACGAGTCTGGTAACTGAAGAGTTCGTCGCAGGGCGGACAAAGACGGACAGCTCAACAAGATATGGACCACTGTCAGCCGGGTGCCGCACCGACCTCAGTAGCCATGTGTCACCCAAGCGTGGCCAATGCAGAGCTGACAGAGATGCCCGCGTAGAGGATTTACACACATTCGTAGTCTCCTTAATGGCACGCAGTTTGTTGTGCATACTGAGGTAATGCCACTCCGTCTCTCAAAGCTGCAAAACCTAGCGGCATAGTACCGAATGTAAGTCAGTTGCAGAGAAGCTGATCTCCATCAGTTGCAGAGAAGCTGATCTCCATAAGCGGTTTCCACGTAGCCTGTTTGGCCAGCCTGATGGCAAGTTCAATGCCCGGGGTTCCGATGTGACCTGGGGTCCAGACAAACACCACTGAATGACTGGACTGTTCCAGGGCATAGATGGACTCCTGGAGAGTCGCTACCAAAGGATGACAAGGGTAGCACTGGTCACCAGCTTGTAGGCTGCTCAAGGAGTCAGTACACAGAAGAAACGACTCCCCAGGACATGAACGAATGTGCTCAGGAGCATGAGATATAGCCACCAGCTCGGCACTGAAAACACTACAGCCATCAGGGAAGAAATGCTGTTCAATATGTCCTCCACGGACATATGCGATGCCGATGTGATCATAAGTCATTGAGCCGTCAATGTAGTGTAAACCACTTCATGGCCTCGGTACATGTTAAGAATCGAGAGGAAATGGCAGCGGAGAGCTGCGGGGTTAAATGAATCGTTAGGGCCATGTGAAAGGTCCAGGCAAGGTCGCAACCTAGGTGTTGCTGATGCAGGAGATGAACCACCAATTGGTGGGAAAAGGAGACTGTAATTTGGATGTGCAGGAGAACTACAAATGTGTGCAACATTACTGGCCGGCAGTTGTGCACGCCTAAGCTGCAATGGAGGGACTCCGGTGTCCACCAGGACGCTGGTCACCAGACTTGTTCTAAAAGCTCCTGTCGCTAGGCGAATGCCACAGTGGTGCACTTTGTCAAGTAAACGCAATGCTGAGGGTGCCGCCGAACCATAAACCAGACTCCCATAGTGAAGGCGGGATTAAACAAGGGTTCTGTAGAGCTGCAGCAGCGTACAGTGATCTGCACCCCAGTTGGTGTTGCTCAGGCAGCGGAGGGCATTGAGGTGCTGCCAGCACTTCCACTTAATCTGACGAAGGTGAAGAAGCCAAATCAATCAGGCGTCGAAAACCAGTCCTAAGAATCAATATGTCTCCACTACAGTGAGTGGATCATCATTCAGGTAAAGTTCTGGTTCCGGATGAATGGTATGAAGCGAACAGAAGGGCATAACACACAACTTTGTGGCCGAAAACTGGAAACCATGGACTACAGCCCATGACTGCCCACTGTGGATGGCTCCCTGTAGGCGCTGCTCAGCAACATCACTACTGCTAGACCAGTACGAAATGCAGAAGTTGTCTGCATAGAGAGAAGGTGAGATGGACGGCCCTACAGCTGCTGCTACACCATTAATGGCTACTAAAAATAGAGATACACCAGAGCCTGCCAGACCCCATGCTCCTGGATATGGGGGGAACTATGAAAGGCACCCACTCGTATAATGTGGCAAGGATATTATGATGCCAGGTCGTGTCATATGCTTTTCGTAAATCAAAAAGATGGCATCCAGGTGTAGGCGTCTGGAAAAGGCTGTTTGAATGGCAGACTTGAGGGACACAAGATTGTCAGTGGTAGAGTGACCCTGGAGGAATCCACCCCAACATGGGGCAGTAGGCCACGAGACTCCAGGACCCAACCCAACCACCGACACACCATACATTCCAGCAATTTACAAAGAACGATGGTGAGGCTGATGGGCCAATAGGTATCCACATGAAGCAGGGTTTTACCAGGACTGAACACC
Source organism: Schistocerca nitens (assembly GCF_023898315.1). Lineage (NCBI taxonomy): Eukaryota > Metazoa > Arthropoda > Insecta > Orthoptera > Acrididae > Schistocerca > Schistocerca nitens. Next base: position 55,535,135 of record NC_064616.1, read on the forward strand.
GGAATGATGGTGCTCTCCCACCATTGTGATGCAAAGATGCCATCGCACCAGATCCAGTTGAAAATGAAGAGATGTCGCTTGTAGTCATATGTGAGATGTTTAATCATCTGACTGTGGATCCGATCTGGGACAGGAGCTGTGTCGGGGCAATGTGCAAAGCCCCTGAGGAGCTCCCACTCTGTAAATGGGGCATTAAGAGGATTTACTGTGGCGTGTAGTGAACGAGAGGACTTTCCCTTCCAGCTGCTGTCTGAGAGTGCGAAAGGCTGGGGGGTAATTCTCTGATGCACAGGCTCGAGCTCAGCAAAGTGCTCGGCAATCGCAATTGTGTCGGTAAATAATACACCATTTATATTAACACCAGAAACATCTATTGCGGTCTGGTACCCGAAAACAAGTTTGATCCTAGCCCAGACTTGGGAAGGTGACGTATGGCACCCAATGGGTGAGACGTATCTTTCCCAGCACACCTGCTTCCTTGTTTGATAAGTTGGCGAATGGGGGAATGGAACCATTTAAAGGCTATGAGGTGCTCCACGGAAGGGTGCCACACACTGCTGTAAAGCTCACCGACACTCCTTAATTGCTTCAGCGACTTCCAGCAACCACCAAGGGACTGCCTTTTGCTGGGGGCACCCTAAAGAGTGGGGGATCGCGTTTTCTGCCACAGAAACGATTGTTGTAGTCACCTGTTCAACCATCACATCTATGTTCCCGTATGGGGGAGATTCAACGGAGACGGCAGACGTGAAGTTTCTCAGTCCGCCTTGTTTAAAGCCCATCTGGGCAGGCATCCATGGGCCTGACGGGCAGTGACAGGAAGATGGGGAAGTGGTCACTACCACACAGGTTGCCATGTGCTCTCCAGTGGATATATGGGAGAAGTCCTGGGCTGTAAATTGATAAATGAATGGCCGAGTAACTACCATGAGCCACACTGAAACGTGTAGCGGCCCCAGTATTTAGGAGGCAGAGGTCAAACTTAGACAGTTACGTTTCAACATCTGTGCCTCGGCCAGCAAGCACGGTGCTACCCCAAAAGGGGTTATGGGCGTTAAAATCTCCCAAAAGTAGGAAAGGTTTAGGGAGTTGATCAATCAGTGCAGCTAACACATTCAGGGGTACTGCACCATCTGGAGGAAGATATACATTGCCGACAGTTATTTCCTGTGTCGTTCTTATTCCGACAGCCACAGCTTCAAGAGGGATTTGAAGGGGCACAGTTTCACTACAGACTGAGTTTAGGGCATAAATGCAAACTCTACCTGACACTCGATTATAGTCGGTACAGTTCCTGTAATATCCCTTATAGCCGCAAAGGGCAGGGGGTCCGCATTGCCGGGAATCAGGTTTCCTAGAGGGCAATGCAGAAAGCAGGTGGAAAGCTTAACAGTTGCCGTACCTCAGCCAGACGGTGGAAACACCGACTTATTGCCTGAGCAGTCTATATCCATTGTGTCTGAGGGTCTGGCGAGATTTAGGTTCTCAGCGGATGCCAGAATCTCCACCTCGCCGCTCTAAATTGGCACACAGCTCATCGTCCGACTGCAAAAGAAGGTCCCTGTGAAATATAATACCCTGGACCATGTTTAAGCTCTTATGGGGTGTGACGGTGACAAAAACATCGCCCAGCTTGTCACAAGCGAGTAATGCCTGTGACTGGGCAGAGGATGCTGTTTTGATCGAGACTGACCCAGATCTCATTTTGGACAAGCCCTCCATCTCCCCAAACTTGCCCTCTAAAATGCTCAATAAAAAACTGAGGCTTCATCGTCATGAAAGATTCCCCCATCAGCTCTCGAACATACAAGGTACCGGGGGTGAATAAGAGCTGACATTCCTCCCATGGTGTGGCCAGGGAGGGGAACGATTTGGAGTCGTACTTCTGTGCGTTGAATTGATGGGCATCTACCCCTTGGCACACGTGAGGAGTTAATGGCGCAGGCATCAGCAGAGTGATCCCTGTGTTGTCAGAAGGCTACAACCAAAGTGTACATGGCGGCACCACCACAACGGACTGGCTACTGTGCTGCATATCAGGTGCAACCATGAAAACAAGTCCATTATCATCAACAGCGTAGAAAACGATACTGCACAGTTGATGGAAAAATACGCACCCAGGAGGGTGACCTCGTCCAACAGTTGGAGAGTGAGCAGAAGTGCAGACCCACGTGGACAAGGATGCGATAGGTCTCGGCGCATGATTGACACAATGCACGTGTAAGGCGCCCTTCTCCAATTGGCTCGCTCTTAGGGAAAATTTTGAAAAATGGATGTCAAACCCTGCAGGGGACTATCACATGAAGGCCAATACATGAGAGATTCCTTTTAGTAACCTCTTACGATAGATAGGAGTACCTCGGGCCTATTCTAACCCCCGGACCTGCAGGGGGACATGCGCCAGTGATAAACCAGAATGAAATATTGATAACATCCCTCATATCTCACAAATGATCTGAGATATGGAAATTATAGCTCTCGTATGGTTCATGTGTGAGAGTTCATTATCTGTTGGCGTATTGAAGTAACTATAGATTTTTTCAATGAAATAATTTAATTTTTAAGGACCATCGATAGCTGGTGAAACATAAGTGAAGAAATTACACGTTTATTTTTACACCAAGGATGTGCTTTTTCATAAGCTGTTGACCTGGTATGGCCTTAGTTCCTCACTCAATAAACCGCTGTTTCAGGATTCTGCCACAATTGCATCTGCACTAGCATGTCAGCGAGGTGGTGGTGTGTAAACTCCACTGTATTTTGGCTCAAGAAGTAAATTTTAACATGCCAACAAGAAAAATGTAGGTTTTTAGTCCAAACTCACTACTGATGACATCACTCAGAAGGAGAAAACTGGTAAGAAGTCTGGGACAATTAAATCACTTCTGTTGCAATTTCAGTGGAATCCTGTAGCCCGGTGTGTTTTTTGTAATGAACAGCTGGTGCGGAAACTCAAAGAATTTTCTTTCTGCACTTCAATGATCTGAGAAATAAGAGAATAACAAAATTCACATCAAATAGCACACCATTGTTGTTACGGTGTAAAGTGAAGCACCGGCTCACCAGTCGGGAAAAATAGAGCAGAAAGGGCTGTGAAGAAGACTTCAGCCAACTGCACGCTGATTGACACCTCTCCAGGACAACAACGCGATAGCAGCGACTTCTATGAGAAGAGAACATACGCACCGTGCCTGACTGGCCATGCCTCAGTTCTACAGCAGCGTCAAGACTTGCAACTAGGACAGAAGCGTCAAAGCTCATTACTTTGCTCGTACATTTTATGTAGCGTAAACTTGGAATTATTATACTGTAGAGATTTCTTATTTTGTTTGTCGCCCTTTGCTTGCAACAAATCTGTTTAAAACTTAGGGAAGTATTGTATTTTTTTTCTTTTGCAATAAAATTCGTGAATACAATTTTTTTGAAAGTTGTCTTGATCTGGGAAAGCAGGTTTCCTGGACACCCCATATTCGATAAGGAGGCAGTATTCAACAACTGTTTTGATCCTATGAGTAAAGGATTAAACATATTCACCTTAAATATCTTTTAGTTAATCAAAGATACTGATAATCTATTTTCCGCTTGACAAGTAGTGAACAGGATTCTACAGGTCATGAGAGTGACCACAACTTCAGAGTTATAAATGTATTATATTAACAAAAACTACTATTCCAGAGCCAAAAGGAGAATAGTTATATTCATAAGACATGGTTAATTTCTTTTATGAGCCATGTGCAACTACTCACCAACATGAGAATAGATAATATCCTTAACATATCAAAAGATATTTGAGATGAAACAGCTCAGCAATCACTTTTAATGGGGATAAGAACAAAAAGATTGTGCACCATGTACTGTGAATTCTTTTCATTTTTCTCAGAGCACGGATGTGTAGAAAGAAAATACCTTGATAAATTTCAGTACCAGCTGCTCATTGTTAAAAACGCACTAGGTTACAAACATCTGAAAATCCAACAAAAGCAGTGATTTGTTTTTGCCTGACTTGTTAACCTTTTTTACTTAAGGGAAGTGGCATTAGTGGTCAATTTTGAGTAACACCTACATTTTTATTTTCTTGCTGCCATGTTACAATTTTCTCATTTTGCCAAAACACAGCAGTGTTTACAAATATTCATCACACTAGCAATCTGATGTAGTTTAAATTGGGACAAAAGTGGCCACCACAGCAATTTTTGTTTCACCAGCTATCAATAGCCCTTAAAAATCACATTGTTTAATTGAAAAAAATCTATAGTTATTTGAATAATGAGGCAGATAACGAAATTTTAGAAAAATACTCTCCTCTTTGTATACTATCGTTTTCCACAATTTTGTTTCAATACCTCAAACATTATGTGATACAAGGGATGTTATGAATATTTTATTCTGGCTTTATCACTGGTGTGTGCACGTGCACTCTAAACTGAGTGCGTGACAAAAATCAATTATCTCAATATTGGAGACAGACACCTCGTCCCAAGTCTAAAGAAATATTTTCAATGTGTCAGCTAAATTTCATATGCAGCAACATATGATGTAATATGCACCAAGTGCAAAATTATAGCAATCCCTATTTTTCATTGTAAACTTTTAGAATTTCATGCAGTGTCTTACTTAAATGGGAAATATCACAATAACTACAACCATTAATGAAATGATGGGCACTTCACCATGAAGCCAAATATAAAGCTGTAAGTAACATAAAAATTATTTTTTACCAAATAGTTTCTGTAAAATTGTGTAAGAGAGACTGCAGAGCTACCTGAATATGTGCACCTTTCTACTCGTAATGGCAATGCTGCACTTTGACTCTCAGGCTAACCAGCCTTCTCTGTGTACAACCGTAGGAGTGTATAACTGCACTCGACAGAGCAGCGAGTCAGCATGCAGACTACTGACTTACTTTGTGTTCTTGCACTAACACCTAAATTCAAGGAACCCATTTGTCATGATGATCTGTTTTATCCCGTACTACACACTCATCCCTTTTCTACTCTTCCAATTTTTCCTCTTTCTTGTTTTCCTCTTTGCCTTTCCTTTCACCCTTCACCAATTTTTTTCCTTTCTTGCTATCAGTCATCCTTCCACAAGAGAACAGTCATGGGAAGTGAATACCAGAATCAGCACAGGACTCCCAGCATGTAACAAGTATTTATAAGACAAGTGCAGGGCTCTGTGGTTTCACCTGTGTTTAGGCTCTCTGGGGAAAGAGTTTGATACAGAAAATCATGGGAGGGGGGACGGTCAGACGAGCAGCAGTAACAGTTTAGCTCATAACCTCAACTACACAACTGAGGACGATGTCAAGCAGATTACTGAGAATGCTCTGCATCCTCATGTGAAGCAGAGAGAGAGAGAGAGAGAGAGAGAGAGAGAGAGAGAGAGAGAGAGAGAGAGAGAGATGCCAAACTTTTGATGATGTGTTCTGTTGAATGTGTAACAACAACATGTGCGTGTGAGTGACCCGTTACCTCTCAAGGTTAGTCCAAACACTGCAGCACAGACTGCAGCTGAATGTTACTTGCATTACTAATTTGCTGAAGCATTCAGAATAATATTCAAACAAATGAAAATGACTTATAAGGAAGTATTGGTAGAGGTAAATGCGCACACACAAAATTAAATGCTATGTGTGAAGTTTTTAAGCATCAAGATGGATAAGAAACTGAAATAGCACCAGTAAGTAGGTAAGTTAACCAAGAAACTTGGTTATGTCTGCTTTACACTTAGAAATCTCTCCGATCATGTTGACTCGCAGATGGGATTTGCTAGCACACTTTCACGCAATACTATGTGATGGCATAATGTCCTGAAGTGATGCAGCTAAAGTAAAAAAGCAGTATGTACACTACAGAAGTGTGTAATTAGAATATTGTTTAAAGTTGATAACCGAACATCTTGCAGAAGCCTTTACAAAGCTGTTGGGATTCTTACATTCATGTGTTAATGCACTTACTCCCCAACGGTCAACTGTATTTGTGGTTAATAACATGATAATTTATCATGAACTATGAAAATCACAGCCACAATACTAGAAGTGAAATTAATTTCCACTTAGATTGTGTGTACCCGTAATGTTCAGAATGGTGTTTAAATTCTGTGGCAAGTAGACAGGAAATTACAAATCACCAGAAAACCAAAATCGAGTAAAAGAGTATCTTATTAATAACTTGTATGACTTATTAGTATATTTGTACCTGAGATTGCAAATTCCAGCTAATACTAACATTCGTATTATACAGATTTTTAAATTATCCAGTATATAGACTGTCTGTAAACAGTAACGTCACATAACTCCTTAGCATGAAGTAGTAGATGAAACACCAAGTGAGTAATGCAAGAGGACGTAACTTGAAGTTGTTTACTTGTTCCACAACCCTGAAGGCTTTGCTTCATTATGGGATTTGTGCACGAATTAACTAACTGTAAAGACACTTGCCCTCCTCCTGTCTTGCACACTGTCATCATTTCACTGTGCTTCTCTAGCCAATATTCTCCTTGTAGACATGCTACCTCAAACCACCTGGTTTTTATATTCTCATATTACTGGTTTAGGAAAACCTCAGAAATACTTCTCTTTTGACGACGTACCATCCAGATCATCAGTTATACATTTAGATTTAGATTTTTATGCATAGTTCAATGAAAGGTAATATTTCTCTTGCGTGGTGAATTTTTTTCTTCTTCAGTTAAATAATTTAATTTTAATTACAAAGGAGTGGCAATAGTCTCACAAAGTCCCACGTGTAAAAATTAAACTGAAAATAATTTTTGTTTCAATTAGGTTCAACTTTCCACAAATATGATCACTGAGGAAGATGGTAGAAACGTGAGAGAGACAACCAATTTCCCACGCATTCTTAGAATAGTATGGAAGTTGTATTTCAATGTAGAATCCTGTTAACTTTGGATTGCGTTACAAACTATCTGCCATAAAAAATTAGTAGCTCCGATGTTACGGCATTTTTACACATAAATAATGGAATAAAATACATTACGAATAATATTTATTTCTACTGTTGAGGATATATACTATGCAAACAACCCTCAGTAAAAACAGTTAGTGTTACTGAAATATTCTTAGAGTATTGTACAATACCTGATTTACAGAAACTAGACAAGGAGAGCTAGAAAACTGAAGTACTGTTACAAAAATAATACTTAAATGCTATGTTTGTGCAGCAATTCAGATAATTATTTCACCTGAATCTTTCTTGACCTGCAGTGTCCCATATTTGTAGCTTCACAGATTTTCCTCCAACATTCACTATTTTAGATCCAAACTCAACACCGATCGTGTGACTACTTTCATCCTTAACTGAAACAAATTTTATAATTATATTCTGAAACAGAAATTAAATCTCAAACATTTCTGTATGTGATGTTTATTGCAGTCACACTATAGTAACACTTGTATTTGTTTACTGATTTTTTAAAGACACTCTGAAAGGGGAGATCATGAAATATATGATTTAGACAGTCCAACCAGAAACAATTTCCATAGTTTCCCCGAATAAGAAAACTGAAATAAACACTTCTTTTTGCAGGAAATATCATAAGAGGAAAAAGAATGTGGTATGCATTGGTAATCAGAAAATTTTTGTAAGTGTACATGGTACTCTGGGCCAAAGATTAAACAGCACTGTTTCAATGTTTATATTTTCTGTTCTTAGTAGTCAAACAGTGCTTCAACTAGGAAATTGGCTACCATTAATAATCACCACTGAAATCATGAACAGACTGCTACCTCCTTTTTCAAGAATACTTTTACAATTATCACTATCCACTTCCACTGGAAATGATGTCAATAGTGAACACTTATCATGCAGCAGCAGTAACAAAACAGATATATAAGTTGCTGGATTTACTTTTACTCAAATTGTTATTGAAATAAAATTCATCACTGTAGGTGTAGGAATTATTAGTTCCACAAGGACTTAAAATGACACTACAGTGCAATTATAACAACCTGCAACTTTGGACGTTACAGCCTGGTGGACAGGACAGGAAGTTATTGCTGACAGAACACCAACAATGACCCAGCATCCCCAACTGACAAATCAGGAAGTTATGCACACGCTACACTGGGGTGACTAAAGTCATGGGATATCTCCTAACATCTTGCCTGACTTCCTTTTGCCTGGCGTAATGCACCAACTCGACATGGCATGTACTCAACAAGTTGTTGGAAGACCCCTGCAGAAATATTGAGCCATGCTGCCTCTGTTGCCATCCATAATCATAAAAGTACTGCTGGCACAGAATTTTGTGCAGGAACTGACCTCTTGATTATGTGTCATAAATGTTCAATGGGGTTTGTGTCTGGGTGGCCAAATCACTCACTCGAATTGGCCAGAATGTTCTGACATGCTGCTCTCTCACCCTTAAAAATTCCATTGTTGTTTGGGAACACAAAGTCATGAATGGCTGCAAATGGTCTCCAAGTAGCCAAACATAACCATTTCCGATCAATGATAGGTTCACTTGGACCAGAGGCCACAGTCCAATCCATATAAACACAGTCCACACCATTATAGAACCACCACCCGCTTGCACAGTGCCTCGTTGACAACTTGGATCCACGGCCTCGTGGGAATTGTGCCACACCTGACCCCTACCATCAGCTCTTACCAACTGAAATTGGGACTCATCTGATCAGCTCACAGTTTTGCAGTCATCTAGTGTCCAACTGATATGGTCACAAGCCCAGGAGAGGTGCTGCAGGCGATGTAGTGCTGTTAGCAAAAGGCATTTGCTTCGGTCATCTGCTGCCACAGCCTATTAACGCCAAATTTTCCCACACTGCCCTAACTGATAGGTTCATCATAGGTCACACACTGTATTCTGTGGTTACTTTATGCAGCATTTTCTTTTTTTCCTGTCAGCACTGATGACTCTACACAAACACTGCTGCCCTTGGTTATCAAGTGAAGGCCGTCGACCACTTTGTTGTCCACAGTAAGAGGTAATGCCTGAAATGTGGTATTCTCGGCACACCTTGGAATACTAAACTTCCCAACAACTGCCTAGCTCCAACTACCATTCCATGTTCAAAGTCTGTCAATTCCCACTGTGTGGCCATAATCATGCCAGAAACCTTTTCACATGAATCACCCAAGTGCAAATGACAACTCTGTCCATGCTCCCCTTTTATACCTTGTGTGCGCGATACTACAGTCATCTGTATATGTGCATATCAATGTTCCATCATTTGTCACTTCAGTGTATTGCACGCCACTATTACACAGTACTATGTAGGGTTGAGTATCTGGTGCTTTCATGCTCCTCAGCTCTCGTGAAATGTACCATATTGTGAATTCATCAGCTGTTGCTGTGACCTAGTGTTTTTATATTAGCACTGTGTGGTGTGCGTACTGTAAGACCTTCAGTACACACACCATCAGATTATTTGACTTGTCGCTCTAACGAAGTAGGCGAGTGTCAGCAATAGGTCTCATGGTCTTATCGTGGCGTGTTTATCTTCTGCCGTTAGGTCAGATGATAGAAATGCCACTTGCACGCTTAGAGTAGCAGATTGACGGTGACCAACTTTAAACAGAACTTGATTAATTTTCATACACATTTATTAAAATAATAACAATCATAAACCTTACTTAACTTGATTCTGGATGCTATTTACAATTGACAATCTGAAGTTCCTTTGGTCTTGGTACGTTAATCTTATTCTCACATATCTCTGATACTTGACAAAATGTCTATACATTTATCTTCATGGCTATGTACAGGAATATGATAATCTTATTAGGTGCAGACTGAAACTTGGCTACAGACTAATGCAGACTGACTACTCTGAGGTCTGTACAGTCATTATAATACCTCGCGCGTTCAGGTATCACTGCGTGAGTGTGATCCGAGATGAGAAAAGGTTCTACGTTAGCAGCAATCTCATTGGCTGCGTGACATATTAATACGCGGATTGGCGGAAGCAGAATTTAGTTCGTCTCTAAGACAGTGCCATCTTGTAATGCGAAGACGGACGAGTGCTGCACCTGCCCTGTTGTGCTTAGCGGGGCACGCTCTAGTGGAAAAGTTGTGTACGCACTGACTACGCAGAACTATGTACACAATACACTGTTTTAACAGTAATTTTGTCAAGTCCCAACACCAAGTTTTGTCATAAAAAAGATTATCTGAGAACACATTTGCCAGCTTCTACAGGTATTGAGGGGAGTCCCTTTCCACAGAAAAGGGTGTGAATTTGTGTGCTCTTAGACTGAGCACTGCCAACTGGAATACAACAGTGGGGTGTTCAATGTTAGAAGTTACAAGAGTACTGGACAGAACAGCAACTGGACATAACATTCGTAACTCCACAATGCTGAGAAGAGGAAATAATCAGGAAAGGAAGAAAGACGAGAATGATGAAGCATCATCAGACCATTCTCTCCTGGAAGCACAGAAAAACAAAGAAAAGGATAAAACAGGTGGGTAACCAAGAGGAACACATTCAGTACAATGCAACATGAAGACATGTATAGAATCATCATCATCGCAAGGAGTACCCTATGTTAAACAAACTTCTTTTTAGCCTCAAAGAAACATAGTTGTTTAATGAGATTAAACTTGTCTCTTCAAAAGTGTCTTCACTGGCTTGGTTCTTAGAATAAAAAGATTACCATCAAGAAAACTGACAGACAGGCCTGGTGATACCTGTATCTGCATGCTGTGAGGAGCATTCTGTTCAAAGACATCGTGTATCTTGACAGAAAGCACAGCAAAAGCAACGACCAAAGCACTGTTAGGAAAGCATGGCATGATAATTGGGCTTTACGCTACCTCAGCTCATGGCTTCATTCCAAACTGTTTATTAAGGTTCTATTCTGGGAAATGAAATGAGTATTGTGAGAAAATGAATACCACAGTCTTTTACGGACTGGCTTTTTCATTTTCTGTTCCAAAATATCCCCCCCTCCAGCATCAATGATGGGGTATTTTGTGGTTAGGGCAACCACAGTTTAGTCTATACATTATTACTGTAAAGAAATTTTCAAAAATTCTGCAGAATAATCTTAAAGATTCGTTTGAAAAAAATTGTGAAAACGAATGAAATTTATTCATGGTCACATTAGTTGTATACGGGATCTTTTATTAGGCAATGCACCATTATGGGAGCATATTCAGGTGAGAATCTGTGCTGGCCGCAGTGGCCGAGCAGTTCTAGGTGCTTCAGTCCGGAACCACGCGGCTGCTATGGTCGCAGGTTCAAATCCTGCTTTGGGCATGGATGTGTGTGATGTCCTTAGGTTAGTTAGGTTTAAGTAGTTCTAAGTCTAGGGGACTGATGACCTCAGATGTTAAGTCCCATAGTACTTAGAGTCATTTGAACCATTTTGGAGAATCTGTATTGACTATTTCTTTTAAATGAAAGGAAATAGGTACAGGTTTTTACTCACAGATTTTTTCTTCATAAGCCTAGAGAGAATGTACGATGTGCCAATGTTCGAGTTGTGAACAGATTAATTGCATTAGCTCTTAAAAGGTGGATCACTGAGTGGCTAAACTCTGAATTTATAGGATCACTGAATGGCTAAACTCTGAATTTATACACCATAATGCGAATGGTGAAAGTGTCAATAATCACACTCAAATAAAATACCTTGGAAACATGAGCAAATCCCTGCAAAGTAGAATATACGGGACAGAAACAGTGGTAATTGATACTCCTGCTCCAATAAAATGCTTATGGAATGAGAAATAGTAGTAACAGACATTGTATAGTGAAAGATATCACTGATTCAAGGTCTAAAAAGTTGACTCATTATTAAACGTAGCCCTAGTGAAAGAGGATTGCAGCTAGCACATACGAGATCTCCGCCAGGTGGATACAAACAGTTTACATAAATGATCTACAGACAAAAATGAACTGGAATTTTTTTAAACCGACTGTAGTCCAGCATAAACAGAAAGAAAATGGGGCAGCAAGAGAACACATGTTAACCAGGAAGAATTGATAAGAAAAAACTTTTCAGAAAGTTACCAATTTAACTGTGCTAAACCTCTCAGCACACGGAACATGTTAGCTAATACCGATGTGGCGCTCTACGAATTTTATGACATAACTTCCTGCTATTTCTTGTTGAGGAGCCATTTTGTTATGTGAAACACAAAATAAGTTCTGCAATAGTTTGCCAACATAAAGTAGAACCAACAGGAAGCAAGAACGCTCCCAACACCACAAGCAGAAAGCAAGATGCCATACTGTACTTGCCATATTGAGTAGATGCCCATATTCGCTCGGTATTACGTTATATGTTACTCCCTATAAATATGTGCTGTTTCTAACCAACAGCACTTTGAATGTCACTAGAATGAGTGATTATTGGTACAATTTGCTGTATTAAAATGACTGGAAAGGTCATGTAGATGGTTAAAGGACTTTCATATTTAGTTATTTTCGCTTTGTAACTCGTGTATCATGACCCACTGAAGACTCATTAAAACTTGTTGTTCTTTAAAGATTTGTTATAATTAAATGTCAATGACATTTCAATGATCACAGCATGTAGAAAACAGTTATAAAATTCGAGGTCACTGAAAGCTGAGTTTCACCGTAGTGTACTTGGTTGAGGCATCACTGCACGGAACCGATGGTGGAACAGTACAGGGTTCACATCATCCTGTATACAATCCCCCCTCTTCACATTTTCTAAAAGGTTGTGGGACATTCCTATGAAATTAATAGAAATGATTTGTGTAATATTTGATGTTATGTACGTGTAAGGGCACACACTGTCAGGCACGAGTTCGTTCGATTTGGTGAACTTTTATAAGCTGATATCCTTACCGAATAGATATATATCTTTTATTTTTGTCTATTCACAGATATTTAAGTTTTTATTTATATATGTTACAGACAGAACAACATAACTAGCATGTTGTCAAGAAAGGAAATGTGTGTTTTAATAGAGCTAACATCGGAATTCTACATATGTTGATTATCATTAACAAACTGCATAGTTTGTGAGCCAAATAAAGCTGACAACTGCTGTTGGACTTCACAAAACGATGTTAACCAGTTTGTTCCCTGTGCCGATGGCACTGTTGTCTCATGACACTGGATATCGTGTTTGCAAGCATGTCAACGTTAGCTGCCTCATCCCCTGTGACAACAGCTTTATCTTAAAGCTGTTGTCACAGGGGATGAGGCAGCTAACGTTGATGTGATGAAGGAGCTATGAAAGTTTAAAGTGGTCATATAATGATAGGTTCTTGCATCAGGCTATTGAGAGTCCATCTTGTATGGTATCCATTACAGTGAGTTATTGTGACAGTCACGTGGTAGAAGAGGTCACAGAGAGGTACTAATATGAACTGAACACATGCTGAGCAGGCATAACGTGACACAGCACACAGAACAGAATGCCATTTACTCTGTGAATAACTGAAAACTGAGAATCATATTACAGGATTAAATTATAATACACAAAGCAAAAACACTGTGGTGATTGAATGAATTTGAAAGTATAAACAGTATGAACTTTTAAAAAAAATTTTTTTTTTGAAAAATATTCATTGTTTCTATATTAAGCAGGCTTTAAAACATCAATACATATCTGGTATGCAAGATCTGAAGATGGCCAATTTCTGGGAGTTTGGGCAATCAAAATTAGTCAAAATACTATGGTGTTTCAACTCAGTTTGGTTTATCAAGGTGTGGGTGGGTGACTGCTTCAAAGATCTCAATCTGCACTTCTAAAATGTTTAAAGTGTTCCCTTTGTTTTCTTTAAATGTTGTAGTAGTTGCATATTCAGTCCAAAGACAGCTTTGATGCAGCTCACCATGCTACTCTATCCTGTGCAAGCCTCATCTCCGAGTGACTACTGTAACCTACATCCTTCTGAATCTGCTTACTGTATTCATCTCTCGGTCTCTCTGCACGATTCCCCCCCCCCCCCCCGCCCCCTCCCTCCACCGCACTTCCATCCAGAACTAAATTGGTGATCCCTTGATGCCTTAGAGTGTGTCCTTCCAACCAATCCCTTCTTCTAGTCAGGTTGAACCACAAATTTCTCATCTCCCCAATTCTATTCAGTTTCTTCTCATTTGTTATGTGATCTACCCATCTAATCTTCAGCATTCTTCTGTAGCACCACATTTCAAAAGCTTCTTTTCTTCTCTTGTCTAAACTATTTGTCGTGTATGTTTCACTTCCACACATGGCTACACTCCACACAAATACTTTCAGAAAGGACTTCCTGAGATCTAAATCTATACTCAATGTTAACAAATTTCTCATCTCCAGAAACGCATTTCATTATCCTCATTTTGCTTTTGTTGGTGTTCATCTTACATCCTCTTTACGTAAAACTTTTAAATTATTCTCCATACCAGAAATTGTGTGTGCTGTTTTGTGGAAACGCAAAGCAATGGCAGACTTTGGAGTTGGCCAAACTGTGACATACCGTGTCATGTATCAGCTTATAGTTACTGGGTGCCAGTGGCCATGGCAAAAAATTGGTCATAAATATGGGTGGGTACAGCACTATCTACTTCCAATAATGTGGTTGACACATACATTTGGTTTCACAGGTTTTATTTCTATAACTGTCAGGCACCCCTCACTGAATTAGTTATGGACAGTCCATCTCTTAATTAAGTAATTAAGTCTCCTTTGCTAGATACACACATTCTGCACCTTCTAATTATATTATGATAGATAGTCAATGTGCAGTATAGCATAACTAACCTACAACAGTCTGACACACATTAAACGATACATGTGGCACTTATGTAAAAAAAAAAAGTTAATCAGCAATCATTGTTAATTGTCTTCCTTCACAGTCCATTTACTTATTCACAAAACTAAATCATTGCACCATTAAATCTTGGAACAGACTGACTTTAAAATGCCTTCAGGCTCAGTGCTTATATAGCGTAAAAAATGACTACTAAAGTTTCAGATTGGTAAATACATAATTTTGATAATTTACAATCTGAATTTTACATCTCAAATTAATTGAATAGGGCAGAAAAACTGGTTTTGGTCTGAACATCATGTTACAATAAGAGTTTCGACTAAAATAAGCCTTCTTGATGACGAAAACTGCAAAAATAGCTAAATAAACAGTACCATACATAAAAGTGTTAATTATCCAGAAACCAATTAAGTGCTGATGTTCCTACCATGCTTTGAAAATCAGCTACATGAATACTTTAATGATTTCTATGGGTTTTTTCCTAACTTTATTAGCAATATAGTAATTCATCTGTTTACATGCAAACAATGCAACTAGAATAAGAAATAATTACTGTTCATTAACTGAACTGATCTTTAGCAAAACTAGTTACTTGAAATGGTCCAAATTAATTAAGAACTTATTGTGACTAATGTCTAGTCTTACACTCTGAATTACAGAATGGTGGCTTTATCTTACGGAACATCTCTTACTAAGACTAGTGATAATTAAAAGAAAAAAAAAAATCATTTAAGGATGCAAACAGCAAAACAAAATTGGAATGGATCCCAGCTTGCTTTCCTACAAAACTTAAATACTCTTTACAGTACACATTTAAACTATGCCCAGTTTGTGCAATATGCTTATGTGGACAGTTGCCGCACGTAGGTCAGTAGACTCTTGTCCCCTAGAGCTGGTTAAAATTTGAATGTTCTTTGTGTCTGTATCTGGTCACTACATTTTTAGGAATTAAAAAAGACCGAACAATACTTTTCCCATTAAGTTGCTTTCCCATCTACTCCGATAATTTACCAAAGTATGGAATTTTACATCTCCTAAGGGACCAAACTGCTGAGGTCATCAGTCCCTCGACTTTTTTTTTTTTTTTTTCATCAGTCTACTGACTGGTTTGATGCGGGCCGCCACGAATTCCTTTCCTGTGCTAACCTCTTCATCTCAGAGTAGCACTTGCAACCTACGTCCTCAATTATTTGCTTGACGTATTCCAATCTCTGTCTTCCTATACAGTTTTTGCCCTCTACAGCTCCCTCTAGTACCATGGAAGTCATTCCCTCATGTCTTAGCAGATGTCCTATCATCCTGTCCCTTCTCCTTATCAGTGTTTTCCACATATTCCTTTCCTCTCCAATTCTGCGTAGAACCTCCTCATTCCTTACCTTATCAGTCCACCTAATTTTCAACATTCGTCTATAGCACCACATCTCAAATGCTTCAATTCTCTTCTGTTCCGGTTTTCCCACAGTCCATGTTTCACTACCATACAATGCTGTACTCCAGACATACATCCTCAGAAATTTCTTCCTCAAATTAAGGCCGGTATTTGATATTAGTAGACTGCTCTTGGCCAGAAATGCCTTTTTTGCCATAGCGAGTCTGCTTTTGATGTCCTCCTTGCTCCGTCCGTCATTGGTTATTTTACTGCCTAGGTAGCAGAATTCCTTAACTTCATTGACTTCGTGACCATCAATCCTGATGTTAAGTTTCTCGCTGTTCTCATTTCTACTACTTCTCATTACCTTCGTCTTTCTCCAATTTACTCTCAAACCATACTGTGTACTCATTAGATTGTTCATTCCGTTCAGCAGATCATTTAATTCTTCTTCACTTTCACTCAGGATAGCAATGTCATCAGCGAATCGTATCATTGATATCCTTTCACCTTGTATTTTAATTCCACTCCTGAACCTTTCTTTTATTTCCATCACTGCTTCCTCGATGTACAGATTGAAGAGTAGGGGCGAAAGGCTACAGCCTTGTCTTACACCCTTCTTAATACGAGCACTTCGTTCTTGATCGTCCACCCTTATTATTCCCTCTTGGTTGTTGTACATATTGTATATGACCCGTCTCTCCCTATAGCTTACCCCTACTTTTTTCAGAATCTCAAACAGCTTGCACCATTTTATATTGTCGAACGCTTTTTCCAGGTAGACAAATCCTATGAAAGTGTCTTGATTTTTCTTTAGCCTTGCTTCCATTATTAGCCGTAACGTCAGAATTGCCTCTCTCGTCCCTTTACTTTTCCTAAAGCCAAACTGATCGTCACCTAGTGCATTCTCAATTTTCTTTTTCATTCTTCTGTATATTATTCTTGTAAGCAGCTTCGATGCATGAGCTGTTAAGCTGATTGTGCGATAATTCTTGCACTTGTCAGCTCTTGCCGTCTTCGGAATTGTGTGGATGATGCTTTTCCGAAAGTCAGATGGTATGTCGCCAGACTCATATATTCTACACACCAACGTGAATAGTCATTTTGTTGCCACTTCCCCCAATGATTTTAGAAATTCTGATGGATTGTTATCCATCCCTTCTGCCTTATTTGACCGTAAGTCCTCCAAAGCTCTTTTAAATTCCGATTCTAATACTGGATCCCCTATCTCTTCTAAATCTACTCCTGTTTCTTCTTCTATCACATAAGACAAATCTTCACCCTCATAGAGGCTTTCAATGTATTCTTTCCACCTATCTGCTCTCTCCTCTGCATTTAACAGTGGAATTCCCGTTGCACTCTTAATGTTACCACCGTTGCTTTTAATGTCACCAAAGGCTGTTTTGACTTTCCTGTATGCTGAGTGTGTCCTTCCGACAATCATATCTTTTTCGATGTCTTCACATTTTTCCTGCAGCCATTTCGTCTTAGCTTCCCTGCACTTCCTATTTATTTCATTCCTCAGCGACTTGTATTTCTGTATTCCTGATTTTCCCGGAACATGTTTGTACTTCCTCCTTTCATCATCAACTTACACACTACTTAAAATACCTTATGCTAAGAACAACACACACACCCATGCCCGATGGAGTACTCGGACCTCCGGCAGGAGGGGCTGCGTAATCTGTGACATTGTGCCTCAAACTGCGCAGCCACTCTGTGCGGCTGTAACATAGTTGAGGACAAATTGGCGATTCCTTGTGAAGTGGCAGGATGGGTAGATTTCCTTTTTTTCTTTTCTTTTTTTTTTCTCTCTCCATATTAATCTTGTTAACATAGTTCGCACTGTAGCCACTTGAAAAGGCAACATATTGGATGACTTGGTATTCCCGTTTAAAGGCTTCCTGCAAAAGCACTACGCTATTGAGTTGGTACAAGAGCAACCCAAATGTGGCCTTTTTATATTTCCCCAGATGATTAGATGTCTGGTGCAGTGTGTTGTTAGTGAATGGTTTGCAGACAGTATCATAAAGGAAGTCCTTTAAGGTAATGAATAAACTGAGGTATGAGAGCATACCCTCCACATTATGTGCAACGGTAAATTGAATATTTTCCTGATAGGAACATAACTGGTTAACAAAAGTGTCACAATTCACATATGAACCATTATACAACATAAAAGCATCACCTACATAACGCTACCATGCCATAATCTTTTCTGTACACAGAGGGGACAGTTGTACATAGCCACATTCGACGTCAGTCATATAAATATTATCGAGACAGTATGCCAGGGTTAAGTGTAAAGTGAGTCCCTTATCCCTTTCTTAGAGAAAAGATGGATTTCCAAATTTGAAAAAATTATGCTTTAAGACTAGGTCAGGCAGTTGTAACACCTCATCTACGAGGGTAATCCCTAAAGTAAGGTCTCCTATTTTTTTTATAAGTGCAGAACTCTGTCTGTGTGGCAGTTGGTCACACTGTTATGAAGAGTGCTTCACGCACTGTGTGTAAACACGTGAACGTCGTGCTGAGGCGCTCAGTCTTGGATTGGCAGTCGTTAAGAATGGAGCTCTCATTGGATGTTGCTGCCAAGTGCGAATTGCGCGCAGTTATTTGGTTTTTGAATGCAAAGGGCACTGCGCCGATTGAAATCCATTACCAATTGATGGAAGTGTATGGTGAGTCGTGCATGGATGTCAAAAATGTTTGTAAGTGGTGTAGAGAGTTTGCAGCTGGTCGGACCGAAATTCATGACAAACAAAGGTGCAGGAGACCACCAATTTCTGAGGAGACAGTGTTGAAAGTTAAGCAAATCATGCATGAAGATCAGCAGATCACCCTGGATGATCTCTGCATGCTGGTTGCTACACTTTTGGTCATATATTCAGTACAGATTATCACCTGAAGCTGCATCAATAATGGTGTAAAACCAGTTGTGTTGCCTAATAAAAGAACCTATACACAGCTAATGTGGTCTTGAATAATTTTTATTCATTTTCAAAAAAAATTTGAAATGACTTTTCATGATTATTTTGGAGACGTTTTGGAAATTTCTTAACAATAACAATCAATGACAGAAGTGGACAATGGACCATACTGTTCCATTGTGTTAAATAAAGCTCTGAAAGTGCAAATGAAGCAAATAGAAACTAGATACAATGAAAGTTTGGAGCATACTCAGACTTCATCCATAACAAGCCTATTTCAGTTGAATTGAACTTCAATGGGCCGAGGAGAAAAATAGTGGCAAGGAACAATAAAATGTTTATTCTTAATGAGACAGAAATGCTGACAAAAGAAGCTATTGGTAATGTCACCCCCGCATGACTCATCTCAAACTGTGAACATACTAAGAAGGTGGTTGAGAAAACATCAATCCATGAAGGATTGCTGGAAGATGTACGAGATGAACATTTCTATCAGCTCCAGCACCAGTACTGATCGGAGAAAGAACAGTGATGATCTGTCCGAATTGTGCAGTTTTCACCATAATCTTGTGTATTTACGAAATACTCATTGATGTAAATGTCCTACTTGGTTATTAGTTATCCATGCCTCATTGATGTCCAGTTAATGACCATGTGCCAAAATATAACCATAAAAAAAAATGCTGGCACGAAGAAGACAAACAAGCATATAATAAAAGGACGGAAATGAGACATACAGTATTGAACTGGCAAAATATTCATTGTCTCAAGTTCATCTATGGCATGTAAAGAACTGCTTAAAATCTACAAACAGCATTCAGATAAAACTTATATAACGTGTTTATAAATATGAATCCTTTGTTTGCAGATATAGTAAATAATGAAAGTAATGTATGTATTAATCATTATGTGTGGCACTCATGATTAAATTACAGACTTTTCTCCTGAACAAGGATAATGTGAACACTTTGTGGAACAGAAAATGTGTATTTCTGCTGAATGTTGAAATATAAACAAATGAAGCTTGGTTGACTGTAACACAAATGAAAAGCACCTTTTGGACTTTTAGGTAGTCTTTTTGTTAGGAGAGTGAAGACTATATGGAGGCCTGCATGCTACCATGAATGTACTATACATATGAGGGTAAGACAATTATTATCCACAATGTAGTTATATTTTTGTTTATTTTGGTAGTACTGTCATTTTACATTGATGACACATGCTTTGTTTATTTGTTGTTATATCTTTGCAATTTTCAAGCTGCTAGGTTAGTTTCGTTATTGCTGTCATGCTGTTAATCATGGCTGCTCCGCTGTCTATTTGCACCAAAGAAGAGCAACATTCAGTGATCTGCTTCTTGTGGTCGGAAGGTGTATCAGGGGCTAAAATTCATCTAAGACTTTAGGTACAGTACGGGAACAGTGTTTTGCCACAACGGAGTGTCTACAAACAGATTCAAAAATTGCGAAATGGTTGCACAAGTGTTACGCACAATGAAGGAGCCGGATGACCATTTTCCACCACAAATGAAGAAACCAGTGTTCACGTGAAATGATTCTCTTAGACAGATGATTAACTATTGACAAAGTGGCACATCGTCTGCAAATTAGTCACAGTTCTGCCTATGAAATCATTCCCAACAGACTTGGGTTTCATAAAGTTTGTTCAATGTGGGTCCCAAAACAACTCACACAGTTGCATAAACAAACACACTTGGACATCTGCAAAAAACATTTGGATCACTATGGTAATGAAGGGGACAACTTCTTAGACAGGATCATTACTGGTGACAAAACATGGATCCATCATTACGAGCCAGAGAGTAAACGGCAGAGTATGGAATGGATACATCCAAATTTGCTGTGCAAGAAAAAGTTCAAGATCCAATCATCCACAGGAAAACTGATGCTTTCGGTTTTTTGGGATTCACAAGGTCCAGTACTGGAATGTTATGGGGAAAGGGGCACAACAATAAACAGTGTATGTTACAGTGAGATGCTTACTGCCAGGCAAAGCTTGCAATTCAAAGCAAATGCAGAGGATTGCTGTCAAAAGGTTTTGTGTTGTTGCACGACAATGCCTGTCCACATACTGCTGCCCACACTGCTGAAACGCTCCAGAAACTCAAATTTGAAATACTGGATCATCCTCCATATAGTCCTGATCTTGCCCCTTCTGAATATCACTTGTTTTGTCCCCTCAAACAGGCATTAAGGGGAGTTGGAATGCCCTATCTCGCCAATGTTAAATTTGCTAACTTTGTGTACCTTTTTCTTTGGAACTATTATCTTCAGAACTTTGAAATTCTGGCAGAGGTTTTCAGCATATATTGTGAGCCCACTGAACTAGAACCAATGTTTTCTTTTTGTTGGTATAGTATTTATGAATTTTTTACCATTAAGCCATTTTTTATTGGAAAAAGTATAACATAAACTTCCCTAGTTCAGAGAATAAGCCAGTTCTTGTCATGATTCTAGTTCAGTGGCCTCTTTGAACTGTTTTGCAGCATTTCTGAAAATTTGAATGTTGTTGGTTGAGTGGTTTATGAGATAAAGGTACATGTAACACTAAAAATGTCAAATGCCAGAAAATGCGATTAAAGTAATTTATTATGAAAATTCACAAATACCTTTTATTCTATTATCAAAAGTGTCCAGCAGAGTAATCAGGGTCATCTTCTAGTTCTTCTTCTTCACCTAGAAGCTTTCTTCTCCTTGCTGCCCTTGCTTTTTTTGTATTAAATTCAGCTGCATACTGAGCCTTCCTTACTCGCACGCTGTCCAGAAGCTGAAGACCTCTGATGGTGTTGATACCAGGAGCAATGCCGAGCCTTGCCATGACCTTTAGCCTACCCATATGACCATCATTGAATGAAATAACAGCATCACTGACTCCCCATTTCAATGTTTTTATCCCAACAAATACATTCTTAGGTACACGAGTCCAAATGAGGTTGTTGAACGACTCGTTTTGATTCTGGGTACAACCATGAAGACATTTTCGCAGAAGATCAGGATGCCCCAAGTCTCTATATATTGGTTTAATTACTTCCATAACAGCCAATGGAATATAATTTTTATGGTGATAAGGATCCCCAGTAGCTTGAGATTTTCTATAATTGCACCATGACTGAGGACCATCTGGACAAGCAAAATGTTGAGGATTATCATCAGTTGATGATCGATGTAAATATGTGGCCCATACAGCTTGTCTCATTTCCTGCAAATTATTTGCATTATTTCTTATTGCCATACCATAGTATTGTTGTAATTCATTTATAATTTTATCTGACAGGCGACCTCTAATGGTTTTACCATCTGACAAAATTTTGTCCTTCAGATTCTGTTTCAGTTTCCTTAGACGAGTGCCCATTCGTTTCTGAACATGACCGACACATTCTAGTTTAGTTATTGTCTTATTGACATATGGCATGGATTCTGTAACACTTTTGTATGCCTTGGAGTCCCCATCTCCAAGGAATTTTGTGTAAAATACTCCCCGTTCTTTTTCTGATCTGCTAAACATTTTCACAGCAGCGGCAGCCTCCATGCCTCCACTCGTACCTTCATAATTCTTGCTACATATGTGAGCTGCTTCTTTCTTACCAGATGCACAATGGTAACAATGTTTAGTGAGCACTTCATAGTCCAAAACTTTACCGCTGTCCACACTAGTAACAGTAGCAACAGCATTTTTGGATGTGTGACCCCTTTTCTGCCAGGTTCCATCAAAAGCAACAGGGATATCTGGGTTTCCTTCATTTATATATTTTGCTTCACTGGCAGCAGCTTTCATTGATAAATCTGCTACAGACTGAACAGCATCTCCTATCACTTCAGTGTAATTGTCAATTTTAGCAGGTGGAGGTGGAAGATTCATTATGGCACAAAATGTTTGAGCAGCAGTATGTCCTTTACCAATTGCTCTCATTGCATACATTAGCCTGATATTACTCTCAAACAAATTGCTACTGCATGTTTTAGAGCTCCAAAAACAGGTCTCATTTTCACAACTGGCACAAACTATAGCAATTTTGCAGGAAAGTCCTATAGAGTTTGTTATGTTCATATCAAAAGAACCTCCACAAAGATTACAACACAAACATTTCTTCATAAACTCAGTAAAAACAGGAAAGTCGACTAAAACATATTGTTCATTAGAAGCTTCATCTGTAATTTCACTTGCACAGTTTGATAACTTCTTTTTTGATGCACTGGTGGGCGTGTCTCCTTCACACATCTCAGCTGTACAAACGTCAGAACTTTCACCAGCATCAACAGGTGCTGAAGCAGAATCACTTGAACAAACGTTATTTGTAAATCTATTACCGCGAAACTTTCGCTTTTTAAATAATGATGCACTCCTAGGCATCGTAGAAACTACGCACTCACCACTGAAAGTCAAAACAAGACAGATAACAAACTCCAAATGAGCGACAAACTAAACTCGAGGCTCAAAACAAACACTCACAGATCAAAAACTGAACAATAAACACAGCTAGTCGTAAAAACAATGGTACCTATGGAAGGATCAAAGATTCTACAACTGAAGAGTGAAATCCACAGCCTTCTAAATGTAATGTTTTCGGAAATGCGAAGATTTAAATGTGTACAAATCACAAGATGGGTAACTTTGCTGGGCGCACATGTAATTTTGAAAAATTAAATAAAAATACTTCCAATTGGAATTTCTTAACAAATTTTGCACCATTTTAAGCAGAAAATTTCAAATTAAGTTATAAGGTTAAAAACTGAAAATGTGAATTTTTTCCATTTTCCGGCATTCCAACTCCCCTTAAGGGGCCGTCGGTTTGCCTCGGACGAAGCAGTGAAAGAAGTGGTACATTCCTGGCTTGCAGCTCAACCAAGAACCTGCTTTTATGGGGACATCAGAAAGGTTGTACAACGATGGACCAAGTGCGTTGAAATGCAAGGAGACTATGTCAAAAAATGATGTTCTTGGAAGTTTCCTATTTGATTACAATAAAATTTTATAACTACTTTGCAGACAATAATTCACTTACCCTCATATAAACATTTGCAGTCTGCAATGGCAAATCACGCATTATATCACAGTTGTTTATGTGGAAAAAGTGAAGGGCATCGTTCTTAATGGTATCCTTCATGCACAGCAACCCTACAGTTATGTGCAATGTCAAAATGTACCATATTGAGTGAGATGATGGATTGTTGACAGAAGTTCACACGAGTCAAATACCAGTGATTGTGACTTTTCAGTGTGGCTCTAACGAAAAGTGTAACATTTTCTATTTAGCTCCTCTATTGATGATTAACACACGTGCTGTAGACCTACATCAGAAAAGTATTATTTTATCTCTTGCAGGACATAATACATATGAAGGAGAAGCATAGGATAGACAACCCAGCGAATGGAAAATGAGTATTATGAAGGCTCATAGAAACAGTGAGAAAAGCTAAGACAAAGTGTTTAAATGACACTCCTGTGTACAATACGCGTGTGTGTGTGTGTGTGTGTGTGTGTGTGTGTGTGTGTGTGTGTGTGTGTGTGTGCGCGCGCGCGGTAACATCTTAGAAAGGAAAGAAGATTAGAGTTTAACATTGTACTGAAGTCGGGGTTATTAGATACTGAGCACAACCTCAGATTGTTCATAGGATGTGCAAATACGGGGTGGGGGGGTCTTCCTTGATATTCATAGGGCATATCCTGAATTTGGAGACACATCACATTCCAACAAATGGATCCTCCATCCACCCTCACCCCCAAATTTTACTATTGTCCTTGTGTGTTGTTAGGCACTGCAACAAATTAGATTTGAGGCAAATTTCTCCAGCAGAATGCATTCTCTTTTGGGGATATATCTAGAGAGGTTAGTATAGTTTCTGAATAAGATATAATTTGTGTGTAGGTAAATGTTGAGGATGGGTCAAGCATAGTAATCTAGTACTTTTACAGACTCCTCACCACTGTGGCAATAGAGGCAGAACATTTGTGGGAAAATTTGGAGGACAAACAAAAAATTTCTGAATATTACCATATTAGAGAGAAATTTCATCCTACTAGCTACAGATTGGTGGGTGGTACAGACAGGTATTCATTTGAGAAGAGATTGAAAAATCAGTCAACCAATTGCAAATAAAGGTTTATTATTCCTTGACCATGGTTCCGATATTTGTAAAAATACCTTCTTCATAAGTATTGGTCTTCTTACAACACATGATGCAATAGGCATCCCCAGATAAAATATTTGCGCAAGTTACATGTACTATATCTAAGGGACTACAGCCAACGGCCTTCTGAAGAAAGATATTTTAACAAATATTGAAATCATGGTCAAGGGATAATAAATCTTTAATTGCAACTGGTTAGCTGATTTTTAATCTATTCTGAATTACACACCTGCTGTTTCGCAGCAATGTTTAAGATTTTGTATTCATTTGATATTTGACCTATAAGTTGTATAGCAAAATTACTTTGGGCCATTTATCAGACGACCAAACTTTTTGACTCCGCTACTGCAGAGCACGGAACCAGTGGTCATAAGGCTGTTACAGCATCTTTCGTAAATGGAAATGGAAATTTTAAGGGTAAAAAATATTTCTGCAACCAGAAACAGAATACAGATTACCTGAGCAGTTAACATCACACATCCATCTGAGAGAGTGAAAATGTTAAGTACAAATGAACAAAATTCAAGAGTATTGTATAATAAGCCTTACACGCATGCTATGAGCGAACTTGTGGGGGGTTTGAAACGACTTTTTACGATTTAATAACCATCTTAGAAAGTTTCTCCAAAAGCACAGATAGCTTCACCACAGATTTAAAAGTAACCAAAGCCTTGTTGAAAAACAAAAACTATATGAAGCCAAAGTGAGCATAAGGAGAGCCACACAAAGTGTTCCACGAGTGACAACATAGAAGGATGGAAGAGGATTGGTGTGTACCATACTAATAATTAAAGTGATTCATCGACTCGTCTGTGTAATTCACAGCATGCTACAAGACAACAGAGTAAGAAAGATTTTTTATTTTTTTGCTTTGTGGATATCGTAACAAATACCAGCAATTGGAACAGTATTGTGAATTGTGGTTTATTAATCTCATAATGTACATAGTCTAAATCATTTGATTCGGGTGCAGGAGATATGTCAAAGCCATGGTAAAATTTCAACATAAACATAGAACAGCTGATGTTAACAAAATCGTCATCCCCATATCCTGTGGAGTCTGTGTATAATTTCAACTGGTGCATGGCTAGCATAAAATTATTTTTATAACTTGTGTTACATGTGTGGTTAAAATGATTCTCCTCAAATAATTTTTGTCTGATGTATAGGAAGATTACAATTTCATACATGTATAGTGTGGAAACAGTTAGGATTTCTAGTTTCTGAAATAGTGGGCGACAAGATACTATTTGTTGTGCAGTACACATGTATCTGATAATTGTCTTTTGCACTTTCAGTACTTGAGGTACACTATTTGAACTTCTCCAGAAAATTATACCATATCTAATGACAGATTCAAAATAACTATGATATGCTATTTTTTGTGTACTCAAGTAAAAGGAATTCACTAGTATTTGCACCGCAAATGCAAAACTGCTTCAATTATTTGACAGGAAGTCAATACGTGTATTCCAGCTTAAGTTCTTGTCCACATTTAGTCTAAGAAATCTGATCGTGTCAACAACTTCCACAAGTTGATTGTTATGTCGCATTTTAAGTTTGACCCATTTCAAATGTTTGGTTTTGAAATGTACCAAATGGGTTTTTGCAATGTTCAGTTTCAACCCATTTAACTGGAACCAGTTTCCTAATGTATCCAGGGTGGTTACAATGCAGCTCGGAACTTTTTCTGCACCGTCGTCTTCAATTAAAACAGAAATATTATCTTCAAACAGAACTGATGGGGTATTTACATATTTGGGTAAAATGTTTACACAGAATAGGAACAGGATTGCCCAAAATGGGGCATTGAGGCACATCTTGTGATACTGTACATAATTTAGAATAATAATTCACTGTATTTGAAGTGATAGCTACCCTTTGTTTCTGTTGTGCAAGTTGCCCTTAATCCCATATTTATCTAGTTTGTATATAGGCATGGCATGGTTCACAGAGTCAAACACTTTTTGTAAGACCACATAAGATACCAGGAACTTTACTCCCCCGCTCCAATCATCGGCATAACTTTTTTGAAAAGTTATTCACTGCATCCATAGTGTTTTTTTCTGGTTGAAATCCAAGTTAGTTACTTATAATTATATTTTTTACAATACAATTTTTCATCTGGTTTGCAACTACTTTAACATGTTCGACAGGACTGGAAGAGTACAAATAGGGTGACAGTTTCTCATGCCTTCCCGCAACCCTTTCTTGAACAGAGGTCTGTCTTTGGCATACTTCGTCACATCAGGAAAGCATCCCTGCTCAAAATATTGATTATTTTAGTTTGGAGAGGTGGTAGTATGTTACACAGTGTTTTAATCCCTGTAGTGGGTATGCCATCCCACCCAGAAGAATTTTTATTTTTTAATGATAATATAACATTTTTCACATCCTTTATTGTGACTTCTTTTAAAATCCGTGAGATACTTAGCTTCTTGGTGAGTAGAAAGGGATTTACTTTACTCTGATGTATCAGCCTCTGACTTGCCACCTTTATGAAAAATTCACACTCTGATATTTGAGCTGGGTTTACAATAAGGCTACCATCTGCTTTAATACTTGATATTTCATTACACCTAACTAAGATCTGACAACAGACCCCACTGCTTTTGTCTTATTTTTATATTATACAATGAAGTCACTGTTTGCCATTTGTTTGGCTACCTTCATAACTTTTTTAAATATGGGATTAAAATGTCAAACATACTCAGTAAAATGTCTGTTTTTATTATATTTTAGTTCATTGTGGAATTGCCTCTTCCTGGTAACAGAAATTGTTAAACCCTAAATTATCCATTTAAGTTTATTAGTCATTTTGTTGCATGTGGTTCTAAGTGAAGAAGTAAGTATCATTAAAGATTTCAAGACAGCTACTTAAAAATTTGCAAAGGTATTACTATTTGAAACACAGCTGTTGTAAGGCAATTCATCCTCTCTTAACTTATTAATAAATGTAGCTGAATTTTTTTCAGCAAAGTTCTTTTTCATATGGCTTTTGTTACATGAAATTTCTTTGCTAATTTTTGGTAGTTCAATGAATAATGCAGAGTGGTCCCACATGCCTAAATCTATGCAAAATTTATAAACATCTTCAAATAAATAATTTGTTAAAATATTATCAATAAATATCACTGACTATTACAGGCTACTAAATCTGGTTTTGATAGAATGGCATGTAATGAAATTCCTGCTTCAAGATGCTGAGACACTTAACATTTTCTGAAGATTCAACTCCAACACACAGTTCTCTCATAGCCTCTGTCAAACATTTGTATCGACTTATTTAGGAACAATAAGCTTCACAGTTCTTGACTACTCTCCCTGATGCTCTGCTCCCCCCCTTCCCCTTTCCCCTCCTCTCTGAACCAAATCTCACGAGTGACGAGTCATCAGCCTAAAGCACCTAATTTCAGACACATGAAGTGTCTCGTGGTGATGCATGTGCCTATCTGCAAGCAGTTATAAACAAGGAAAAGAAAGAAACAAACAAAAAGTGAGAGATTTAATGAGTAGTACTGAGAGTAATGAATTATTTTGAATAATAATAATAATAATAATAATAATAATAATAATAATAATAATAATATATTGGAAGCGCAGAACTTTCTTACTGATCTTAACATACTTCTCACTTTCCAGTACAGTATGTGTCTGCAGCACTTGTGGGAGATATGGGCTAAATTGCACACATTTACTGTATGTAAAATTTTCTGAAAGTTTAATAGCCCGCTGCTGGGCATTAATGAAATTAGCAAACTGGACCAAAAAGTGGTCACTCCACAAGAGAAATCATACTAATGCCATGTAGCATCACTTCTAGCCTTAATTTGGCGAAGAACAGAGTCCTCAAGTTTACTCGAGTATGGACCATTGATAATTACATCCCACAGAGTTACCTCATTGCACGGATGTTGGTTTCTATGTTTCACTTGTTGTTCCAAATAGCACCAAACATTTTCTACAGTATTAGGAACGGAAGATTTACTGGGCCAGTCGAGGTACAACACAGTACCTGAATGTTTGTCAAACCAGGAAGCTATTTGTGCAGCCCTGTGGACCCAGTAGTTATCTTGGAAGACAGAAATATCTGCAGCATACTCATCATGAAGATGTTATAGAAAGCACAACACTGTGACCAACCTAGTCGTCATTTGAGGAATAACCATAACACAATTAATGCACTGCAGGTTAACTGTATCATTGGGCTGACAGTGCAGTGCAATCAAAATCTTCCAACATTTTACAAGGCACAAAATTGTGACTGGTAGGATCCCATTATATTCCTCCAGTCAGCAACTTCCCAATTTCTGTGCTGTCTGGCCCAATTATGACATCTACATCATACTCCGCAAGCCACCTAATGGTGTGTGGCGGAGGGTACTTTCGGTACCACTATCTGATCCACCCTGTTCCACTCGTGGATAGTGCGTGGGAAGAATGATTTTCAGTAAGCCTCTGTATTGGCTCTAGTTTCTCGAATTTTCTCCTCGTGACCAATACACGAGACATATATGGGGGGAAGTAATGTGCTGTCTGACTCCTCTTGAAAAGTACGGTCCCGAAGTTTCATCTGTAACTCTCACCATGATGCACAATGCCTCTCTTGTAATGTCTGCCAGTGGAGTTTGTTTAGCATCTCTGTAATGCTTTCTCATCAGCTAAATGATCCCATGACGAAACGTGCTACTCTTCGTTGGATCTTCTCTATCTCCTCTTTCAGTTGTACCCGATAGGGATCCCAGATAGATGAACAATACAAAAATCGGGCGAACGAGTGTCTTGTAAGCCACTTCTTTCATGGCTGAGTTACATTTCCTTAAGGTTCTTCCAATGAATCCGAGTCTGGTGTCTGCTTTTCCCACTGTTTCTGTCTTAGTTGAAGATCAGGATTCGGAAAAAATTCCCAAATCTGTGATCAGCACCTTAGAAACTTGGTTTCAGCTAAATGGGTTGAACTAAACATATTTAAGACCCACATGATGCATTTCAAAACCAAGCAGTCAAAATGCGAGCAGATTACGATTGTACACAACAACCAAGAAGTTGACTCGGTCAAATTCTTAGGTTTAAATGTAGATAAAAATTTGAGCTGGCAGGTAGGTACACACTGAATACCTAGCAAACAAACTGAGCAGCTTTGCATTTGCAATGCAAACATTATCAACTGCAACTGACATGGACACATGAAAAGTAGCATATACAAGCTACTTCGAATCCATTATTAAGTATGGTATTGTTTTTTGGGATAACTCGACAAACATAATGCGGATACTAAAAATACAGAAAAAAAATCATTCGAAATATATGCATCGCAACAAATCACAAAGAAACATGATGACCATTATTTAGAAAACTTAAAATATTAACTCTGTCATCCTTATACATATATGAGATTATTATATTTTTGTACTCCAGATATGAAGTATTTGAGGGAAACCATTTTGTCCATTCACATGATACCAGAAACAAAGAAAATTTGAAGCTCCCCACCCACCGTCTCAGACTATATGCCCAGGGACCTCAATACATGGAAATGAAAATATATAATAAATTAAAAGGGAACTAGTTGATGCAGATGAATTTAGGTTCACTTAAAAGAAAGCTATATGAGGTACTGACACTGAAGTGTTATTACTCAGTGGATGAATACATGCAAGACAAACTAAAAATTTGAGCTGGATACAATGTGTTACATACTCCAAGAAATATCCTTACAGTGTTATTATTTATTGTAGTGCTATTATTTATTAATGTAAAAATCATTGTAACTGTATCATAAATGTATCACATGTCTCCTGTGTGCAAACTAGATGGATTGTAAATTTAAGTTATGAGATGAATAAAACAAATTCGCAGAAATTCACAAAACTATATGCTCATTACACTTAAGGTCGCTTCGGATAGTCCCGCGTGGATATTTTACGGCAGACACTGTCTCCAGCTGTTTACCATCAATAGTGTAGCTGTACAGTAGTGGATTTCTTTTCCTATGTTTGTGCAATATGTTACATTCATTTATGTTCAACTTTATAGGCTTCTGTGAGCAATGGCCTTTTGCAAGGCACCCAATGGGCATTGTATGCAGTTCCCTTTGCCAATGTCCATCAGAAAGTAGTAGAGATGGACCTGCATTCACTGGCAGAAGTAATTACTGTCGGGTTTGCAACCACTTGTCATTGATAAGGCACGAAACTTGTCTCTGGTCCTCGTCAGTTAGGATTTTTTATAACCACTGTTCGCATTCAGTGTTTAATGGCTGTGAGTGACACACCATTCCTTGTAGACAAGTTGGGAAGGCTAAATTGATAGAAGCCTCTTGAGGGACCTAAGGATTCTTACATTTACATGCCAACACACATATTTCATAATGTTGTTTGTGGTTAATAACAAGAATGAATTTAGGACGAACTTAGCATCATAAGTTTGAGTACATTATTTAAAATTTGTTGTCAGTATGCTTTACAAAAGTAGCCAGCCATGGTTGCTTCTGTCAATGTACAACATGACTCATTCACATCCCATTATTACAGAACACAATGTGTGAATGAATGAATGGCTAATACCCAACAAATAAGACAACTTCATTCAAGGCATGTCACAGTCATGTCTACATCTATAGTCTGAAACCCACCTCGCAGTGTGTGGCCGGGGTACTTTGTATTTTTGTAACAAGACCTGTAGATGACACAAAATTGTTTAATTTTAGATCCCAGATTAGTTCCTTCAATTGGTTTGATATGTTTGCTAAAACAGAACATTTGTCAGCTAACTGTGTTTTTGAGAATTTTTTTTCAATATTCAATACTTTGTTTGAAATGATTATTCCGCAAAGAAAATGTAAAATTAAAGTTACTGCCAGTGAATCTAAAATCAAAAAGAGAAATAAAGAGTGGTTTACTCCCGAATTAGCCAATTTAAAGAATAAAGTTACATTGTTTTTTGATCTAAATAAAAAGATTAATACTCAGCAATCCAAATTTTTCTTTACAGAAGCTAAGAAAAAATACAGGGCAGCTATTATTGAAGCAAAAAAACAACATAACACTATAAGTATCGTGGCATCAGAAAATAAATGTAAAAAAGCTTGGGATATAATAAACTCAGTCGCTAAAAATAACAAACCAAAAGATGTAGCTGTCTCGGCAAATGATTTTAACAATTTCTGTGTACAATCACTTAGAGATATTCAGAAAAATATCATTAAACCCACAGAAACTGCTGATCAAATGATGGAAAATTGTAATTTTGGGTTTAGGCATGACAGACATAATTTTGTGTTCTCCGAAGTGACGCAGCAGGAGGTTTTAAATATTGCAAATAAGTTTAAGTCTTCGAGCAGTGCCGATATATACGGCATATCCTGTAAGATATTGTAAAATGTTATTGAATGCATTGTCGGCCCTCTAACTTGTGTTATAAATAAGTTGCTGACACAGGGAATTTTCCCCAATGTACTGAAGTTATGCAGAGTTGTTCCTGTGTATAAGAATGGAGATGGAAAATGTCCATCTAGTTACCGCCCCATATCCCTCACTCCCGTTTTTCTAAAGTATTAGAAACTGTTATATACAACCAAATGTGTAACTTTCTAGATAATAATTCCATTATTTCCAATGAGCAATTTGGTTTTAGGAAAAATAGATCGACCACCCACGCTATTGATTGGCTCGTTAAAAAGGTTCTCCAGGTATTCGGTATTCGAAGATAAGGAGTTTGCTCTGGTCACCTTTGTGATCTGAGTAAAGCATTTGATTGTGTGAATCTTAAGTTACTTCTGCATAAATTAGAGATTTTAGGTATTCAAAACAGTGGATTGTGTATTCTTAGGTCTTTTTTGGAGCACTGCAAACAGATTGTTTGTATTAATGAAGATAGATCCAATGTAGCCGATGTCCTGTGTGGTGTGCCCCAGGGCTCGGTGCTTGGCCCACTGCTTTTTCTGATTACGATTAATGATTTACCATCTAATGTAAGTTCCCATTCAATATTATATGCTGACGATACAACCTTTATCGGCAATGACCCTGACATGGAATTGTTAAAAAATATAACAGAAAATATCATCAGTGAAGCATCAAAATGATTAAGAGGAAACGGTTTTTTATTAAATGAAAATACAACACAGTTCATGTTTTTCAGCTTAAGAGATACCTTATTTCTGAATGTTTCAAATAATATTAAATTTTTTGGTATGTAGTAAACTTAATTGGAATTACCATATAAACTATATATCTGCTAGGCTTTCTAGAGTAATCTATTTGTTGAGAAGGTTAAAAGGTTGTGTATCAGATCAGCATATTTTGCCTTCTTTCAGAGCATTATTTCTTATAGTTTACTATTATGGGGAAACTGTAGCCATGTACATAATATTCTTCTACTGAAAAAAAAAAAAAAAAAAAAAAAAAAAGGTTGTAATAATTATCACTGATTCTGGTAGACTAGATTCCTGCAAGCCATTGTTTGTGAAACTTAAAGTTATGACTGTTGTTAATCTCTCTCTCTCATATATATATATATATATATATATATATATATATATATATATATGTTCTACATACCATGAACAATTTACCAAACCAGCAATTAAAAGAAAATATACATTTGTATAATACGAGAAACAGGAAACACATCAATGTACCTTTTCAACGTTTAACTAAGTCTTTAAAAAGCTATCATGTAATAGGTTCCAAATGTTGCAATAAATTTTCTCTTTGCAAATTCGATTGTCCTATTGAAAAGATCAAGCCAAAACTGTATGAGTGGCTGGTTGAGCATCCTTTTTATTCCCTTGATGAATTTCTTGATTGCAGTCAAAAACAAATAATATTATAAACTTTGGCTGCTCCCAATATACTATATTAATTATTTCATTAGCAGTTCTAGTTACCTATTTGTTAGTGGCTCTGAGCACTATGGGACTTAACATCGTTGGTCATCAGTCCCCTAGAACTTAGAACTACTTAAACCTAACTAACCTAAGGACATCACACAACACCCAGCCATCACGAGGCAGAGAAAATCCCTGACCCCGCCGAGAATCGAACCCGGGAACCCGGGCGCGGGAAGCGAGAATGCTACCACACGACCACGAGCTGCGGGCTATTTGTTAGTACCTAGTAATAAGCATTAATCTGTTTTTCTCTGCACAGTTGTAAAGGGCAGTTATTATAATCTGATGTAATATTTCTTTGTATATAATATGTTTTCCTGTCTTGGTATTCTGTATTCTGACTTTTTCTTGTTTTTTGTACTGGTACATTCCGATTGATTTGGTTGTACTACCTCACTTTATATATTGTATCTCCTGTCTATTGACTATTTATAAAACTACTGTAATATTGTACTTATAACTCCTGCAAGTAATTTTGTTTATATTTTGTAATTTGATGTTGTCTATTGCTTCTGTAAGCTTAACGAGAATAAAATATTATTATTATTGTATAATTGTATACCACTGTCAATTCCCCCCCCCCCCCCCCGCCCCTCCCCATTCTTGTTCCATTCGAGAATGGTTAGCTGGAAGAACGATTGCTGGTAAGACTTCATCTGGGCTCCAATCTCTTATTTTCATGGTCTTTTTGTGAGATATACATAGGAGGAAGCATTATATTTGATGGCTCTTCTAAGAATGTATGCTCTCAGAACTGTAACAGCAAACCATGCATTGACTCTCTCTTAGCATCTGCCACTGGAGTTGGTTGATCATCTTCATGGTACTTTCATGCTCACTAACTTAATCTGTCACGAGACACACTGCACTTCTTCAGATCTTTTGTATTTCCTCTATCAATCCTATCTGGTACGGATCCTAATACTAACGAGTATTATTCAAGTACTGGTTAAATGATGGTTTTGTAAATTACCTTCTTTGGTGGTAGACTACATTTTCATGAAGATTCTTCCAATGAGTTTCAGTCTGGAATCTGCCTTTCCTGCAATAATTTTTAAGCGGTTGTTCCACTTTAAATCGCTCCATATGCACACTCCTGGACATTTTATAGACATAACTGCTTCCAGCAATGTATCTGCAATTGCATTATCATACAGTAATAGGTCTTTCTGTCTATGTATATGCAATAACTTACATTCCTCTGCAGGTCTTCCTGAATTTTACTACAATTTTCTAGCATTATGATTGTTCTGTACATAACAGCATCATTTGCGAAGAGCCTCCTGGAACTTCTGATGTTATCTCATATATATTTTATTGTGGAGATTATGGACCTATAAAACCCCCCTCGGATACGCCTGAAGTCACCTCTCCCTGGAGAATGGCATGCTGGGTTCTGTTTGCTAGAAACTCTTCAGTCCAATCATACATTTGGTCTGGTATTCAGTACACTTGTATTTTGTTCATTAGGCAGTGCGGGACTGTATCCGGTACCTTACAGAAGTGAATCATCCACCTGGGTGCTGGTACCTACTGCCTTCTGGGTCTCGTGGACGAACAGAGCGAGATGAGTTTCACACAACTGTTGTTTTCAGAACCAATGTTGAGTCCTACAGGGAAAACTTGATAGTCCTCTTTACTGATCTATCATGTCTCCACCTTACTGAAATGATTGCATACTACAGACTGGCACATACAAACCATTTCACTGCCATGACTTACGTCTGGGGTGGTGGGTTAAATAATTGCCTGGTACCAGTACTGCACCATCTATACTGGTCCAAAGTGACCAACATGTTTTTAAGGTGGTGAGGCGAATACTGACCAGTGGAATTGTTTTCAATAATGAAGATGAGCAACTGAATTGAATACTGTCCTGCATTAAGAACTGTCATAGAATTTGTTTATTTTGGTGACAACAAAAATCCATATTAAAATTAGATTGGCATCTGAGTTTCATTTCTCCGAGATATATATCCTATGCCCCACTGTTTTCATTTGGTTGCTTTTGCAGATACTTTAAAAAAGTTATTTTATGCACCTGAAAACACGGAGGAGGGTGGCACAGAGGGGACGGAGAATGCCAAATGGCGATGACTGGCTCTTTGAAGTTACTTGATACCAGAAAAAGAGAGACAGCATTAATGGGTTACATACCGCTTTAAAAGGCAGTTTTGTTATGCAACGTAAAAACGTGTGGGTTGAACCTACTGATACCAAGCACTGCCTTGTTAATGTAGCATGTGGTGACATGCACAAACAGCCAGAAGGTACCACTAAACATTTTTATTTTGCTTCTATATCATTTCTGTGCACTGCAGTTCGCTGTGACAGTGTGATC
The DNA here is from genome assembly GCF_023898315.1 of Schistocerca nitens. Classification (NCBI taxonomy): domain Eukaryota; kingdom Metazoa; phylum Arthropoda; class Insecta; order Orthoptera; family Acrididae; genus Schistocerca; species Schistocerca nitens. The sequence goes on from NC_064616.1 coordinate 55,571,535, forward strand.
TGTAGTGCAATTTGAGTTGTAGGTTACACTGTAAAGTGACTTTTCATTAGAAGTTGGCAAAGCCAACAAATATGGTGTCATGAGAATAACTAAAATTCGTGCTGCGGAGGATATTTTGTGCATATTTGATTCTGATGAGTGGTCTGCCTTTTGACCATGACTTAAAGCAGACGTATGATATTACATGTTACAGGAAACAAGGCAATTTATTCAAAAAAGTTTTCAATCACCACACTGAAAAAACTTTTTAATTGAAAACCTTTGAACACTACAATGATAATATTCATGCTATACTTTCTGATATATAAATTGATATTTATAAAGGACATATTAATATCAACAAATTGTTAAGATAATGAAATATTTCTATACCAGTGTATTAGACCCATTTACGACAAGACACTAGAAGGCCTGACAACTCTCTAACAAACCTGCAAGCATTTTTTAATCCTAATTAATATCTAGATATGTCACTTTGATGGCAGCATTTGTGTGTTCACTGTATGAAACCTCCTGCATTGAACAGAAATTGGGCGTAAGAGTTATATAGTGAGGTCCCCCTCCCCTCACCTACAATATGCACCAAAACAGTACCTGAAGATTTGCCTACCATGTAACACCAATTTTATGAATTGTAGTGTTACATACTTGTGATGAAAATTTGTTTTCTAGAGAACAAACATACACCTCTGACCATGGTGCAGTTCAATCTACTACCACAACCTATATTTCATATTCACATTAGTTCACTTTATTAGCTCTCAATCAAATTGCCACGTTTCACTCTAACCCAGACCTCCAGCTACACAACAGATCAGTCTGTCATCACAATCAACATTTATAGGGGAATGGCTGGGTACAATCACTCATTCGAGCCAAATGGTTGGCCTGGGAGAATGTAAGAGGCATCCTGACAATGTACTTAAAAGAAAAAGATCCGTCAGTAGCACAACATGGTAATTTTATACCGCAGAAATGAATATTTAGTGTGTATTTGTCACTTCATCCATTATATACACAAAATAATGTGCTTTAGAAATAGAGCTATTTTCTCCAAAACACACACACATTAGTATAGTTGTTTATGAATACTTACATTTACATTCTATGAACTGGTGCAATAAACACGATTTTCCTGAACCAGCACTGCCAATAACTAAAAATTTAAACAGGAAATCTGAAATAAAAATCAATTTTAATAAGTAACCAGGGCTTAGTGGTATATTAATGGAATATGCAACACTGAAATACTGGATCACCTACAGGTGAAAATGTCTCTTTCATTATGAACGCATATTGGTAGTAAATTTTTTTCCAGAACTTAGTAACAGGCAAAACATATGCAAGTGTAAAACATTAGCATTGTTATACAGCTCTCGGTCTTACTTTACGTGACGAATGTTTTCCCCTCAGACAATATAAACATTCATCAAACAAATACAATAATTAAGGCTGAAACGTAAACACCGCCAACGTTCGTTTATAACATAATTTTTTTAAAAAATCCATAAGTATTGCGTGCTCAATCTAACAAAAAAAAGTAATTTTCATTTCTCGTATTAACATTCACACAGAAAAGAATAAGATAAAGTGTTGTCAATAAATGTAGAAACAACGCTATCTGTTTCCCTTACCCAACCATGCAGAGTCATGACAAATGAAAAACATCGCCTAATTACACGAAGTAATGACATTTGTTTGTTACAGTATAATTAATGTAATAATTACCGTATGACTCTGACATCGTTCAACATTGACGTGACTATATTTAATTTCAAACTTCTGTAGATCACATATTTATTACGCCTTTGCCACAAAATTTACTCCGACACATTTATTTCTCCAGAGCTGTGTTCGATTTCTCCTCCAACAACACTTCACATACGTCAGACGCTACACTCAAACTAAGCACCAATCAACAACTTCCAATAATTACAAACACACGGAAACAATACAAAGATACTACAAAACAGAAACTTCCCCGAATTTCCATAGAACTTCATGGTTGATCGTGGACACATTCGACTTCATTATTCACGTCAGAAATTTTTCATCAATACTACAAAAAAAAAAAAAAAAGAAAAAATGAAGGACATTGTACCCAAACATCTAAACGCTTTTGTAGCTTCTGTCTCAGAAGAAGTGTCGAAATTTTATTATTTAGAACAAACATAAATTAGAATCATCTCGATCGATTGACGGATTCAAAACTATTCGTAAAATAGTCCTTTTTTAAAGGTGAACACATGAAAACATAATGTTTTGTTTCACTATCGGCGTTCTGATACCGTTAGTTTTCTCTATTTATTTGTAGTATGAACAGCAGTTATAGTCTTTTGATTGATAAAGATTTTATATCACTTTGGACGTAGTCAACTGTCTAAAAAAATAAAACTAGAGGAAGATAGTGTGTAGGTTCAAAAGTTGCGTACAACCTGCAGCTCAACAAGTCTTATAACGTGCATTTACTTACTATTAAGTTTTCAGCATTGGTAGGCATCGTTTCAGTTCAACAAAATCTTTTATTTAGTGCGGAAACGACTTTAGATACAGTAAAATTTTCATTCTTTCGTTGCTGCTCCTAAATGTTTTCCTCATTTCTCGCCCAGACACATTTGTTGTTTCAGATGTAAACAGAGCTGTGGAACTAAACCCCTTGATCAAGTTTCTCGTATCGAAAGCAAATGTTACTATTTTTACCTTATTATTTAAAGACAGTAGCAAGTTATTAATGTAAAGGAAAAAGATCAGTGGTCCAAAAGTCAAGTCCTGCAGAACTCAATACTATAAGTTTCCCCATTCTGAACATATTATTACCCCCAATGCTTTAGTTGGATGAAAATGGGTGGGAATGACTTACCGGAAATATTCATCCGAAACCATGTCAATATAATTTTTTTGCCATGAACAATCACGAAATTAGCTGAGTGCAAGGTAACATGTGTTTTCCAATGACCTCAGGCTACAGCTACACTGGAGCTAAACTTGCAGCACAAGTGTTAACTCCATTTTCATTGGACACAGAAATGGTATTTGATCGGTATTTGTGAAACACTAAAGCGACACTAGCGGCACTAGTGTTAATTCCACTTTCGTTGACGGCCAGAAGTGGCATTAATACTTTCATTTGCAAAGTGACCCATGTGATGATTAAAGAACAAGTAACTTTACCTTCATATTGTGTTTTTATTTTGCATCATGGATTTGATGAATTGGCTGAAGAAAAGAGCAGCCGGAGAAGAAACAGGTGAAAACAGTGCATGTGTTAGCGAAAATCAGTGTTCAGTAGGCGTGACTAACAATGATGAAAGTGATCTATATGTGGTGACTTGTGAAACATCAGGTTTTTCTAATTGTTACAAGAAAGATCAGTACAAATCTAAAATTCATGGCTTGAAGTGAAAAAAAAATCTAGAATGTCGTTTTTGCTATGAAATCAGTGCGCTTGGCATGGAAACACCAAGATGTACAGGAATTAAATTTTTAAAGTAATGGGTGAAGTATAAAATTAAGTGCAATGACAGCAACAAAATGAAAGAACAGCCTAGTTTGAGGAAATTTATATACACAAGACTTCAGCTTGACATATTCCTTGCCATATTCCTTGACTTCCGGAAAGCCTTTGACTCGGTGCCCCACTGCAGACTCCTAACTAAGGTACGAGCATATGGGATTGGATCCCAAGTATCTGAGTGGCTCGAAAACTTCTTAAGTAATAGAACCCAGTACGTTGTCCTCGGTGGTGAGTGTTCATCAGAGGTGAGGGTATTATCTGGAGTGGCTCTATGGCTCTAAGCACTATGGGACTTAACATCTGAGGTCATCAGTTCCCTATCATCTGGAGTGCCCCAGGGAAGTGTGGTAGGAGCGCTGTTGTTTTCTATCTACATAAATGATCTTTTGGATAGAGTGGATAGCAATGTGCGGCTGTTTGCTGATGATGCTGTGGTGTACGGGAAGGTGTCGTCGTTCAGTGACTGTAGGAGGATACAAGATGACTTGGACAGGATTTGTGATTGGTGTAAAGAATGACAGCTAACTCTAAATATAGATAAATGTAAATTAATGCAGATGAATAGGAAAAGGAATCCTGTAATGTTTGAATACTCCATTAGTAGTGTAGCGCTTGTCACAGTCACGTCGATTAAATATTTGGGCGTAACATTGCAGAGCGATATGAAGTGGGACAAGCATGTAATGGCAGTTGTGGGGAAGGCGGATAGTCGTCTTTGGTTCATTGGTAGAATTTTGGGAAGATGTGGTTCATCTGTAAAGGAGACCGCTTATAAAACACTAATACGACCTATTCTTTAGTACTGCTCGAGCGTTTGGGATCCCTTTTCAGGTCGGATTGAGGGAGGACATAGAAGCAATTCAGAGGTGGGCTGCTAGATTCGTTACTGATAGGTTTGATCATCACACGAGTGTTACGGAAATGCTTCAGGAACTCGGGTGGGAGCCTCTAGAGGAAAGCAGGCGTTGTTTTCGTGAATCGCTACTGAGGAATTTTACAGAACCAGCATTTGAGGCTGACTGCAGTACAATTTTATTGCCGCCAACTTACATTTCGTGGAAAGACCACAAAGATAAGATAAGGGATATTAGGGCTCGTACAGAGGCATATAGGCAGTCATTTTTCCCTCGTTCTGTTTGGGAGTGGAACGGGGAGAGAAGATGCTAGTTGTGGTACGAGGTACCCTCCGCCACGCACCGTATGATGGATTGCGGAGTATGTATGTAGATGTAGATGTAGACGTAGACACAGAGCTTGCGAGTCAACAAAAAATATTTTGAAAACACTATAGATAACATCCGGAACCCTAAACATTTGGTAACTAGAGTTAGAATATATATATATATATATATATATATATATATATATATATATATATATATATATATCCGCAGCTCGTGGTCTTGCGGTAGCATTCTCGCTTCCCGCACACGAGGTCCCGGGTTCGATTCCCGGCGGGGTCAGGGATTTTCTCTGCCTCGTGATGACTGGGTGTTGTGTGTTCTTCATCATCATTTCATCATCATTGACTCGCAAGTTGCCGAAGTGGCGTCAACTAAAAAGGACTTGCAATACGGAGGCCGAACTTCCCCTCATGGGGCCTCCCGGCCAACAATGCCATACGATCATTTCATTTTTTTTCATATATATATATACACTCCTGGAAATTGAAATAAGAACACCGTGAATTCATTGTCCCAGGAAGGGGAAACTTTATTGACACATTCCTGGGGTCAGATACATCACATGATCACACTGACAGAACCACAGGCACATAGACACAGGCAACAGAGCTAGCACAATGTCGGCACTAGTACAGTGTATATCCACCTTTCGCAGCAATGCAGGCTGCTATTCTCCCATGGAGAAGATCGTAGAGATGCTGGATGTAGTCCTGTGGAACGGCTTGCCATGCCATTTCCACCTGGCGCCTCAGTTGGACCAGCGTTCGTGCTGGACGTGCAGACCGCGTGAGACGACGCTTCATCCAGTCCCAAACATGCTCAATGGGGGACAGATCCGGAGATCTTGCTGGCCAGGGTAGTTGACTTACACCTTCTAGAGCACGTTGGGTGGCACGGGATACATGCGGACGTGCATTGTCCTGTTGGAACAGCAAGTTCCCTTGCCGGTCTAGGAATGGTAGAACGATGGGTTCGATGACGGTTTGGATGTACCGTGCACTATTCAGTGTCCCCTCGACGATCACCAGTGGTGTACGGCCAGTGTAGGAGATCGCTCCCCACACCATGATGCCGGGTGTTGGCCCTGTGTGCCTCGGTCGTATGCAGTCCTGATTGTGGCGCTCACCTGCACGGCGCCAAACACGCATACGACCATCATTGGCACAAAGGCAGAAGCGACTCTCATCGCTGAAGACGACACGTCTCCATTCGTCCCTCCATTCACGCCTGTCGCGACACCACTGGAGGCGGGCTGCACGATGTTGGGGCGTGAGCGGAAGACGGCCTAACGGTGTGCGGGACCGTAGCCCAGCTTCATGGAGACGGTTGCGAATGGTCCTCGCCGATACCCCAGGAGCAACAGTGTCCCTAATTTGCTGGGAAGTGGCGGTGCGGTCCCCTACGGCACTGCGTAGGATCCTACGGTCTTGGCGTGCATCCGTGCGTCGCTGCGGTCCGGTCCCAGGTCGACGGGCACGTGCACCTTCCGCCGACCACTGGCGACAACATCGATGTACTGTGGAGACCTCACGCCCCACGTGTTGAGCAATTCGGCGGTACGTCCACCCGGCCTCCCGCATGCCCACTATACGCCCTCGCTCAAAGTCCGTCAACTGCACATACGGTTCACGTCCACGCTGTCGCGGCATGCTACCAGTGTTAAAGACTGCGATGGGTCTGACACACCGGTGTCAATGTGTTCTTTTTTCCATTTCCAGGAGTATATATATATATATATATATATATATATATATATATATATATATATATATATATATATATAGGGATGTTTCAGCAGATATTTTCAATGTCGTTTATGCAAACTGTAGCTGGAGTCAGCCTAAATAAATACAGCTAATCATGTCTTTCAAGCGTTTCCCAGTGTCAACAAAGCACCTCGGTTTTTTTCTCGTCACAAACAAAAAGATTTTTAATGTGCAATTTGGTGTGCGCAATCGATAGAGTGCTTCCAAATTAGTCTGGCGAGATATTCACTTTAGAGATCAGCATTAAAAGGAGCAGCAAACGTAAAGAACTTCCTCTATCTAATGTCCCATGCTGTCTTCAACTGCCCATATTTAACAGTCAGTGTTAGTACATTTCAATAAATTAAAATATCGCACTAGACTAATTTGGGATCACTCTATCGAATAGGAAAGTAAAATTTTACTTTAAAAATTATTTTGTTTGCGGTGGAAATGAACCTGCGGTTCATGTTGATTCTGTGCAATGCATGAAATATGTGATGAGTAATATTTGTTTGGGCTGATTCCAGCTACACACTACAAAAACGAGATTGCAAATATCTGCCGAAACATCGGAGGAAATGCAACCTGACGACCCTCAGAGGAGACACCCTTATATATATATATATGTGTGTGTGTGTGTGTGTGGTGTCCCATTTATATTGACCACTCAAAATAACTGTTTGTCCAGATGCAAATTACAAAATGTTTCAAGCAAATGTTTTTTAGCTGTCAGGGGGACATCAATCAGCATGGTTGCCTTCGATGTAGCTTTGTTTTTTTTACAAAGATATGAACATTGGTATGACTTTTTTTAAATGGCACACTGTATTTTTTATATGGTAATTCATTTCCTCTGATAAAGACATATTTAAAAATGTATCAATGAAAGAACGCCCCTTGTAGCAGAATGGTCAGCGCGACGGAATGTCATGCCTAACGGCCCACGTTCGCTTCCCGGCTGGGTCGGAGATTTTCTCCGCTTAGGGACTGGGAATTGTGTTGTACGATCATCATCTTTTCATATCCATCGACACACAAGTCGTCGAAGTTGTGTCAACTCCAAAGAGTTGCACCAGGCGAACAGTCTACCTGACAGGAGGCCATAGCCACACGGCATTTCCATTCCATTCACTGAAACACAACATTATTAATTACATAACACAACATTGACTTTGAGCCCGGAATCACAAACTCGTCCACTTGCTGGAGTTGTCAGAAAACAAATGCAAACCAAGGAAAAACGTAACAAGGAATTGACTTTGACTCTCCTGTACCATTGCCCAGGAGTAGAACATTCAAAGGTGCTCAAAGTGGTGACCCTGGACCCCGATACGCTGGTGCACTTGTTGCATGAAAGAATTATTTACTGCTTCCAGTGTTGCCTGCTGAAGAGAATTACAAGCAAGCACGATACGTTCCTGCGTGTCCTCTGGAGTTGTTGGAATATAGCCATAGACAACTTCTTTAATGCATCCCCAAAGATAAAAGTTCAGAGGATTTAAATCAGGAGACGTAGCAGGCCAAGTAATTGTTTCTCCTCGACCAATCCATCTGGCAGGATACCTTCAGTTTAGAACACGACGTGCATGCAAGGCATTATGTGCAGGAAATTCATCGTGTTGATACCACATAAGCATTCTGGTTGTTAGTGCCACTTCATCCAGAAGAGGAGGAAGAATTCGTCTGAGAAAGTTGGCATATGCTGTGCCGTTTAGACTACCATTGATGAAATAAGGACCACTACTTGTACCAAGCATCCCACACCAGACGTTAGCTCTCCATTGACGCTGATGTTCCCCCTGTCTAAGGCATCGTCGGTTGTCGCTGGACCAATAATGCATGTGCCCACTGACAGAACTGTAGACGATTCTGGAAATCATTACCATGCAATTCTTGATGTAGGTGTACATGCTAAGTATGGAAACGATGACGTGTAAGAATACGATGTACGCTGGTTTTGGGAATGCCAGTCTCGTGTTCAAGCTTTCGTGTGCTCACATGTGGATTCATAGCAACGGAAGCGAGAACAGTAACTTCGGCAGCTTCGTTTGTGCGAGTGCTACGACGATTGCATTGTCGTGGGCTTAAACTTCCCATTTCCTGAAGCATCGCAACAACACAAGAAAAAAACCATCGGGAAGGTGGGTTCTTGTCAGGATATCGCTCTCTGTACAGTTTCGCTGCCTGCGTAGCATTTCGCCTACCATCAACAACAACAAAAATAATAATAAAAGAAACGTAATGTCGATGCAGTTTGTAGGAAGGACATTCTTTAGTGTATGACTACTCTACACAACAGTATTTAAAAGGACTAAACTACTGCACTAAATGTACCCAAACATAAGAAGACAGTATGGCAAATACTTACATTCCCCATAGATGAGTAGCATTTCTACCTTCTATTCATTGGTGTACATTCTATTCACACAACTCTTCAACTGACGATTGTTGTTGGAATGATGGGTATGCAGTCTACTTATGTTTACATTTGTCCTCTGCCAGTGTCAGCACGTGGATGTGATCCATTACCCAGAGTACGTGCACTAAGCGCTGGGAGCATCAACGTCAATGTTGTGTTATGTAATTAATAACATTGTGTTTCAGTGAATGGTACACAGTGATCCATTTTTGAATAGGTCTTTAGGAGAGGAAATGAATTACCGAACAAAAAATACAGGGTGGTATTTAAAAAAGACGTACCACTGTTCATATCTTTGAAAACAACAAAGCCACAACGAAGGCAATCATGCTGATTGATGTCCCACTGATGGATAAAGAACATTTACTTGAAACATTTTGCAATTGTAACTGTGAATGACAGAGAGCAAGAGGAAACTGCAGCTGTAATTTTTCCTGAGGGCATGCAGCCCAACTGTATGGTTAAATGATGATGGCATCGTTTTATGTAAAATATTCTGGAGGTAAAATAGTTCCCCATTGGGACCTCTAGGTGAGACCACTCAGGAGGATGTCATCATCAGGAGATACAAAACTGGTATTGTACAGGTCAGAGCATGGAATGGTAGAGCCTGGAATCAGGTAGGTAGGTTAGAAAGTTTAAAAAGGGAAATGGGTAGGTTGATGTTAGATATAGTGGAAATTAGTGAAATTCAGTGTCAGAAGGAATAGGACTTCTGGTCAGAAGAATACAGGGTTATAAATACAAAATGAGATAGGGGTAATGCAAGAGTAGGTTTAACAATGTATAAGAAAATAAGAATGCAGGAAGTCTACTATGAACAGCATAGTGAACATGCTATCGACACAGGCACTAAGCCCACACCCACCACACTAGTACAAATTTATATGCCAGCTAGCTCTGCAGATGAAGAAATTGAAGAAATGCTTTATGAGCTAAAAGAAGTTATTGAGAAAATTAAGGGAGTCGAAAATTTAATTGTGGTGGGGAATTAGAATTCGATAGTAGGAAAAGTAAGAGAAGGAGAAATAGTAGATGAACATGGACTGGGGGAAATAATGAAAGAGGAAGTCCCCTTGTATAATTCAGCACAGAGCATAATTTAATCATCGCTAACACTTGGTTTAAGAAACATAAACGAAGGTTGTATACTTGGAAGAGACCTGTAGACACTGGACAGTTTCATATTGATTATATAATGGCAATACAGAGATTTTAGAACAAGATTTAAAACTGTAAGACATTTCCAGAGGTTGATGTGGCCTTGAATCGCAATTTATTTTTTAATGAACTATAGACAAAAACTAAAGAAATTGCAAATAGATACGAAATTAATGAGATTAGAATGGAAAAGTTGAAAGAACTAGAGGTTATTGACAGTTTCAGAGGGAGCATTATGCAACGATTTATTAGAACAGGGGAAAGGAATAAAATTTTTTTAGGTTTTGGTTTTGAGTGCAGAAACAGCTGAGGTCATACTTAGAACACTAATAAGTAAAATAAGTTAAAAGCAACAACACGTTAAGCCCAATCAGTGGAAGGAAAGAGATAAAAAAACAAGGAGTAAAGTAGAAAAACAATGAGTAGCTTTGAGAGATGAAATATTGAAGGCAACAGAGAATCAAATAGGTAGAAAGATAAGACCGAGTAGATATCTTTAGCTATCATGTGACATATTGAATTTATTTGATGAAAGGACAAAATACAAATCTGCACCAAATGAAGCAGGCGACAGGGAATAAAAAAGTCTAAAAAATGAGATTGACAAGAATGCATAATGGCTAAGCAGAGGGCATATGTAAGAATTTAAAAGCATACTTCACTAAGGATAAGATGGATACCACCTACAGGAAAGTAGAGAGGCCTTTGGAGAAAAGAGAAGTAACCGTACGAAGATCAAGACCTCAGATGGAAAACCAGTACTAAGCGATGAAGGGAAAGCTGAAATGTGGAAAGAATACGTAGTGTGTCCGTACAAGGGAGACGAAGCTGAATGCAATGAGGCTCTTGCAGAATGTTTACGGAGACCTAACAGTGACATAAGCGCGTGACTGCGTGTGAGATCGCTCTCTAAGTTTTCATCTATTTTTAGGTTTCAGATATATATTTTAACTATTTTTGTGATAATATTTACTATATAAATGACTTATTAGTGGTTTCTTCATTCACCTCTGCATTTCTTGTGTTGTTGCCAGATATTTGTGAGTGTTTCGTATCGAGCAACTTAACCTCTTACCCGTGTTTACATTCCGCACTGACCAGTTGCAGCTGTAGCGGCGCATCGAAAGCTAAGTACTAATTAATTGTTTGTGTATAGTAGTTTATTTAGGAACTTTAGTAGTCTTCAACCGGTGTTCTTGGTGTTTTCCGGTGAAATAGCTTCAGAAGAAATTTTTGCGAACTGCTTTCAGTTTCGTTACTGTCATTAGACGTTTGATTTTCTTTCTGTGTTAGTATTTTGTTATATTCTCATTTGTTGTTGATTAATACTGTCAATAATAGTAGTTACTTCCCTTGTAGAGCAAGTTTGTGATTATTGTAGTCAGTTTTTAACATCTTCTTATTGTAGTAGCGGAACTTAGATAAAATTGTTTTCTTGTTTCAATAATTGTAAAATTTTACCATGAGTGAGAAGTGTGGGCTTTGCCGTAGGTTCGTGAGTAGTGGATTGCGGTGTGAGACTTGTTCGAAGTATTTTCACTGGGGGGAATGCAGTGGGGAAGCCAGTGGGCATTCTGGTGAGATCCTCTCCTGGAACTGCAGGTTATGTAGCAAGAGTAAGTTGATAGAGGAGCAGGAGCGTAAGATCTGTGCCCTTCAGGTGCAGTTGAAAAACGCACAGGAGGAGCTAGATAGGATGAGGAGGGAGAAGGGGGTTGGGGAATGGGAGCTGGCTGTTGGCAAGAGATCTGCTAGGAGAAGGAGATTTTCAGATAGTTTTACTATTGGTGTTTGTAATAGATATGACCAACTGCCAGAGTCTAGTGGGGAGGAATCCCTAGTAGCTGTAGATGTAGGAAGTATGCAGCAGACCTCAGCAGTTACGGTGGCTAGGACAGTTGCAAAGTCTAAGAGAAAGAAGAAGGTTCTGCTGTTAGGTAGTTCTCACGGTAGAGGTGTAGGCCAGCAGTTGCAGGAAGTTTTGGGGAGTGAGTACCAGGTCACCAGCATTGTGAAGCCTAATGCAGGATTGGCTCAGGTGACTTTTAACATAGGGGGGTTATGTAGGGATTTTACTAAAGAGGATCAGGTAGTGATTGTGAGTGGGGCTGGTAATAGTATTGATAGGGATGGGGAGTATGACATAGATGGTGACCTGGAAAAGATAGCCACTCAGACTGGCAACACGAATGTGCATTTCGTGGAAGTGTTTCAGCGTCACGATCGGCCTCATCTTAATACAGCCGTCAGGCGTAATAACATGAGACTTGGGGGTGCGCTGATGACAGAAGGCATGAGTCACATTTCAGTGGTGTCGGTGGAGTCTATCAGCAGGACGGGTTTCACTAGACATGGCCTGCACCTCAACAGGTATGGGAAGGGGAGGTTGGCAAAACTTATAGGTGACAGCATAGGTGGGGGTGGTGGGATCACTCATGGGAAAATTCCGGTAGTTGTGGGTGTTAGAGCTGTACCTTTTTTAGATTGAAGTCAGCTGATAGGTATTCCTGCTTAAGGGAAGTCTCTCTAACAAAGAAACCACTTTCTACAAAGCTTGGGTATCTGATTAATGAGGGAATTAGTATATTTCATCAAAATATACAAGGTATTAGAGATAAAGTTAGTGAACTGCTTATAGATGTTGACTCTGAATTTATTGGTATATCTGAACACTTCTTAAATAAGGAGATAATTCAGAGGCTTCCTTTACCAGGATACAGGTTGGCTGGCCGCTTTTCTAGGAGCTCTTTGCGGTGTGGGGGAGTAGCCATGTATGTGAAAAACGGTATCCCATTTGAGTCAATTGATGCTTCAAAGTACTGCACTGAAAAGGTGTTTGAATGTTGTGCAGGTGTGGTTAAATTTAGTGGAGCTAAACTTCTTACTGTTGTTATTTATAGATCCCCAGACTCCGATTTCACAACATTTTTGCTAAAGCTAGAGGAGGTTCTTGGTTCACTTTATAGGAAATACAAAAAGTTAATTATATGTGGTGACTTCAATATTAATTGTATAAGTGATTGTGCAAGGAAAAGGATGCTGGTAGACCTCCTTAATTCATATAATCTTATGCAAACCGTATTCTTTCCAACGAGAGTGCAAGGGAACAGTAGAACAACCATAGACAATATTTTTGTTCATTCGTCATTATTAGAAGGGCATTCTGTTAGCAAAAAGGTGAATGGCCTTTCAGATCATGATGCACAAATTTTAAGTCTAAAAGATTTTTGTGCTGCAACACATGTTAAATATAGTTACCAACTTTTTAGGAAAGCTGATCCAGTTGCTGTACAGACTTTTGTAAACCTTATCAAGGAACAAGAGTGGCAAGATGTTTATAGTGCTGATACAGTAGACGATAAATATAATGCTTTCCTCAAGACTTTTCTCGTGCTCTTTGAAAGTTGCTTTCCGTTAGAACGTTCAAAACAGGGTACTAGCACAAACAGGCAGCCTGGGTGGCTGACTAAAGGGATAAGAATATCTTGTAGAACAAAGTGGCAATTATATCAAAACGTTAGAAACAGTCACAATCTAAATGCAGCAGCCCATTACAAACAGTATTGTAAGGTGCTTAAAAAAGTTATTAGGAAGGCAAAAAGTATGTGGTATGCAGATAGAATAGCTAAGTCTCAGGATAAAATTAAAACCATATGGTTAGTCGTAAAGGAAGTGGCTGGTCTGCAGAGACAGGTCGAGAATATAGAATCAGTGCGTAGTGGGGATGTCCGTGTTACTGATAAGTCGCATATATGTACAGTACTTAATAATCACTTTCTGAATATAGCAGGTGAACTAAATAGAAACCTAGTCCCAACAGGGAATCATATAGCGCTCTTAGAAATGCTCCTCCATGATACTGACAAGAGGGAGATTGAGTTAACAATTAAATCACTAAAGACCAAGAACTCTCATGGATATGACGGGGTATCTAGCAGAATACTGAAGTATTGTTCCACATATGTTAGCTCAGTACTTAGCCATATCTGTAACTTTTCCTTTAGGAGTGGTCGGTTTCCTGACCGATTAAAGTACTCGGTAGTGAAGCCACTTTATAAAAAGGGAGACAGGGATAATGTTGACAATTATAGACCTATTTCTATGCCATCGGTGTTTGCTAAAGTTATCGAGAGGGTTGTATATACAAGGTTACTGCAGCATTTAAATTCACATAATTTGCTGTCAAATGTACAGTTTGGTTTTAGAAATGGCTTAACAACTGAAAATGCTATAGTCTCTTTTCTCTGTGAGGTTTTGGATGGATTAAATAAAAGGTTGCGAACGTTAGGTGTTTTCTTTGATTTAACGAAGGCTTTTGACTTTGTTGACAACAAAATATTACTGCAGAAGTTGGAACATTATGGAGTAAGGGGAGTAGCTTACAATTGGTTCGCCTCCTACTTTAAGAACAGAAAGCAGAAGGTAATCCTCCGCAATATTGAGAGTGGTAATGATGTTCAGTCCCAACGGGGCACTGTTAAATGGGGTGTTCCCCAAGGGTCGGTGCTGGGGCCACTGCTGATTCTTATTTATATAAATGATATGCCGTCTAGTATTACAGGTGATTCAAAAATATTTCTGTTTGCTGATGACACCACCTTGGTAGTGAAGGATCTTGTGTGTGATATTGAAACATTATCAAATAATGTAGTTCATGATATAAGTTCGTGGCTTGTGGAAAATAATTTGATGCTAAATCACAGTAAGACTCAGTTTTTACAGTTTCTAACTCGCAATTCAACAAGAACTGACATTTTAATCAGACAGAATGGGCATGTTATAAGCGAGACGGAACAGTTCAAGTTCCTAGGCGTACGGATAGATAGTAAGCTGTTGTGGAAAGCCCATGTTCAGGATCTTGTTCAGAAACTAAATGCCGCTTTATTTACCATTAGAACAGTATCTGAAATAAGTGACATTTCAACACGAAAAGTAGTATACTTCGCATATTTTCATACGCTTATGTCATATGGTATTATTTTTGGGGTAATTCTTCTGATTCAAAAAGGGTATTTTTGGCTCAAAAACGGGCTGTTCGAGCTATGTATGGTGTAAGTTCGAAAACCTCTTGTCGACCCCTATTCAATAGTCTGGGAATTTTGACATTGCCCTCACAGTATGTATTTTCTTTAATGTAGTTTGTTGTTAGCAATATTAGCTTATTCCCAAGAGTTAGCAGCTTTCACTCAGTTAATACTAGGCAGAAATCAAATCTGCATGTGGAATGCACTTCCTTGACTCTTGTGCAGAAAGGAGTGCAGTATTCTGATGCATCCATTTTCAATAAGCTACCACAAGAACTCAAAAATCTTAGCAGTAGCCCAAACACTTTTAAGTCTAAACTGAAGAGTTTCCTCATGGCTCACTCCTTCTATTCTGTCGAGGAGCTCCTGGAAGAGCTAAAAAATTAAGCAAATTCCAGTGTTACATTCTTGATTTTCTTTATTTAAACTAACGACTTGTCGCCTGAATATGTTTCTTATATTTCATTTCATCTGTTTCTACAATCGTGTTATAATTTCATGTATTGACTCGTTCCATGACCATGGAGACTTCTCCTAAATGTGGTCCCACGGAACAATAAATAAATAAATAAAAATAAATAAATAAATAAATATTATAGGTATATTGCTCTTCAACAGTGGGAAGCAAGAAGGTGCTTAAAACATGAGTGTAGGCCTGTGCTGTGATAGTGCCACGTAGAACAACAAGGGGTGCAAGCCCCCTCCATGAAAAACACGACCACACCGTAACACCACCGCCTCCGAATTTTACTTTTGGCACTACACACGCTGGCAGATGACGTTCACCGGGCATGCGCCACACCCACGCCCTGCCATCGGATCGCCACATTATGCATCGTGATTCGTCACTCCACACAACGTTTTTCCACTGTTCAATGGTCCAATGTTTACGCTCCTTACACCAAGCGAGGCGTCGTCTGGCGTTTACTGGCGTGATGTGTGGCTTATGAGCAGCCACTCGACCATGAAATCCAAGTTTTCTCACCTCCCGCCTAACTGTCATAGTACTTGCAGTGCATCTTGATACAGTTTGGAATTCCTGTGTGATGGTCTGGATAGATGTTTGCCTCATCGACTGTCGGCGGTCTCTGTCAGTCAACAGATGAGGTCGGCTTGTATGCTTTTGTGACAAACTGCCTATAGGCTTCTGTCTCGGGTTCTTCGGCCGACGTTCATCTAATGATTTTTCTGACGTTTCGCCAGCACGAGTGGCTGGCATTGTCAAAGCTTCACCCTCCATTGCCGGTGGTGAACTGGAGCCGAGCTCGCGGGCGCAGGCTATATGTACCTGGCGCGCCAACGTCCGAGGGCTTCTCCGCGGTCATTTCCGGTGCGGTTCTCCTCTTGCTACCTGCGACGGTCGTTCGCTGCAGTACGGGAAGCCAGGATCCGTTGACCTTAAGGCTTTCCTCTTTCTTGTTCAAACTGTTCGCGTGTTTTTGTATTTCTACAGCTTCTCTGAACAAGCGCGTGTGATAGTGCTTCTCTACAGCCAGAACTTCCGTGTCGGCGAATTTAATTACATGGTCGGTCTCATTCAGTGCGTGCTCTGCCACGGCCGATTTCTCCACCTGCCCCAACCTGCAATGTCGCTTATGCTCTTTGATCCTGGTGTTAATGGATCAAAGAGCATAAGCGACATTGCAGGTTGGGGCAGGTGGAGAAATCGGCCGTGGCAGAGCACGCACTGAATGAGACCGACCATGTAATTAATTTCGCCGACACGGAAGTTCTGGCTGTAGAGAAGCACTATCACACGCGCTTGTTCAGAGAAGCTGTAGAAATACAAAAACACGCGAACAGTTTGAACAAGAAAGAGGAAAGCCTTAAGGTCAACGGATCCTGGCTTCCCGTACTGCAGCGAACGACCGTCGCAGGTAGCAAGAGGAGAACCGCACCGGAAATGACCGCGGAGAAGCCCTCGGACGTTGGCGCGCCAGGTACATATAGCCTGCGCCCGCGAGCTCGGCTCCAGTTCACCACCGGCAATGGAGGGTGAAGCTTTGACAATGCCAGCCACTCGTGCTGGCGAAACGTCAGAAAAATCATTAGATGAACGTCGGCCGAAGAACCCGAGACAGAAGCCTATAGGCAGTTTGTCAACAAGTGGCCACGAAAGCCTCAACAATTTTGTATGCTTTTGTGTTGTACATCTCCCTTCCCGTTTCCGTTCACTATCACATCAGAAACAGTGAACCTAGGGATGTTCAGGAGTGTGGAAATCTCGCGTACATACATATGACACAAGTGACACCCAGTCACCTGACCACATTCAAAGCCGTGAGTTCCCCAGAGCGCCCCATTCTGTTCTCTCACAATATCAAACGACTACTGATGTCGCTGACATGGAGTTTGAGGTTTGCCAATGACACTGTAATTCAAACAGATACAGCAAAGAAATTGGAAGAGTAACTGAACAGAATAAACATCGTCTTGAAAGGAAGATATAAGATGAACTTCTGAAATTAGCAGAAAACTTAGGAGAAAAAAAGCAAGGGAAAGCTGATTAAAGTTACATGCTAAATGATGTATAATATACAGGGTGAATGAAATTCTCACTCTGCAGCGCAGTGTGCGCTGATATGAAACTTCCTGGCAGATTAAAACTATGTGCCGGACCAAGACTCGAACTCGGGACCTTTGCCTTTCACAGACAAGTGCTCTACCATCAGAGTGTTCAAAAAAGTGTCGAATACTTTGAGGGATAGTATTACTCATCAAAACAAGAAGTCCAATAAACATGGGTCCAGAAATGCATACTTTCTGCGACAAACATGTGCTTACAGGAGGTGTTCAATGTCACGTCCATTCATGACAATGCACCCACATCCTTCTGCCCTCTAGCATGACACACCCTTTGAAGTACACGCCATTGTTGCTGTATCTGCTGGTACGCATCTTCAATGCGAACCTGTAGTGTTTGCACTTCGTTGATTGGCGTGGTGTAGATCATTTCCTTCAAATGTCTCCATAACCAAAATGTAGAATAATGAGGCCTGGGGAACGAGCGGGCCAAGGTGTACCCCCCCCCCCCCTCATTACCAGTCAGGTGGTCCTGAAATGTCAGCATCACATGTTCGCACACATTGTGACAAAAATGTGCTGGTGTGGCATTATGCATGACCCACATTTGTATTCATTGCTGCAATGGCACAGCCCCCAGCAAGGTCAGCAATAAATTAATGAGAAAGTAAATATAATGCGCCCCAGATAATCTTTGTGGTAGCATGTATGGCCCTATTGGTGTTGATACCCTCTTTCCTGAATTTCTTCGGGACTTACATCTGCCGATGCATACTGGCTGTGGAAATTCACAACACCATCTCTTGTGAATCCAGCTTCATCTGTAAATAAAGTCTTGGATGTGAACAGTGGATATGTGGCACACTTCTGCAACAGCCATTCACAGAACCGCCATCTACCATGATGATCCTGTGGCCTTAGGGCCTGAATGCACTGTAAATGATATGTGTACAGCAACTGTTCATGAAGTATCCCCCACATAAGAGAGTAAGACACGCCTTCTGCTGCTACTAATCGGCGCACCATGGTCCCAGGGGTTTCTTCACCGAACGTAGCACACACCACCACATCAGGCATGCGTACTATGCAGGACCTCCCACTGTCAGTCTTCGAGGTGCAAGGGTAACTGTGTGCCTCAGACACTGGAAAAGTCTACTGAACAGCTTATCAGAGTGTACTCTACGCTGTGTATATTTTAAACTGTAGAGGGCATTGGCTCACAAGCTATGTGCATTTGCTAATCGATAGCAGAATATCATATCCGCCATTTCACTTGTCAAGTAGTAGGCTTCCATTGCTAACAAGTGGTGGAAGAGAGAAACAAACAATTTCGGTATCATTTTATCTATTTTCCTCATACCCAGTACCATCATAGCCTTTCTAATGTCAACTGTACTTTGATGAAGGATTTTCATTTATGTGAATTTTTAGTGATAATGCAAATGAGGTTTTATCTCAATTTATGGAGAACGGAACTGAATGCTTGATTTCATTATGAAATGAGTAAAACGTATAATACCATAGAAAATAATGGTGATTTATTCCATTGCTTCTGAATGACTAAAATATGTCTGATGGGGTACCAAGAGTGAAATATTGTTGCCTGGAAGCTGTAGATACAACAGTGAATTTTGTTGACAAACTCTTACAAGGGAACCTCCCCATCGCTCCCCCCTCAGATTTAGTTATAAGTTGGCACAGTGGATAGGCCTTGAAAAACTGAACACAGATCAATCGAGAAAACAGGAAGAAGTTGTGTGGAACTATGAAAAAATAAGCAAAATAAACAAACTGAGTAGTCCATGCGCAACATATGCAACATCAAGGAGATAGTGAGGCCTGGAGAGCGGTGGTCCCGTGGTTAGCGTGAGCAGCTGGTGAACGAGAGGTCCTTGCAAGTGAAAATTTTATTTTCTTTATTTTCCCATAGTTATGATCTGTCCATTCGTTCATTGACGTCTCTGTTCACTGTAATAAGTTTAGTGTCTGTGTTTTGCGACCGCACCGCAAAACCGTGCGATTAGTAGACGAAAGGACGTGACTCTTCAATGGGAACCGAAAACATTTGATCGCAAGGTCATAGGTCAACCGATTCCTCCACAGGAAAACACGTCTGATATATTCTATACGACACAGGTGACGACATGTGCGTCACATGACAGGAATATGTTGTCGACCCACCTAACCTGTACACTTGGCGAATGGGCAAAAAGATTCTTCTACCTTGCCCGATTTAGGTTTTCTTGTAGATGTGATAATCACTCCCAAAAAAGTGATGAAAACATAAAGAGTTTGTGACATAAACTGTAAATAAAAAATTAAAAGTTTTCACTCGAGGGAAGACTTGAACCAAGGACCTCTCATTCCACAGCTGCTCACGCTAACCACGGGACCACCGCTCTCCAGAGCTCACTATCACCTTATTGTTGCACATGGACTACTCAGTTTGTATATTTTGTTTATTTTTTCATAGTTCCACACAACTTCTTCCCGGTTTCTCGATTGATCTGTGTTCAGTTTTCAAGGCCTATCCACTGTGCAAACTTATAATTAAATCTGAGGGGGGTGCGATGGGGAGGTTCCCTTGTTAGTAACATCCTACCATGGCTATTTATTTTAATAGAAATATTAAACAGCCAATCAGTTGCAAAATGGGAAGTTCATTAAAACCCATTTCTCATGTTTCAACGTTTATAAAAACGTCTTCTTCAGAAGGAGATATTGACAACAGGATTACATATTGTGGCTGAAGTACGCTAATATAAAACCAAACGGCGTCGTGAAATATAAAATTTCACCTCCATAATAATTAAAACATGTGCAGCATGGTTGTTGTCATTTGGTACAGTATACAGTTTAAATTGGCGAGGAAATACCAAATGGCAACAACATTCATCTAGCTAGCTCGTTTCAGAATGTTACTGTTCACCTGTACTTCAGCTGACCGCCAGAAGATGTTAATGTTTCTACAGCACCTTACATAGATGTAAAAGTTGTAGTAGAAGAAGAGAATGTTCAGTGGGATAGGAGTTTGCAGTTCGCTGAGATGGAGTGGCATCAACTAAACAGCAAGCTGAAATACATCGAGGATTGGATGACACTAAATTATAACCCATTCCTTCAAGACTTCGATGCCTTCAGCAGCAATAGAAGCAGTGAATCTATTTAGAATATGTTTGGGGTACTATACTGAAGTTAAGATCTCAAGAGTTTGCACAGAGCATATATACAAAAGCATCCAAGTGTCGTGAACGTTCGTGGCTCACACACTTCAATATGGATTGCAGTAGACCACCCAATTTATGGTGAACACATGTTAAAGCGTTCATTGAAGATGATATTGGAAGATAAAATTCACAAATATACTAAAATAAATTTATCCCCAATGACCTAATTACGCTGTTAAACTATATCTTTTATGTAAATATGTCATGTCATGTTATTCAGTAATTGTTTTGTTGGACAAGAACTTCTTTGCGGCAATATATTATTTCACTGAACTAGTTTCAGGCGTTTCCCATGATCAGTGGTATCAGTATTACACAAAACAAACATATTTCTTATAATAAGTTAATTACAGTGTATGTTGTAGCGTTTTATGCATATGTGATTTTTTATTTCATTGTAATTCGACTTGCTTTATACATGATGTTCTCTATCATACCCCAATGACAATATTTCACAATGTTCATGAAATAATACGAGTACATGATTTGTATATACCGATATGTAATCAGCATGAGGAATTTTTATGAAATATATGCAGCACTCATTCGCAGTTGCTGTACATGCAAAGATTTCTTTTGGTCGACATCATAGAATATATATAAAGTTACTTCTAATTTGTATTATCTGTGTTGGCAGTACGAAATGGTTCAAATGGCTCTGAGCACTATGGGACTCAACTGCTGAGGTCATTAGTCCCCTAGAACTTAGAACTAGTTAAACCTAACTAACCTAAGGACATCACACACATCCATGCCCGAGGCAGGATTCGAACCTGCGACCGTAGCGGTCTCGCGGTTCCAGACTGCAGCGCCAGAACCGCGCGGCCACTTCGGCCGGCTGGCAGTACGAAGAAATGTGTTTTCCTTAAGGTACACTAGCGAGTTTTCGACGAATTTGTTTTTTTAGATAAATCTGTTTGGTTTAAAATAATGTCAGGATGTTTCGTTATCTACGTGAAAACTACTATTCCTTTCAAAAAAATTTCAGTATCTAGGACTGGTAGGCATTGTGTCATGTCACTGACTGTATGGGTTCATTCTTCTAAGTGTGTACTAAACAAAGACAGGTTCAGGCCAATGAGTTTCTTGTTTTCGAATTTCATCCAGTGTGTCTTATGTAAATTTCCTCACAATTATCGCCTTTTAACTTACAGAACCCAAATGAGTAAATTTACAGGATTGTTCTATATTATAACAAATTTGTTACAGCAATGAGTTTTGTGTTCTGTGAAATCTTACCCCAGTGTGGCGTGACTGTGAATTGTGTATGTGTTTGCTACAGTTTGCCCTTGTTAAGGTAATGCTGTCTTTTACGTTCTTTTCATTTGTGTGTAGTTGTCTGGTATAATTTTTGTTGATTATGGTGGATTGTAACCATTATGTTTTGCTGAATTTGTTAGTATCTTTAATTCAGATGCTATGTTTTGTTTACTAAATGGATATTTTATTGGTCTTTCTATACAGGTTCGAAAATATGCTTCTCTGTTTGCTTTTGAATGACAAGAACTAGTATGTTTGCTTTCTGTAGATGTTGAATTTGTGCATTGTTCTATTTCTTATAATTTCGTGATCAAGGAAATTTATTTTATTATTTAGTTCATTTTTTATAGAAAACGTGATATTCATCACAGCACACCAAGCATGAAAGGCGTTCTTGTCATCTCTTACCTATACTTTTATTCAATTCATGTTTTCATATTACTGATAATTATGTGTCCAACAAGATTTCAGTGACTTCAACGATTCCATCTCGATCACAGTAGTCTTTCTGCTAATGAAGATAATTAGCCCTCAAGAACAGTATGGCAGAAGGAGAAAAACTATACTGAGCTATGGCTACAACGTAAACGTGACTACATATGGGTTAAATACCTCCACACACAAAGGAACAATCGGGTTGACTTTGATCTGCATTGATCACCAACACCTACAACTATTACTCTCAACTCTGATGTGTCACTTGTATTGTAATGAGGTTAAAGGCTCTCCTTTCCCCTCATATCCTTCTCCAGTTACTGAAACATCGTCCCATACAAGGTTGGGTATGCCTGTAATCGTAACTTTTCTTCTCTTGCTGCTTGTGCAATTACTGTCGCCATATCCATCATGTGACCAACTCATCACATCAATAAAATCGTTATCATACCATTAAGTGACAGGACAAGCTTACCAACTAACCAATTATTTTCTTCATTATTTACAAATATGAGAGGAGAGACATTACCACTGTTGTTGTTGTGGTCTTCAGTCCTGAGACTGGTTTGATGCAGCTCTCCATGCTACTCTATCCTGTGCAAGCTTCTTCATCTCCCAGTACCTACTGCAACCTACATCCTTCTGAATCTGCTTAGTGTATTGATCTCTTGGTCTCCCTCTACGATTTTTACCCTCCACGCTGCCCTCCAATGCTAAATTTGTGATCCCTTGATGCCTCAAAACATGTCCTACCAACCGATCCCTTCTTCTAGTCAAGTTGTGCCACAAACTTCTCTTCTCCCCAATCCTATTCAATACCTCCTCATTAGTTATGTGATCTACCCACCTTATCTTCAGCATTCTTCTGTAGCACCACATTTCGAAAGCTTCTATTCTCTTCTTGTCCAAACTGGTTATCGTCCACGTTTCACTTCCATACATGGCTACACTCCATACAAATACTTTCAGAAACGACTTCCTGACACTTAAATCTATACTCGATGTTAACAAATTTCTCTTCTTCAGAAACGATTTCCTTGCCATTGCCAGTCTACATTTTATATCCTCTCTACTTCGACCATCATCAGTTATTTTACTCCCTAAATAGCAAAACTCCTTTACTACTTTAAGTGTCTCATTTCCTAATCTAATTCCCTCAGCATCACCCGACTTAATTCGACTACATTCCATTATCCGCGTTTTGCTTTTGTTGATGTTCATCTTATATCCTCCTTTCAAGACACTGTCCATTCCGTTCAACTGCTCTTCCAAGTCCTTTGCTGTCTCTGACAGAATTACAATGTCATCGGCGAACCTCAAAGTTTTTATTTCTACTCCATGAATTTTAATACCTACTCCGAATTTTTCTTTTGTTTCCTTTACTGCTTGCTCAATATACAGATTGAATAACATTGGGGAGAGGCTACAACCCTGTCTCACTCCTTTCCCAACCACTGCTTCCCTTTCATGCCCCTCGACTCTTATAACTGCCATCTGGTTTCTGTACAAATTGTAAATAGCCTTTCGCTCCCTGTATTTTACCCCTGCCACCTTCAGAATTTGAAAGAGAGTATTCCAGTCAACATTGTCAAAAGCTTTCTCTAAGTCTACAAATGCTAGAAACGTAGGTTTGCCTTTTCTTAATCTTTCTTCTAAGATAAGTCGTAAGGTTAGTATTGCCTCACGTGTTCCAACATTTCTACGGAATCCAAACTGATCTTCCCCGAGGTCCGCTTCTACCAGTTTTTCCATTCGTCTGTAAAGAATTCGCGTTAGTATTTTGCAGCTGTGACTTATTAAACTGATAGTTCGGTAATTTTCACATCTGTCAACACCTGCTTTCTTTGGTATTGGAATTATTATATTCTTCTTGAAGTCTGTGGGTATTTCGCCTGTCTCATACATCTTGCTCACCAGATGGTAGAGTTTTGTCATGACTGGCTCTCCCAAGGCCATCAGTAGTTCTAATGGAATGTTGTCTACTCCCGGGGCCTTGTTTCGACTCAGGTCTTTCAGTGCTCTGTCAAACTCTTCACGCAGTATCTTATCTCCCATTTCATCTTCATCTACATCCTCTTCCATTTCCATAATACTGTCCTCAAGTACATCTCCCTTGTATAAAGCCTCTATATACTCCTTCCACCTTTCTGCCTTCCCTTCTTTGCTTAGAACTGGGTTGCCATCTGAGCTCTTGATATTCATACAAGTGGTTCTCTTCTCTCCAAAGGTCTGTTTAATTTTCCTGTAGGCAGTATCTATCTTACCCCTAGTGAGACAAGCCTGTACATCCTTACATTTGTCCTCTAGCCACCCCTGCTTAGCCATTTTGCACTTTCTGTCGATCTCATTTTTGAGACGTTTGTATTCCCTTTTGCCTGCTTCATTTACTGCATTTTTATATTTTCTCCTTTCATCAATTAAATTCAATATTTCTTCTGTTACCCAAGGATTTCTATTAGCCCTCGTCTTTTTACCTACTTGATCCTCTGCTGCCTTCACTACTTCATCCCTCAGAGCTACCCATTGTTCTTCTACTGTATTTCTTTCCCCCATTCTTGTCAATTGTTCCCTTATGCTCTCCCTGAAACTCTCTACAACCTCTGGTTCTTTCAGTTTATCCAGGTCCCATCTCCTTAAATTCCCACCTTTTTGCAGTTTCTTCAGTTTCAATCTGCAGTTCATAACCAATAGATTGTGGTCAGAATCCACATCTGCCCCTGGAAATGTCGTACAATTTAAAACCTGGTTCCTAAATCTCTGTCTTACCATTATATAATCTATCTGATACCTATTAGTATCTCCAGGATTCTTCCAGGTATACAACCTTCTTTTATGATTCTTGAACCAAGTGTTAGCTATGATTAAGTTATGCTCTGTGCAAAATTCTACAAGGCGGCTTCCTCTTTCATTTCTTCCCCCCAATCCATATTCACCTACTATGTTTCCTTCTCTCCCTCTTCCTACTGACGAATTCCAGTCACCCATGACTATTAAATTTTCGTCTCCCTTCACTACCTGAATAATTTCTTTTATCTCGTCATACATTTCATCAATTTCTTCATCATCTGCAGAGCTAGTTGGCATATAAACTTGTACTACTGTAGTAGGCATGGGCTTTGTGTCTATCTTGGCCACAATAATGCGTTCACTATGCTGTTTGTAGTAGCTAACCCGCACTCCTATTCTTTTATTCATTATTAAACCTACTCCTGCATTACCCCTATTTGATTTTGTATTTATAACCCTGTAATCACCTGACCAAAAGTCTTGTTCCTCCTGCCACCGAACTTCACTAATTCCCACTATATCTAACTTTAACCTATCCATTTCCCTTTTTAAATTTTCTAACCTACCTGCCCGATTAAGGGATCTGACATTCCACGCTCCGATCCGTAGAATGCCAGTTTTCTTTCTCCTGATAACGACGTCCTCTTGAGTAGTCCCCGCCCGGAGATCCGAATGGGGGACTATTTTACCTCCGGAATATTTTACCCAAGAGGACGCCATCATCATTTAATCATACAGTAAAGCTGCATGTCCTCGGGAAAAATTACGGCTGTAGTTTCCCCTTGCTTTCAGCCGTTCGCAGTACCAGCACAGCAAGGCCGTTTTGGTTAATGTTACAAGGCCAGATCAGTCAATCATCCAGACTGTTGCCCCTGCAACTACTGAAAAGGCTGCTGCCCCTCTTCAGGAACCACATGTTTGTCTGGCCTCTCAACAGATACCCCTCCGTTGTGGTTGCACCTACGGTACGGCCATCTGTATCGCTGAGGCACGCAAGCCTCCCCACCAACGGCAAGGTCCATGGTTCTTGGGGGAAGACATTACCACTATAGACTCAAAATACCTATATTACGTATGATCCTGATAATGATCGAACCCCACAGATTTCTAATACCAAATACAAACACCAACAATAACGCCGTTATTCTTACTCCTCCAGGCACGAGATGTAAGGTAAAGTCATACCTTTCGTTCCACCAAACTCTGGTCAATCGATCCCGAGCAGGTCTTATAAACTGCTCTGTGTCGGCTATTCCATTCCTTATTTAGTGACATGCCAACAACATGCTGTGGTTCTTTATGGTTTGTTACAGTAGTTCTTTGCGCATTTATATCAGCACACAATATCCGACTCCTAATCCAGTCAGAAATGATCAAGTAATAAGATCCCATCAGAAACCAACTCTATTCACAACCTTTTATTCATCAACCACACCTCCTCAACTTTTTGAGGGAATTAATCCATAAAACATACTCCACAATAAATCTCACAAAAACATCTTACACAAATTCTCTCCAGTTCTTCTATAAAACCTCATAAACAAATTCTCTTAAGCATCTCTTCACTATACTAGCTACATTATCATCAATATCAACAAAAGTTTCCGCATTAGATCCACAGCATCTCTTTCCATAACTTCATCACAAATTAATCACTGTCGGGTTATTGCCCACTTGAGTCGTCGATCACAAGGGAAGACACTTTCTTGCACCGATTTTCATTCACGGTGAAAACTACTGAACACCATTATCTTATGCATAAGCCATCACAGCTCGAACCCACGCATCAGTCTACTAAATTCTCACGAATGATCACTTACACCATTATCAATACACTCACAACACTATCACTTCTCCCTTCGCCAAATGATCTTATAATGCCGTCATCTCCTGGGACGCCCAGCATACTAACTTCTTTCCCTCGTAATCACGCTTTCTCATACACTGGAGCTCAAAACTCTTTTTGTACAGTACTGTGGCGTACTGTTCTCTCTTACCCTTCACTAAGCTAGTTAACAGAACTCCCTACACCTAACATGCAAAAGTACATTAGCACTAAGCTATGTATAACCAGTCATCATCCTTCCCTTCCGCCAGTCATCCGAAACATACACCCATTACACCTAATTCTGCCGCGACCTGTTTTGAAAAGATACAGAATGTGCGGCTCTCCCCTGATACATTCCAGTCCCTTTTCTACCATAGAGGGTTCCATTCTCGCTGCTTTCATTAGTCAGTCTCCAATTTCTTCCTGCATGACAACCACAGCGACTCATTCTTTTTCCTGGCACTTTATGGATCACAACTCCTCCAGAATTTCTTGAAAAACTTCCAAACAGCTTTCATAATGCCACACCAGAAACTATTACCTATTGGTAACTGCTCATAACAAATCCTGATGATATCAGATATAGAAAGGGGGACATTGAGGAACTGATTATCAGCACCATCTCATCCAAAAACTTCATCGTATTGCCGTATCCTTATTCTACATACATGCTTATCGCCATGATGCCCTACTCAAATCACTCCTGCTTTTCTCGTGGCCAGTACTGGGCTAAAAATGCTCTCCTGAATTTCACGTATGAGGTGCAGAATAATCTCACTTCATGCATGTTCATAGTGGCATTGACATCAAGATAGTCTCATATCGATCCCAAATATTGCCTCACAGGTCAAGGAGGGGGAAAGAGCGATTGAACCGGTAAATCCAGGCTTTTGAATGTAATCCTCTGCTGTCATCTATAAAAGTTTGGAATTTTCGGATGAGCAGGTAATGTTCATGGTCAACTAGCTTTTGTTATAACGACAAGAGGGCAGGCTGTTGATTAACAGATGCCTTCAGCTCACTTTGCCCCATTCCTTGCATCTCTCTGAAAGCTTGTTCCATTGTTTCTCCATTCATAATTTTCAGGTGCGCTATCGTCTTGGATAATCACTATTCAGTGTCCACAGACTCCTGGTTCACCCTCTCTTCTAATTTCTATAATTGATTTGCTAGCTTTTTGATTTGGCCTCCTCATGCAATTTGTAACCTCTCAGCCTTGTCAATATGTTGTTGCAACTGGGAATTTGTGCCACTTGCGGGTCTAAAACCCCTAACCGTTCCTCGAGATTTGCCAATATCTTCTTTGTCACTTTGCCCATATTTTCAACCATTGTCCTTATTTCTTTCGCTTCTAGACCAATTTTTGTCACCAACTCATTTGTACCATCCTCCATACTCTTCATCATTTCAGCCATGACTTCAGACATTTTCTTCATCATGCTTTTAATCTGGTTGTCCATGTTCATCACACGATTTCTTCACTTCTTGAGCTTCACCCCGTGCTTTTCGAGTCACATTTCGTACCGCTATCTCTATCGCATCACATTGGCCTTCTCCGTTAAAAGAAAGGGCGGAAGACCTACCGATTATGCTCGAATGAGCCTCCAGAAGGGTGACAGACTCGTCCCTAATACTGCTCGCTACGTACAAAACTTCAGAGGATACACCCGCACTCGCATTCGAAGATTCTACCTTGTTCTCGTTCACGCGTCCCTCCATCGGAAACAACCTCTTCAAGTTCATTCTTACCTTCTGTCTTAATAGGTTCTACTGGCTCCTCCACATCAACACTTACTTCAACTATTCCTTCTATTTCAGGTTTATCACTGGTAGAATGATCCTCTGTAGTATACATCATTTGATTACCGATTAACTCACTTCGGTCAACGACCTGTTTTTTTTTCTTGATTACAACCTCGAGCACTTCCTCTGAGTCACCGTAATCACTAATGTTAATCTTCTCCATTCTCTGGTGTGGCAGGGTCTGCGCTTTATATTCATAACGAAACAGCTCGTCAGTCATGTGCAACTTACTAGGAATGTGACATTGCATTGAACGCATACTATACTGGCAAATCATGTAACCAACTACCACCATGAGGCAACCCACGATGGGAACACCAAAACCCTTGTTCACTATTACAAAGTATGTCAAGAAGGAAAACACTGAGTTGTGGTTTCTAACCTCTAGCTGACTTATCGGTGGCCTTGTCATTTTGCCCACCATGGTAATCACCCAGACACCGCGGCTTTCAAATTGTGGGCGACACTTATAGTACTCTAAAAGAAACTTTTTACTTACAATGATTACATTTTTATTCATATTATGCAATCATGCTCATCTTCTCCATTTCCTCTCATCAGGCTTCCTAGACCTCTGCAACAAACTGGCATACCTACTTCTTCCGTCTCATGGTCAACCATGCACATTTACCACAAACTCCTTACTGACTGCATACCGAACGAAACCTGACGTAAACTGATCGCGTTGTGCCCTATGCCTTGTCAGACTCCACTTTCCACACTAAATGACGTACAGACACCATCTGCTTCCCTGGAATTACTTCGAAATGCCTTATAAAGTTTCGCTAGTCCCTCATCGACGGGTTTGTCCTTCGACACCTGTTGCTGAGACATACTTATTCCTTCGTTACTTCGATTTCAAGTATATTCGCTTGGATGTCGTGTAATAAACTGATGTTCATACATCCAATTCTTCCGCAGCTCGTGATCTAGTGGCTAGCGTTGCTGATTCTGCATCATGGGTTCCTCGATTCGATTCCCGGTGGGGTTGGGGATTTCCTTGGCCCAGGGATTGGGTGTTTGTGTTGTTCTCAGCATTTCATTATCATCATCGTCATTCGTGACATTGGCTATATTGGACTGTGTAAACATTAGAGTGTGTAAAATTCGGGACTTTGTACGGGCACTGTAGACAGCACAGTTGAGTGCCCCACAAACTGAACATCATCCAACACCTTCAATTCAATACGCACAGCCTATCAACACTATCCCACAATTACGCTACACGTCAGAATATCCTCCCAAAATTTTGCAGCACTGTGTCAATGCTGTGCAGAACGCCATGTGGATCTGACACATACAATGCTGAAGAACTGTCAAAGCTGAAAGGAAACACATAAAATTTAAAGAAGTGCTGCTACCAATAAAATTATTTCTCTCCCTGAAACGTAATCCTTAAATAGCAACTCAAAATGCCCCATAATTGTTTGAGCATAACATCGTTAAATTCCCCATAATATCTTATATTTCACTCATCCTTCGCCAATT
Source organism: Schistocerca nitens (assembly GCF_023898315.1). Taxonomy (NCBI): domain Eukaryota; kingdom Metazoa; phylum Arthropoda; class Insecta; order Orthoptera; family Acrididae; genus Schistocerca; species Schistocerca nitens. The sequence continues at coordinate 55,601,936 of NC_064616.1, forward strand.
TTGAAACAAACTCCTCATTAACTTATGCATGCAGTGCTGAAGGCACCCCCACAACTTAAAATTATCATAGATACAATGTTCACCCCACCCCGTCTCGCCGGCCGAAGTGGCCGTGCGGTTAAAGGCGCTGCAGTCTGGAACCGCAAGACCGCTACGGTCGCAGGTTCGAATCCTGCCTCGGGCATGGATGTTTGTGATGTCCTTAGGTTAGTTAGGTTTAACTAGTTCTAAGTTCTAGGGGACTAATGACCTCAGCAGTTGAGTCCCATAGTGCTCAGAGCCATTTGAACCATTTGAACCACCCCGTCTCCCCTGTGACTCAGATGTATTTAATGAACTGCACACAATGGAAACAGATGGAAACGTGTTGGCGTCGACAAGTGAGTCGTGGGTGTGGTTCTTGTTGAAAGTAATAGTAGAAACGGGAATAATGGGGTTCATCTCTTTCTGTATACTGAATTAAAAGATCGATGGGGAAACAGATCATGATAAACAAATGTCGTAGTTAGCTCTTACACACACTGGAGGTGAATAGAAGTCGGAACATAAAATCCATATAATGAAACAGTTGACCAAAACCGAACAGCAAAGGCTGGAGGGAAGGCAGGAAAGTAGTCCGGTAACCAACTCATGAGGTGATTCAAGTAAATTAATTACAGGGTTTTGCACTGGACATGATGACTACGTTGTTCTGGTGGGATTAGGAAAATACATGCAGAAAGCCAAATAACTGAGACACGGTTAAGCCATCAGCTGTCAGAACCTGATTAAAAATGATTTCCCCCACGCTTTAACTGTAAACGTGCCTTCACCTGCATCACTAACACCACGTCTTGCTTTCCTGTCAGAACTTACTATCATTAATAGTCGAGGAGATGGGCTGCTACTTCAGCAACTGCAGATGGGATCTGCGATGCAACTGCTGCCCACGGCCAGCACAGAAGTAGGATCTCTCGCCACAGCAACGATCCAGCTGAAGATTACTGCTACTACTCGGTGCCATTCTGCTTCCTTCCGCACCTTGAAACTAGAATTTCTCTACTACGCATCCCAAAAAAGATTTCATCTTTTATTCACGTCCCACACCAGAGTACCTTAAAAATGATGCTCGTCTGAACTCTCTGCAGTAAGACCTCAAAAAGTACTGGCTGTCCAATCAAACAAAAAGTTAGAAACCCTGCTGATGAGAGGCCACAGAGCAAACATTTCTCTCTTTCTTCCGAAACGTTTATTGTTTCTTGAGCCAGTCTCTTAATTTTACAGTTTAAATAAGTTTACAACAATTTGGTGCAAGAACACCAGTCTGGAAAAAGGTGGAAGCTCGGACCATGCGAGAGAATTCGCGATTTTGCCTCTATGAGATGCGATGCCATTTCCCCCACTCTGCCTAATTGATGAGACACTGTCCAGTCAATAAGTGTTCTATTTCAAAAATTCGGTTCGATGGTCTGGCGGTGGTGAAACTCGGAAGTGGACCTAATGTGCGAGATTGCGCTCGACATCCTCTGCAAGATCTTACCTGCAGTCCAAACTACTGCCCAAAATTTTCCAGAAGCGTCCTCTTTGCTCGCCGGAACAGCGTTTTTCGCGATATGGTGAAATTTCGAAGCGAACCTAATGTGCACATGATTGCCCTTCTACGAGCTCCGCAATGTATTATCTGAACCAGCGCAAGTGCCCAGAATCTCTAGGCTCGCCAATGTGGAGCCACATGCAGTGAGTAGTGGGACAAAGTATGTGCTACCCCACATGCCATTGTGGCCAGATGTATCCAAGATGGCGGATTTTGGCGGGAAGTTTGAATTTTGGTGGGAAAATAGGTCAATTTTGCTACCTCCACTAACCTAACCCTCCAGAAAAAAATTCGCGCGAAATTCAAATTCCAACATGATAATGAGTCACACCACAAAAGAGGCGGGAAAATAGACCAATTGGCCTACGTCCACTAACCTAACCACCAACCCCTTAGAAAATGGCGGCAAGTTCAAATTCCAACACAATAATGCACCACACCGCTCTTATCTCTACTAAGCAAAGAAAATCGCACGAAAGTAGCTCATTTGGCCTACCTCCACTAACCTAAGTCACCTGCCCACCACCTCTTCCTACCAACTGGCACCAACATTTAATTTTTGTGGTAAACAAAATTCAGTTCCCATATGTCTTCTAAGCTAAAAAAAAAAGGCGTGAAAGAAAGCACACTTTACAAACCTCAGTCACCAGACTGCAGCACCTCCTAAGTATTTGTGGGAAAAGGACTTGAACGTAATACTTTATTTAAGCAATTCCATGCAGTTGTGTTCACCACAAGGTCAGGACTCCAACTGACTTAGTACACATCGCCACAACCAGAGAGCGCCCTTATCTGTGACGTAATCCAATATGGCGACACCCAGTGTATTCACCACTAGGTCTGGACTCCAACTGACTTAGTACATATTGTTATCACTAGACAGCGCAACCGTGACGTCATCCAAGATGACGACCGTGACGTCAGTCAAGATGGCTGCACCCAGTGTATTCACCACGTGGTGTAAGATTGTCCACTTTGCCTACCTCCACTAACCTAACCCCCTCCCCAAGAAAAATGGTGTGAAGCTCAAATTCCAGCACGATAATGGCGAGAAAAACGGACTTGTCTTTATTATTATTTAAAAAATATCATGCAAGTGTGTTCGCCACGAGGTCAGGAGTCCAACTGGCTTAGTTGATATCATCACCACCAGAGAGCGCCACCATGACGTCATCCAAGATGGCGGATTTTGACAGAAAGTTTGAATTTTGGCTGGAAGAAGGCCAACTGGACCACATCCACTCAACTACCGTTATACAAATGGCGACCTTTTTTTTTTTGCCACTCAGATGACCTGAATTTTCGGTGCACATTCAGTCTTTACTGAGCTGTCGTTGTCAAACCATCGTCATGTGTTCTATCATCGAGATGAATGTGAAGGGTAGAGCAGCTTTCAATAGATGCATTACATGTAGACATTCGAGGGAGGACTGTAGCCACAGTTCACTACATAACGTATGGAAGAGTATGATAATGGAGGAGTGTAGGAGGAATAAGTACAAGAATTCTGTTCAGCAGATTTCGGCAATGCATAGGGATGGAGACAGGATGCATATCGTAAACAGTGCATGCTCATATGCATGCGCAAACTGCTGAGATATTCATCATGAAGCATTCACTCTCCCAAAACGGAAGAGACGTCCAGTTGATGTCAATTCGCTTCAGTCTAAGCATATTCATATACCTCGTATATACCATTGAAGATCAGCTGTTCATCCCCCCATCCTTGTGGCTACACCTAATGTGTTCCATTGATGAGTTATTGGTGTTTGAGTGGGATGAGTTTAACAGCTATGTTGTTTGTAAGCATACAGTTGAAGAATGCCCCCATAGCCTCCTACATGCTGAATCGAAGCGCACATTAATTCTAGAACATATGAAGAGGAAGAATACAGTCCTGCAAATAAATGCATTGCAGCGAGATGCTTTAAAGATGCATTACCCATCTCATGGAAACATCTGCTATTATTGGAACTGTCTGCCTTTTCTAAAAGCACCATATAAGCTCCCAGCCCACAAGAGATGACTGCCTCCGATCCAGCAGACCGAAGAACTGATCTAGTTCACGAGCTCACTGCTAGAGGGCGCTTCAATAGGTCATGTTATCACACGATTCAGCCAATATGAACATGGCATCATGATGACGTAGGTGGATGGTATATAAAGAGAACTCAGCAGCTGTTCGATCTCTGTTCAGGTCAGTCAGTCAGTCAAGATGAAGTGTCAGTCACCACAGCAGCAACAGCAGCAGCAGCAGCAGAATAGGAGGAGAAAGCAGCAGAAAAGTATCTATTTCGCAAAATTATTATTATTATTATTACTATTATTATTTCTGTAACAGCAGCATATTATGCTTATGAATATTCTTCTTTGTCCGCTAGCTTCACCCATGGCGTTAGCATCAGCAGGTTCCAACCTGTCGGGGCCCGCACATGTGGTGACCTCGGACTCTTCCACGCAGGATCCTGTAGTACAGCTTCTCAGCATGCTGGAGCAGAATAACGAGGTGCTAACGTCAGTGCCAGAGACTGCATTTGCAGTGGCTTCACAGTACTGGACTCCTTCATACGCGCCATCCATTGATCATCACACAAGAGACGTACAACCATCAGTGCAAGAACATGTGGCTAACTGTGCTGGTGTGGATGTTGTGGATGTAAAGATACCGACTCTCAGTGCACCACAGCCTTTACTGTTCGCCTCATGCTATGTGTTAACAGTTAGTGGTTCAAAGCGTCTTCATGTAGGACTTGAAGTCTCACAAGACAGTAGCCTGTCAACTGTGTTAGTGCTCGAAAATGTACCCAAAAATATTAAAGTTAGGTTTTCTGACTACGAGTGGGATGAACTCTGTCATCTGAAAACATTCATCAAGAAGCATATGACTACTGAATACGCTCCATCCCACTCCTACCAGGACATGAACTGCGGCAGTCTAACTGTGAGTATTCTATCAATGTATGGTGATGTTACACTAAGAATTAAAAGTGCTGAGGGTCATAGTATTTTCATGCAGCACTCGACTATTGATGACTTATTCAATCTAGACATGGCAGTAACTAGTACAATAGAGAGACTAAATAGATGGCGTCCATATGTTCAAGCTGTATACAGTGACATCATTAACTGGCTTCACACATGTAGCATTCACATAGAAGACATAGATCACTGTTTTAGTACCTGTATAACTGCAGTGCCGAAGTCTTGTGCTACTCCTCGAATAGGTGTTGAAAATGTTGAACTCAAATTTACTGATGGAATACAAGACTATTGCAATGAGCCTATAACATTACGAGATATACATGTTGAATTTGAGTTCAGCTATTTTCGAAATACTGTACTTCCGATGCATCGTTTAAAAAAGACTGAATTTATTGTTTTCCATGCTGATCATAATTGTATATCATGAATAAATAAATATATTTATAATATTAAATTTCTCTTTGTCTTTTTCATTTCTCTAGACAAAAATGTCACATACCTTAATACACATTAGTATACGTTTATGTACGTTAATGTATGTGACACTCTTCCCTTTAAATATACCACTTGGACTTCATTCTATCGTGTCGCCATTGTAGCTCAGTTGGTAAGGGGACTGCGCTATAGTGGCTACACACACATATTATTTATCATATAAAAGCCTATTGGTTGGTTGGTTGGTTGTTTCGGGGAAGGAGACCAGACAGCGAGGTCATCGGTCTCATCGGATTAGGGAAGGACGGGGAAGGAAGTCGGCCGTGCCCTTTGAAAGGAACCATCCCGGCATTTGCCTGGAGCGATTTAGGGAAATCACGGAAAACCTAAATCAGGATGGCCGGACGCGGGATTGAACCGTCGTCCTCCCGAATGCGAGTCCAGAAAGCCTATTGCACCCCAGTGCCTAGCACAGTAGGTATCATGGCAGGCTGGGTGAAGCACCCTCGCCGCAAGGACTTTGGTGTAGGTGACTGTCCTGTGATGATGACCAAGACCAGAAGACCAATAAGAAGAATGGAGTACTCCTTCCCGACAGCATACGAGCGATAATTGTAGGTCCTTCCAACTGTGGTAAGACAAATGTCCTCGTGGCTCTGTTAACACACCTAGACGGAGTCCGCTTCGAGCACCTTTTCGTCTTCTCCAAAATACTCTTTCAACCCAAGTACCAGTTACGGCAGAAAATATTAGATGAGGTAGATGGTGTAACATACAGAGCATTCAGTGAAAGCGACGACATCTGCCCTCTTGAGGAGGTAAAGCCTAACACTGTATTTATATTTGACGATGTGGCTGTGAAAAGCAGGATCAAATTCGTAGATATTTCTGGTTTGGTCGTCATATGGGTGTTGACGTATTTTATCTGAGTCAGACATATTCCAGGATCCCAAAACAGTTGGTGAGGGATAATGCCAACCTCATTATAGCCTTCAAACAAGACAATCTCAATTTAAAACACATTTACCGAGCTCATGTAGGGACTGACATATCATACAATGAATTTGTAAAGATATGTTCTTATTTGTTGGAACCACTCACAATGCGGGTTTCTCGTTTTTGATAAAAGTCGGAAACTGAATGATGGTAAGTATAGCTGGAACTTCCAGGAGTTGCTCCATATATAAATGTACAAAATAGCTGAGTGCGTCACTAGACACTACACCATGGACAAATTCGCATGCATGGCGGATGCTCAGTCTGAGAGGCTAGGTGTGCATAGACAGAATGCCCGCATGTACACTGATTTGAAATTTAAGAATCTCGAGGCAAGACTCGGTAAGGTTGTAAGGGAATTAAAGGACACTCAGAAACTTCTTGCACTTAACCAAAATCGGCTAGAGAATAGAATTAGCGCAGTTGAGGGGAAGACAGAAGCTGAGGTTGTTGTTATTGAAGAAGGAGGTGTAGGAAACAAGAATAAGAAGAATAACAACAAAGCATATATAAAACCACGTGATATGTAGAGTTCTGATTAGTATGCTCCGAGGTGTTGACAAAGCATAAAGTCATTCAGGCGCGCAAAGCAGTTCGAGAGAAATTACGTTTGCTGAGGTTGGGACATATGGATCACGAGCAAACACTAAGAGAAACTTTTAAACCTGTTACCCAATCTATCAGTAAGATCGCTTCGCGTGATAATGATCCAACAGCAGAATTCACCAAAGATAGAACATTTGGTGGCAGCCGGGAGTGACCGTACATGCTAGGCTCTCAAACTATAAGTTTATCTGATAGCGCAATATGCGTCGGGGATACAGAGTTTAAAAGAACACCTGGCTTAATGAATCTAATCTTCCTAAGGCCCTCAAAAACTTAAAATACACTACCAATGATCGCAAAGTGTATAGTGAAATACTACAATTGACTGAGTTGTATAAAAATCCTGACAGAACCCTGAGAAACCCGCAAAACTCTAAATACACAACCATTATACAACCTTTACTGAATGAGCAACCTAAAAGCATTGGTGAGGGTGTAGACTTTCAGCATAAAGGGGTGAGCAGCCAACTCCCGCAGTATATACACTCCTGGAAATGGAAAAAAGAACACATTGACACCGGTGTGTCAGACCTACCATACTTGCTCCGGACACTGCGAGAGGGCTGTACAAGCAATGATCACACGCACGGCACAGCGGACACAACAGGAACCGCGGTGTTGGCCGTCGAATGGCGCTAGCTGCGCAGCATTTGTGCACCGCCGCCGTCAGTGTCAGCCAGTTTGCCGTGGCATACGGAGCTCCATCGCAGTCTTTAACACTGGTAGCATGCCGCGACAGCGTGGACGTGAACCGTATGTGCAGTTGACGGACTTTGAGCGAGGGCGTATAGTGGGCATGCGGGAGGCCGGGTGGACGTACCGCCGAATTGCTCAACACGTGGGGCGTGAGGTCTCCACAGTACATCGATGTTGTCACCAGTGGTCGGCGGAAGGTGCACGTGCCCGTCGACCTGGGACCGGACCGCAGCGACGCACGGATGCACGCCAAGACCGTAGGCTCCTACGCAGTGCCATAGGGGACCGCACCGCCACTTCCCAGCAAATTAGGGACACTGTTGCTCCTGGGGTATCGGCGAGGACCATTCGCAACCGTCTCCATGAAGATGGGCTACGGTCCCGCACACCGTTAGGCCGTCTTCCGCTCACGCCCCAACATCGTGCAGCCCGCCTCCAGTGGTGTCGCGACAGGCGTGAATGGAGGGACGAATGGAGACGTGTCGTCTTCAGCGATGAGAGTCGCTTCTGCCTTGGTGCCAATGATGGTCGTATGCGTGTTTGGCGCCGTGCAGGTGAGCGCCACAATCAGGACTGCATACGACTGAGGCACACAGGGCGAACACCCGGCATCATGGTGTGGGGAGCGATCTCCTACACTGGCCGTACACCACTGGTGATCGTCGAGGGGACACTGAATAGTGCACGGTACATCCAAACCGTCATCGAACCCATCGTTCTACCATTCCTAGACCGGCAAGGGAACTTGCTGTTCCAACAGGACAATGCACGTCCGCATGTATCCCGTGCCACCCAACGTGCTCTAGAAGGTGTAAGTCAACTACCCTGGCCAGCATGATCTCCGGATCTGTCCCCCATTGAGCATGTTTGGGACTGGATGAAGCGTCGTCTCACGCGGTCTGCACGTCCAGCACGAACGCTGGTCCAACTGAGGCGCCAGGTGGAAATGGCATGGCAAGCCGTTCCACAGGACTACATCCAGCATCTCTACGATCGTCTCCATGGGAGAATAGCAGCCTGCATTGCTGCGAAAGGTGGATATACACTGTACTAGTTCCGACATTGTGCATGCTCTGTTGCCTGTGTCTATGTGCCTGTGGTTCTGTCAGTGTGATCATGTGATGTATCTGACCCCAGGAATGTGTCAATAAAGTTTCCCCTTCCTGGGACAATGAATTCACGGTGTTCTTATTTCAATTTCCAGGAGTGTATATTACAATGAGTCGGATGAACTATTGGACAGACTTCGACTGTTGATGGCTACGGCTGCTGCGGGCAATACAGCTCATTCGAATGAGGTTGTTTCGATAATCTCTGAGCTTCGAGCTCAGGTCTAGTATGCACATCCCCACATAGATAGATTTAGTAAACTCTGCTGCAGTTTTCGCCATCTCCACAGCAACAAAGTTCTTATTGAATATGGTGAGCCGCTTAAAATTTGGCCTGGCATTGCATTTTCTTGCGCCATAACACCCATCCCATTCGGTTCTAATAAAAATTTCACGTCGCCCCCCCAAAATTCTCCATAGTTTTACCGAAAATTGAATTATTCATTAATTTATAAAAATCTTTCTCAAAGTCACACATCGTGGAAGCTCTCTGTCTCATATTCAAATCAATATACTCCTTCAACCAGGGGGACTGCTTGAAGGAGATGGCCTGGGTGATTTTATTCAAATCAATATACTCCTTCAACCAGGGGGACTGCTTGAAGGAGATGGCCCGGGTGATTTTAACCAGCTACAGACCCAAACTGAGGCATTACTCATTACTAGAGGTTACGATAGTGAACTATATACCTCTGCTTATCCCCGAGCGTTGTCATCACATTTGGTGTGGAACCTCCTCGCAGAACTAGTTGCTCTGGACACAGCGGCAAATCGATATGCGCATCATGCAAACTAACAGGATATGTGAGTTCTGCCTCCACCACATACCCTACATCAGAATCAGCTGCCATACCCCCCGATGTTTTTTCCACCTAATCCCTTGGATTCATCTTCGAACAGCCACCGAAACTCGGAAATAGGCAGTGATTGCCCCATGGCGTGATCGTGTAAGTTATTGACGTCGAGGTACAGTATATAACTTAAATCAAGGGATGCGTTGAATCTGTGACCCATCTGTAGGTTATTTGCTTTCTCGTGTCTATGGACACATTGACAAAGTCCCCCATGAATCCCTTGCTCAAAGAAAAGAATCATGTCAGGATCAGTCAATAATTCGATGCTGCACTTCGTTTTCTTGAGCATCGCGTCCCAAGACAACCCAGGTGCCATGTAATAAAAGGTGGGGTCCAGAGAATATGTGGTCATACATAGACTCCGGAACTTCTCGAAGCAAGCGCACGTCTATGTCCATGTAAAGCCGTGCGTACTCTCCTAAAGTGGAAATATTGAATTCGCGCCAGACATTCATGGCATGCTCATACTCTGCATTCGTTATGGCGTCACCTGTGAGATTGCTGGAGAATGCAGTTATGTCGGGTAGCCTGGTTTCGTTGAGTTTGGCCATACTATCCACATACTCATATGGAAAAACCCCCTTCCTAGTCGCAAGTTGAAACTTTTCTTCATCGGGAAATTCAGCTCGAGTGATATGCATATCCCCCAAAGATAGAGTCTCAACAAGTCTCTGTAGTGGTGCTTGCGTAAAACGTAGCGTAGCAAGGAAGCGGAGCGTAATTCTTGGCGTCATTTGTTTGGAGAATGAAATATACTTCTCGACGCTCTCAGGTAGGACACTAACTTGATCATTCTCCAAACCGAACTCAGCCAACTACTCAACTAGAAAGTGAGCATCATACCCACTTAAACTGTGGAAGAACACGGTTATGTGTCTAGGTAACTGGTACTTCAAATTGCATGCGTTGTGAGCTGTGCCACGGAATTTCCCCGTAAGATGATAGTGGTCCCTACGAGGAGTTTCCGCTTTTCTATCTAAAGGCAGCCCACAAATATGAAAATCAGTGGCGCTATTATAAAAATCTTCGTTCTCCTTCGATTTGGTCATGGGGACGTTGCCACTGTAAAGTGTGTCAACTTCCTGTGAAAATTTTTCAATCTCAGAGAGCAATCAAACCGCACGATTATCCCTGACATAAGATCTGTATCGGTTAAGGTTGGAGTCAATGGCGATACAATTTGGTACGCTGTTGGATATGGTACGTGTTTCTCTGTAAAGATGGTGTGTGAGGTTGTAGGGTCGCCTTCACAGTGGGTCACAGGAGCGAGGAGGCACTCAAGGTCGGCGTACACTACAAACAGACATCACTCCTGGTGGTGAGCATTCTTAAACTTCATGAATTTGTTTTGCTCAGTAGGCATAATAACACGTACCGGATCCTTGGAGGTGCAGTCTACTAGATTCATAGCTAATAACTCTTCAGAGGAGAAATAATTGAGGCACCTTAAACAAAAATGTTTCACACGACAATTAGTTAACAATTGGGAGGAAAGAAGTCGGGACATATCTTTGATCCAGACGGAATGATAATTATCACCTTCAGAGAAGAGCAGCATGTTTACATGCAACTCACGCTCACTGGCAAATTTTGAAAAATGGAGGGGGCCGACGAAGATATGCTTGTCTTGCTCATCTGACTTGCTTTTCTTCTTCTCCAGGCCATAGACATGAACCGATATGCCGGTATTCTGCGCCTCAAATTTAGGTATGTCGTGGATCCTGGCGGGGAACTCTATACCATCAAAGCTATGACACGAATGAATATTATGACCTACATTGTATGTACTGGGACGTTTAGGATGAGCTCTGTAATTGTACTTTCTTTTCGCAAGCCAGGATTGGCCATGGAAAACAAACCCGATCTTTTCTATTTTCGACATTAATGCATGCATGCTTATTAGTTATATCTTTAGGGAGCTTGATATAGCTAGACCCTCCATTTACCGAATCATAGACATATATATAGATGTCCAGGTGTAGAATTCTGCTGAGTGCTCTTGGAAAACTGGCCCAATATAGCACTAAAGGTGGATTTACAAAACCACTGGCGATTGATGTGCTCCGCGTTATCACTCCATTTTCCCCCCAAAGATAATGGTTACTAGTCTCTCCATCAACAGACTCAACTTTTTTTTGGGGGGGGGGAGGGTGCGATAATTCAATGCATAGCACTGCGCTGCATTTAATGGCGGAATACCACGGATCATTGACTACCTTGAGGAGCTCCGTTTCCATCACAGGAAGGCATGCGTTTAGAAATCCAACAGGATCGTGGTACCACCTGGCCCGGTTTTCGATCCGAGTGAACGAGATTCGCTGCTCAAAGGCGTCCACAATCACCGAGTACTGCAACTGTGGTATGGTGTCACCAACCTGATGAACTTGACTAAAGGGATGGGCGAGAGAACTGCCACTAGCCACAGGATCATCACTAATAATACTGCTATAATTAGAGCTAGTGCAACTAGCTGGTGCACTCTGTACCCCACACGATGGTGTCAGTGGAGGAGGAGACGCACGTGGTGGCCGGGGCGCCCCCCAGTGCGAACAGCAGGGTACGGAGTCCGTGACCTTGGCGAAGGCAGTGGCGGCAGCTTCCTGCACGGCAGCTGGAACATGTGGTGGTTGGGAAGAGCCTGAGTGCAAACAGCTAGGCTGTGTGACCTTGGCAGCGGCAGCTCCCCCAGCGGTGACTTACAGCATGTTCACCAGGGAGGCATGTCTCCGCGGGCACTGCTGACCACAGCCACAAGCACACGCACCACAGTGTCCTGAGAGTCATCCGCTGTAGAGATAAAGTAAATGAGTACATTGTCTACCGTGGTGAATTCTAACAATCACAGACATGGTTATAAGGAGAGTGAGTAATTAACTTTGTGGCTCTGACTCCACGCCATGAACAATTCATCCAGGTAGTCTATGGCACCGTCAAAAAAATCGTCTATCCATCGTCCAATAAGTGCTTATAATCACCTAGAACAAACAAGATATTTATAAATGGAATTTTTGGAGAAAAAGACATAAGTATATTAATATTATCAGAGATATCTAATTTTTTTTAAACTTACAACTAGGCTGATGATGTATCTGCTGTTGAATGGCCTCAGTCTGTCTATCGACAGCTATAAGGTCCTCAATAGCGTTTCCTGTAAAACAATGAGATATAATTTTAGTTATTTTGAAAGGTTAGCTAGAGTAAAAGACGATTTATTTTTCTCTATACTTACATGAGTGGTGGTGTTCTGGGGCACATGGAGCTGGGGGCTGAATCCAATTATGTAGGGGACTACATGGGACACCCCCACAGCTCTGCTTCCAACTCGAGCTGTAATTGCCATAAGTGATCTAGAAACAAAGAAAAAAATAATAAGAGATACAAAATAAAAAAAATTAAATGGATAATATAAGTGAGGAACAGATTAGATATTAAAATTATGCTCAGAAGGCAATTCTGGCTGTGTCTCGAGCACAGGAGCCTGTTGGACCCCAGTCCGCTCCTTGCAATCGAGGATCAAGTCTGCGAGGTCCACTATAACAATGAGGTATATATAATTAATAAGCAGAATATATAAGATATACAGGAAAATGGAGATTGAAAAATAAAAATTATTTACTTACTGGGTAATGGCGTATCCTGGACTCTACGCCTCTTGGGTGTTGAGGGCCTGCTGCTGATGTACTTGACTAAAAGGATGGGCGAGAGAACTGCAGAGAACAATGAAAAAGCAACGAAAAACAAATGAACGATGCGGCGGACAACAAGATGAGTGAGAAAGATGACCAGGGGGTGACTCCTTATATAAGTGTGATGACTTAGTATCACGTGATCTTAGGATGAACGAATGGGTGTTGAGAATTTTGTGGAGGTGGTGACTGAGTTCAGTAGCACCCATAGTAGCTGAAAGCTGAAGCAGTCAGATGCTTCCAGGACACGGTGGAGAGTTGAGCATTTTATAATTTATAAAATTATAGATAAATAATTGATTTTATTTAGAATAGAGACTGGATGATAGTGAATTCAGGATTCGAGGTGATAATGTGTGTGAATAGAGACTGGATGATAGTGAATTCATGATTCGAGGTGATAATGTGTGTGTATATTAGGAGGTATTGTGTTAGGATGAATGATTTATTATTAAAAGCATGTTATATGTGTGTTATTGGAGGTTGATGGTATTAAGAATGGCGTTAGTAAGGGCTGAAGGAAAATTTTCTTGGTAAAGAGAGAATTTTGTATGAATAATGTGGGACAATATAGAATTTTGGAGAGTTCTTATTTTATGTAGATAGGGATTTGAGTTGGGAACTTTGTGTTAGATTGACTTGCGGAGGTCGGTAGCTTGGCAGAAGCGATGGTTCATGCATACGCGCATGTGTTTTCGCGATGATCTTGGATTAGGTAATTGGGTCATGTGGGTTGAATAATGAGACTTGTGTAATGAGTTAACTTAGCGAGAGCGTTCTATGTAGAGCAAGCTACATGGTGGACCGGCGGTTGTGTGATGTCAGGCAGATTGCACTGTCCAGCAAAACAACATTGGCGCCGTCCGACCAAGGGCTGTGACCTGAGTGGTCGCTGGACCAGTGGCACGCACGCGGGTTACCGGTGACCGGTGGCGCCAGGGGTAGCCTCCTCCGCTGGTGACGATTTGAACTAAGTCAGTTGATGTCTGGACCTAGTGGCGATTGCACTAGGTGTTGCCATCTCAAAGATGTGTACTAAGTCTGCTGGAGCATAAGTGATGACCTTACTACTTGAAATAAAGACTTCAGTCCTTTTCCCTCCAATTGACAGTAGGTGACTTAGGTTAGTACATGTATACTATATTTGACTCGATTTTCATAGCTTAGCAGCGAAAACATAACTGACCGCCAAAATTCAAACTTCGCGCCAAAATCCGACATCTTGAATGACGTCCTCTGTTGGAGGCTATGTGTACTAAGCCAGTTGGACTTCAGACCTCATGGCGAACACACCTGCATGATATTGTTTAAATAGTAATGATAAAGAGAAGTCCGTTTTTCCTGCCATTATCATGCTGGAATTTGAACTTCACGCCATTTTTATTGGGGTCACGGTCGACATCTTGGATGATGTCATGGTGGCGCTCTCTGGCGACGATATGTACTAAGTCAGTTGGAGTCCAGATCTCATGGTGAACACACTGGGTGTAGCCATCTTGGATTATGTAACAGATGAGAGTGCCCTCTAGTGGTGACGATGTGTACTAAGTCAGTTGGAGTCCTGACCTTGGGGTGAACACACCTGCATGGAATTGATTAAATAAAATATTATGTCAATGTCCTTTTCGCACGAATCCTTAGGAGGTGCTGGCAGTCTGGCGACTGAGGTCAGTAAAATGTCTTTTCCTTTGCACCATTTTGTTAACTTAGTAGACATACGGGAATTGAATTTGGTTTAATGCAAAAATTAAAAGTTGGTGCAAGTTCGTAGGAAGTGATGGCGGTCGGGTGACTTAGGTTAGTGGAGGTAGGCCAAGTGAGCTATTTTCGTGCGATTTTCTTTCCTTAGTAGAGATAAGAATGGTAAGGTGCATTCTCCTGTTGGAATCTGAACTTGCCGCCATTTTATAGGGGGTGGGGAGTTAGGTTAGTGGAGGTAGCACAATTGACCTTCTTCCCACGATTTTCGTGCTGTGACGCATTGTTCTGCTGGAATTTGAATATCGGGCCAATTTTTCTCTGGTGTGTTAGGTTAGTGGAGGTAGCCCAATTGGTCTATCTTCCCACCAAAATTCAAACTTCCCGACAAAATCCGCCATCTTGGATGACGTCATGCGCCGTTGCCAAGTCTACATGACGACATCTTTGATGACGTCATCGCCACCATCTTGGATACATCTGGCAACAATAGGTTGATGGGTAGCAAATACTTTGTCCCACTACTGCGGTGGTTGGGGCGAGTAGGCAGTGAGTGGGCCACCATGAGTTAGTGACATCCTTACCTGAGCGCCCCAGGTAGCCGCTGCCCAGTCGGCCAGAATCTTGAAAACATGGCCGAAAAGGAAAAAAAAGACTTCCAGATAAAATTTTGGACTATTAGGTTGGTTACAGTAATGTTGGGACTACTGAATACCGGTTGTGCGGACGATCAACTGTTCATTTCACCCATTATATTTCAGGTGAAATGCGGCAATTCATTGTTAGCGGTGCGTGCAGCGGCCAGGCAACAAAATAGTCTTGTCGTTAAAGATAAATATTTGTGTTCTGTGTAAGTGTGGCGAATATTTTCAATATGGAAGGTGTTCCAGAAGGTATGTATTAATTAAAAACATTTATCGGATTATTAAATCACTAATTATACGTGTTTTTTTAACTAACGTAATATCGGAAAATGCACGTGAAAATTGTAAAATGTCGTTAAAAAATAGAGATAAGTTACGAATCCTGCGACATTGCGCTTTCTTTTGCAGTGTGTCTGCAAGTACATATTATAACCTTTGTAAATATGACAATAAAATTAATTATGAGCTACATATGTACAATTTAAATTATAATCGACCACTAGAAGGATTGTAAAACATACAATAAGTAGAAAAAGGACGGAAATAACGCATTCTCCTCCACAGTGGGATGAATAACTTAGGAAAGGACAGAGGTCACTGCACCTCAATTACTCTGATCCATTCTTCAAGAAATGATTATTCCGGTTTCATATTTTAAACTCAATATTCTGTTATTTTTCAAATGAAATTATCAATATTAAGTAAGTTTTTATTAATAATTGTGAAAAAGTACATGTTTATTGAAACAGAAATATTGTACATACTTTATGGAGATACTTTTTAACGCTTTTAAATGCACATAAAGAAATAAGTATTAAATAAATGAATATATAAATAAAGAAATAATTATAAACAGATAAATAAGTATGATATAGAATTTTTTAAATTTTGGGTTCATATGATCCACTGGATATCATGAACGGATTTTCGAGAAAAGATATATTTCTGATAACAAAATAACATTTGTCAAACAATTTGCAAGTGGTCATAGAACATTTGGTAAAGTAATTGATAGAACTTCGAATTATAGTTACAAACAGTTTACTAAATGAATAATTATAACTGAAACCAAATTATTTTTGTAATATTTTACATTATGTTCTATCCTCTATTTGATCCTTTTTCGAGCTTTCCATTTTTTGAGCTTATACTTTTAACCATTAACTACAATAACCCCTAAATATTGACTTTTACATAAATAAAAATAATTTTATCATTTTTGTCCCCCATCTTGGATATACCATTTTGTTTTTTAAATTTTTTATCTCATGATCTTCATCAGCAACCTCGTTAATTCCCAAAAAAATACTTTCATATGAATGAAATGATTTTTTCAATGTTTTCCAGCCATTTTGGATCCGCCATTTTATTTTTTTCAGTTTTTGATATCATGTTCTTAATCAGTAATTTAGTTAACCTTTACATACTAACACTGGTACAAATTCAACAGCCTTTCATATTTTGGTCAGCTTTTTGGGATTTTGGCCCACTGTGTGCTGCCCAGGTTCACTCTGTGCAACATGATCTTTCCAATGCTGATGGCCTGCCCACAGCCTCACCACGACTCAGAAAAAGTACTACCCAGGCAGGGGCGGATCCTGGATCTCGGTCAGGGGGGCAAATTTTTTGGTACCTGCCTTCAAAAAAATTAATTCCAAATAAAACCATTAATACTCCATACGCGCGCGTACACACAACACACACACACACACACACACACACACACACACACACACACACACATATATATATATATATATATATATATATATATATATATATATATAAAATTCTGTTTTCAGTTTAATTGTGTATCGCTATGTGTTAAGTGTGTTTAATGAAATAACTTACTGCATTACCTAAAAAATATTCTTCAAATACGTCATGTGCACTTCAAAAACTCTATGTTTGTCTGATAATGTAAAATAATCTATAAAAATGCTAATGTTCATTTGTTTCCATTCTTAAATCTTCGAACTTAGTTCACCAATTGCTTTCATTTGACAGAATGTTGCCATCGAATTCGCGCATGTGTTTATACGCAGCAGTGACGATACGACTGCGAAAAGTTATAACAGGGTTTTGACTGTGTTCAGGAAATCATCTGATATTGTTAATTACGTTATTTTATGCGCACAATAAGCTGTTTTTCCTCATGAATGTAAATATTAACAATAAGAAATTTCTTTCTTTATTCTTGTAAAAAAAAAGAAATAAAATAAAAATGCAGAAGAATAAATAAAATGAAATTTAATATTAAATATGTATATTCACAATACTGCTCTTAAATATTAAATTCTAATCTCCTTCTACGCCCACTTTTTGAAAATCTTGTAATTACGTTTTCTACGTCTACAGGAATCTGGTAATGAATATGCATAAGTGCAAGACCAAGGAGGCTGTTTTCATTCATCGATGTTCTTAAATACGTTTTCAGGCGCCGCAACGACGAAAACGATCTTTCAGCAGATGCAGTTGTCAATGGAAGCGTTGCCAAGACCAATAAAAGCTTATGTATTATAGGATATGCATCCTTATCACATCTAGCCAATATGTCACGGGCGATGGTTGGAAGCTCTTTTTGTCGTTCCTTTTCTTGATTCCATTTCTCTCGCCACAACAACATTTCATCCCGTAACATAAGAGAAGCAATGCCTTTGTCCACGTCAAGCAATGAACCGAAGCGGTTGGTGAGAGACTCTTCAATTTTTTCAGTTTCACCGGCAGAGATCTTCACAATACTTTCTGGACTGAAAACAGAAAGGTTGTACATATCCAAAGTTTCAGCAGAGAATCTTTCTCGTAAATCAGTTACAATGAAGTCCAGTAGGGAAGCATAGACTGTTACTCTGTAATATTCTTCTGCTGAATTTGTTTAAGGGTTGTCACGATAAACTTGGCGTCGACCGTAGCGAGGTATGCGAGGAATATTGAGCTCGATGCCTAGTTGATCCGCAAGTTTCTCTGCACGCCTCCACACGTTGCTGAAGCTAGTGACCAAATTTTCTCGACGACTGACAAGAATAGCGATAGTGTTCTTGACGTGTGTAGCACTGTCATTGAGATCAATAGGTTTGATCTGGTACGCAAACGAAGTCGCGGCTGTCATACAGTAGAGAATCAAGTACGATGTTTCTTCATAACAAAATCTATTGGGACAACAGGTTGAAAAACGGGACTGTCCCTTTCAATACAGGACATCTGGGCACTTTACCTAAAATTTGGATTATGGTTTTTGATACAACCCTATTCAGCACATTTAGGGCTTTTAGAAACTGGCAAATGTCCAGAATTTTTGCTATTGTAAATTTTCAGAATAAGGAGAGTGTTATTAATTTTTTCAAATTTTTGTTCGAGTTCGATGTTTTTACCGCCAGACTAAATTGGAGATGAAAAAAGAAAATAAATAAACGACTGGTTTTGCATACCTGAGGCCAGCTACTGTATGGCAAATAGTACAAACGACCGAACTGAATGTCGTAGTTGTCACCTTTATCTATAGTGCACTATCAAACCCATAAGTTATGTACGACATCCTTTCCAGCAGCAAAAAATATACTGGTTCATATAATCAATAAAGTAATGATACAATCATTTGCACAGGAGAGGTCAAGTGATGAGAAAGCGTACTGTACGTCTTTTAGAGCAACTAGATAAATTCCTATTCTACTTCCAGAAGTATGGGGATGTTTGCCTGTGCTCCCACACCTTCAAGACGTTTCTATAAAAATAATGCCCCATTGAAAACTACGGGTAAGGTTAGCAACCGCAGACGTCTTCCAGCTGCGGAGTGCGGCCAGACTACTGCATTCACGCGGAATGCTGCGTGTTCGTAGACTAGCAGGTAGCAACATAACGGGGAGTCCTGTACGCTGCCACAGCCATAAGCCGACACGACACAGGTCAGACTGAGACCACCGGCCGATGGCCACCCAAAGCGTTCGCACGCTTTCAGTTTCTTAACAGTCAAACCGCATCTCAGCACAACCTTCTTGACTTGGTTTCTAATATCTGATATTTTTTTCTGTCAAATCACGCTTCTAGGCCTACTACAGTGGTGACTTACATGACCACTATCGTGTTTCACTGAATTTGAGAAGCAAAAAATGCGAAGCCTACATTTCTTTTACGTTGTTATTTTACGTCCTTTTGACAATGTGGTCATTTGAGACAGCTTAGTGCTAACTTATTGTAGCTGAATCTACAGACATCACTATCACCGATACCCAAACGAGGACATGAATCCAGTCTTCGCGTACGCACGGCTCATGACCACGCCTAAAGCTGTTCCGCTACAGCGACCGAGCACCATTGGGTTTTCAGAGTCCTGTGAAATACTTATGAACTGGTGGCGAAATATATATTACCAATAAAATCATGTGGGAGGAAAGCAGGTGGGTAATGATGGCATTATAGGATTCAGAAACAGGACGTAAACAATAAAAATTCATGAACTAGCAACAGGAGCTGATTTTTTCTTTAAATACAGTTATGACAGTTTAGCAAGCTCGAGAACAGATTCTTCCTTCTACTCCGGCAGTTTCCTTGGCTATTTGCAAACACCAGTTTGTTTCTTCAAGATTTGACTTCCGAAATAAACAAACAGTTTAGAGCAAAGCCACAACTCTAAGTTCTAGCCCTGTTATGAAATTCATGCTTTTTTCAGATTGCGGTAGAAGCATACGCTTAGTACCGCAGAATAAAATATATTGATGAGGAAAACGCATCTTCCTCAGTCGTTGGCATAGTTGCCCTCTGCACTTTGGAGAAAGAGAAACGAATCTGAGTTTTCTAGATTTCAGTATCTGTTTGAATCTGCTGACCCTAACATTTATATTCTTACTGTATGAGAGAATGGATTGTGAATGAATCCACAGACGTTATTTTCGTGTACATTATCACATTTGGCTAATTAATGTTTGTTCACATTCCGCATCAAAAGTGAGAAGAAAGCTAAAATAGGGGAGAAGCGTTCATCCAGATCGAAAACGTGCAATTGCAGAATAAAAGGGACTGTCGTAAGGTTCTCACTATTAGCAACTAATGAGAATATTTTCAAGTATTCCTTCGGTGTTCATCACTTAATTATCAACACAATCTCTTTGCAAATTGCCACTAGAAACAAAATCTTACATACGCACTGCAGGGAAAGTCCGAAAAAAGGGACACAGATCGCTCATGCCTCAGCGAATATTATCATTTTATTCGTAAGTATAGTTGTTTCTTCTGTAGTTTATTCGCTAAATGGAAGAGGCTTAAAGGTCTCTTTTTGAATTGTTACATCAATCTGCGTGGCATTGTTTATATCTTCAACTACAAGCAAAACATACTAGATAGGCCGACGTAATCAACCCCTAAAGCAGTCGGAAAAAAAGATCGGTCACGCACCAGGGGGCGGGGGGGGGGGGGGGGGGGGAGCACTAACACAAAAAAGAGAAACTCTCTCTATGTCTTGATTAACTACTACTCCTAATAAAAATCAAATCGAAGGGCTGTCTCCAGCCTGACGCATTTCACAACTATTTCACGACAGTCTACTTATCAAGTTTCAAGAAAGAATATTAACTGAGAAATTTTTTACAACACTCTACGTATCGATTGTTCTTACACAGGGCACAGAGGCAAATAACCAACCATTCTTCCTGCGACCCATATACGAATGGAACATGAAGAATTCTTAGTAGATGGTACAATGTGAAGTACCCTGTACGATGCACTTCTCAATGTTTTACAAAGCATAAATGTAAATGGAGACGTAGACATAGTCAGTGAAGAAGCAGAGAGGGCTGCTAAACTTACCAGATACGGTGAAGAGTGGACGCGTTTTCAGTGCTATTATGTTCTCCGTACTCTGTTACAAGCCCATAGAATTGTTCCAACTTCCAGATCATAGTGATAAGATTTCCAACGTTCATTACTAGATGACGCATGACCATCGTGCCAAATGGTTTTTCCTCTGGAGTTCCAAGTGCCATGCGTGAAAGTTTTTGTTACACAAGATTTACAAAATGTTGTTGAACCAGCTGAAGATATGAATCCATTCCATTTAATTCCAATGCATATAACTGACTACTTTCATTTTAAAGATGCTGCAGAAATCATATGGTCAATGCAGGCGTCTAAGATATCCAATTGGTGTATGGGAGAAGTGTCTTATACTGACACATGCCAGATAACTATTAAAAATTCTTATAGTGAAACAGAAGAATGGAAAAACGTCAGTATTCAAAAGAAAAAAGACTGTGGTGGATGTATGCCACGTCGCACTTTATCTGAAAGACCAACCATGTTGATCAGTTTCAAAACGGGGAAACCTGTTGACGATGTTGTCATTTCCTCCTTAACATCTACATCTACATCTACATCTATACTCCGCGAGCCACCTTACGGTGTGTGGCGGAGGGTACTTATTGTACCACTATCTGATCCCCCCTTCCCTGTTCCATTCACGAATTGTGCGTGGGAAGAACGACTGCTTGTAAGTCTCCGTATTTGCTCTAATTTCTCGGATCTTTTCGTTGTGATCATTACGCGAGATATATGTGGGCGGTAGTAATATGTTGCCCATCTCTTCCCGGAATGTGCTCTCTCGTAATTTCGATAATAAACCTCTCCGTATTGCGTAACGCCTTTCTTGAAGTGTCCGCCATTGGAGCTTGTTCAGCATCTCCGTAACGCTCTCGCGCTGACTAAATGTCCCCATGACGAATCGCGCTGCTTTTCGCTGGATCATGTCTATCTCTTCTATTAATCCAACCTGGTAAGGGTCCCATACTGATGAGCAATACTCAAGAATCGGACGAACAAGCGTTTTGTAACATCACACCGGGTTCTGCAGTAAACTTTGCGACATCTGTTCCCAGCAATGGAGTTGTGCAGGAAACAGAAGTCAGCACCGAGAGAATTTATTCTTCAATTTAATTTTGTTATATGCTCTCGTAAAAAATTAAAAAGATATGAGAAACCGATTTTGTTGACTACAGTTCTACTAATTAAAACAGTATGCTGTATTTCTGTACTTCTGTTCAAATGGCTCTGAGCACTATGGGACTCAACTGCTGTGGTCATAAGTCCCCTAGAACTTAGAACTACTTAAACCTAACTAACCTAAGGACAGCACACAACACCCAGCCATCACGAGGCAGAGAAAATCCCTGACCCCGCCGGGAATCGAACCCGGGAACCCGGGCGTGGGAAGCGAGAACGCTACCGCACGACCACGAGATGCGGGCTCTTTACTTCTGTTATCACAAATAAAACGTAGTGCCATAGTATTAATGGCACTTGAAATAAACACTTCCGTATTGGCAATTAGAATCAGTTAATTCCCTGGTATAGCATCTACAATGTTCTTAAGAAATTGTTTATCTTCTTATTTGTTTCGTTATTTTTTGCAGTAATGAGGTGAGCAGCATTGTTCTGTGAAATCAGAATATCTTCTCAGTTTTCTGGATACAAATGAGTAATGTACAAAGAGAGATAAATTGTTTTTTTTGTCGTCCTGACAAATGCCCGAGTTGGTACTTAGAACGTTTGACATTTTCACATTTGAATTATTCGTGTGTAATGAGAAAGTCAGAGGCGCTAGTTAGTTTCCTTGCAATACAGCCGTTGCTACTTTCGTTTCTGCTGCCCCGTATGGCATACTGAAAACTGTTAGTCTAATTTCTTTGAGTAAATCGCGTATTTGTGAAGGCCATTCGTAGGATCGTTTCTTGGTAACATTCGGCAATGTGGTGCAGTATCGAACGTCTTTCGAAATTTGAGAAAGACAGAATCTACTACCAGCTTCAACTTGTTTAGAAGGTATCGTCTGTGCAAAAAGCGATTTTTGTTTCGCAAGAGCGATTTGTCATACACCCCATCTATGAGAACAGCTTCTTTTTCTTCAGGAAAATGATGGGAGGAAGATGAGGGTTTAGACGAAGTCATCAGATGTGGAGCACAGACCTGGATTAGGGAAGGATGGGAAAAGAAATCGACCACGTCCTTACCATCTCGGCGTCAACTTTAATTCATTTTGAGGAGCGGTGGAAAACTTATGGACGACTATACGGGAATCGGAATGCGAATCCAGGTCGCTCCTGCGCTACGTCAGTCGGAATTTTCCACCAGGAAAGACAGGGAATTTTTCTCCAGGAAAGACGTAACGTTGGAGCTCGGTATACGCTCTAGGATTCTGCAGTGGACGGACGTTAGGGTTATCGGCCAGTATTTTTGTGCATCCGCCCTTTTTTTTCTCAGAAACGAGATGATCAGCGCTCTTCCCCCTTCCTGTGCGACGGTTCACTACGCGTGAGATCTTCGAAATGCATGAGTCAGATTAGGGACTAATGTAGAACCTTAGGTCTTACCTCTCGCTCAGTTTCATTAATATTAACTGTCTTTCAATACCAGGGACGCTTATTTCAACATCTCTCGCTTTTGAGTGTGTGCGGCAGTTCAAATGGCTCTGAGCACTATGGGACTCAACTGCTGTGGTCATAAGTCCCCTAGAACTTAGAACTACTTAAACCTAACTAACCTAAGGACAGCACACAACACCCAGCCATCACGAGGCAGAGAAAATCCCTGACCCCGCCGGGAATCGAACCCGGGAACCCGGGCGTGGGAAGCGAGAACGCTACCGCACGACCACGAGATGCTGTGCGGCAGTGACACATTCACATGGTACTTATATCGCGCGTGAGCCGGCCGGTGTGGCCGTGCGGTTCTAGGCGGTTCAGTCTGGAACCGCGTGATCGCTACGGTCGCAGGTTCGAATCCTGCCAAGGGCATGGATATGTGTGATGTCCTTAGGTTAGTTAGGTTTAAGTAATTCTAAGTTCTAGGGGACTGATGACCACAGATGTTAAGTCCGATCGTGCTCAGAGCCATTTGAACCATTTTGAACCATATCGCGCGTGAGTGCGTTTTTAAATGCGGAATTTAATAGGTCGGCTTTCTGTCTGTTGTCTTCAGGTACAACACTACACTGACCAGTAGGTAACCTGGTGAAAGTCATGCGTCCATTCATCGACTTTACGTAGAGCCACAACGTCTGAGAATTTTCTGATAGATCTTTCACCAGAATCTGACAATCGAAATTATTTGTATTGAATCACAGCCACTCTTCTGTATGAACAAATTCCCATAAAGTTTTCTGTATAGTATTGTATGTTATTTTTGTAGCGAGAGTGTCAACAGTTTCTGTTTTTGTAACGTTCTCTGAATGGTGCCATTAAGTCAATGTGGGTGTTTTCTGTCTATATTAGCTTACTTGGTACGTATTTATATACACCCTGATTAATTATTTGTTTGATCCATAATCACAACTCTTCCATGTTTGTCAGATTTGAATTAAATCTCCTGATTTCTACTCTGCAGTTGGAGTCAAATATGCTATCAGCTTCCTGCTTTATGCTTAGGTGACCATAGTTACTACAACAGCACCTTGGTTGTCATTCGCGTCTCTTTGATGACACTCTTGAGAAGATCGGGTCTGTTTACAACCAGGATATCTAATATTTTTTTCTCACATGTAGGTTATCGGTCGAGTGGTTCGCTAGGCCTAATATTTTTGCTTGATATTAATAAGACTCAATCCGTTGGTAAGTCTAACGCATCTATCCAAAATACGTTCTATGTGCTATTTGAGAATTTATGTACTTTCCTCTTCGGGTTTCAATTAACTCTCCGTTCCTGATGTTATTATATAAGAGCAAATGTTTTCTGTGAATTTTCTGTGAACGCTTCGGAAGTTGTCAGCTAATGTCTTAATCTTTTTAATGACAAGCTCTCAAACAAACAAGACGGCATTTCTGAAGCAACAGGAATAGGAAACATAAATTTAAAGACGCTTTCTTTTCAATATGCAAAGCATAGTTTTCTACTGCACAACCACAAAAATCACTTGAGAATGAATGGCTTACAATGCTGAAACTACACGGTCGAGTCACATTAATGTGATCACACCGCCTATGTTCGACGTTAACGTGGAATAAGCACTCACAGACTGCAGGTGGCAGCACTAGCAGTGGAGGGTATATACAGTGCGTAGGTGGGACGCAGAAAACAGTGCAGTCGTTGTCATAATGCGGAAACGGAGCGTTTAATTTTATGTCCAAAAGGTCACGATCAATGGCTTTCGGGCCACGGGTGGAAGCATTTCCGAAACGGCTAACTTTGTTAACTGTTCGCCTCGCGTGCTGCATGGCAAAATGGGCGCTATCCAAAAACGGCGCCGACGTGTGTGGTTCACCACGGGTAATAGATGGCAGGGGTGAACGACGGCTGCGATGTGTATGGGCGAACAGACGTGCAACTGTTGAGCAACTGGCCAGCCAGATGAACCGAGGGGCTACCTGCAGTGTCTCTTCAACGACCGCTCAGCCAACATTACTGCGTATGGATCTCTGCAGCAGGCACCTGGTTCACGGACCAGTGCTGACTGGAATTTGCGCGCCAATACCGAAACTGGACGTCCACTCAGTGTCGACAGGTGGATTTTTCAGATGGATCACGTTATATGCTCTATTAGATAGATGGCCGTCGGCGTGTACGGCGTGTAACGTCTGAAAGCAAACACACTGCTACAAGGGTCTAGGCCAGAGGAGGGAGTATTTTGGCCAGGGGTACGTTTTCATGGCATTCATTGGGTGTCTCGACATTCTGGAAGGCACTGCAGAAGATATTTATTTAGGCTTTTGACATGTGACTGGACAATGTAGTTGTGAACAAATGAAACTAATACAGCAAAGGTGGAAAATGCTACCTTCTTTTGATAGTCTCTTAATGTCCTTATTCTACACATTTGTTATCCGATCAGTTTTAATAACTGGTTTTCTCGTACGCCTCCACTAAGCATTTCTCGGCGATATCGCCCTTAGGTGACAGCAGGCCGCAGTTGGCACGCGGTCGCGGCTCTATTTCTTCCAGTGGCGAATACATATGGGGGCGCCCCCCTCCCCCCGCCCTTGCGGGGCCACCCGTATTACCATCCGCGCCGCCCCCGCCTGTCAGCCGTTTCTTTCGTCAATCGACTCGACTCAATCGAGTTATCGAGTAGTTATACTTTCCTATGTAGCACGCGCGTCTGCGTCATCGCATTTTATACGCTTCTGTCTGGCACATAGATACCTAACACATACCTACGACAAAAGTCTCGGCCATTCTAGTGATCTTGTTACGTTATTCTGACTGGCATTTTTTCGATAAAAGTCGCAATTATTCTACTGCTTTCTTGTACAGAGAACCTTCGATACATAGCGTTATAAATACGGACTATTCGCGGAATAGGAAGCTAGTTTACATTCAGAAGCAGAAGTATTAAAACTGAAGAATGAGTAAGTAAAAAGCCCTAGTTGTAGCAAGTGCAAGTGTGAAGATCAGTCAAAAGTGAGAGTGATCAGTTGATTGTGAAGTATTAATAATAGTAATTCACAGTAATTTCTCAGTAAAAATATTCTTACGAGACTTGTAACAGCCAGCCGCGGTGGTCTAACGGTTGTAGGCGCTCAGTCCGGAACCGCGCGACTGCTACGGTCGCAGGTTCGAATCCTGCGTCGAGCATGGATGTGTGTGATGTCATTATGTTAGTTAGGTTTAAGTAGTTCTAAGTTCTAGGGGACTGATGACCACAGATGTTAAGTCCCATAGTGCTCAGAGCCATTTGAACCATTTGAACTTGTAACAATATTTTTACTAATAACGTAACAATAGTTTTCCATACCTAACTCGTAATACATCAATAGTACCACATACCTAACTCGTAATACTATTGGAAACTATTGATGCGTATATTTCCGGTAATAGAGACTTTTGAGAAGATTCCTAAAAACGCATTGTTACTATATAGACCCTCTATCGATTACACTAGAAAGGAACAGAATCGACAATAAAAGTTCCACACACATAAATTGCCGGATGACGTCATCATTGGAAACTCGCCCTTATATTATACTTCGTAAGTTACATATTGGCTTGTCGCTTTTACAATAGGTATTTGGTCACACTCCATAAAAGTATGGAAGCGAACCTTCTGGTAGCGAATGTTCTCGAAACAAGCGAGCCACATATACAGGGTGTTTCAAAAATGACCGGTATATTTGAAACGGCAATAAAAACTAAACGAGCAGCGATAGAAATACACCGTTTGTTGCAATATGCTTGGGACAACAGTACATTTTCAGGCAGACAAACTTTCGAAATTACAGTAGTTACAATTTTCTACAACAGATGGCGCTGCGGTCTGGGAAACTCTATAGTACGATATTTTCCACATATCCACCATGCGTAGCAATAATATGGCGTAGTCTCTGAATGAAATTACCCGAAACCTTTGACAACGTGTCTGGCGGAATGGCTTCACATGCAGATGAGATGTACTGCTTCAGCTGTTCAATTGTTTCTGGATTCTGGCGGCACACCTGGTCTTTCAAGTGTCCCCACAGAAAGAAGTCACAGGGGTTCATGTCTGGCGAATAGGGAGGCCAATCCACGCCGCCTCCTGTATGTTTCGGATAGCCCAAAGCAATCACACGATCATCGAAATATTCATTCAGGAAACTAAAGACGTCGGCCGTGCGATGTGGCCGAGCACCATCTTGCATAAACCACGAGGTGTTCGCAGTGTCGTCTAAGGCAGTTTGTACCGCCACAAATTCAAGAAGAATGTCCAGATAGCGTGATGCAGTAATCGTTTCGGATTTGAAAAATAGGCCAATGATTCCTTTGGAAGAAATGGCGGCCCAGACTAGTACTTTTTGAGGATGCAGGGACGATGGGACTGCAACATGGGGCTTTTCGGTTCCCCATATGCGCCAGTTCTGTTTATTGACGAAGCCGTCCAGGTAAAAATAAGCTTCGTCAGTAAACCAAATGCTGCCCACATGCATATCGCCGTCATCAATCCTGTGCACTATATCGTTAGCGAATGTCTCTCGTGCAGCAATGGTAGCGGCGCTGAGGGGTTGCCGCGTTTGAATTTTGTATGGATAGAGGTGTAACCTCTGGCGCATGAGACGATACGTGGACGTTGGCGTCATTTGGACCGCAGCTGCAACACGGCGAACGGAAACCCGCGGCCGCTGTTGGATCACCTGCTGCACTAGCTGCGCGTTGCCCTCTGTGGTTGCCGTACGCGGTCGCCCTACCTTTCCAGCACGTTCATCCGTCACGTTCCCAGTCCGTTGAAATTTTTCAAACAGATCCTTTATTGTATCGCTTTTCGGTCCTTTGGTTACATTAAACCTCCGTTGAAAACTTCGTCTTGTTGCAATAACACTGTGTTCTAGGCGGTGGAATTCCAACACCAGAAAAATCCTCTGTTCTAAGGAATAAACCATGTTGTCTACAGCACACTTGCACGTTGTGAACAGCACACGCTTACAGCAGAAAGACGACGTACAGAATGGCGCGCCCACAGACTGCGTTGTCGTCTATATCTTTCACATCACTTGCAGCGCCATCTGTTGAAAATTGTAACTACTGTAATTTCGAAAGTTTGTCCGCCTGAAAATGTACTGTTGTCCCAAGCATATTGCAACAAACGGTGTATTTCTATCGCTGCTCGTTTAGTTTTTATTGCCGTTTCAAATATACCGGTCATTTTTGAAACACCCTGTATAAGAGAAGCAGAGTCGCTGCCAGGTAGTCAGTTTGAAAGCTACAATAGTCGCGATGACTTGGAAGAGATAAAAAGTGAACAACTACTATTATTGATGTGATTCTTCAGTTTCCCCGGCGTATTTCTTGCTCGAACAGTCCACCAGTTCCCGTTGGACACTATGGACCGGCAGTACACCCGTGGACTGTTCGAACTGCGATTATTGGCTATTACCACGGACTTCAGTCATTGTTGTGCTTAGTGATGTTAGAAATCGCGGAGTGTGACCGTGTGTGTTTTACTGCTAAGTGTACTAGTGTTGCATTTTTCAGTGCGGATAAAGTGTTTATTCTTGAATAATTGGCATCTAATTTACCTACGGCGTAACAATATAACATAATGGCCCGTTATGTAATAAGAAAAAGAAAAGTAGAACATCTGAAGATTCCGGTCACCACTGAGCCGCAAAAACACCACCAGATGTACAGGCAGAGCCCAGCACTTCGTCGAAACTTCCACAACAAAGTTCATCGACTGGTTCCTTTAATTCTACAGATACTGGCAATTATTTGGATATATTAGCGTCAGGAAATATTAGTGATGATATAAAACACAAACTTCTCACAGCTCCAATGAAACCTGAAAAAGGTTATATCTTTCCTAGTTCCGAGCACAACAAGAGGGGACAGGTTGAACACAGAGAAGTGCCCGATAATCACTTTGAACAGTAACCATGGCTGGTGTCCTCACAAGTTAAAAAGGGACATCTTTGCATTAACTGTTCAATTTTTGTGAATAATAAAATGGTTGGAGGAGAGAGATCCATCATCGCCAAGAAACTTGTGACTGACACACTAACAAAGTTTGCTAAACTTACCTTCAGACCCACTCTCAGCCCAAGTACCACGTTGAAGCGTCAACAGGTGCAAAATTATTTTTGGCTACACGAGACAACCGCGAACTTGAGGTCATAAATCTATTGTCAAGACAGAGAGTGGAAATTATTAAGGAAAACAGAGAGCGTCTTGTACTTATAATAAAAACAATCATATTTCATGGAAAGCAAAATATTCCTCCACAGGGGCATAGAGATGATGGGAGTCTATTAGAAAAGTAAAATAAACGTGAAAGTATAGTAAGTAACGAGGGAAGCTGTAGAGCTCTTTGAAGATTTAGAGTTGATGCTGGAGACGTGCAACTAAAACATCACCTGGAGACCACTAAACAGAACGCCACTTGCAAAAGTAAAACAACGTGGAACGAACATATTTCATGCTGTGAAACAGTGATGTTATCGAGAATACTGGAGGAAATAAAAGTTACTCGTTATTACAGCATAATCTTCAGTGAGACTATGAATATAGTGCACATCACCCAACTGAGTTTAGCTGCAAGATATGTTGATGGTGATAGCTAATTACACGGAAGATTTCTGGGTTTCGTTGACATCCACAAAGAAAATGATTGTAGTGGAAACACTGATGAAGAACATCAAGAGAATCAAGATGAAGAGTGTAGCATAGTAGTAGGGCCAGGCCGTTTGTAACCCATTTTGTTACTGTGGGTTGCCTACATCAGGGGCAGGTATGCATTCAGGGGCAAACCTATTGTTCTCCTTTGATTGACAGGTACTTAACCTATTGTTCTCCTTTGATTGACAGGTCCTTAATCTATTGTTATGCTAAGAGGCCCTTCGTTTTGACTGACAGGCACTTAACCTATTGTTCTCTCTCCCCCCCCCCCCCCCCCTCTTCCCTAGCTGCTACAGGTACACTTTCAGGTCTGAGTTATTGGAACAGCTCCTCTCACTTGTTTCAATTTGATTGATTACTTAATTAACCTCACCCCTCTGGTAAACCCCCTCCCCCTCTTCCAGAATATGGCAGAAAGTTTAAATTCCATCAGGACAATGCAACATACCATGGCTACCTCCACTAACCTAGGAAAAGGCGGGAAAAAAGGGCACTTGGGCTACCTCCACTAACCTAAGTCATCTGACCGCCACCTCTTCCTAGGAACTGGCAGGAAAAGGACTCAGCCTGTGCTGAACTTAAGTCTTTATTTTCAATCTTTATCTAAACAATTAGAGACAGTACCACCATGAAGTGTGTTCGCCATAAGGTCCAGAGTACAACTGACCTAGTACACCGTACTGCCACCAGAGGGTGCTGTCATCCCATCCGTGATGTGGTGGTGGAGAGGAAGGATCTCATAATAGGAAATTCAAGGGTATATTGTTTGTTTATAAAAAATTAGTTTATGGAGGTTGGATTTCTGCTGCTCATCATTCTCTGCTGTTTGGAAACATGTAGGTCTTGTAAGAAGTAATTACATGGGACAAACATGTAGCATAACGTAATTTTCGGCACTGTACTCTGGATGTCTTAACCTAATGTTTGGCCCTTTGTCGGCACTGAACCTGTTGTTTTGTTAAGTTGTTTTCCATGTCACCTATATTAACTTAAACTATTGTACCGCCTTTGTTACCAAATTAAGTAATTCGTTATGTCATCTCACCATTTTTGGTACACTTTTCGAATTTCACATGGTTTTGAACGCCATTTCTGGCGCATTCTTCTTTGTCTCCTACCCCGTTAAACTATTGAACTGCGTTTTACATAAAAATTATGCAAATTAACCTAGGGTTCTGCACTTAACCTGCTGTTCTGATCCATGTCATCCACTCATGCACACCCTCCCCTTAACTATTATACTGTTAACACCATCTTGATATAAAAATTTATGCAAATTAATTAAATCGAGATTCTTCACACGTATGGAGTAGTTTCTTTTAATTCTCAGCATACTATTGGTTGGTGAAATCGATGGTATATAGTTCAAACAAAAGATCGCTAGTAAAAAACACATCCCGCCACTCAACACCACCGACTCCACACACATTCCCCAGGAGTCAGGATGCACTGGCGGTCACTGCGAAGTGATGACATGGTCGTTAGCTGCCAAGCGACGCGTAGGTGTCAGTTTGGGGTCCCACAAGGATGAGGTGGCAAGATCTCCTTCATACTCAACAGCGGAGAAATTCCTGTCAAAATATGTGTTCACCTAGGCACCATTGCTGGCACGATGGCGCATAGCTACACAACATCAAATACATATAAAACTCACAAGAATATTGGGAGCCAGGAACATATTTATCAGTGTAACTATTATTAAATATTACGATTGCTGCTGCAGTCTGACACCAACCAATGTACAGGTAATGTCTCCTCTTGACGGCTATGGTTCTGGAACGAATTTCAGTATGTATTGAGCATATAATTTTCCACGTAAAAATCTCTCTCATACGCGTGCCGGTCGGAGTGGCGGTGTGGTTCTAGGCGCTTCAGTCTGGAACCGCGCAGCTGCTACGGTCGCAGGTTCGAATCCTGCCTCGGGCATGGATGTGTGTGATGTCCTTCGGTTAGTTAGGTTTAAGTAGTTCTAAGTTCTAGGGGACTGATGACCTCAGAAGTTAAGTCCCATAGTGCTCAGTGCCATTTCTCTCATACGCTCTCAGTTCCCGATGTGCTGAATCTATACATCCCTCATGATAGGACACACACACTCACCTTCTCTGGTCATGCCACAACATAAGCCACAGTAACATTACACTGCAATATATACACATTTTACACAAACAGTGCAGTTATCTTTTATATCTGTACAACACCCTAAAAAATTATGGTATGCCTACACTCTGACTGGCTATATGTCTCGATTCTTTTCAGTCCTAGGAAATTATGTAAGAAAGTGTTCGAATCAGCGCTTCTGGAAGGTTCTGTATCCTGCCAAGATTCTCTCAAACAAGTATTATTATGGACCGGCGTCCGGCACTATGTGTGATAATGAATGCCGCAAGTGCAAACGTAATGTTTGGAAAGACATCACTGATGCAGGTTGTGTACTGTAATCAACATCACTACCGATAGAACAACAAGGAAAATGCGAGGCTACACTTAGGGGTGCCGATGAGGGGACATCCGGGAAAATGACCTGCAGATGGTCAAATACTGGAAGACTCTTACTCAACTACACTGCTCTGAATATTAGAGCGTGAAACTGATTTCCAACATGGCAATACACCACCATGTACCATGTCAATGTAGTAAACATATATAATTCGCCTGCTACACCATATAACATCGCCCCTTTTAAATCCTTCATATAGCTATCGACCGCCAGATACTCATACATATGCTGCAAAGACAGACAGCATACGCACATGCACTGTATGTATACTACTCGCTGTACTAGAAATTTTCTGTGAGGTCATCCACTACCAACGCATAACCACAGCCCTCTTTGCGGGCCAAAGTAGCTCTCAGAACTGTTCCACAAATTTGGGGTCGGCACGAACGCGTTACTGTTTCTGGTCCAGACCTACTTGTTTGCTTTTCCACACCCATCTCCGGACTCTGGGATTACAAGAACATATGTATTTTCGCATTGTTTGCAATAATATTACACCATTTACGCGATACGTCTCGATATCAAGCACATAGCAGTATCCTACCGATCACTCGCACAACATAATTCCGAAGATATAGACTGGAAATTATTTCTCTATAAACCCAAAACTTTAGCGAGGTGGAGCGTGCTGTAAACCACTTAGTAGCTCTAAGCTTATCCCACCTGCGAATACCTTTACATGGGAACTCGAAAAAAAATAGAGGAAACTGGTATTTCCTCTCGCAAATACCGATGTCGGTGATTTAACAGATCCCAAATCACCCCCTATAATTTACAAAGTCAAATAAGGTCTTTCTCATATCTACAGAACCGGCAAACATGTCTTCAACCTGCTAGAGGCACACACCACAATCGATGTTCCTCAACTAAATAAAGGTGCGAAATGTGCAGAAGCTGTCAACCAGACAATTTACATGAGAGGGAGTAATGGTCCAGCACAAACACACGTTCATATTGAATCTTCTCAAATTTCCACGCGATCACGAAAGCTATCCAACACATACTAAGTATTAGTTCGCTATTCGGCCGTCTAGGGGACAACACGGTTAAGTCACCTACATTCCTGCACTCCAACAGGTTTCTCCATTTGGACGGCTCCTGCCGTTAACAGGAAACGTGAATCATTCCCGTCACAGGTCACCGGCGCTGCACGCCAAGCACGCATAGACAAAATCGTCCTAGGAAAAAAACCGGCCTCATATCTATTTTATCACTGTACTTACAAGTAAATGTTACGATTGCGGTCTCAGCTGAACGACATTCGACAATGAGTGAAGTATCAGAAGTACACCCTGCTGACGGCTGTGGCTCTGGAAATAAAAATATCCATACCATTCTTATGACTTGACATACTCTTGCCTTTGCTAACACAGTACTCCACGTCAAATCCATACATTCCTTAAACTGGATATAGTCATGTTCTTTGCACATGTCGGAACACAAACACATACTGAGCCTGATGCTCGAAGTGAACCTATCAAGCACCCCCTACTACTAAGTATAATACTTCTTCAATAACTGATTGCTGGCGATACGAAATAATACTGACCGAAAATCAATGATGGGTGGACATGTCCCATAAGATTTTCTTGCGAGTGCTACCACCGTGTCTCAGAAAGAGAGGCGTAATCGTCTTACAAACGCTATATGTTAAAAAAACATAACCATATTACCATCACAAGCGGTCTTGGTTCTACAGGTGCACACAAATATCCATGTTAAAAGCTAAAGTGGCTTTATAAATCCACGTATGGCATTACCTACAAATGCATCTTGCAAATACCGCTCAGACACTGCACTACCGTCCCTGTAGCTATGCGCACGTGATTGTTCCAATGTAAGTCGGAACTGAGTAGAAGTCGCAGAAAGCTATATCTACCACCTTCTGCAACCAGTGTAGAAACAGGCGAAGCTGAGTTACTGCGTCAGAACTGTGTTTTGACCATTCGACGGAAACGAAGCCTGCTGCTGCAACACGAGGTAGTATAAGAGACAGTACGGGAACTGGGGGAAGGACGTGGATTTTGCTACTGCATTGTGGTGCTTCTCAAAACTACAGGCAAGTACTACAGGTCCATGTCCCTCAGGGTCCATTCACGCTATCACCCCTACATTCTATCATCGTTATTCTGTACCATCCAACAGAGAAAAGGATTGTATTAAATATACAGGTATTGATCCACTGCACAGACCAGTTTAAAGTTTCATCACCTGTACTTAGGAGCATGACCGTATCCCTTAGTGTATACTGTAAGTCACAAGAGACGCTCTCTGTCTCTGTGATGTTGTTTGAAACATTGTTTTTTTTTCTGCTGTAACAGGCTTTGTACACTGACATACATTTTGTTTTTGCGCCAGAACTTCGAGGTCTGTGTCTGGTTCTAAACTGACATTAACACATTCTGATCCATTGCCTCTCGCAGAGAAAGAGACGTCGTACGGCGTAAATCACGATGTTACTGCGGCTACCATAACATGTCACACACACTGGATGATTTTAAATAAAAGACAGTTACAACATAAGGAAACTGGAAGAGTTTGGCGGCGTTGTGGAGAGTTTCCAAACTGTTGTCCGAAAGTGCTTGACGACCTCTACATTTAAAGTCATCTGTCACACTGACGGAATAGCTGATGGCTCTGCATTCCGTTTCGACTGATTCCTCATATTGCAGTTATGTACGTGATCACTGTGCCGGTGCTATCCATACCCAGATGGTGCTGTCCCTCCACTGAAACTCTTTCTCCAACTCAAACAAGCGATGTCATTCAATCATTATATGGTAACCAACAGTGTAACAGTGGACGGATGGGGTGGAAAAGACACCATCGATGTACTCTAATAATAAGCATCACAGTTGATAGTGCGAACAATTTTAGCAATTTTAGAGTAATTTCAGTTCCGAACAATGATGCGACAGCATATTTCCCAATTTCAGGTAATGTAGTACAGCTGCCAACACCTAGCGGAAATGCACTGATCGGGAGGTATAGTGTAGCACTGTGCTCGATTGTATCCAGCTGTACTACATTTAGAAGCATTTTTAGAACACGGAACGAGAGGTTATGTCATGAACGCATGTGCAGAACTGACATAAAAAATCGATAGTATTGCGGAAAATAACGTATATAATGATGGAATATACACCGAAATGCGGGGAAATTGAGGAAGTACTTGCGTGTCTGCTGCTTGGCGCAGAACAATTTGTGCATGGGAACAAGCATGCGACAGCAAGATGTATCCGAGAAAACAATAACATGGACGTGAAGGGAACCAGGGAAACTGTCATTGTTTTTCCGTCGATGCACCATTCTACTGCTTGTCTATTGAGGTAAGAGTGATACACGCGAGTTGACTACTGTATTTGACGCTTTTCAGGAAGACAGAGAACCATCCGCCTATAAATTTACTTGTATCTGCGTTAATGGATGACATTGAGTGGATGTATTGGTCGGTTGAGATGGAGTTGTGACGAGGTACGATTTAATGGTAGACTAGAGAGGGGGTGGGGGGTGGGGGAATTTGCTGCAGGTCATTTGACCATTTTTCTCCTGATGTCCTGTCGGGATGATAGTTGTGTGACATAGCCAAGGTTCGACTCGTATACAACCGCTTGTTCTGTGTGGGTCTTAGAGCAGTGTCTACTTGCGATCGTTAACAGTAAACCTCTCGGTCATCAAAGGTCTTCCATTTCCCATGTGATGAAACGTGACACATTCCTCTAAACGAACGAAGACTTATGCGATGTACTCCATTCCCCTGTCGCATCTTAAGTGTAAAATCGATACTTCGGTTTCATAACTAAGTTAGCGATAGGTGTTTGTGAGACACTGCAATCTCCTGTGTAGACATCTGCTTGACAGTTGTCCTGTTTACAGAGTTAGTAGCGGCGTGACGTGTAGTTTCACATGTCGAATGCAGCTTCTATGCGTTTATCTGTTTCCTTGTAAGAAGTATTCTCCATTACTAATGATCATTTTATATAGGACTGATGTGGGCATAGTACAATTTCTGAACCGTGATCTGATGTGGGCAGTGGACGCTATACATCTCAGGAAAGCTATATTGTGCATGTATCACAGTGAGCCACTGTTTTAAGGAAGTACTTTTCTCGTTTTACGGTTCAATACCATAGTTTATCGTAGAGAAACCTTCAAGTATTAACAGCGCTGCATTCCACACAACTGATAGGTCGGGAACTCAACCGATCTAACATTATAGCCTGTTTTAAGTGAAAAACATTGTAGCCTTAGGAGTGCGTGTGTTTATGTTCTCTCTTACCAATACGTTCCAGGTACTGATCCTAGACTCTACAACAATACTTCAGAATTGATAGCGCAGTTGATTTACGTAAAATGCTTCG
This sequence comes from Schistocerca nitens, assembly GCF_023898315.1. Taxonomy (NCBI): domain Eukaryota; kingdom Metazoa; phylum Arthropoda; class Insecta; order Orthoptera; family Acrididae; genus Schistocerca; species Schistocerca nitens. The sequence continues at coordinate 55,639,130 of NC_064616.1, forward strand.
AACTCCATCAGTCTCGAGCTCCATCATGCATGAAAATCACTCGTTTCTTGTTCTTCTTAACCGTCTGCTATTACATCACAACACTTTCAAATCTGTTACTATACACCGATAAGGGGACATGGGAGTATCTGGAGAAATCTTGTGTGCTTGGATGGGTGAGGACTCGGCTAGCTCGATTCATTCACGAGACGTGGAATGTAGCGGTCTACTTCTGGTCAGCTGCAGATTAAATCGGTAACGGTGCTGCAGGGTGGTCTGGTCAAAGACAGTGCGGGGGGCATTTCAGTCTCTAATTTTATCCTAAGACTGCTAGAATGCTCTGTGACTCCCATCTGCACAGAAAAAAAATGGCTCTAAGCACTATGGGACTTAACATCTGAGGTCATCAATCCCCTAGAATTAGAACTACTTAAACCTAACTAACCTAAGGACATCACACACATCCACGCCCGAGACAGGATTCGAACCTGCGATCGTAGCAGCAGCGCGGCCCCGGACTGAAGCGCCTAGAACCGCTCGGCCACAGCGGCCGGCCATCCGCACAGAGATAGATCGTAAATTATGTACTATGTTAGAGGTGCTATGAATACGAGGTTGGAACTTTAATAGTGGCAACTATTTATTTACAGCTTGTACAAAATAGATACGTGTTTCAAAGTTTTACTGACCTTCAAAGTAGTCACCAGTATTGTGTATAACTCGTTGCCAGCGATGTGGAAGTTGTAGGATACTCTAGCAGTGCCAGTTGTGTTGACATTCGAGCGGCACAGTCTATTGCCGACGAATTTGCAGCAGTTCTGAAGCAAATGCCGTGAATATTTCCTTCAGTTTAGAAATCGAGTTGAACTCATCAAGGCTGAAGTCAGGGGAGTGCAGTAGGTGGTATAGCACTTAGCAGCCCCATCAATCAAACAAATCAGTAACAGCTTGGCTGGGCACTGTGGTCGAGCGATTCTAGGTGCTTCAGTCCGGAACCACGCGGCTGCTACGGTCGCAGGTTCGAATCCTGCCTCGGGCATGGATGTGTGTGATGTCCTTAGATTAGTTAGGTTTAAATAGTTCTAAGTCTAGGGGACTGATGACCTCAGATGTTAAGTCCCACAGCGGTTAGAGCCATTTGAGCCATTTAGAGTAGCAGCTTGCACTGTATGTGCTTGAGCATTGTCCTGCAAAATGATGGTCAGGTACTGCAGAAAGTGTCATCATTTCTGTCTCTAGGCTGATCGTAGGTTGTGTTCCAAAAATGAAAAGCATAGAGACAGAAGTGATGACATTTTCTGAAGGATCTGACCATCATTTTGCAGGACAACACTCAAACACATACAGTGCAAGCTGTTACGGATTTGTTTGACTGATGGGGCTGCTAATGCTATACCACCTACTACACTCCCTTGACTGAAACCCTCGTGAGTTCAATTCGATTTCTAAACTGAAGGAAACACTTCATGGCATTCGCTTCAGAACTGCTACCAATTCGTCGGGCAATGGACCGCGCCGCTCGAACTGTCAACACAACTGGCACTGCTAAGAGTATCCTACGACTTCCACATCGCTGGCAATTGGTTCTAGACAATGCTGGTGACTACTTTGATGGTCAGTAAAACTTTGAAAACGTATCTATTTTGAACGAACTGTAAATAAATAATTGCCACTATTAAAGTTCCAACCCTAGTATGTAAAGCGCTGTCTGGTATACTTTGACGACGTATGTGTTCTACAATTAACAATGAATAGACGTACTGCACAGTCATCTATCTACATTCGCAATGATACTTGCAAAGTAGAGAGGGGGCGGTTTAGCTATGAGACTGAAATTGTGAAACATGCGCCATGCATCATTGTTCTGGGTTGAAATTACTCTAAAATTGCTAAAATTGTTCACACTATCAACTGTGATGCTTATTATTAGAGTACATCGATGGTGTCTTTTCCACCCCATCCGTCCACTGTTACACTGTTGGTTACCATATAATGATTCAATGACATCGCTTGTTTGAGTTGGAGAAAGAGTTTCAGTGGAGGGACAGCACCATCTGGGTACGGATAGCACCGGCACAGTGATCACGTACATAACTGCAATATGAGGAATCAGTCGAAACGGAATGCAGAGCCATCAGCTATTCCGTCAGTGTGACAGATGACTTTAAATGTAGAGGTCGTCAAGCACTTTCGGACAGCAGTTTGGAAACTCTCCACAACGCCGCCAAACTCTTCCAGTTTCCTTATGTTGTAACTGTCTTTTACTTAAAAATCATCCAGTGTGTGTGGCATGTTATGGTAGCCGCAGTAACATCGTGATTTACACCGTACGACATCTCGTTCTCTGCGAGAGGCAATGGATCAGAATGTGTTAATGTCAGTTTAGAACCAGACACAGACCTCGAAGTTCTGGCGCAAAAACAAAATGTATGTCAGTGTACAAAGCTTGTTACAGCAGAAAAAAACAATGTTTCAAACAACATCACAGAGACACAGAGAGCGTCTCTTGTGACTTACAGTATACACTGGGGGATACGATCATGCTCCTAAGTACAGGTGATGAAACTTTAAACTGGTCTGTGCAGTGGATCAATACCTGTATATTTAATACAATCCTTTTCTCTGTTGGATGGTACAGAATAACGATGATAGAATGTAGGGGTGATAGCGTGAATGGACCCTGAGGGACATGGACCTGTAGTACTTGCCTGTAGTTTTGAGAAGCACCACAATGCAGTAGCAAAATCCACGTCCTTCCCCCAGTTCCCGTACTGTCTCTTATACTACCTCGTGTTGCAGCAGCAGGCTTCGTTTCCGTCGAATGGTCAAAACACAGTTCTGACGCAGTAACTCAGCTTCGCCTGTTTCTACACTGGTTGCAGAAGGTGGTAGATATAGCTTTCTGCGACTTTTACTCAGTTCCGACTTACACTGGAACATTCACGTGCGCAAAGCTGCAGGGACGGTAGTGCAGTGTCTGAGGAGTAGCTGCAAGATGCATACGGCTACCTAAAACCATGTTGGATTTTTATTGTAGCAGATAGATTAGAGAAAGGTGGCTCGTTTCGAGATATGAGAGTGCCAGGAATATGATTCACTAGTGGCTGTAATCATTAAAGGATTTCTCCATAGGCTCCAACGCAGCTATGTGCTTGAATGGAAAGACTTGACTCCATACCATAGACATCATTTCTACCGAAAGTGTAGCACTAGAGATCTGAAAAGCTAGTGTACATTTCTTACGACCTCATTCATCACACCATGTAATACTGTTTGTGATCTTCTCAATTAATCATCGCCTATAACTCAGTGGATATATTGCAGAACCTCTGACGTGGCATCGAAGCAGAATGTGTTACAAATAATGGATAAATATCTAGTGCCGGCGGCGTGAGGGAGTTTGCAGATACCGGTTTCATACCACGCTCCTTAGCCGAATCACTTTCAAAATTCGGTAATTTTATTACGAAGGTGCACCATCGGTGACGTGTAACTGCACTGCTGGTCTGATAATATACACTCCTCCGGTGATCACCATCTACCGGTGTCACGGTATTTGTCTGGAAAAACCACGTCATTCGTAGGTAATACCATACGTGGATTTATAAAGCCACTTTAGCTTTTAACATGGATATTTGTGTGCACCTGTAGAACCAAGACCGCTTGTGATGGTAATATGGTTATGTTTTTTTAACATATAGCGTCTGTAAGACGATTACGCCTCTCTTTCTAAGACACGGTGGTAGCACTCGCAAGAAAATCTTATGAGACATGTCCACCCATCATTGATTTTCGGTCAGTATTATTTCGTATCGCCAGCAATCAGTTATTGAAGAAGTATTATACTTAGTAGTAGGGGGTGCTTGATAGGTTCACTTCGAGCATCAGGCTCAGTATGTGTTTGTGTTCCGACATGTGCAAAGAACATGACTATATCCAGTTTAAGGAAGGTATGGATTTGACGTGGAGTACTGTGATAGCAAAGGCAAGAGTATGTCAAGTCATAAGAATGGTATGGATATTTTTATTTCCAGAGCCACAGCCGTCAGCAGGGTGTACTTCTGATACTTCACTCATTGTCGAATGTCGTTCAGCTGAGACCGCAATCGTAACATTTACTTGTAAGTACAGTGATAAAATAGATATGAGGCCGGTTTTTTTCCTAGGACGATTTTGTCTATGCATGCTTGGCGTGCTGCGCCGGTGACCTGTGACGGGAATGATTCACGTTTCCTGTTAACGGCAGGAGCCGTCCAAATGGAGAAACCTGTTGTAGTGCAGGAATGTAGGTGACTTAACCGTGTTGTCCCCTAGACGGCCGAATAGCGAACTAATACTTAGTATGTGTTGGATAGCTTTCGTGATCGCGTGGAAATTTGAGAAGATTCAATATGAACGTGTGTTTGTGCTGGACCATTACTCCCTCTCATGTAAATTGTCTGGTTGACAGCTTCTGCACATTTCGCATCTTTATTTAGTTGAGGAACATCGATTGTGGTGTGTGCCTCTAGCAGGTTGAAGACATGTTTGCCGGTTCTGTAGATATGAGAAAGACCTTATTTGACTCTGTAAATTATAGGGGGTGATTTGGGATCTGTTAAATCACCGACATCGGTATTTGCGAGAGGAAATATCAGTTTCCTCTATTTTTTTTTTTTTTGAGTTCTCACGTAAAGGTCTTCGCAGGTGGGATAAGTTTCTAGTTACTAGTTGGTTTACAGCACGCTCCACCTCGCTGAAGTTTCGGGTTTGTAGAGAAATAATTTCCAGTCTATATCTATGTTGTAAGTTCATGTACTGACACGTTCCATGACCTTGGACATTTGCTCCTCAATTTGGTTCTACCGAACTTGATATGTAAATAAATAAATAAATAAAATCTTCGGAGTTATGTTCCGCGAGCGATCGGTGGGATACTGCTGTGTGCTTGATATCGAGACGTATCGCGTAAATGGTATAATATTATGGCAAACAATGCGAAAATACATATGTTCTTGTAATCCCAGAGTCTGGAGATGGGTGTAGAAAAGCAAGCAAGCAGATCCAGACCAGAAACAGTAATGCGTTTGTGCAGACCCCGAATTTGTGGAACAGTTCTGAGAGCTACTTCGGTCCACTGAGAGGGCTGTTGTTATGCGATGGGAGTGGATGACATTGCAGGAAATATCTAGTGCGGCGAGGAGTATACCTACGGTGCATGGGTGTATGTTGTCTGCCTTCGTGGTATATGTACTAGTGTCTGCCGATCGATAGCGGTATGAATGATGTAAAAGGGGCGATTTTGTATGGTGTGGGATATGAATTATGTGTTTACTGCATTGACGCGTTACACGGTGGTATATTGCCAGGTTGGAGATCGGTTTCACACCGCAATATTCAAGCTCCTGCCCTCAGTGGAAGAGCAGTGTAACTGACGATCTGCAGGTCACTTTGGAAGACATCCCCTCATTGGCAGCCCTAAGCGTACCCTCACATTTTCCTTCTTGTTCTATCGATAGTGATGTTGATTATAGTACACAACCCGCATTGGTGATGTTTTTCCAAGCATTATATCCGCGTGTGCAGCATTACTTATCACACATATTGCCAGACACCTGTCCGTCATAACACTTGTTTGAGAGAATCTTGGCAGCATGCAGAACCTTCCAGAAGCGCTGATTCGAAGACTTTCTTAGATAATTTCCTAGGACTGAGGAGAATCGAGACATATAGCTGGTCTGAGTGTAGGCATACCATAATTTTTTTGGGTGCTGTACAGATATAAAAGATAACTGCACTGTTTGTGTAAAATGTGTATATATTGCAGTGTAATGTTACTGTGGCTTATGTTGAGGCATGACCAGAGAAGATGAGTGTGTGTCCTATCACGAGGGATGTATAGATTCAGCACATTGATAACTGTGAGGGTATGAGAGAGATTTTTACGTGGAAAATTATGTGCTTAATAGATACTCAAATTCATTCCAGAACCATAGCCGTCAAGAGGAGACATTACCTGTACATTGGTTGGTGTCAGACTGCAGTAGGAATCGAAATATTTAATAGTAGTTACACTGGTAAATATGTTACTGGCTCCCAATATTCTTGTGAGTCTTGTGTTTATTTGATGATCTGTAGACAACTTTTGTGGGGTTTATCTGTCAGTGCAATGTAGCGATCTTTACAAAATAAGTTTTCCGCTGAAAGTCTCGTCTGCAGAAAACAATGGCAGACGGTGCTCCCACACTGGCAGCAGCAGCAGTTTGCTGGGTAAATTCAGTGATGAATGGGTTGTCCCATTAGGATCTCTAGGAAAAATCCACACTGTGCTCTTCTGGGAAGCATTGGAACATCTCCCTCGGTGCTGGACCCGCACTGCAGCTATATCTCATTGCACCAACAATGGTGCCTGGGTGAACACGTATTTCAGCAGGAGTTCCTCAGGTGTCAAGTATGAAAGAGATGCCGCCACCTCATCCTTGCAGGACCTGAACTGACACCTACGCATGGCTTGGCACGTGACGACTGCGTCGTCACTTCACGGGGACCGCCGGTGCGTCCCGACTCCTGGGGGACATGTGAAGAGTCGGTGGCATTGGCATAGAGTGTTGAGTGGTGGGATGTGTTTTTTTATTAAAGATCTTTTGTTTAAAATATATTTCATCGATTTCACCAACCAATAGGATGTTGAGAATTAAAAGAAACTACTCGATACTTGTGAAGAATCTCGATGTAATTTAATTTGCATACATTTTTTATATCAAGGCGGTGTTAGCGGTACAATAGTTAAGGGGAGGGCCTGCATGATGGATGACATGGAGCAGAACAGCAGGTTAAGTTCTGAACACATGGTTAATTTGCATAATTTTTATGTAAAACGCAGTACAATATTTCAAGGGGGTGGGTGACAAAGAAGAATGCGTCAGAAATGGCGTTCAAAACCATGTGACATTCGAAAAGTGTACCAGAAAATGGTGGGAGGACATAACGAAATACTTAATTTGGTATCAAAGGCAGTACAATAGTTTGAGGAAATGGGGGTGACATAGGAAACCACTTAACATTACAATAGGATAACTGCCGACAAAGGGCTAAACATTAGGTTAAGATACCCAGGGTACAGTGCTGAACATTATGTTATGCTACATGTTTGACCCATGTAATTACTTCTTACAAGACCTACATGTTTCCAAACAGCAGAGAATGATGAGCAGGAGAAATCCAACATCCACAAACTGAATTTTTTTATAAATAAATAATATACCCTTGAATTTCCTATTATGAAGGTCTTCCTCTCTACCACCACGTCACGGAAGGAATGACAGCACCCTCTGGTAGCAGTACTGTGTACTAGGTCAGTTGTACTCTGGACCTCATGGCGAACACACTTGATGGCGGTACTGCTTCTAATTGTTTAAATAAAGACTGAAAATAAAGACTTATGTCCAGCACAGGCAGAATCCTTTTCCCGCCAATTCCTAGGAAGAGGTGGCGGTCAGATGACTTAGGTTAGTGGTGGTAGCCCAAGTGCCCTTTTTTCCCGCCTTTTCCTAGGTTAGTGGAGGTAGCAATGGTATGTTGCGTTGTCCTGATGGAATTAGGACTTCCCGCCGTTTTCTGGGAGAGGGGATTTACCAGAGGAGGAGAGGTTAATTAAGCAATCAATCAAATTGTTAAGAGTGAGAGGAGCTACTCCAGTAACTCAGACCTGCAAGTGTACCTGTAGCAGCTAGCCCGCATCTCGTGGTCGTGCGGTAGCGTTCTCGCTTCCTACGCCCGGGTTCCCGGGTTCGATTACCGGCGGGGGTCAGGGATTTTCTCTGCCTCGTGATGGCTGGGTGTTGTGTGATGTCCTTAGGTTAGTTAGGTTTAAGTAGTTCTAAGTTCTAGGGGACTGATGACCATAGATGTTAAGTCCCGTAGTGCTCAGAGCCATGAGAGCCTGTAGCAGCTAGGGAAGAGGGGAAGGTGTGGGGGGGAGAACAATAGGTTAAATGCCTGTCAGTAAAAAGGAAGGATCCTCTTAGCATAACAATAGGTTAAGGACATGTCAATCAAAGGAGAACAATAGGTTAAGTAACTGTCAATCAAATGAGAACAATAGGTTTGCCCCTGAATTCATACCTGCCCCTGATGTAGGCAACCCACAGTAACGAAATCCGCTACAAACTGCCTGGCCCTACTGCTTAGCGTTACTGGTGAAGTATTAGGTACTGCGAGTCTAAGGATAATGGAAAGCCTTTCTCTGTCACTGGAGAACTGTGTGGATATAGGTTGTGATGGTTGCTCAGTTAGTATATCAGCATTGAAAGGAGCTGTGGCTACAATAAAAAAGAAAGCTATCAGTGCGAAAATAGCACTGTGTCAAAGTCATCAGCTCAGCCTTGCTGCCTCGTGCAGTTAAGTTACAAATGTGAAAAACTCACTTGGTACTATTGAAGAAGTAGTATCGTTCTTTGCAGCGTCTAGGAAGTGGTTCGCAACATTGAAGAGTCACCTAAAACACTCGCTGCAGTCATATTGTCAAACGAGATGGGCTGAGCGACATGATGCTGTTATTCAATTCGCAGCCGATCTCGGAACAGTTTGCAAAGTTCTTAAAGAAATACAGTGTTGAAGGGATAGAACAACGGCTGCCAAAGCCAATATTCTCCTTCGAGCTCTCTCTAATAGCGAGTTTATTATCACTCTGTTTACACTGAGTGACATTATTAGCATAATATATCCAGTCAGCACAATCTTACTACACCCTAGCTTGGACGCCGCGATGGCAAAAGCAAAATTAGATTCGACGCTCAAGGTGTACGACGGCGTGAGAGCTAATGCTGATAGCCACTTTGCTTGTATTGCTGAAGAGGCGACGGCAGTCATGGAAGAGTTAGTCGTGGAGAAGAGTGTTCCTCGTCTTACAGGCGGACAAAGACACAGGGAAAACTATGATCGTAATGATGATGCTATGACATGTTGGAAAAGAACTGTTTTTATTCCAACACTAGACCATGTTACGATTGACATGAAGAATGTTTTTCTGAAGAAAATATTTATCATTTAAAATTCAACATACTTTTGCCCTCACAACTACTGAAACATGACGGTAACGATCTGGCACATAAATTGAATCAGTGCTTGACTGAACTTCCGTTCTTTGAAGGAAAATCACTGTTTGTGGTTAAAAAGAGGCTAATGGGAGAGATTCTTCAATACAAGCAAACGAGAATAAACGCCCTTAATGATCGCGATTCTGTTATGCAAGCGCTGTTTGTCCTAGATATGACTATCCTAGTTTCCTACTTTGCACACGCTGTACAAAATATTTGCTTGTCAACCTGTATCTATTGCTTAAGTAGAAAGATGTTTTTCAACATTGCGGTGTACAAATACATGTCTGAGGTCAACAATTAAGGAGGATCGACTTAATGGCTTAGCTCTGTTGAACACTCACCCTGACATTGATTGTCCTATCGACGATGTAATTAACCAAATTGTCAGGAAGAATAGGCGCAAAGAATTCATCATTTAAGGAAGAGGACCACAACTGTAAATTTTTTATATCATAAGATGACATTATCTTGTATATGTGTACAATCAGTTTATATAAAACTTTCTTAAACTTTGCATTTGACATGATTATTTTTCATTGCATTAAAAGTAAAGGTAGTTGAAGATATCTTTAGCGACACCTCATTGAGGTTTTTCTGTATCCGCCACTGATTTCTTCGAGTGCATACCGGTGGATAAAAGTCTTAAGAAGCCTTGGCTCCCCTTTATTAAACCTTCAGGACGACAAATCTGTGGTAATAAATTGTTACCATAGTCTATGGACAATACTAGGGGACAAATATTTTGTCCTCTATCGAAAGTGAAATCCTATGGCACAAATGGCGGGGGGATCCCGGAGGGCAGGTTCTGGGTCCTGATTGGAAAGGTTTGCCATATCCTTCGTGCCTGCAGGCACCTTTTCTTCGCAAAGTATGAGACCTATGTGCGTAAGTGTGTCTGTTAAGTGTAGGTGACTGTAATGTGTGTGTGTGTAGTGCAGGGTCGTATTCGCGTTGGAGATGATGAGGGAAAAGTGAGGGTGAAACCCGGTGCACCAAGGGGGCCGGCGAGTTTAACGTTCCCATCCGTCGGACGGATCACCATCAGTAATATCGTATTCCCTCTCTTCGTAAGACACTGCGGAGAGGTATGGAATTGAATTCAGGACATCGGCGCAAAGACTGGTGATCAGGAATTGTACGTCACCACCACTCCTGTCACCTCTGCCGTAAAGGCAAAGGAAAAATTGTGAACAGCTCGCTGCATACCCAGACGGTCATCCTTCCAAGCGATGGCGACCCCTGACGGTGATCTGATGGGAACCGGGTTATCCAACTCGGCACGGTCGTTGACTTTAATCTTCCTTTCACCTAGGTGTGAGTTTGAACCGTCTACAAGCTCTTATCTCCAGTTCTTTTTGTTAATGATGCTTTGAAGCTATTCGACCTAATTGGCTATTCTTACAACCATACATTTATACATCGAAGAAGCAATGACGGAAATAAAAGAAAGGTTTGAGAGTGGTATTAAAACTCAAGGTAAAAGGATATCAGTGAAAAGATTCGTTCTTTAGATTGCTATCCTCGGTGAAAGTGAAGAAAAATCACACGATCTGTTGAATGGAATGAACAGTCTAATGAGTTCGGAATATGGACTGAGAATAAATCGAAAAAAGACGAAAGTAAAGAGAAGTAGCAGAAATAAGAAAAGCGAGAAACTTAACATCACACTTGGTGATCATGAAGTAGAAGAAGTTAATTAATTCTGCTGCCTAGGCAGCAAAATAACCCATGATGGACGGAGCAAGGACGGCATTAAAGCAAAGTAGTACAGGAAAAAAAGGCCATTCTTGTCCAAGAGAAGTGTGCTAGTATTAATCATAGTCCCTAATTTGAGGAAGAAAGCCGGCCGGAGTGGCCGAGCGGTTCTAGGCGCTACAGTCTGGAATCGCGCGACCGCTACGGTCGCAGGTTCGAATCCTGACTCGGGCATGGATGTGTGTGATGTCCTTAGGTTGGTTAGGTTTAATTAGTTCTAAGTTATAGGGGGGACTGATGACCTCAGAAGTTTAGTCCCATTGTGCTCAGAGCCATTTGAACCTTTTTTTGAGGAAGAAATTTCTGAGAACGTGCTTTTGGACCACATTATTGTATGGTAGTTAAACATGGACTGTGGGAAAACCGGAACAGAAAAGTATCGAAGCATTTGACATGTGGTGTTACAGAAGAACGTTGAAAGTTAGGTGTACTGATAAGGTAAGGAATGAGGAGGTTCTCCGCAGAATCGGCGAAGAAAGGAATATTTGGAAAACACTGACAAGAAGAAGCGCCAGGATGTTAGGACGGAGATGTAGAGAGTAAAAGCTGTAGAGGAAGACAGAGATTAGAATACAACCAGCAAATAATTAAAGCCATAAGTCGCAAGTGCTACTCTGAAATGAAAAGGTAGGTGCAGGACAGGAGTTGGTGGCCGTCTGCATCAAACCAGTCAGAAAACTGATTGCGCACTTTCATTCCGTGTCAATATTTGTATGTGGTTCCTTTTCTTGTGAATTTCCCATAATATATGGAGTACTGTGCAAATAGGTCTAGCAGGGCGCTGCCCAATGCACACACACATACTAAAGCGCTGAAATTGTACTCATTGTCAAGTCTTACGATAATCTATCACTACTTGTTTCCGTTATGGAGTTGTAAGTATAAGACAAGGTACCTTGTTACCTACAACACCAGCACAAGCAAGCGTTACCTTTCCAGTTATTGCTTTTTTATTGTTGTTTGTTTCGATTTAAGGAAGTGAGAAGTTTCCTCTCGTGAAAAATGTTGATTGTTACTTACGTTAAGAATTTTGATATTTTCTCGCTGAAGTGTAACAAACTAAACTTTTGTAAATAAGTCCTGGATATTTTTCTGACATAAGCCACACAGCTTTTAAAAATTATTGTCGTTAAAACGCCACTGGCCCTCATAGTCGGAACTGGAATTCCTGCAGCTTAGACACAAAGTAAGACAGATTGGGAAGAGTTGAGTACTATCACATATTGACAAAGTGGAGAACCGGCTGACTGCAAGCGCTGCGAGAGGCATGAATGTTAGATGTAGACGACAATAAGCTCACCGGACCAGAATCAATGCTGAACATCAAAAATGCAATACCAAGAAGGACAGGTGATATCACAGCTGAATGGATTTAGGAGATGACATGTTGTACAAAGATGACACGATTGAAAGTACAGCACTATGTGAAGTGACGAAGATGATGAAATCAGTACTGAGTGTTGCCGTCATTGCTGGTTGTAACTGCTGCTACACGAAACGGCATTGAGTCAAACAGGCTATGGATGTGTTGTTGGGGTGTAGCAGTCCATACTGCTTCCACATATTGCCAAAGGTGATCTGGTGTAGTAGTGAGTGGTGTATCCCCAGTCAGTCGTTCCACAATCATCGACCAGACGTTTTCAATAGGTGAGAGGTTGGGAGAACAGGAAGGCCAAGGCAGCAGTGCAATCTGATAGGCAACAAAGAAGATTTGAACATTGCATGCCACGTATCATTGCACATTATCCTGTTTCAATGTAGCCATTGGCAAGCTCCAAAGTTATGCAATGACAACAGGCTCCAACATGTCAGAGATGTAACGTTGCTGGTTGTGCACTGGCAGTGCATACTAGGGGGATATGGGAGTAGGATCCAATACCACCCCAAATAATAACAATGGGGACAGGACCAGTATTGTTTCCAGACTCTAATCTGGCCATTGTGTTGGTGCAAGCAGAACCGGAATTCATTGATAAAAACAATGTCGCTCCATTCCCTTATCAATGTCCATTGTTCATCGTACCATTGCCAGCGCAAACACCTGTGGCGTTGACTCAGTTGTAATCACAGCAATGGACGCCTGTCAGACAGTCTACTCTGCAGCAAACAATATCGAGCGGTGTGCGTGGTGACTGCTTGTTGCGCAACAGACTGAATTTGTTAGTAGTGGGACAAAGAGAGAGCGAGTGCATTTTGTTAGTGTGGGCTGCCTACATCAGGGGCAGGTATGCACTTAGGGGCATACCCGCCCCTAATGTAGGCAACCCACACTAACGAAATGTGCTTGCTCTCTCTTTGTTCCACTAGTTTTGTTGTGATACGGTTGGTGACGTTGCAGAGGGATCCATCACTGCCATGCGGACAATATGTCTGTCATCACGTGTAGTGGTGCAACGAGGTGGGTGCAATCGGTCCTGTCGGTCCATCATTCCCTCATGCATCCAACAATCACAGATCCACTTTACAGTTGCTTAGTTCTGTCCGACACAATCACCAATTTCTTTGAAGAATCATCCACAATCCCTATAGTTCTTCCTTGGTCAAACTCCAAAACGTGCTCGAAAGATGCTTGCTGTCTTCTACGAGGCATACTGAAGCTGCCTACACAGAACAACCGCACAAAAGAACAATTCCAGTACGTCCACACGGTCACCTGTTCCCTTTGCATAGAGCTTGAAGGTGGCGCTACTGGCGCCCATGATGTGACCACCCTAAATAACTGTTTGTTCAGATGCAAATTACAAAACGTTTCAAGCAAATGTTCTTTAGCCGTCAGGGAGACATCAATCAGCATGATTTCCTTCGTTGTAGCTTTGTTTTTTACAAAGATATGAACAGCGGTATGACTTTTTAAAATGGTATCCTGTATTTTTTATTCGATAATTCGTTTCCTCTCCTAAAGAACTATTCAAAAATGTATCACAGTGTACCATTCACTGAAACACCATGTTATTAATTACATAACAAAATATTGACGTTGACGCTACCAGCGCTTAGTGCAGGTACTCGGGGTAATGGAACACATCGACGTGCTGACGTTGACACAGGACAAATGTAAACATAAGTAGAATGCACACCCGTCATTCCGTCAGCCATTGTCAGTTGAAGAGTAGAATGTATACCAACGAAGGGAAGGTGAAAATTCTACTCATATGGGGAATGTAAGTTAAAAAAAAAAAGCTCCGTCTTTAGGCCACAAGTGGCCCTTCCGGGACCGTCCGGCCGCCGTGTCATCTTCCGAGGAGGATGCGGATAAGGAGGGGCGTGTGGTCAGCACACCGCACTCCCGACCGTTAGGACGGTATTCTTTGACCGAAGCCGCTACTAATCGGTCGAGTAGCTCCTCAATTGGCATCACGAGGCTGAGTGCACCCCGAAAAATGGCAACAGCACATGGCGGCGGGATGGTGACCCATCCAAGCGCCGGCCACGCCCGACAGCGCTTAACTTCGGTGATCTCACGGGAACCGGTGTAGCCACTGCGGCAAGGCCGTTGCCATGGAATGTAAGTTAGCAGAACAGTAATTACAATACTGTTTTCTTATGTACAGGTACATTTGGTACTGTAGTTTAGTCCTTTTAAATACTGTTGTGTAGAGTGGGCATACAGTAAACTGTCCTTCCTACAAACTGCATCGACATAACGTTTTTTTATTGTTGTTGTTGTTGTTGTTGTTGTTGAGGGTTGGCGAAATGCTACGCAGGTACCGGAACTATACAGAGAGCAATATCCTGATAACCCACCTTCCCGACGGATGTTTTCTCGTCTTGTTGCGACGCTTCAGGAAACGGGAAGTTTCAACCCACGACAACGCAATCGTCGTAGCAGTCGCACAGACGAAACTGCCGAAGTTACTGTTCTCGCTTCCGTTGCTATGAATCTAGATGTGAGCACACGAAAGCTTGAACACGAGATTGGCATTCCTAAAACCAGTATACATCGTATTCTTACACGTCACCGTTTCCATCCTTAGCATGTACACCTACATCAAGAATTGCATGGTAATGATTTCCAGAATCGTCCACAGTTCTGTCAGTGGGCGCAGCAGCAAATCCTCGCCAACCCGAACTTCTTCTCCAATGTTCTATTTACCGATGAATGTTCCTTCTCAAACAAAAGATAGGTAAATACAAGGAACATGCAATATTGCTCCAGCGACAACCCACGATGCCTTAGACAGGTTGAACATCAGCGTCAATGGAGAGTTAACGTCTGGTGTGGGATGCTTGGTACTACAATAATCTTATCTCATCAATGGTAGTCTAAACGGCGCAGTGTGTGCCAACTTCCTCAGACGAATTCTTCCTCCTCTTCAGGATGAAGTGCCGCTAACAACCAGAATGCTTATGAGATATCAACACGATGGATGTGCAGCACATAATGCCTTGCGTGCACGTCGTGTTCTGAACCGAAGGTAACCTGCCAGATGGATTGGTCGAGGAGGAACAGTTACTTGGCCTGCTAGGTCTCCTGATTTAAATCATCTGGGCTTTTATCTTTGGGGATGCATTAAAGACGTTGTCTATCGTGATATTCCAACAACTCCAGAGAACATGCAGGAACTTATCGTGCTTGCTTGTAATTCTCTTCAGCAGCCAACACTGGAAGCAGTAAATAATTCTTTCATTCAACGAGTGCACCAGTGTATCGGTGTCCAGGGTCACCACTTTGAGAAGCTTTGAATGTTCTACTCCTGGGCAATGGTAGAGCAGAGTTAAAGTCAATTTTGTATTACGTTTTTACTTGATTTTCATTTTTTTCTGACACCTCCAGCAAGTGGACGAGCTTGTGATCCTGGCCTCAAAGTCAATGTTGTGTTATGAAATTAATAACGTTGTGTTCCAGTGAATGGTACACTGCGATACATTTTTGAATAGGTCTTTAGGATGGTTGGTTGGTTTGTGGGATTGAAGGGACCACATTACAAGGGCCAGCGGTCCCTGGTCTTTAGGAGAGGAAATGAATTACCATATAAAAATACAGGGTGCCATTTAAAAAAGTCATACCGCTGTTTACATCTTTGTAAAAAACAAAGCTTCAACGAAGGCAATCATGCTGATTGATGTTCTCCTGACGGCTAAAGAACATTTGCTTGAAACATTTTGTAATTTGCATCTGGACAAACAGTTATTTAGGGTGGTCAAGATAAATGGGACACCCTGTATACATTGTGGGCCAACAGCACAGATAAGCCTGACTGACCATAAGATCAGCAGATTTCAGAAGCACGAATAAATGCTACAGTCTCGCAATCGACGTTGATGTGCTTTAGGCCCTTATGATTCTCAGCGCCTCAAATGGATTACTGTATGATAAAATTCAGAACACAATATACTATAACTCATTCAGAAACCTACAAAACAGGTTTATCTGTCACAGTAACTGTAACATATACTGACGTCAGATCTAATTTTACTATATAGTGAGTGAATTGGCATATCTGGGGAGTATGCTATCATCTAGCGCGTTTTATGCCGGGTGTACGGGGATGAGAGTTTGGCGCAATGTGCCACCACCGGGTGTCACTGACGTAAACTTGCAGTCGAGTGGCGAGGGCTAACTGTACACAGGGTTAACCGTGGACGTTGTTTATTAAATCCGTGTGTATTTGGCACGTAAGGCGATTGCGTCACCCCAGTTGCGAATGCGCGAAAGCTTCTTAAAACGAGCAAACTGAAGATGTGCTCACGACCTTGATGCCAAGATTCACTTACTCTAGAGATGCAGTAGTGTAGTTGATTTAAGTGCCGTATCTTTCAGACTGGAGCATCTGTGCTACGTTTAACAACGTTCAAAGAAAAATAACCAGTAAACTCGTAAGGTATCGAAAGTTACGGTGTTCACGTGCTCATCTTCTCTTACAATGTGCACATGAACACACCGCGAAGGAAGTCGCCAGAATAGTGTACCACTCGCAGCCATGTCACTGAATAAGAACAGCGGTTGTAAAAAGTGCTAACCGAAAGGCCTGTTCCACACACGGCGGATTTTTCCCGCCGCTCATAACTGACTGTCGCCGCTCACAGATATCTACCGTTTACACACACAGCAGTAAAACCTCTGTCGCCATCGTACGAGTCAATCGATTATTGGCAGTGTAATTTCGTCGTCAAACCAGTTCACTTAATTTTACTGTGTTATTTCAATTATTTCTCACTCTTAAGTGCACAGTGTTGTTTGAAATGAGCAGAGAGCAAATTGCAGATTTATTGTTACTACGTCGACGGATGAAAAGGAGAAGAAAAATTTACTAATCTGAGTTCATCCAGTTAATGAACGAAGGGGACAGATTGGAGGTTTCTACACGTTGTTTGAAGAGTCGAAGCAGGATGACATGAAAGGCTTCAGTTATTTCAGAATGTCGCGGACTTCCTTTAACAGAGTACATGGGCGGCAAGATACTATTCAGCACAGAAATACCAAAATTTGGAATACTATTCAGTTTTAGAAGGGCAGGTAATAACAGTGAGGTAAGTGTGGGATAATCTTTTAAAACAAGTATTAAAGGTAACCGTATTTATTGACGGAATTCTGTGAAAACATACAAACCTCTATAAGGTATACACAAACACACTTTAATAAATAATATCCAATTATAAACTGATGAACTGTAGCAGTTTACTAAAGAACATCTTTGACAGTCTTCTTTGTCGCAGTGGTAAGACACTGGACTCGCATTCGGGAGGACGACGGTTCAATCCCGCGTCCGGCCATCCTGATTTAGGTTTTCCGTGATTTCCCTAAATCACTCCAGGCAAATGCCGGGATGGTTCCTCTGAAAGGGCACGGCCGACTTCCTTCCCCATCCTTCCCTAGACCGATGACCACGCTGTCTGGTCTCCTTCCCCAAAAACCCAACCAACCATCTTCTTTGTCAACAAACTCAGTAAGATTTACATGATTAAGTATATAACGTCAATTGTAGGCGCGGAAGATGTTCAAGAAGAGAATACTACAAGCGGAGCGCTCAACCAAACAATGTGAGAAATATTCTATGAAAATATTTTGTTTCAGGTGTGGGAAGCGTTTTCTGGCACATGTTCATGATATACGGGCATTTCGAACCGCATGATGCCGACAACACATAATTTTCAAACTGTCCGCGTTCTTAATGAACATAAGTTTTACAATACAGAGATTTTTATCTTCGATTCCTCTAACACTAGGTGTACACTTAGATGACAAAAGTCATGGGATAGTGATATCCCCATATACAGATGACGGTAGTGTCGCGAACACAAGGTATAAAAGGGCAGTGCAATGGCGGAGCTGTCACTTGTACTCTGGTGAGTCACGTGAAAAGGTTTCCGACGTGATTATGGCCGTACGACGGGAATTAACAGACTTTGAACGCGGTACGGTAGTTGGAGCTAGACGCACGGGACATTCCATTTCGGAAATCGTTAGGGAATCCAATATTCCGTCATTAACAATGTCAAGATTGTGCCTAGAATACCACATTTAAGGTATTACCTCTCACCACGGATAACGCAGTGGGCGAAGGCCTTCACTTAACGACCGAGAGCAGCGGCGTTTGCGTAGAGCTGTCAGTGCTAACACACAAGCAACGCTGCGTGAAATAACCGCAGAAATCAATTTGGGAAGTACGACGAACATGTCAGTTAGGACAGTGCGGCGAAATTTGGCGTTAATGCGCTATGGCAGCAGACGACCGACGTGAAAGCACATCCTCTGCAGCGCCTGTCCTGGGCTCCTGACCATATCAATTGGGCCCTAGTCGACTGGAGAACCGTATGCTGGTCAGATGAGTCCAATTGGTAAGAGCTGATGGTAGGGGTCGAGTGTGGTGGAGACCCCACGAAGCCACGGACCCTAATTGCCAACAAGGCACTGTGCAAACTGGTGGTGGCTCCATACTGGTGTGGGCTGTGTTTACATGGAATGGACTGGGTCCTCTTGATGTTCGGCTACTTGGAGACCATTTGCAGCCATTCATGGACGTCAAATTACCAAACAAAGAACCCATTTTGAAAATACTGCAAATCGTGGGAGGTCGAAATTAGATACCGCGCAGAAACATTTGCCATCGGTCGCTACAATGATCGCCTGCAGGACGCTCATCGTTGAGCGCTGTACGATTCCAACAAAGCGCGGGCAGTCAGCAATCATGCGAAAACTGTAGCTCAAGAGGATTTTGAGGTCGTGGAAGTACTCTTGCGCGGTTTCCAGGATAGCAGATTAGTTGTGAGTATGAAAACCGTTACACAAATTCATTGTTAATCTGACAGAAATCATACTTTTATCTGTAAACGCGTATATCTCGATACAATGTTCTTCAAGCTGACGGAATGGATTGCGGGCGAACTAATAACGACACTTATCTGAAATTTGGCTGGATTACTCCTCGGGCATGTCCGCAAGGAGTAAAAGGCTCATTCTTTGTATTTTAATATATTCATTAGCTACTGCAAAAATCGTGACCAAAGAAATACGACAAAACTACATTTCTGTTTCAAACGTCTGCCGTTTTATTATTTTTCCAAATTTCAGAAAAACCGTGTTGTTACTGCTTGCTCAATTTTTATGGACGGTACTGCACCATGTCACCGGGCCACAACCGTTCTCGTTTGGTTTGAAGAACATTCTGGACAGTTCGTGGTTTGGCCTCCCACATCGCCCGACATGAATCCCATCGAACATTTGCGGGACATAATCGATAGGTCAGTTTGTGAACAAAGTCCTGCACCGGCAACACTTTCGCAGTTATGGACGGCTATAGAGGCAGAATGGCACAATATTTCTGCAGGGGACTTCCATCGACTTGTGAGTCCACGCCACGTCGAGTTGCTGCAGTAAGCCGGGAAAAAGGAGGTCCGACACGATATCAGGAGGTATCCCATGACTTTTGTCACCTCAGTGTAAGTCACAAGCATAATAAAAGTTTTAAAAATGTAACAGTGTTACTGATTTTCCAGTTATGTTTATATTCTACAAATAAAACATTTGTTAATAATAGCCCTCCATGGTTGTCATGATAATAAAAAAGAAATCGAGAAACGCCTGCATTGTGAAGATCCTGTGCCACTGCAAAGTGTGCGCACTACCATTTACAGAGTCTCTGAATCGAATTACTTGTAGTATATACATATATGAAAAAGTATGTAGTTCCCAAAATCATTTCTCTCCCATTCGTCCAGCACATCAAAGTTGCTACAATTTCCCAGGAAAACTTTACGCCAAGCGTTTCTAGTAGCGTCTTGATCCTAGAATATGTCGATAGTTTTAGACCACAAAGTAGGCATTTCTTGAATTAATTAAATTAAAGTGCCATTATCTATAACTAGATTACTCATGTTTACAGTGGTAGCCAGTGGTGGCACAGTTACCGCTGACGGCAAATTTACAGCTCGTTTTCTTCCATTTAATGTGCAAGCTGTAATGTACTTCAGTGCTCTACTGTTGGAACGGCAGCGACGGTCAAATGATCGCGGCGAAAAAATCCGCTACATGTATTCATCGTGCCAAACACCATAGGAACTGGACAGTATCTGACTGGAGACGTTTTGTGTGATCTGACGAGTCGCGATATGGCCTGATTTCTAATGATACAAGGCGTCGAAAGCGCCGACAGTGCACTAACGCATTTAACCCAAAGTGTATGGATGGCGTAGTTCAGGTCAGAGGAGGTTATGTGATGTTTTGGGGATGTTTTTCGTACAGTGACTTTAGACCCCTCATTCAGGTTACCAGGATGTTTATTTCAACATCTACGGTCGCCAAGTGTTGCCCTTTCTTCTACACCTTCTTGATTATGTTGTGGAGACTTCCGTTTTCCAAGATGACAACATCCGTGTTCACAGGACTGTACACATACATTCCTCACTTGACAAACATTCAGGCACCCGATTCTCGACCGGTCCGCTGAATCATCCGACCTTAAGCTTATAGAAAATTCCGGAACATGTGAAACTGCTGGTGAAACATTGCAATCAACAGCCCCACAATTTGGTATCTCTACGGGGTGTAACCACTAATGATATACCTGGGGTGTATGTTCTTTCGGACATGTCCAAAAGAACAGACGTCACATATATGTAACCGAGGCGATAATGACCAATGGTCCCTTCAGTTCAGGTGCACAGGACTCTCGAGCTCTTATGGGAATCGACGAGATGCCAAGAGTAATGAGGCTAATGAGTAGGGGGGCTACATCGTAGTGCATGGTATAAGTTGAGAATTGGGACCTGAAGAGAGGCATGGTTGGGTAGTCCATGCGGTTGTGGTGACCACTTTGTCCAGATGGTGTAGTGATCAGGGCATCTTCCTTGTAAGCAGGAGACCTGGGTTCGAACCCCAGTGCAACACAAATTTTCAACTTGCCCCGCTGATATCAATCAGTTCCCACTGACAGCCAATGTTTTTAATTTCTTTGTGTCTTGAATAGTCAGTGAGTGTTTTCAGTTGGACATGGCATACGTTAAGTAACGTGTAGACTCTCTTCCTCATCGAACTAAGGACATTATCAAGTCCAGAGGTGGTGTGATGTCTCCTGTGGTACTAATTTAATGTCCGGAGTGCTTACAAGGAAGTAACAGAGCAGCCAACAATCAAATTCACAGAATTGGGGTATTTCACTATTAGGAACGGATTAATCACGGACGAAGTTTTGCAAATTTTTATTTTCGCATTCATGTGCTTCAATGAGTGGATACACTCTGTCACTGAAACTAATCCTACCTGTTTTGGAGTAAGCCTTGACAGCTACGCAGTTACGCTGGATCACCACCTGAAAGTGCTGTAGTAGGACTTATTCATAAAATGAATAGCCAGAAGCTCCCTTTAAAGTTCTAAGTAGAAAAAATCACAGAACTGTTATTAGTCACAAACATTGTTCAAATGATCCAACACATATTTTGATTGTATATTGTTTATTATTATAAAATAAGTTCTCTCGGGCCGGTTTCCACGAACGGAGATGTAATTCAAAAGGTTTCCGAGGCTGGGCTAAAGAAAAGGCGAAGACTAGTAGCAAAAGGAACAGAAGAACAGAAAATGGCGCTCGCTTGGGTTTTATAAAGATTCGCTCCAGATATTACTGAACTTCGTTAATTTATAATAGTTTACAAATTCCCCCGGTCAGAAACATCATCTTTTATTGACCGTTCATTTTGTCATTAATTTTGTTTGTTTATTATTTTTTACAAGCGGTATCTGTTAGGGTATGCAGTACTAATTTATGCCAACACCATGGGAATAACGGGTTTATGACCGTGGAATCAATCTTAATTTAATTACTGAAAATTTTGTAATTTTTAATTAAGGACCCTTGCTCATCAATATAGGTGTCACTCCCCTCTCGCCGGAGGTTCGAGTCCTCCCTCGGGCATGGGTGTGGGTGTTGTCCGTAGCATAAATTAGTGTAAGTTAGTTTAAGTAGTGTGTAAGTCTAGGAACCGATGACCTCAGCAGTTTTGTCCCTTACGAATTCACACACTTTAAACATGGGTGTCACTGGATTCAGAAAATCAACGATCGGAAGTGTATCAACAGACCCTGGAAATTTTCAGTAATTTGGCTTTAATTGGCACCGGAAGTGTGGACCAAGTGAAATATTTTAATTAACCATATCTTTTAAACTAATTAAATTTGAGAGACTTCTCGATCGTGAAATGCGGATTTTCAGTCCCCCTAATGAGCCAACTTTGCTTATTGACGAATCCATGCAAATTAAAGTGGGCTTCGTCGCTAAATCTAACCATACACATGCATACTAATTCCCATCATGCCCCTCGGCCAATCGTATTGTATGAGCGTCCTAACGCAAACCGTTCAGAAGTTATGATGATTTTATTTCATATACACTCCTGGAAATTGAAATAAGAACACCGTGAATTCATTGTCCCAGGAAGGGGAAACTTTATTGACACATTCCTGGGGTCAGATACATCACATGATCACACTGACAGAACCACAGGCACATAGACACAGGCAACAGAGCATGCACAATGTCGGCACTAGTACAGTGTATATCCACCTTTCGCAGCAATGCAGGCTCCTATTCTCCCATGGAGACGATCGTAGAGATGCTGGATGTAGTCCTGTGGAACGGCTTGCCATGCCATTTCCACCTGGCGCCTCAGTTGGCCCAGCGTTCGTGCTGGACGTGCAGACCGCGTGAGACGACGCTTCATCCAGTCCCAAACATGCTCAATGGGGGACAGATCCGGAGATCTTGCTGGCCAGGGTAGTTGACTTACACCTTCTAGAGCACGTTGGGTGGCACGGGATACATGCGGACGTGCATTGTCCTGTTGGAACAGCAAGTTCCCTTGCCGGTCTAGGAATGGTAGAACGATGGGTTCGATGACGGTTTGGATGTACCGTGCACTATTCAGTGTCCCCTCGACGATCACCAGTGGTGTACGGCCAGTGTAGGAGATCGCTCCCCACACTATGATGCCGGGTGTTGGCCCTGTGTGCCTCGGTCGTATGCAGTCCTGATTGTGGCGCTCACCTGCACGGCGCCAAACACGCATACGACCATCATTGGCACCAAGGCAGAAGCGACTCTCATCGCTGAAGACGACACGTCTCCATTCGTCCCTCCATTCACGCCTGTCGCGACACCACTGGAGGCGGGCTGCACGATGTTGGGGCGTGAGCGGAAGACGGCCTAACGGTGTGCGGGACCGTAGCCCAGCTTCATGGAGACGGTTGCGAATGGTCCTCGCCGATACCCCAGGAGCAACAGTGTCCCTAATTTGCTGGGAAGTGGCGGTGCGGTCCCCTACGGCACTGCGTAGGATCCTACGGTCTTGGCGTGCATCCGTGCGTTGCTGCGGTCCGGTCCCAGGTCGACGGGCACGTGCACCTTCCGCGACAACATCGATGTACTGTGGAGACCTCACGCCCCACGTGTTGAGCAATTCGGCGGTACGTCCACCCGGCCTCCCGCATGCCCACTATACGCCCTCGCTCAAAGTCCGTCAACTGCACATACGGTTCACGTCCACGCTGTCGCGGCATGCTACCAGTGTTAAAGACTGCGATGGAGCTCCGTATGCCACGGCAAACTGGCTGACACTGACACTGACGGCGGCGGTGCACAAATGCTGCGCAGCTAGCGCCATTCGACGGCCAACACCGCGGTTCCTGGTGTGTCCGCTGCGCCGTGCGTGTGATCATTGCTTGTACAGCCCTCTCGCAGTGTCCGGAGCAAGTATGGTGGGTCTGACACACCGGTGTCAATGTGTTCTTTTTTCCATTTCCAGGAGTGTAGTTCAATAATTGTCACGCTGTATTTTGGGCATAGCTCCATTAAGCCACTGCACTACGACATCCGTTAGGAAGAGCCTTACAAAGCGCATACATTAATGGCCGTCAGAGGCCTGTGCAACAGCTAACTGTCGCGAATATCAGTCTCAACACGTAAATTCAGAGCAACGGTCACGGCCCCGCTATCAGCATCTATTTATGGTCTTGTGCAATTCACTACTGCGAACTTCCTGCACGATGAGATGGTTAACCACAATCTTTTGTCCTCGAGCATGCGTCCAGCTGCATCCTGGTTTACGTTCTTCAGCACACGTTGCAATGAAATATTCGGCTTCCCTGGCCATATATCCAGCAACGGAAATGCATATCACACGAAGCGGAAAAGCGTCGCTTTCTGACAGTCGTATTCGCTCATACTTATTCTACAAATGCAATGTTAGTGTTCCAGTAGAGGCACTTGTAAGTAGTATGATGGCCCTTCAGCCGGAAATAAAATAAAATTGGCGAAGAAGCAAGTAATATTAAATTCGAGTATTCTCTGTTTACTTGTTTCCACACTCCTGCGATATTTTAGAAGTGACAATATTTTCTGCTGCGACTGTTATTAAACGTGTTTATTCGCGACTGCGAATCAGCTTATTATGACATTCTCTAGTTACAGATGCAAAAATACAAACTGCTTACAGCTAAGTTCAAATCTAAGAAAGAATTTTGTTCTCAAAGTTTTTTATAATAACGAAATTATTGTTTTTAAAATGTACCCCAACCTACCTCACGATCCTATGAACTCAAGCATCAGATATGATACTGAGCGGCTGGTCCCGGCGGAGGTTCGGGCATGGGTGTGTATGTTTGTCCTTAGGATAACTTAGGTTAAGTAGTGCGTAAGCTTAGGGACTGATGACCTTAGCAGTTAAGTCCCATAAGATTTCACACACATCAGATATGATAAACTACTTTAGTACCTGTACGAGAGTAGTCATAAAGTTTTATCATCACCTTCGAAAAGAAACTCATCAAACCTGGTGTTGGTATTAGTCCTTCTCCATACACTCATACTTCAGTGCGACACATTTTCCCCACACATAAATGATTTGCCGTAGACCTTCATTGTAGAAGTCTTCGTTTTGGGTGTTATTAAAAGCATTATTGAGTGGTCTTCCGCAAATAACCTCACCCTCAATTTCCAAAAGACAACACATTCAGTTCAGCATATGTAAAGGTACTATACCAATGATGAATGTGACACATGTTGAGGAAACAATAAACAGGATGGAAACTTGAAATTTTTGATGAGAATTTAAACTGGAAGAAGTCATATTTTTGAACTCGTACACAACTCGTGCAGTCATATTTGCACTTCGAATCATTGCAAACCTTGTGGAATGGCTCTGAGCACTATGCGACTTAACTTCTGAGGTCATCAGTCGCCTAGAACTTAGAACTAATTAAACCTAACCAACCTAAGGACATCACACACATCCATGCCCGAGGCAGGATTCGAACCTGCGACCGTAGCGGTCGCTCGGTTCCAGACTGTAGCGCCCAGAACCGCACGGCCACTCCGGCCGGCAACCTTGTGGAGAGACAAATCAAGTAGTTAATGTATTTTACGCATTTTCATTCAATAGTGTATGGAATGGTGTTCTGGGGTAACCGTGCTTAAGAATAATATGTGATGCTCGCCTACGATCATCTTGTAGACACCTGTTTAAGAAGTTAGGCATTTGACTGCTGCGTCGCAGTGTGTGTATTCCCACATGAAGTTTGTCATAAGTAACTGACAACATTGCAAAAGGAGCAATAATGTACATAATTACGATACCAGAAGAAAAAATACTTTAATTATCCCACATTACGATGGTCTTCAGAACAAAAGTGGATGCACAATGCTACCACCAAAATTGTTGGTCACTTACTCGATAATGTGTTAGGGGCAGCCAAATGAAAAACGAGACAGATAGAAAAAAGTAAGTAAAATGTTTATTATTTCAAAAGTAACTGCCATAACAGTTAACACATTTATCTCACTACGAGTCAAGACGGTCAATGCCTTCACGGAAAAATGTTTGCGGTTATCTGCGGAACCATCATTGTACACAGACGTGAACTTGTTCGTCGAAGCAAATCGACGGCCACGAATGTGGCTCCGAAAATACTGAAATCGCGTGGGAAGGGATAGGGGCTGTATGAAGGATGTGTAAGGGTTTCCCAGCGAAACTTATGCAGCGGTAACATGTGCACCTGCCCACTGTGAACCAAGGAAACTTTGCCACCTAAACGATATTAGCGAAAGATGTGTGTTCGATAGTCGTCGTTCGTTTATAAAGCTACTTGGGCGAAATGAAACGGCAGAAATAACACTGTGACAACGGCGTGCTTTTACAATCGCGGTTTCCTCACGTAGGCAGAAGATTGGAACGCAAGGGCTAGGAGTACTCATTTACGTCTCCTGGTTAATTTTAAAACGTCTTTATTTCTAGTTTTTTTTTTCTCGTCAGTGGCTGCGCCTCCTCTGTCACTGTGTCCTTGGCGGGGGCCTATCTCTCCACGCCCTCTGTACGCTCCTGTGTGAATGTATAATACGTATGTAATATGACACGTCCCACATCAATACGATTAATCGTACGGATGATAACTGGAGAATAAGGGTAACCGATCTGTGTTCTGCATGGAAACGAACCGTGTGTAGGATAGCCTGTGAAGCTCAGTGTCGGCTTTCCGGTGCTGTAGCTGCGTTGCGTCGGTCAGCAGTAGGGTGTTTGCCCTGCTTTCGGTCTCGTAGGCGGGTTGTGCTGACGCAGAGTCAACAACATTGGGGCGGTGGCGAGCGGTATATGAGAATAGCTGACGTGAGCAGGGCGCGGTCGCGCGCCGCTGTCTCAACCAAGCACTTTCAGCTGGGAGCTTTACCGGCAGTGATGGCCGACAGTAACGTAAGGCAAGCGCGTTTTTCACTTGAGAAATGTTAGCATAACACCATCTCGGAGCGTTCCTATGAATCACAGTTTAGTCTGTAAGATGCTTGTGTCATATAGTATGAATCTGTTACTTTCTGTATTTGCCTCTTCATTTCAATTTTTTGTCGTCACTAGACTAACGGCTTCGGTAATACTAACCGACGGAGGATTAGATCCGAAATAAATTAATGTAGATATTCCTCAACGTTGCATCTTACGACCATAATTGTTCTTCATATTCTTGACTCTGCAGGCAATGCTAGACACAGGCAAAAATTCGCTTTACAAATGATAACAGCATCGGAATTATAGCCCCCGACGTATGACACCGACTTTGTTTGCTTTTAATCGAACTATAAAGTGTTTTTGGAGGTATTGGAAAGAGCCTTAGAAGTTGATTTCAAAGACATAACATGTGTGGAACTCGAATAAATTGGGTCATGCTGTAGTAATGTCTTGTCGTTGTATGGTGTGTGTGTGAATTCTTAAGGGACCAATCTGCTGACGTCATCGGTCCCTAGACTTACACTCTACTTTAACTTAAACTAACTTATGCTAAGAACAACACACACACACCCATGCTCGAGGGAGGATCGAACCTCCGGCGGGAGGGGCCTCACAGCCGGGCTTTGTCATTGTATGGTTGTCTCCATAATGCGAGCTATGCTAGAGTAACGAGGAAAAGGGAAACTGTTACCTGCCTGAGAGGGAACAGCTACAGTTTTTAGATAAAAGATGCTCTCATTTATCGACGTAATCCCTGTTAAGGCCAATGCACATTATGCAATGGTTTCCAGTCATTACATACCTTTCCTGAAGTTCGACCCAGGCCTCGTCTAGCGCACTGTTATCAGCCAGTTTTAAGATCCATACGTGGCAACTGCTAGATTCGTTTTACCCTTAGAAAATGATAAATAACAATTATTATTTTGTATCCCATAAATTCCATTGTATCCAACAGTCCGGGGAAATGGAACTGACCTGATGTCTTTTGATGTAGAATCCTCGGTTTCCACAAGTTGCTTTGATTGTTGTTTCATTCTCCTGTAAAACCACCATGTCTCATTCAGAACGGACACTTTATAAACTTTTATGAGTTTACGTTGAAATTAGTTTGGAGTTAAAATGATTGCAAATCTTGGGGAAAGATAAGCTGATATATTTTGCATATTTTCATTCAGTAAAGTCATATGTAATAATGTTTTGGGAAATTCATCTTTAAAAAAGAAAATCTTCGTTGTTCAAAAAGGTGGTGTAAGAATGATAATTGGTGGTCACCCATGATCACCTTGTAGACATCTGTTTAAAGAGTTGGGCATTCTGGCTACTGCTTCACAGTATATTTATTCTCTCCTGAAGCTTGTTGTAAATAATCCACTGCAGTTCTAAAAGAAAAATGATGTACATAATTACGACATAAGAATAAAAATGACATTCGTTACTCCAAATTAAGGTTGTCTTTAGCAAAAAAGCGGTGCACAATAGTACAACAAAAACTTTTGATCACTTACCGAGTGATACTGTATAAAATGTCTGAAGGAAAGCGTTATAATATTTGAAAACAAACTGAAAAAGTTTCTTCTCGACAATTTCTATTCCATTGAAGATTTTCTATTTTTGTAATGTGGAAAAGGTAAGTGGGTAGGAATTA
The DNA here is from genome assembly GCF_023898315.1 of Schistocerca nitens. Taxonomy (NCBI): domain Eukaryota; kingdom Metazoa; phylum Arthropoda; class Insecta; order Orthoptera; family Acrididae; genus Schistocerca; species Schistocerca nitens. Next base: position 55,667,792 of record NC_064616.1, read on the forward strand.
TTTAAAAAGAAAATAAAAACCCTTGTAAATGTTCAGCGTGTAGCCACATTTACAAATTAATTTGCGATGTGAATGCAAAATGACTCGTTCCACAACATTACTATTGATCGTGCTAAGTGATCCATAGAACACGAAACTATCTTGGTGATGCACTGTCCAAAAACAAAGGATCGTTTTCGAGGGCACTGTATTACCACTTTTCCAGCTGAATAAACCACGAATTGGGACGTTCCCTTCGTCCGCGCATCGGAAGCCTTGATTCCCAATAGCTGCCATCTTATTTTTCGATAGCGTATGTGTTGATTCCCATAAGCTATCAACGGTGCACTAATATTTCCCTTTCCATTTTACACATACTTAGGGACTGTCTACACGCAACAGGCAATATTAAATATGTCTGGCTATTTGATATTATCCTAATGTAATTACAGTACAAATAAAGTTGCACTTGTCAAGCATTAGTAATACAATTATGTGGCCGGGTGAGACTTGTAGCAGATATTTTGAAGATATTCATACTAGATAACGGCTGAATTAGGCAGCTTTTCCGTTAGTTCTTTTACGTAGTTTTGTTTCTCCCGAATTTTTTAGTAGTTTTCTTCTCGATTCTCGTTTTAACGTAAATTTCAATTTGAACACCCTTTAATGTCTCTAACAAGTAGAATATGTTGGGATGCGAAAAGCAAAATTGAGCAATCAGTTTTGAGTGGAATGCCTGACAACAGTTAGGAGCCTGTTCAGAAAGACAACTGAAGTCGTCCTACATAATGGGTGGAAAGTCACTATCTGCAGGAAGCTATGAAGTAAATAATCAAAAAATTCATCCAGATGTTCATTGCTAGATTTATCGGGACACTGGGTGTTATTTGCAATTAAGGACAAACATTTCCTATATGTTTAATTTTTTTGGTAGGGAGCAAAAAAACGTACCAAAGGGAAATAGTTTTTTTTTTTCATTTACCCCATGACTTATAAACATTTGATGGAGCAGCCTCGGGCAGCTCTTGAAGGTACCATCTATAAATAAAGTTCTCAGCTATTTAGAAAATTCAAATTGCTTTGGTATGATAAACCCACAATATTATTTTCAGAGTCATAAAAATGGTTCAAATGGCTCTGAGCACTATGGGACTTAACATCGATGGTCATCAGTCCCCTAGAACTTAGAACTACTTAAACCTAACAACCTAAGGACATCACACAACACCCAGTCATCACGAGGCAGAGAAAACCCCTGACCCCGCCGGGAATTTTCACAGTCATTCAGGCATAAAATTTTCTCCCCTGTTTGTGTGTAAAACATTTCTCGTCAGTGGTTCATGTAATTTTGGTAAGTTATTGGTTACCTTCGGAAGTTTGCGTAATCCAGTGGCATTAATATTTCCTTATTCGAACCAAATCCTGAGTTGTGAGAGTGTCAATATCACCATTAACTTACTCGAAGCCTGTAAGTTTGTAGGGGCGGTCACACAAATCCTATTCAGCCTTATTCTTCACAATATTACTGACTCTATGCTGGATTAATAAACCAGAGACATCTTTTTCATGGCTGTGGTCTAATTGCAAACCGGAAATCAAATTTAAAGAATTTAATTTCACGAAAGTACTTACATCTTCTTCTCGTACACTTGTATCTATCAACGCCATCGACGGGACACTTATGGAAACAGAGTTAGTAGCTGTCGAGAACCAAGTTTCTTGTCCTTTCCACTTGTTATTATGTCAACCTCCATCGCTCATGCACAGAGCACTGACTACTTATAAGCCTGACTGATCTGCCCGCGCGGAGCCACCAGTTAGCGGAATCAACACGTATGTTATATATTGACCAACTTATTGAAAGTGGGAATCAAGTCGTTCACTATTCGATCGAAGGGGGACGCAAAACGGCAGCAGTGCCTTCGCGGGTTTCACTTTGAGTCGCGAGACAAGGTTCAGCTTCTTACCACTCCAATGTCAATATTCAAAAGCCGTGTAACAATATATCCCCTTTCAGAAAGACACGGAGTTTCGACCATTCGACTTGAGTATGAAACTTCCTGGCAGATTAAAACTGTGTGCCCGACCGAGACTCGAACTCGGGACCTTTGCCTTTCGCGGGCAAGTGCTCTACCATCTGAGCTACCGAAGCACGACTCACGCCCTGTACTCACAGCTTTAGTTCTGCCAGTATCTCGTCTCCTACCTTCCAAACTTTACAGAAGCTCTCCTGCGAACCTTGCAGAACTAGCACTCCTGAAAGAAAGGATACTGCGGAGACATGGCTTAGCCACAGCCTGGGGGAGGTTTCCAGAATGAGATTTTCACTCTGCAGCGGAGTGTGCGCTGATATGAAACTTCCTGGCAGATTAAAACTGTGTGCCCGACCGAGACTCGAACTAAGCCATGTCTCCGCAGTATCCTTTCTTTCAGGAGTGCTAGTTCTGCAAGGTTCGCAGGAGAGCTTCTGTAAAGTTTGGAAGGTAGGAGACGAGATACTGGCAGAAGTAAAGCTGTGAGTACCGGGCGTGAGTCGTGCTTCGGTAGCTCAGATGGTAGAGCACTTGCCCGCGAAAGGCAAAGGTCCCGAGTTCGAGTCTCGGTCGGGCACACAGTTTTAATCTGCCAGGAAGTTTCATATCAGCGCACACTCCGCTGCAGAGTGAAAATCTCATTCTCGACTTGAGTATGTTCACCGCCAGCAGTTTAATACACCGCCGGCTACTGACTGATAGCAACTCCCGCCAGTATAGCCACATCAGCGGGACAGGAATACTGGCTAAAGGAAGCAGGGTAAAGGTTATTTGAAAATACATGTCCGCGAAAACCAATATCCTTTATTGGCTTCAAGTGAAACCTCGACAAGTCCGTTTCGCTCAGCAAACACGACTGCTAACCACTTGGCTCCGCAACCAGATTTGAGGTTTCTGTCTACCGTGCGTTTGCGTACCCGCTAAGCGGTAATACTCACCCAGAAAACGGCAACGACTCAGCTAGAAATCCACGCCATCACATGGAAACGTACTTTCGGATTCTCTCAGTTTTCCATGCTGTAACAAATTACTCGGTTGATCACGAAGGATCGCCTTCTCCCGGTATCTGAAATACTCTACGAAAACAACAAATGGTTCAAATGGCTCTGAGCACTATGGGGCTTAACTGCTTAGGTCATCAGTCCCCTAGAACTTAGAACTACTTAAACCTAACTAACCTAAGCACATCACACACAGCCATGCCCGAGGCAGGAATCGAACCTGCGACCGTAGCAGTCGCGCGGTTCCGGACTGTAGCGCCTAGAACCGCTCGGCCACCCCGGCCGGCACGAAAACAATAGTTCCGCCTCAGAGGGCAGACGACTTTCATCGCCGCTGACTGCTGGCGGACTCCTTGGTTTCTGAAATTATTTTACGCTTAACCTGCCAGCCAATCCTAATCGAGAGCAGACTGTAGGCATTTTGACTGGCCATTTTTTACTCCCGATGATAATATTTCTGCAAGGTCGTGTTTACAGGTTTCTTTGCAGTGGGTGTCGGAAACACCAGACATCACTCGACCTTGTGCCTGCTCTCATGCGCAGACCACTACCTATTTAGGAAGATTAGGGAAAGTCCCTCCATCAACTAGAGGCTGCAGAAAGCCTCTTCCCCACAGATACCGACCCCGTCTTAGACAACAGTCGCAGGAAAGGCACACCGGCGCGGCCAGGAAATGAGAAGTTACAGACTATTTTGAAAAAGAATCCAAATAAATACAACTTGTCTGCAGATAAAATTGACACTACTGTTATTTCACAGTATGTACCAAACAAGCTGAGAACTTTTCACACTTCCTTATACATGCCACGAAGGGTGATCCTTCTTAGCGTTTGTACGGAAGTCAGTGTGGGCAGAGATCCCGGGTATAATACTTCTGACTATGTATAGTGTGCACGTGGCAAACAATATTCGAGTCACTGAGAAGCGGAAAAAAATGGTTCAAACGGCTCTGAGCACTATGGGACTTAACATCTATGGTCATCAATCCCCTAGAACTTAGAACTACTTAAACCTAACTAACCTAAGGACAGCACACAACACCCAGTCATCAAGAGGCAGAGAAAATCCCTGACCCCACCGGGAATCGCACCCAGGAACCCGGGCGTGGGAAGCGAGCTGAGAAGCGGAATGCTCCAGTAGACACATGACCGGATCACTGAAGGTGGACTAGGAGTCGACTGTCGCCCATAGCATCATCTCACTGCTGTGGGGGAATGATCCAGGACAGAGGAAAGGACAACATCCACCACGCGTTACAACCGAGTGCCAGGATTGCTACCTTGTCTCAACTGCACTATGATATCCAATCTGCTCAGCAGCTGCCCTGCCAGGAAACGTTGCGGCTGTCTTGCATTGTCGGCTTCGAGAAGTTGCTCTTTATGTTCGCCAGCTGTCGAATATATTCCCCACACACAATAACATCGCGTGACAGCTTCGGTAGCGAGAGAGGATACAGCAACAGCCGTCGCAGTCTAACAGAGAGGATGATTCTCTCCGTTCTTTCATATTACGTGGCACTGGAACACATTACAACTCTACAACGCTAATGTACTTGACTCGGGCTGCATCGTCTTATGTGCACATTTGGCACTGCAAGTTTTTCCTGCGATTACTGCGACGTCTGTCGAACAGACAGATGAAAACGGCAAGTGTGCCATTTTTCTGGTTATATGGGCCTGTGCTCCTTATGATAATGACCCAGCATACAGGGTTGGCCTAGTGGACGAGAACTTGCAAGCTAAGGGCATCACGTGTTCCTCGGAGTTGATCGTTGACGCGGTCTACGCCGGAAAATTGTTGCCCTAGAACCGCTAATACACTCCTGGAAATGGAAAAAAGAACACATTGACACCGGTGTGTCAGACCCACCATACTTGCTCCGGACACTGCGAGAGGGCTGTACAAGCAATGATCACACGCACGGCACAGCGGACACACCAGGAACCGCGGTGTTGGCCGTCGAATGGCACTAGCTGCGCAGCATTTGTGCACCGCCGCCGTCAGTGTCAGCCAGTTTGCCGTGGCATACGGGGCTCCATCGCAGTCTTTAACACTGGTAGCATGCCGCGACAGCGTGGACGTGAACCGTATGTGCAGTCGAGGGCGTATAGTGGGCATGCGGGAGGCCGGGTGGACGTACCGCCGAATTGCTCAACACGTGGGGCGTGAGGTCTCCACAGTACATCGATGTTGTCGCCAGTGGTCGGCGGAAGGTGCACGTGCCCGTCGACCTGGGACCGGACCGCAGCGACGCACGGATGCACGCCAAGACCGTAGGATCCTACGCAGTGCCGTAGGGGACCGCACCGCCACTTCCCAGCAAATTAGGGACACTGTTGCTCCTGGGGTATCGGCGAGGACCATTCGCAACCGTCTCCATGAAGCTGGGCTACGGTCCCGCACACCGTTAGGCCGTCTTCCGCTCACGCCCCAACATCGTGCAGCCCGCCTCCAGTGGTGTCGCGACAGGCGTGAATGGAGGGACGAATGGAGACGTGTCGTCTTCAGCGATGAGAGTCGCTTCTGCCTTGGTGCCAATGATGGTCGTATGCGTGTTTGGCGCCGTGCAGGTGAGCGCCACAATCAGGACTGCATACGACCGAGGCACACAGGGCCAACACCCGGCATCATGGTGTGGGGAGCGATCTCCTACACTGGCCGTACACCACTGGTGATCGTCGAGGGGACACTGAATAGTGCACGGTACATCCAAACCGTCATCGAACCCATCGTTCTACCATTCCTAGACCGGCAAGGGAACTTGCTGTTCCAACAGGACAATGCACGTCCGCATGTATCCCGTGCCACCCAACGTGCTCTAGAAGGTGTAAGTCAACTACCCTGGCCAGCAAGATCTCCGGATCTGTCCCCCATTGAGCATGTTTGGGACTGGATGAAGCGTCGTCTCACGCGGTCTGCACGTCCAGCACGAACGCTGGTCCAACTGAGGCGCCAGGTGGAAATGGCATGGCAAGCCGTTCCACAGGACTACATCCAGCATCTCTACGATCGTCTCCATGGGAGAATAGCAGCCTGCATTGCTGCGAAAGGTGGATATACACTGCACTAGTGCCGACATTGTGCATGCTCTGTTGCCTGTGTCTATGTGCCTGTGGTTCTGTCAGTGTGATCATGTGATGTATCTGACCCCAGGAATGTGTCAATAAAGTTTCCCCTTCCTGGGACAATGAATTCACGGTGTTCTTATTTCAATTTCCAGGAGTGTATTTAAGAGTACCTGACTAACAGAGGGAGTATCTCCAGTATTGGGACTAGGGTGGGGGGCTATTGCCATAAGCTGTGCTGGACGGCCTGTTCCGCTGTTTGGTGGAGCCGTTGGGCATGTTGTATTGGCACGCGACGACATCCTATATAATACATTGGCCTACTTTAGTCGCTGGCTGGGGGTGGGGAGCGGGAGGGTCTTTCACACACAAGAAGTGACAAATGCCACTAGCCATCCATGGCCGGTTTAATTGAACCCCATGCATCCTTATCACAGTGTCCCTATTTGACCAGGAAACTTTTTAGTGCACTCATTATCGCTGTGCTTCATATTGTCTCGTGAGTCTTCAAGATCCCTTAACTTACGGCCTTGAGTGTATATCATGTTAGTATTTGTTTTATTCCTTTTACGTTGAAGAAAGAAGTAAAATTCGCCATTCCTGTATTGTAACTTATGGATTGCGACCATTTCCTGCTGCATCCATTGGCGAAAATGGTGGTAAGTGTTACTCTGGTGTCATACTTGTACACGTTGGTCCCCGAATTTTAGATGGTCTTTAATTCGATTGTTAACATTTGCAGACATAGATTCGTATACTGAATTTGTTCCTCAAGTCACTTTCTGCATTTCTTCGGTACCGTGACCAAGTGTGTGACATCAGAAGTTCCATGAGGTTGTTTTTTTTTTTTTTTTTTTTTTTTTTTTAAAAAAATTTCTTTATTCAAATTATTTCATACATCGTAACCCACCACCTAATACATTAGTGGGTCTTAAATCTACATTCCATTTCATTAAAAAATTAGCAGCATTATTAATTTCTATTCTAGTGTTAGTGATCTTACTTGCTACAGGAAATGGAGAGTTAGTTTCTTATTGGGTAGGATCTATTTCTACACTTGCTATCTAACTAAAGGCTGATTCCTGCAGCGTTACAGGCGTGCCAGTTATTAATTATAAACCTACTGTGTGGCCGTGCTCACTGAGCTAACCCCAGTGAGCATGCCCCTGGCACTAGGCTGGCCTTTAAGAAAGTCGCTGCAGGTTCTATTAGGGGTCTTCTATCTTCTGTCTACTTAATGGTTAATTAAAACTAAGTCACAATCGATGCGCGGTTGTCAAATTCTGTTGTTGGCGATCCCTCCCCCTCATTCCAGGGCGTGGCGGATTCCTACCGTCACGGCGATTGGCCAGTCCACGCCCCGGCGGAATGGGATGGATCGCCTTCAATTATGTCATGTCCGGTGGTTCATATATTTTCCCTAAGGTATTCTTGCAGGACCTTTGTTGACACCTCGCTAGCAAGGCGATTTAATATGTTGAATGTAATAGGGTTTCTAATTAACTGGTATGTGTTGTTATGAGGCAGCTGGTTTCTCAGGTCACCAGCCACATCATCAAAGACAGGGCACTCATAGATCACGTGATCCGGAGTGCCCCATTCAGCTCCACAATCACACGAGGGGGTAGCCCTTTTCCCGAATCGGCAAAGATATGCCGGATACGGTCCATGCCCTGTGAGGAAGTGCACCAGTCCCTTACTTGGTTGAAAATGCGAGAGTTGGAGGCGTTCTTTGATGTTTGGGAGCAGCTGGTAAGTCCTTCGACCTGTCGTCTCTGCGTCCCAGAGTTCTTGCCATAGCTCTTCTCCTCTCCTCTTAATTGTAAACTTGTCCCCCACCCGCACTCCCAATATGCTCTCGGTCTTTTCTACGTCTCCCCTTTTCGCCCAGTACCAGGCTGCCTGTTCCCGGATTTTGATGTCCAGGGGACACACCCCCATGAGTGTCAGTAGTGCCCCTCCAGGAGACGTTCTGTACGCTCCGATAGAGCGTAGAAGCATGTTACGTTGCACCCTCCTCACAGACATGGCGGGCACGACCCTCGTGAGCCTGTGTGCCCACACTCCGGATCCGTAACCCACGATGGAGACAAGAATAGTGTTGTGGTACAACTTTATCAGTTCTGGTGGGAGGTGGAATCTACTGTGTCCTATCATAATCAGATTGTTTAGGGCTTGTAGTGATCTTTGTGTGACTGTTTCGATGTGTTTGGCGAAATTCCACCTTTCATCAATTGTTACTCCTAGGTACCGGGCCTCTCGACGCCGAATCACTGGTGAGCCATCGATTCTTACCGTTGGATTTCTGGCCAATTGGCCTTTCAGTAACAGGTATGTTGACTTGCTAGGCGCAATAGTCATTTTCGTGTTTTGGCACCACTGTGGAAGAATTGCTAGTGTTCTATTAATTTTAGGTTCGAGGTCTTCACGACTTCGACCGCCAACCAGCAGGAGGAGGTCGTCAGCATAAGCTATCGCCTCTAGCACATCCACACTATTTTCCAAGTTCTCCAGGAGAGGCTCCATATTCATATCCCAGAAGAGTGGCCCCAGGACAGAGCCCTGTGGACACCCCTTTGTGATTTTCTTGCCAATTCGCTCGCTAGGGGACGATAGCCAGACCTCCCTTTCCATACAATAGCTCCTAAGACAACCGTATAGCGGCCCTGGACACTCCTTCTCCCGCAAGCAGGAGAAGAGCGAAGGCCACCACAGGTTATCAAAGGCGCCACTGATGTCCACCATGATGCCAACTATGTACTTGTGCGGAGACGAGCCACAGACCTCGGATGCGAGGGCAATTGCGTCACACGCAGATCGCCCCTGCCGAAAACCGAATTGTCTGTCGCTCATCCCGCACAGCATTCGGTGTGCTGTCAGTCTATCAGCCAGTAACCTCTCCAGCAATTTGCCTAACAGGTCCAACAGACAAATAGGTCTATAGGATTTTGCCTCTTTGGGGTCTTTGTCCCGCCCTTTTTTAATAATTACAACATTGGCCTGTTTCCAGATTTTGGGGAATGTTCTGAGGCGCAGGGCCTCGTTGTAGATTCTTGCTAAAGGTGTAACTAGTTGAGGAGCGAGGTATTGCACCACCTCCGCGATGATGCCGTCTGGTCCTGGGGCCTTTCCTTTCTTTAGTGATTTTATGTGAGCTGCCACTTCCTCTTCTGAAAAAGGGTACACCATGGTATTATTCTCATAGTCTGCCTGCATAGCCTGCCTAATTAGGCATTGTTCTTCTGTGTCCTCTTCCTCTTTGTCATCAGGGAGGAGGGAGTGGAGGAGGACCTCAGCAGTTTCCTGCCAAGATCCAGTCATCCGGTTCCCGTCCCTGATGCTGGAAAGCACCATTGGCGACCTAATCTTTTCTCTAACTATTTTGTAAGGAGTGCCCCAGGGATCCATAGCCAATTGGCTGTCCACATATTTCTTCCAGCTTTCCAATCTGACTGTTCGTAGTTCCTTCTGAAACTGCTCTTTAGCTTCCCTGTATGTTCGTAGCCATCTTTGTTTTTCTTCCCAGACGACACATCGCTGGTAATACCTCCTCGCCCTCCTGACAGACTGACGCATCTGCCCCAGTTCCGCAGACCATGGTGATGGAGAAGCCGCAACGGCTCTCCTCCTGGTTGGTACAGCGGCCTTGATTGCCCTGGTAAGAGCTCCCACCAGTTCTTCGGCGTGTTTGTCGATATCTTCGTCACCATCTGGCCATGTCGGAGGGTCAAACTCTCTTGCTAGGCGCTCCCAATTGGTCTTGTTGTAGTTTAATTGTACTTCCCACCCTATGTTCCAGTGGCACTCCTGATCTGAAATTGAGAATGTGATCAGGTTATGATCGCTGGTTGTTTCTCCATCAGTGACAGTCCAGTTTTGTATATTGGTAGCGATGTTGGCAGTCATCATCGTGACGTCGATGTTAGTTCCATCTCCTCCCCCTCCTGTGTAGGTGGGGGGGTTTCCTGGTCTGTTGGCAATGAGGAGTTGTAGAGACATAATAGTCTCTTCCAGCTTGCCACCTCTTTCATCTCGAGTGCCACTGTGCCATAGGGGGGATTTAGCGTTCACGTCCGCCACTACAACTGCCTTTCTACCCCTCAGCACCGTTGTCACCTGTGTAAGTTGGTCAAGGTACTCGTCAATGTCTGTACCGTATTGAAAATACATGTTTATTAAGTATATGACACCAACTGGTGACTGAAGTTCGATGACATTACAGTGATCGTCTGAAAGATGTGAGAGCACTGTTACCCGCAGTGCCTTGTTGGTTATTATTATGGTGGCTTTCGGGTCATCTCCGAAGCTTACCACTTGCCAGCTCATGGCAGCAAAGGCTATATTCCCCGCAAGAGAGTATGGCTCCTGCAAACAGAGCACATCAAGGCTCCTCTCCTCCACCACTCTTCGAAGCTCCTGCATGACCAGCCTACTATTATGTGCGTTTAACTGCCCTATTTGTATTTCAGTAATTATGGGAAATATGTGTGCACATATGATTCTGGGAAGGTTTTCGTCCAGTCATAGGTTATTCTCCCGTGGGATAGGACAGATTGATTATATATTTCATCTAAATTGAAGGTTTCGTTTCTTCTCTCAAACACCTTCTTTACTAGGTCACGCAGAGCGCCAAAGTCGGTGGGGAGATTCATTGTCTTTAGTTGTACCCTGTCAACAGCCTCCATGACCGAGAAGGTGACCTTACGCCCGTACCTGTGTCCTACTCGCACTAGATGTCGCAGTGCAGTGGTCAGGACAGCCGGCTCCTCCAGGCGGGATAGTTGTAAAGAATGTTCAAGATTAGGGTATATTCTGACCGGATCAACCACTGTTCTCATAACTGTTGGTTGTCTCGAGTCAGTGCTATCATTGGTGTTATTTGTTGTGTATGTATTTGAACTTGTGATTGTGTTGACCTGCACCGGCAATTCCAGTACAGGACTCCCTTGAACGAATGCTGGTCGGCCCACCGCTACAGGACGCCTATCTCGAGTTGCCTGATTTCCTGGCGTACGTGATCCCCAGCAGTAGGGAGAGGGAGCTGCCACATGTTCTTGTGGGTCCGTTTGGACACACGCATCTTTCATTCTCCTCCTGCCATCTCTTCCTTCTGCAAGTGTTGCAAGGAACTGTTTGAACTGGGCTGCTCTTGCCGCATCCCTTCTCCTCTTGCATGGGGATTTTCTTTTAGGCATCCGGGGTGCCGTATTTGTCTCAGCCATAGTCGGTTCTTGATATTAACCTCTGCTCCAGCATCCTGTATGTTGGGCAGTTACGACCAGAAGCATTACAGGTCTTTTTGCCTCTTCTCGTGCAGGGGATGCATATTGCAGATTTTGTACAGTTTTTCCTAATGTGATTTTCTTCTCCACACCCGGAGCAAGCCGACTTCCTTTCACAATATTTATGCACGTGGTCAAGGTCACCGCAATTATGGCAGCGAGGTACCACCAAAAAGTCCCGCACATTGATGGCGTGAAAGCCAATGTAGATCCTACCCATTGAGGTTAATCTCTTCCACATCTGGCCAGAGACTTCCGCTACATGATGTACAACGTCTTTGTCTCTTGGCCCAGTTTTAAATTTAAGTTTGAATTCATTTTTAAAGTCATCAGTACTTATATCATCAAAATTCTGATTACGGATTGTTTCCTGGAGTTCATTATTGTCAAATGTAACAGGTATGTCGTACATAATAACAAGAGGATTTCTCTTTTTTGGAGGTTCACATTTTACTGCTTTACATAATTTCTGATTGTTAAGTATCTTATTCCTGTCATCTTCCGTAGCCACATCGACTATTACTACATTCTTTGTAGCTTTAACTTTGTTTATTTTGATTTTGTCCTTTACAGGATTAATCGTTGTTGTAAAAATTTCTTGGACTTTTTTAGTGTCTTGACCGGGCAGTGGTCTCAAAAAGACAGCAGTGTCCGGTCTTTGTGACACTTTTACAATGGTATCTCTTGTGGTCTGGCTCTTAGGTGCTGCTTGAGCGACTACGTTAGCCCATGATTTTGTTGGCTGCTTACGCAGCCTCTCGTTTTCCTTCTGCAATTCTTCAACTCGCCCCTCGAGCTTCGCATGGGCGATAGCCCAGGAGGCGAGTTCATTTTTTAAGGTCAAGATCGCAGCCTGGCTTATCTTTCCATTTTTTACATTGGCTTCCAGGTATTGTGTTATCCTGGCATGCCTCTCACTAATGTTTTCCTCGATCTGCCCCGTGCCCCCTGATGGGGAGGGAACAGTAAGCAAAGAAGCCCTCGAAGGCGCGCATGAGTCGCTTGTCTCAGTCTCAGCCATATTGTTGACAAGCGAAAAAGGATTGGGAGCCCGTCTCTTGCCCCGGACCGGCTCCTCTGGCATGGGGGGGGACTTCTGCAGCTCGCCCACCGACCTCGCCCCTAGGTCAAGGGCACTCCAGAGCTGCCGGGTTCAGCGCGCCGTCACCAGCGCACTGGTCCCCATCGATGGCCCCGTCGTCGACGATTTCACACGACGCTCCTCGGCAACTGCACCCCGCACTCCGGAGAGGCGGATGCACCCCTCGCCCTTCGCCGCCTACTTGCCCGAGTTTCCACCAGAGGCCGAGGACCCACTCCTACTCAGGTGGTGGGTCGGTCCCCCAGTCGTTCAGCGGTCTGGGCCCATCTAACCTAGCCCAGGCGATGTCACCACCTCCTGGGTTTGGCAGAACACGCCCCGGTTACCCAGGGGCGCGGCGAAGCACCCTTGCCGACTCGCGCCGTGATCCCACGCCGACAAACGAGGTCGCCGGCATGCAGAGCACCTGCTGGTCTGTGCCCTGCGAACAGAAAGGGACTGGTGTTCGGTCCCTCGACACAGCTCCCCCTGTGCCACGCACCCTTCGCTTTCGCATCGGGTTGGGTCGCAGCTCTCCCTTTTGTCGCGAGGCAGAATGCCAAGCTTAACATCTGGCACCACGGGAAGGCGGAAAGAGCCATGAGGTTGTTTGTGTGTGATGATCTTGTACGCAGAGAAGTCTTACCACCAGAAAATTGTAGCGAAGTACAGGAAAACTCCAAGATGCTACTCCAGGCGGGTGTAAAATGAATGTGCGCAACGGAGAGTAATAAACGCTAAAATGAAGATTTCACCCTGTCTGACTACCCCTTCAAGCAGATCTTGTTGTTGTTGTGGTCTTCAGTCCTGAGACTGGTTTGATGCAGCTCTCCACGCTACTCTATCCTGTGCAAGGTTCTTCATCTCCCAGTACGTACTGCAGCCTACATCCTTCTGAATCTGCTTAGTGTATTCATCTCTTGGTCTCCCTCTACTATTTTTACCCTCCACGCTGCCCTCCAATACTAAATTTGTGATCCCTTGATGCCCCAGAACATGTCCTACCAACCGATCCCTTCTTCTGGTCAAGTTGTGCCACAAACTCCTCTTCTCCTCAATCCTATTCAGTACCTCCTCATTAGTTATGTGATCTACCCATCTAATCTTCAGCATTCTTCTGTAGCACCACATTTCGAAAGCTTCTATTCTCTTCTTGTCCAATCTAGTTATCGTCCACGTTTCACTTCCATACATGGCTACACTCCATACATATACTTTCAGAAACGACTCCCTGACACTTAACTCTATACTCGATGTTAACAAATTTCTCTTCTTCAGACACGCTTTCCTTGACATTGCCAGGCTACATTTTATATCTTCTCTACTTCGACCATCATCAGTTATTTTGCTCCCCAAATAGCAAAAGTCCTTTACTACCTTAAGTGTCTCATTTCCTAATCTAATTCCCTCAGCATCACCCGACTTAATTCGACTATATTCCATTATCCTCGTTTTGCTTTTGTTGATGTTCATCTTATATCCATTCCGTTCAACTGCTCTTCCAAGTCCTTTGCTGTCTCTGACAGAATTATTAAACCTACTCCTGCATTACCCGTATTTGATTTTGTATTTATAACCCTGTATTCACCTGACCAAAAGTCTTGTTCCTCCTGCCACCGAACTTCACTAATTCCTACTATATCCAACTTTAACCTATCCATTTCCCTTTTTAAATTTTCTAACCTACCTGCCCGATGAAGGGATCTGACATTCCACGCTCCGATCCGTAGAATGCCAGTTTTCTTTCTCCTGATAACGACGTCCTCCTGAGTAGTCCCCACTCGGACATCCGAATGGGGGACTATTTTACCTCCGGAATATTTTACCCAAGAGGACGCCATCATCATTTATCCGTACAGTAAAGCTGCATGCCCTCGGGAAAAATTACGGCCGTAGTTTCCCCTTGCTTTCAGCCGTTCGCAGTACCAGCACAGCAAGGCCGTTTTGGGTGATGTTACAAGGCCAGATCAGTCAATCATCCAGACTGTTGCTCCTGCAACCACTGAAAAGGCTGCTGCCCCTCTTCAGGAACCATACGTTTGTCTGGCATCTCAACAGATACCCCTCCGTTGTGGTTGCACCTACGGTACGGCTATCTGTATCGCTGAGGCACGCAAGCCTCCACACCAACGGCAAGGTCTATGGTTCATGGGAGGGGGGGGGGGGGCAGGAGACCTTAGGATCTCTTAATTCTATAAATTAAAATCTAAACATGAATGAATGAAGAAGGCAACTAATTCTACTAAATGATAAACATTGTTCCTGCTTATATATTTACTGTAGATTAAAAAAAACCTTTATATTACGAAGTAAAATTACTAGTCAATTGCCCAACTCTTCCCCTTATTATGACTGCGCGGTCTAATATTAATAACGCGAAATGACTGACATCATCTACGTACCAAAAACTAGAAGACACTAATTTTGAAGATGATCTAGGTTGGTGTGGAACCCTAGTGAAAATAAACTAACGTGATCACAGCTGTTTAGCTTTTATAGCCCGCCGTCCGATGTGACCGAGCGGTTCTAGGCGCTTCAGTCCGGAACCGTGCGACTGCTACGGTCGCAAGTTCGAATCCTGCCTCGAGCATGGATGTGTGTGATGTCCTTAGGTTAGTTAGGTTTAAGTAGTTGTAAGACTAGGGGACTGATGACCTCAGGTGTTAAGTCCCATAGTGCTTAGAGCCAATTGATTTTTTATAGCCCTAATAAGCCGAAGCAATTTGCAATATCACCGTATGTACTGCGTCCGATGCGTGGAAGTGATGGTTCTCGTACTCGTCTGCGACGATGGAAGAAATCCAGCCACAAATAAACTCTTTCAAACACTAGGACGGCAGAAGGCGGACCTCTGACTAATATTCTCTAATACTGTCTTCTCTTCTTTGTGTTTCACAGACGAGAAACGCGAACTCCCAGTCACAAGAACAGAGTTTAGGTAACGCCTCAACGTAAGTATAGGCAGAGGAAGTGCTCTCAATTACTGAATACTACGTACTCAACGACGACTTCCAACCCGGAGGTGAAGTCCAGAATTGCATAGGTTGGCAACAGTACAGTGCCTAACTGTCCTAACTATAAACTCTCCTGAGAGCAAAGACAGCAAGTCCGTCTGTACCAGCAAAGCTGATACCGAGCGACCGTCACACACGGGCATTCACAATGGAAGACCTTGACCTCGTCTCTCCACCGCTGGCCTCCCAGCAAGGCTCGGCTCCCCACCCTCGTAATTCCGAAAACGAATCATATTCCCGAACCCACGGAATATTCTCCCTTCCTCTCAGATTCTTCCGAACGCCGACCAACCATATTTTAGTCTTTTGTCGTCCAGCGCGGAAAGTTTGCGAGGATAAATGTATACTCGTATAGTGGTACGCTTCTGAGTATAAATGCTTGGAAGTAACCCAGCCTGCGTGGTTTCCGAGGTGACGCTTCCTCGTTCCTCTCAGCTGCGTCCAAGATTTTCGTAGTTTACGAAGTATAATCTTTCCCGTCTGGCTGCCACACTGGCCGGTCGCGCCTCTATTGTGCCCCAGTGCTCACAAGGGAACCTCCCCATCGCACCCCACTCAGATTTAGTTATAAGTTGGCACAGTGGATAGGCCTTGAAAAACTAAACACAGATCAATCGAGAAAACAGGAAGAAGTTGTGTGGAACTATGAAAAAATAAGCAAAATATACAAACTGAGTAGTCCATGCGAAGATAGGCAACATCAAGGATAATCTAAACTCAGGAGCGCCGTGGTCCCGTGGTTAGCGTGAGCAGCGGCGGAACGGAAGGTCATTGGTTCAAGTCTTGCCTCGAGTGAAAAGTTTACTTTCTTTATTTTCGCAAAGTTATGATCTGTCCGTTCGTTCATTGACGTCTCTGTTCACTGTAATAAGTTTAGCGTCTGTGTTTTGCGACCGCACCGCAAAACCGTGCGATTAGTATACGAAAGGACGTGCCTCTCCAATGGGAAGCGAAAACATTTGATCGCAAGGTCATAGGTCAACCGATTCCTCCACAGGAAAACACGTCTGATATATTCTATACGACACTGGTGACGGCATGTGCGTCACATGACAGGAATATGTTGTCGACCCACCTAACTTGTACACTTAGCGAATGGGTAAAAAGATTCTTCTACCTTGCCCGATTTAGGTTTTCTTGTGGATGCGATAATCACTCCCAAAAAAATGATGAAAACATAAGAGTTTGTCACATAAACTGCAACAAATGAATGCAACAGTTTCACAGTCGCACATTTTTCCCTGTGCTCTGTCAAAACATATGTTTGTAACGTTTTCAAATTTTTCCGCATAGGCGTAGCGTCCCCACACTACGGCGCAGTTACCTCGCATCGGACGGACGGACGGACAGATAATAATTGTCTGAAAATAAAAAATTAAACTTTTCACTCGAAGGAAGACTTGAACCAAGGACCTCTCGTTGCGCAGCTGCTCACGCTAACCACGGGACCACGGCGCTCCTTGGCTCAAACTATCCTTGATGTTGCCTATCTTGCGCATGGACTACTCAGTTTGTATATGTTGCTTATTTTTTTCATAGTTCCACACAACTTCTTCCTGTTTTCTCGATTGCTCTGTGTTCAGTTTCTCAAGGACTATCCACTGTGCCAACTTATAACTAAATCTGATGGGGGTGCGATGGGGAGGTTTCCTTGTCAGATGTCACAAGTCCGTCTTGCTACTTCCTGTGTTTAAGCAGGACCAACACACCTGTGTGGCCCTTCCATCCAGGGCTTGAGTTCCACCTGCCGTTTCATTTCCACTACCGTTCCAACCTCTACTAGTATGATAATAAAGCCGGCCGGAGTGGCCGAGCGGTTAAAGGCGATACAGTCTGGAACCGCACGACCGCTACGGTCGCAGGTTCGAATCCTGCCTCGGGCATGGATGTGTGTGATGTCCTTAGGTTAGTTAGGTTTAAGTAGTTCTAAGTTCTAGGGGACTTATGACCACAGCAGTTGAGTCCCATAGTGCACAAAGCCATTTGAACTATATGATAATAAAGACACTCCGTCACCTTTCATGCAATAAGCGTTAACAATTATTTACAAGGCGTACGTAACAATGTCAGTCTCCGTTATATATTCATATATACGATGTACAACCTATCACATGGCACCTAATTGTGTTTGTAGGTCACGGCAAAGTATGTGGATGGGTGCTTGTAAGGTGCGAAATTATAGCCACCTTACAAAACCTACAGAGGATTATCGCTTGGTGCAGGGTTTGGCAGACGACCATTGTCAAAAAGAAGTTCTGTACGTGCATAAACAGGCTGAACGATCCGTTGTAGCACGGTTACACGATAGTCGAACGATTATTTAATGCAGTCGCGTCAATTAAATAACTGAGAGTATGCGTACGGAGCGATTTACATTGGAGCGACAACATAAAACTAATCGTAGCAAAGGCAGATGCCAAACTGATTCACTGGAAGAATCCTAAGGAAGTGTAGTCTACCCACGGGAGAGGCAGCTTACAAAAGATTCGTTTCGACCGATACTTGAGTATTAGACGCTACAAGGAAGTCGTTGTGCAGCACAGTGTGCTTTGTCGTTAAAATTCCGGGAGCGTACGTTCCTACGTTCCTGGTAGAGTCGACCGGTATATTGCTCCCTCGTACGCGTCTCTCGCGAAAAAAACCATGAAGGTAAAATGAGAGAGTTTCGAGCTAACACGGAGGCTTATCGTGCACCATTAGCAACTGGAAGGGGAAAAGAGAGAGGCGTGACAGTGATGCATCGAGCCCCCTCTTCCACTCACTACCAGGCGGCTTGCGCAGTATGCGTGTAGATTATTTTGAATCAAGTGGTGCACGAAATCGTCCAAGCAGAGGGAAAAGGCACGCTTGCCTGGACAAGTGGCTCACAACTGTCGGATCGCGAGCGCAGCTCTATGTCTCAAACTGAGACGCACTGCGTTTGCCTGCCCATTGGCTGGAGATAAGTTCGCATTGACCGCTACACCGCGCTCCGTATGTATGTGTCTCCGCACTGCAGCTGTGAGCCGACGCGGGACAACTCGCCTTAATATACCACATTTAATTACCTGTAAGATTACAGTACAAAGAAATGACTGAATATCGATTTTCCGTTTCGCTATTGCATTGAATCAAGCTGTGATTCTATTGGGCTCGCATTTAATGGGTCTTGGATTCAAATCCACATTCGTGTATCCAGATGTAGATTTCCCGTGATTTTTATAAATCACCCCAAGTTAATGGGAGGATGAGCCCTTTTGAATAGCCCAGTGCCATTTTCCTTCCTCATCCTAGTCCAATGGAGATGTTTGCAGTAAATATGCTATGGACGCACTTTAGACACCTGTAACACGACGGACAAATGCCAATAACAAAAAAGCAAAATAACCCAATACTTTCTATTGTTAAGTGCGACATTTAATTGATGCATCCATAGCTCATAAATATAAATAAAACTAGCTGAAAAACTGGGCATTGTCCAGGTATTCATTTTGTCATTTTTCAATTAGAAACGAAAACAGAAAATGAACTGTGTTTTTAGTGCAATATCCAAAAAAATTCATTTCCGTCTATTCGAGTAAACACCCTTAAAATTATGAAAGAGCTATGCAAAGAAATAGGCATAATGTACAAATGTATAAGTACAGTAACGCGGACAGTTTGTGTATGCTGGACACAGCTGCTTCGTGTGTCTACAACGCGATTTTGTAAACGTCTCTATGGCAAACGCCTCAACATAGCTCTATAGACATCTATTCTTTTCGCCTACAGCCGTTTGCACTTAGCAGTTGAAAACTTTCAAAAGCGTTGCCATATGTCGCGTATTTCCTGAAGGTGACTCGACTGTAGGAGTGTGTTAGTAGTAAAGAATAAATGTCTTAACACTTCATATACGATGCGGCATTTTTCACGCATCTCATTATTTTTGACATCATATTTCTTGAACTGTGTGTCGTACAATGATATATTTGTGTAGGTAAATTCAGCGGCATATGCGAATACTGTATGCGAAATATGTTGCGAATTTAGTTTGTAGCAGAGAAGTAATAAATTTAAACGTCATGAGAGGTGCGACAGTTTTTCACGCATCTCAGTGTTTATGACGTTATATTTCCTGAATTGTGTGTGGTTCCATTTTGTGGGCTCATTTAGCGGCATGTGTGGCTACGGTCTGCGGAGTTTATTGCGAATAGAATTAGTAGCACAGAAGTAATAAACTTCAACGTCATAAATGATGCAGCAGTTTTGCAACCATCTCATCGTTTATGACGTCATAGTCCCTCAACTATGATAGGGGAAGTGTGTGTCATGTGACGGCACAGCTCAACATTGATCGCTCCTGGGTAGGCAGATATGCTCAGTGTTTGTGTTGTCACACGGTCGCTTCCACATCACTGTTAGCACTCCCGCTGCCTAGCCGCACGGTTAAGTGTTCACGTGGCTCGTCGAACGACCGCGATTTCAAAAATTGGGGGGCTTCGAATAGGTCAACGTGGTAATTTAATCGCTTCCAAATACCGGCACTACAGAAAAAAAATTGCCGGCGCGGTAGCTCAGCGTGTTCGGTCAGAGGGTCGATTGTCCTCTGTAATAAAAAAACTGAGCAAAAGAATCGACGATCAACTTGAACGCATGTCATGTGACGTCCACCCAGACCAAACGAACCTAACAATAACCAACAAAATTTTTAAAAAAGCGTTTCTAGGCGCTTCAGTCCGGAACCGCGCTGCTGCTACGGTCGCAGGTTCGAATTCTGCCTCGGGCATGGATGTGTGTGATGTCCTTAGGTTAGTTAGGATATAAGTAGTTCTAAGTCTAGGGGACTGATGAACTCAGATGTTAAGTCCCATAGTGCTCAGAGCCATTTGAACTATTTTTACCCCCACCGCGATTTTTGCCTGTCAATAAGGGATATGTTTACCAAGTTTGGTTGAAATCGGTGCAGTGGTTTACGAGGAGATGTGGAACATACGCACCTACATATGTCCATTTTTATAATATGTACGGATTTACATATCGCTGCAACACAAATAAATGCACCATTAGTTTACATTTCTTTCTGTTGTGAACATTGCAAAATACTTCTCCTTCCAGTTGGACATCATTTTATTACGTGATTCAGCTAGTGTAAACTTACACTGCATCGTTGTATGAGAAGGAAATTAGAGATAAGATGTGCTGAGCTACTTACTGTTTTCGTTGTTCGCGAAAGCCAGTTACTTCCTGGAATCCAGAGTTCCCAGTGATGGGAGGCGGAAAGTTTCTGTTAATTTCCGGACAGAGGCGCGCCAATCAATACCACAACTGGCTCAGCAGGAGTTGCGAAATTTTTTAGGATTCTATGTGTCCATTAAAAAATTGCGGTAACTGAGACACTTCGTCAACAAAAATTTTCAAACTTTGTTAAATGTTGCTATCTGATTCTCATACAACAGTCGATGGTAAGCTGTAGCCTAATTATTTAAGCCCTGACTGAACAGAATGCGACTGATCAATGGTAAGACTGGACGACTGGTTTGCAAGGCTCATGCCACACCGAAATCAACAGTAAGAAATTATTGTCATATAACCGCTTCAGTGAGAGGAAGGAGTAATAAATCATGGCTTTTTTACGATGTTCCTAGGAGATAATCTGCAGAGTAATTGTCTGTGCGTGCATTGGAAAGAAACTTTGTGTGGTCCTTGAAAATGACTATCTAAATAGCTTCAAGTTGCGTTTCAGACCTGACTGAAAGGACAAGCCTATGACAGACTAAGCCAACGGCCATTCCACAGTGGTAACACTGATACCAATCAGATCACCGAAGTTAAGCGATCTCAGGCTTGGCTAGCCCTTGCATGGGTGACCGTGTGGGTCTACCGATCGCTGTTGGCAAGCAGGGTGCACTCAGCCCTTGTGAGGCGAACTGAGGAGTTACCTGACAGAGAAGTAGCGGCTGAATTCCACTTCATACCTGCATCCAGTGACGCCTGTCGGTCGTGGGTGACACGGCGGTCGGTCGGTACCGTTGAGCCTTTTGAGGCCTGTTCGGACGGAGAGAGAGAGAGAGAGAGCGAGAGAGAGAGCGAGAGAGAGAGAGAGCTTTTTATGGCAGACTAAAACATTAAGCTGTGGCTACCGATACAAACTGCTCTTCTTAACAGGACCTTGTGGATGTGAAAAAGCTATGTACTAACAGTTTAAATATGTGCTCTTATTCGGAGGAGTTGGTTTCAATTACTAGTCTGGCTATCTTATGTAACATTTTACGTGGATCTTCTGTTATCACTTATCCGGAATCGTTGCTTAAACAAGGGCACATCCGCTTTTCTCCCCAAATCTTGTCCAATAAGAGTAGAGATACAGCTCTAATGACCTCGTCGTCGACGAGACGCTTTACTCTTGACATTCCTTTCGTGATTTATGAACTCTGAGGATATGGTTGATAATGATTACACAATTTTTGTTTTTGTTTTTACCAAAACCGCACGAAGTCCCAATGAAGGTATGTCTTTCCATGTAGGCTTTCACGGCCGGCGTCTACATCAATAAACACTTCCGGGCTAAGTTGCCGTGGTCGATCTGTAAAACTTCTTCTCCCTAACGTTTCGTTCTCAACTACGGAGAACATCTTCGGAGGTGAGTCAACGACTGACTGCTTGGAGCTGGGGCCGCCGCTTATATGGATATCGTAGAGGGCGCCACCGCACGTCACGTGGCGTCGATGTGCAGCTATCTCTGGCTATCATCTGTTCTCTCGATTGCAGGCAATCGATTGTCACGTGATTGATGCAACGTCGACCGCCATATCTTATCCAATTTTAATCCTTCTTCTTTACGATTAAAATTGTATTGATGTTTGTGGATTTCAATTGCCTCTCTACACCTACGCGTATAATAATGCGACGTCCTCGCTAGCACGCTGGTTTCACCAAATTTTATTTCGTGATCTCCATCCTTAAAAACATGTTCCGCTACTGCCGATTTGTCGATATGTCCCAAGCGACAGTTTCTTTTGTGCTCCGTCAACCGTGTATTGATGCTTCTTTTTGTAGTTCCTATGTAAACCCTGCCACAACTGCACGGAATTTTATATACCCCTGGGGTGGCTAGGGGGTGACGAGCATCTTTTGTTGATCTTAGGCATTCACTAATTTTCTTAGTAGGTCTGAAAATGGTCTCTACGTGAAACTTGGCTAGTACTTTCCCAATGCGATCCGTGATATTATGGATGAACGGAAGAAATACTTTTCCAGCTGATGGTTGTTGCTCTCTCCTATTTTTAGGCATTTTTCTATTTGGGTGAAGTGCTCGGTTAATCTCGTTTTTCGTATAACCATTTTTTGCAAAGGCTATTCGTAAATGATTTAGTTCTTCTTGTAAGTAGCCTGGTTCACAAATATTATTGGCCCTATCCACTAATGTTTTTATGACCCCCCTCTTTTGCCTAGGGTGGTGGTTTGAGTTCTTATGGAGGTAGCGATCAGTATGTGTACCTAGCAGCCAGTCGTTGACTCACCTCCGAAGATGTTCTCCGTAGTTGAGAACGAAACGTTAGGGAGAAGAAGTTTTACAGATCGACCACGGCAACTTAGCCCGGAAGTGTTTATTGATGAAGACGCCGGCCGTGAAAGCCTACATGGAATGATTCGACGCCTCTACGGGGAGGAAATGTCAACTAGGCTACGACGACTGGAGAACCTACGCAAGAAGAAAGGTCAACAACTTTGCTCACTCACGTTTCTGCTACGCTGTCGTGATACCGGTATAGTTCCCAAGTTTTTAAAAGTTAGAAGAATGTTTCATTCGGCACAAGCTAACCGTATTTATTCTCGTATGGAACTGGCATTACTACGTGAGCGGATACATCAGACACGACGAGGACTGGCGGTATGTGATGGTCAACTGCTAAATCTTCATTTACTTATTAGCAACACTATGCAGTTTTGTCATTGGAACAAAGTGGACAGTTTAACATTTAGATCTATGGAGATTAGTGCAGAAGTGTCTTCCAATAGGCAGAAGAAGAAGTTTGATCGTCTACAAGAGGGTTGACAGGAAACACTGATTCCAAACAATTCCCAAACGGTTATTAATTTATCAGAAAAAGAGTTGTCTAAGGAAGAACTTTCTGTTCTGTCTAAAGGAGGGAATTTTGCAATAACTCCATCCAAGATTCCTATGGAGGACATTATTGCTAATATAGAGGCAGGAATTCGTCAGTTACCATCATATTCTGCTGACGAAATTAGAATGGAAACCTCCAGGATATTACGCAAAGCTAAGCCACCCAATAGCAATCTGTCTCAAGGGGAAAGGAAGGCATTGCGAGAGATCAATGCAGACAAGAATGTTATTATAGTTGCCGCTGACAAGGGAAATGTTACTGTTTTAATGAATACTGAGGATTATCACAAGAAGATCAGTGATCTCCTGGAACCCAGCACATACAAGAAGTTGAAAAAGGATCCCACAACGAATGTGCTGAATGCCACCAATCGTCTGATAAAACAGTCTTCCATTCCTACAGAAGTTAGAAAGTATCTTTGTAAAACGGAGACTTATCCTCCGAGATTATATGGATTACCAAAGATACATAAGCCTGATGTTCCTTTGAGACCAATAGTCAGCGCAATTGGAGCTCCTACCCAAGAACTAGCCAGACACCTTGCCTCTTTGTTACAACCTTACATAGGCAAAACTGAAAGTCATATTAAAAACTCTCTACATTTCATTGAGAAATTGAGGGAAATTACTGTCGGTCCTAATGACATCCTTGTCAGTTTTGATATAGTGTCTTTGTTCACGATGGTTCCAGTTGATGAAGCTCTCTCCCATATAGCCGATATGTTCCCTACTGATGTAGTAGCCTTGTTCCAACACTGTCTATCCTCGACCTATTTTCAGTACAATGGCGAATTTTATGAACAGATCGATGGGGTAGCCATGGGAAGCCCCCTAAGTCCCGCAATTGCGAATTTATTCATGGAATATTTTGAACATCAAGCACTGCAGTCGGCCAAAAAACGCCCCTCGAAGTGGTATCGGTATGTGGATGATACCTTTGTAATATGGAATCATGAGGAAGAAGACTTGAATGATTTCCTGGTACAATTAAATAGCATCAACCCAAAGATTAAATTTACTATGGAGAAGGAGAAGAACGGACAACTTAACTTCTTGGATGTATCAGTTATCAAACGGGCGGATGGGACCTTAGGCCATAAGGTCTACAGGAAAGGTACACATACCGATCGCTACCTCCATAAGAACTCAAACCACCACCCTAGGCAAAAGAGGGGGGTCATAAAAACATTAGTGGATAGGGCCAATAATATTTGTGAACCAGGCTACTTACAAGAAGAACTAAATCATTTACGAATAGCCTTTGCAAAAAATGGTTATACGAAAAACGAGATTAACCGAGCACTTCACCCAAATAGAAAAATGCCTAAAAATAGGAGAGAGCAACAACCATCAGCTGGAAAAGTATTTCTTCCGTTCATCCATAATATCACGGATCGCATTGGGAAAGTACTAGCCAAGTTTCACGTAGAGACCATTTTCAGACCTACTAAGAAAATTAGTGAATGCCTAAGATCAACAAAAGATGCTCGTCACCCCCTAGCCACCCCAGGGGTATATAAAATTCCGTGCAGTTGTGGCAGGGTTTACATAGGAACTACAAAAAGAAGCATCAATACACGGTTGACGGAGCACAAAAGAAACTGTCGCTTGGGACATATCGACAAATCGGCAGTAGCGGAACATGTTTTTAAGGATGGAGATCACGAAATAAAATTTGGTGAAACCAGCGTGCTAGCGAGGACGTCGCATTATTATACGCGTAGGTGTAGAGAGGCAATTGAAATCCACAAACATCAATACAATTTTAATCGTAAAGAAGAAGGATTAAAATTGGATAAGATATGGCGGTCGACGTTACATCAATCACGTGACAATCGATTGCCTGCAATCGAGAGAACAGACGATAGCCAGAGATAGCTGCACATCGACGCCACGTGACGTGCAGTGG
Organism: Schistocerca nitens; assembly: GCF_023898315.1. Classification (NCBI taxonomy): domain Eukaryota; kingdom Metazoa; phylum Arthropoda; class Insecta; order Orthoptera; family Acrididae; genus Schistocerca; species Schistocerca nitens. The sequence continues at coordinate 55,693,243 of NC_064616.1, forward strand.
CGCCCTCTACGATATCCATATAAGCGGCGGCCCAAGCTCCAAGCAGTCAGTCGTTGACTCACCTCCGAAGATGTTCTCCGTAGTTGAGAACGAAACGTTAGGGAGAAGAAGTTTTACAGATCGACCACGGCAACTTAGCCCGGAAGTGTTTATTGATGAGGGTATGTCTATTCCATCCCGAAGGTTGATTTGAAGACATCAGTGCTATGCTAGGAACGGTCCTATTGAAGCAGACATGCCCTTGCCCTTCCCCAGCCTTTCATCAGAAAGCCATAGTGGGGCGTACAAAATAAAGTCTACTCCAGGCCACGTTGTAACTTACGACCTTTCAGATTAGTAAATTCTTACCAGAAGTGATAAGTGGCAGATAAAATGCTATCAGCGTGTGATGACTGATCCACAGACCGCACGATTGTACCCTGACGCTTACTGACAGAAGCAAAGCGCCATACTTACCTGCCAGTTTTTTTTATCTACGAATCGCCAAAGCACCGTTCTCAAAGTAAGGCAGTTTGACTCTAAATACTGAAAAATGTGAAATCATTCACATGAGTAATAAAAGGAATCCACTTAAGTTCGGTTGCACGATAAATCACATAAATCTAAAGGCTGTAAATTCAATTAAATGGTTCAAGTGGCTCTGAGCACTATGGGACTTAACATCTGAGGTCATCAGTTCAAAAAATGGTTCAAATGGCTCTGAGCACTATGGGACTTAACTTCTGAGGTCATTAGTCCCCTAGAACTTAGAACTACTTAAACCTAACTAACCTAAAGACATCACACACATCCATGCCCGAGGCAGGATTCGAACCTGCGACCGTAGCAGTCGCGCGGTTCCGGACTGAAGCGCCTATAACAGATCGGCCACCGCGGCCGGCTAAATTCAATTACACACTTAGTGATTAGAATTACGAATAACTTAAATTGGAACGATCACATAGATTATGTTGTAGGGAAAGCAAAGCAAATACTTCGGTTTATTGGCAGAACAGTTAGAAAATGCAACAGGTCTACTAAAGAGATTGACTGCACTACGCTTGTCCGTCCTCTTGTAGAGAACTGCTGCGCGGTGTGGCATGCGTATCAGATAGGACTGACAGAGGACATCGAAAAAGTTCAAAGCAGGGCAGTTCGTTTCGTACTATTGCGAATGGGGGTGGCAATCATTAAAAAAAAAGGCTTTTTTCGTTACGGCGGTATATTCTCATGAAATTTCAGTCACGAATTTTCTCCTCGGAATGTGAAAATATTTTGTTGGTGCCCACCTTCATAAGGAGAACTGATCAACATAATAAAAATAAGGGAAATCACAGCTCGTACGGGAAGATTTGAGTGTTCGTTCCTCCCACGCGCAGTTCGAGAGTACATCTGTAGAGAAATAGCTCGAAGCTGGTTCGATGAACCTCTCTGCCGGGCAGTTAATTGTGAATTGCAGATTACTCATCTAGATGTAGTTCACAATAAGACATTGCGTCGAAGTGCTGAATGCCGAAGCGGCTTGCAAGAAATCAGGGCTTACTGTAGTTGTATCCCTTGCACAAAGTGTAAGTTGAAGTGTTTGTTTCGAGGCAGTGACAGTACCACCTGCCGATCGCTCCTCCAAAGTTTACCCTGGCGCACGGGCTATTGTGGACAAAACGGACTAAAAGTATAATCACTCACGTCTGCTGGTTGATATTCTGATAAAATGTTTGCTAGGAGATGAAGACACTCTTTCCAATAAATATTTGTCTTTCGAAGGTGTGACACACAGCTCGTGTAGAGTCCCACACCTCACAATCCATTTACGTTCTCTTTGAGCGGGAGGAATGGCGTGCGCTTGCCGCTGGCGCATAGTCGTGCGGAAATGTGGTGCCCACGTCACGCGAAACCTTCGCTGCGCTGCATTTACTTTTGCTTCCTATTAGCTAATGAATCTCCTTCCTGCAGTGGCCGCCCATGCTCAGTTTACTGTGGAATATACCTTTGACATACCATTTCATCTACACGTACACAGGGCCGTTTCTGCCATTAGGCAAAACTCGGTCGCCGCCTAGGGCGGCAGAATTTTGTGAGAAGCAAAGGGCGGAAAAGGCAAGGAAGGTAAAATCGGGTTAAGAGGATGAAGGCAAAACATCGTAGAAGTTAGAAGGCAGAAATTAAAGAAATGACACAAAACGTCATGAACAGTGATTATGTAGTTCTTTATTGTTTTATGTGTTTTATTGTTTACGTTGTTTAATTTTGAATACCAGTTCTTTTATATCAAATGCATTTTAGCTTTCTAGCGTCAGCGTGGATTGTACAATATTGTACTTCCTAATATCTCATGTTTGAAAATAAAAAAAATGCTGAAATTAATCAACTATACCTCGTAGCAATTGTCATACTATTCCCAATATTCCAGTGTTACAAAATTACTAATGTAAGAGTTGAAATATAAATATAATTAACGGGTTTAATGTAAGGTGACAAGATTTTTGAGCACGACATCGAGGACCAAATGACATTTATCCTCAATTTCAATACAAAATTGAGGACAATTACTTTTCAAAATGAGGACATAATTGAGGACAACGTCTGGCGTATCGTGGTAAAGACGAATATTAGCAAAGAATTTATGAACCGAATCATGATTTTCCAGTACTCATACGACGAGTCTGGTACTTTGGATGTAACATAAGAATAAAATAATAATAAAGTACCCTCGTTCAGTGTATTACTTCTCATAAATGTAATATGTTACTCATAGGGGGCAGCACATAAAAACAACCTACGTTTTGATTTCGTACTGCAATGTCGTTGTGACTGAGTATAAGAAGAAACATGGAGCCAAAAATTTAGTCTACAGAAGAGGGATATTCCAAGTCTAGTAACCTGACTTGAAAAAAACAGTTTAATGAAACGAACGTACTTAACAAAAGTTTTTTTCTCAGGGTTTAACGTCCACCGCGAACGACTCAATAGGCTATAAGGCGTCGACCGTCCCTAATTTAGAGCCACTGACGCCAGGGGCGGAAAGAGCCAGTGCCTTTAGATAAACACAGAACCCATGCCTCCCAGGGATTCGAACCTGGACCCATCACGGAAGAAAGATCAGAAGCCAATCGCGTAGGCCACTCCGCCACAGCTAATAAAAACTGTAGCACCCTCAATATAACATGCAAATAAGGCATTTATTTATTTAATCGCAAGAAGTGGATACTGGAAAGATGAGAATTATTCCTCATTCCAAAAATATTTCAACTAAAACAGAAACGAAACAACACTACAACTAACCGTAAGACCTAGTTTGGTGCTTCGCCATGTCTCCAATCAGCATAAATTAAGTTCAACGAAAAATTCATTCGCACCAGATAATAGTTCCACACGTTTATTAGTCCATTTTCACGCAGTTAAATAAAATAAGTAATAGATGGCAAATTTCGCTACACTGGTATATTCAGTTAGAGTTCTAGTTTAAAATGTTCAGCACAATCTTCCTGTTTCAATAATCTTGGGAAATCTCAAAAATTGAGGACAAAAGATAAGAAATTGAAGACATTTGTTGTTCTCAATCAGTTTTAGAGGAATTGAGGACAAAGCATGAAAATTGAGGACTGCCCTAAAAAATAAAAACGTATGGTCAGCTTAGTTTAAGGGAGACAGATGGTAGCAAAATAAAGGGAGCGTCATTTTTCAATTCTTGCCTAGGGCGGCAAAACACCTAGCGATGGTCCTGCACGTACATACATAGTCGACAGACCTGCAGTTTCAGAAGTTACTTCTTATCACAACATGCTGATAAATGTTCTTTTCCTTCAGTTCGAGAGTTCTCTGTGGGAGTAAAAGTGATTACATGCATCTGAAAATGTTGTGATTAGGCTAATTTGATATCAACTGACGCTGATTTTGAGTAAGTACACTCCTGGAAATGGAAAAAAGAACACATTGACACCGGTGTGTCAGACCCACCATACTTGCTCCGGACACTGCGAGAGGGCTGTACAAGCAATGATCACACGCATGGCACAGCGGACACACCAGGAACCGCGGTGTTGGCCGTCGAATGGCGCTAGCTGCGCAGCATTTGTGCACCGCCGCCGTCAGTGTCAGCCAGTTTGCCGTGGCATACGGAGCTCCATCGCAGTCTTTAACACTGGTAGCATGCCGCGACAGCGTGGACGTGAACCGTATGTGCAGTTGACGGACTTTGAGCGAGGGCGTATAGTGGGCATGCGGGAGGCCGGGTGGACGTACCGCCGAATTGCTCAACACGTGGGGCGTGAGGTCTCCACAGTACATCGATGTTGTCGCCAGTGGTCGGCGGAAGGTGCACGTGCCCGTCGACCTGGGACCGGACCGCAGCGACGCACGGATGCACGCCAAGACCGTAGGATCCTACGCAGTGCCGTAGGGGACCGCACCGCCACTTCCCAGCAAATTAGGGACACTGTTGCTCCTGGGGTATCGGCGAGGACCATTCGCAACCGTCTCCATGAAGCTGGGCTACGGTCCCGCACACCGTTAGGCCGTCTTCCGCTCACGCCCCAACATCGTGCAGCCCGCCTCCAGTGGTGTCGCGACAGGCGTGAATGGAGGGACGAATGGAGACGTGTCGTCTTCAGCGATGAGAGTCGCTTCTGCCTTGGTGCCAATGATGGTCGTATGCGTGTTTGGCGCCGTGCAGGTGAGCGCCACAATCAGGACTGCATACGACCGAGGCACACAGGGCCAACACCCGGCATCATGGTGTGGGGAGCGATCTCCTACACTGGCCGTACACCACTGGTGATCGTCGAGGGGACACTGAATAGTGCACGGTACATCCAAACCGTCATCGAACCCATCGTTCTACCATTCCTAGACCGGCAAGGGAACTTGCTGTTCCAACAGGACAATGCACGTCCGCATGTATCCCGTGTCACCCAACGTGCTCTAGAAGGTGTAAGTCAACTACCCTGGCCAGCAAGATCTCCGGATCTGTCCCCCATTGAGCATGTTTGGGACTGGATGAAGCGTCGTCTCACGCGGCCTGCACGTCCAGCACGAACGCTGGTCCAACTGAGGCGCCAGGTGGAAATGGCATGGCAAGCCGTTCCACAGGACTACATCCAGCATCTCTACGATCGTCTCCATGGGAGAATAGCAGCCTGCATTGCTGCGAAAGGTGGATATACACTGTACTAGTGCCGACATTGTGCATGCTCTGTTGCCTGTGTCTATGTGCCTGTGGTTCTGTCAGTGTGATCATGTGATGTATCTGACCCCAGGAATGTGTCAATAAAGTTTCCCCTTCCTGGGGCAATGAATTCACGGTGTTCTTATTTCAATTTCCAGGAGTGTATTTAAGGAAACCGAACAGCTAAAGTGATCGGTCTCCTATCCGACCCCAGGGCAGGAGCAGCGTGCCCAATCTGTCTGCTTATGGAGCACATTCTGCACGCCAATGTATGTATGTCGAAGGAATACTGCATCTTCCTTCTGAATAACACAGGCACTGCAATATCGTATTTATCCGTCGACACCGGGCAAGAGGCTTTCAGCTCAAATGTCTGCCCAGTACGGGAATATACACAATAAATGTACGAACGCAGGTTGTAAACATATTGTTGACCAGATATGCAAATTTGGGTCTCGAAGTGTGTCGTGCACGGATAGCCTTATGGTACCGGCACAGTAGCTTAGCGTGTTCGGTCACAGGGCTGCTTGCCCTCTGTGAAAAATAAATAAATTAATAATCTGAGTGAAGGAATCAAACATGAACTTGAACGGGTGTCATGTGACTTTCGCCACGAACAATAACGAACAAAATGAAAAAGATGCTAAGACGACCGCGGGCGACAAGCAGGAAATTCCGATTCGAGTCCCCCCCCCCCCCCCCCCCCCGGCACAAATGTTCATTGGCGTCATTCCATTATAAAGCTGATGATGGTCCATATTTACAACTGCGAATATACTTCATTGTACCTCATTTTTTTACCCCACCACGTACAGTCATTGTGCTAGCTGTAGTACTTGCTGATTTCGTGTGCTTTTTTACAACCACCCTCCGCAATGCACGACGGTGCCCGTCCATCAGTACATTATGCCTACCTAGTTTTGGTTTAGCTGTGGTTCTTTCTATTTCGTGGAACAGGTACCGCCCGATTGCCGTGTCATGCTCAGCCGAAAGGCGTCACTGGGTGCGGGCATGAAGGGACGTGCAGTCCGAACACTGCTCTTGTTCCTCATCGTCGGGCAGCTTACGACGGGTTGATAGTCTAGTTACTCAGGTGAAATCCAATGACTGGTCGACATTCGAACTGACCGATCCATTCTGATGTTACTGTTTCTCTACTGAAAAAAACGATACTCTCCGCCACCTTTTATGCTGGCGGGTCCGCCTCTCGTGACATCTAGATGTCAATTTCACATTACATAGTGGTGTCTGGATACTTTTGATCAGATAATGTATATGGATCTACTGGACATTCCTCACCAAAAACTGATTCTTGGAATTTCGTTAGTGAATATTCTCGTAACAGCTAACTTTGTCTTATTTCTTTAACACTCTTTCGTGGATCAAATCAATTTGCGGCCATTTCTGCTGGCCTCCTGCCTATAGATTCGAAAGGAGGAGGGAAGAAAGTTTATGGTTTAACTTCCCGTAGACGAAGAGTCACAGGCTCGAAATGGGGAATGATGGTGAACAAAATCAGCTGTCTCATCCCGGTATTTGCCGTAGGCTAGTTTAGGAAATCTGGACTTGAACCGCCGTCCTACCGACCTGGAATCCAGTGTCTTATTACTGAGTCATATCGATCTGTTTTAGATTTGCAGTTCCCTGTTACTTGAACCAATTTGTATTTACCCTTATACGCTTAAAATATTTCCAGATTGTTTCTGTGAAGCAGTTATATTCTTGACGAGTTGTCGTTTCTAGAAGCACACCATTTGCTTTACTCGTGTGGCTATGTGATTCTTGTGTGTCATGTCACTATAAATTTTTACTCGCAGGTATTTGTCTACTTCCATTATTCGCTACTATGATAGCAGATACTGCACTCATACGAAGAAACTCCTATGTTAGCGACCATAACCCGTAGGGATATGTCGAGTCAGACCTAAATAATATATCCGTTCAGTTTTCGCCGTTAAGGTCTACCTTAAACTAACTTACGCTAAGGACAACACATACACTCATGCCCGAGGGAGGACTCGAACTTCCGACGGGGGGAGCCGCGCGGACCGTTACAAGACGCAGCTGTGGAAATATAGTCTCAATTATGCGACTGGATTCGTAATATCCTGTCAGAGAGATCACAGTTCGTAGTAACTGACGGGAAGTCATCGAGTAAAACTGAAATGATTTCTGGCGTTACCCGTGGTAGTGTTATAAGCTCTCTGCTGTTCCTTATCTATATAAATGAGTAAGGAGACAATCTTAGCAGCCGTCTCAGGTTGTTTGCAGAAGATGCTGTCGTTTATCGTCTAGTAAAGTCATGAGAAGATTAAAATAATTGCAAAACTATTTAGAAACGATATCTGTATAGTGCGAAAGTTGGCAATTGACCCTAAACAATGAAAAGTGAGAGGTCGTCCGAAAAACAATAAAAGGAGTCCGTTAAACTTCGCTTACACGTTAAATCAGTCAAGTCTAAAGCCCTCAAGTTCAACTAAATACCTGGGAATTACAATTACGAACAACTTAAATTGGAAAGAACACATAAAAATGTTGTGGGGAAGGCAAATCAAAGACTGAGTTTTTTTTGGCAGAACACTTAGAAAATGTAACAAATCTACTAAAAGGACTGCCTACACTACGCTTGTCCGTCTCTTTTGAAGTACTGTTGCACGGTCTGTGATCCTTACCAGGTAGGATTAATGGAGTCGAGAAAGCTCAAAGAAGAGCAGCACGTTTTATATTATCGCGAAATAGGGGAGAGAGTGTCGCGGACATGATACAGGATGTGGGATGGACATAATTAAAACAAAGACTTTTTTCGTTGTGGCGAAACCTTTTCACGAAATTTCAATCAGAAACTTTCGCTTCCGAATGCGAAAATATTCTTTTGACGCCGACCTACACGCTGAGAAACGCTCATCATAATAAAATAAGTGAAATCAGAGCTCGCACGGAAAGATACAGATGTTCGTGTTTTCCGCGTACTGTTTGAGATTGGAGTAATAGAGAATTACTGTGAAGGTTGTTAGATGAGCCCTGAGTAGCCATGTAGATGTCGATGTAAAAGGAAATGTACTCTGGTGGCGGTTCTACCTGTCACAAAGAATATTCCACTCTAATGATTCACACACTCGCCGAAGGTTGTACGTTATGAAGTTACATCCAACCATGTGATCTGGGTGCCTCACTATTTTGGTAAGGCAGTGTGTGCATACCGGGTTGTTATAAATAAACTTTCCCTATTTAACACGTTATAACACGGAAACTAATTACCATACGAGTACCAAACTTGGTAACATTAATGTCCAGAGTATGGGGTGCATGATTTCCATGTGTCACAGCGCCACCGTCCAGTTCTAACTATGGCCACCAGGTGCAAGGATCAGTCATCGTGATTCATAGACTCACACGCTTGATCAGTAGTAGTGCACTTGTTGACGTGTCAACATAGCCTTGGACAAAATGAGCAGGCATAATTGGTGAAGCCCTGTTATCAAAACAACAGTAATACTGCAGCTGCACTTCGAGGATATCGCTGGCTGAAACGATTACGTAAGGGTCTTCTTTCTCCACCTGCTGCGCGGAGCATGTTGACGAATTCCGAATCAACTGGAGAACTGAGCGTCACTCCGGGGTGAGGCCGACGACCGGTTGCACCACAGGTGGTTCATAAAATCGCTGTTGCTATGGCAGACAACGCTGCGCGCAATTCCCGAGAGTCAGGCAGTGCGCGTGCTGTGTCACGACAGTTGAGCCATTCTCAAATGGTATCCGTACAAGATCCATATCGTACAGCAGCTTGCACCACAGGACTCACAAAGACGTGTTCACTTTGCTCTCCACTTTCTCGCAAGGATTGAAGTTGACGAGGGCTGGCTCTGGACCATCCTATAGACAGACGAAGCTCAGTTTTCTCTGACGGGGGAAGTGAACACACAGAATTGGGAATCTTCATCTGCAGTCACTGTGTGTGAAGTTCCTCTGTATGGTGAATGTGTCACCGTATGGTGTGGCTTCACGGGTACATTCATCATTGGCCCATTCTTTTTAAACAGGTTGGAGCTCAAGGACCAAAGACGTGCAGCGTGACTGGCCAGCTTTACTGTGATATGCTTTGTCAGTATGTCATACTCGCCCTACAGGGGAGATCCGTATTGAACCCAAGAGTGCTGATGCAAGATGGGACCCCACGGCACATTGCTCGTGAAGTTGATCTGCTTTTCTGAAACACATTTGGAAAAGATGGAATTATCACTCGATCGTTTCCAAATGCTTGGACGGTACGATCACCTGATCTCACTCCTTGTGATTTCTGGTTGTTGGGCTGCCTAAAGGACAGGGTTTACCAGGGGAACATTCGCACATGTGCTGATCTGAAGCGCAGGATATAAAGAGACGTAGCCAGCATACCAACAGACATGCTTCGTTCTGCTGTGCAGAATGTAATCCCTCGCTTTCAGACTCTTGTGGACACAGATGGCGCCATATTGAGCCTATTTTGTAGCAGTAATGGTAACGGTATGTAATGGTATGATGTACCATAGCAGCACGTTAAAAATGTTTCAGTTGAATCGATGCGGCATTATTTCTCTTCCCCATGTCCTTGTCATTAACGCTACCAAGTTTGGTACTCGTACAGTAATTAGTTTCCGTGTTATAACGTGTTAAATAGGGAAAGTTTAATTATAACCACCCAGTATTGTACTGAAAATACCTACACAACAGTCAACCATATGCGCGGTGTGCTTTGTTTAGGAACAAACTTACTCCATTCACTAACGATACTTATAGTTGACAATAATAATGCCCACTTTACTCTTTGTCATGAAGCTTGCATTCGGTACTGCTCGGTCCTGTCTCGGGTTTGTTTTTCTGGCAGTGTTAGTTGTAGGTTAATAAGAATACACAATAGTATGAATAGGTTTACTAATAAAGAGGTGGCCGACATGCACCTCCTGCATGGGTAAACTGCAATGGAAGAGTAGCACAGGGACGCTGTATTGAGGGGTTCCCACAGCAACGGCAGCCACATCACAGTAATTTTCCATCTGTCTGAAGGTTTTGTGCTTCACGTTTTGGCGACTGCATACACTGATCAGCCAGAACACTTATGACCACATACCTAATAGCCGATATGTCCACCTCTGGCACGAGTAACAGCGGCGACACATCTTCGTATGGAAGCAATGAGGCCTTGTTGGGTCGCTGGCGGCAGATGGCAATACATCTGTATACGCAAGTCCCTAATTCCCGTCAATTCGGGGGGGGGGGATGAGCTCTGACGCCACGTTCAGTCAGATCCCAGATTTGTCCAGTCACATTCAGCTGTGGCGTCTTGGGGGGGGGGGGGGCAGTACATCAACTGGAACTCGTCACCGTGTTCCTAGATCCACTTCATCACAATCCTGCCGTTGTGACATGGCGCGTTATCTTCTTGAAAAATGCCACTGCCGTCGGGAAAGATGATTGTCATGAAGGGGTGTACGTGGTCTGCAACCAGTGTACGATACACCTTGGCTGTCACGGTGCCTTGAACGAACTCCACTGGATCCATGGATGCCACATTTCATACCTGCCAAAATATCAGGTGTGAAAGAGCAAGAATAATGCCAGAGGTAGTGAAGGAATATTTCACTAATTTGGAACAGTCCTTTCAAGATGAAAATTAAGACATCATTGTTCTCCCAGAGAGAATTTTTAATTTTGATAAAACAAACCTCTGTGGTGATCTAGGTGTAAAGAAATGTGTCTTCAAGTGAAGAGGGTGAAATATGCAGAACAGTTAAAGAACAGCACTAAAACCAGTATTTCTTTGATGTTTTTTTGGCTCTGAAACAGGAGAAGTTCTACCTCCATGTGTAATTTATAAGTCTGAACATATGTGGCAATCCTGGATGGGAGAGGGTCCCAGCAAAACCAGGTACAATCAAAGCTGTTCCGGCTAGTTTGATACCATTGTTTTTACTGACTAATTTATGAAATCATTTCTTCTACACAATAAAACACTTGGGGGCAAAGTTGTGCTTATTGGAGATAATCTCTCTTGCAACTTCACTCCTGAAGTCATACAAGCAGCTGCCAGCAACAACATTTGCATACATCTCAAACAACTCCACACATATGTGACAATCACTGGATGGATCATTTATGACCCCTTAAAGAAATATTGGAGACAAAGTTTGGATGACTGGGGAAGTTGCTTGGCCAAAACATAATTTCCTGACCTTATTATCAACTCTATATGATGAGATCAAATACTCACAAGAAATGAAATTGTAGGTCAGAATCTTATTTCAGGATAAAAAATTGTGTTATTTGGCTTTTTAATCCAGAGCAGGTACTGAGCCAACTACTTGGACAAAACAACTCTGTCTTGTGTGATATTATGCCAATGGTGTCCAATGCATTGATAGATATTTTGAAATGCATGAGAAATGGGGAAAATACCCAACCTTGCAGAGACAATTCCAGAGTAAACGTCACAGCAGGGAAGAGTTTGTGTCTGGAGGACCTAATAGATGAACCCGATTCCCCTTCCAGTGAGGATAATGTTCTACATTTCCGTTCATTAAATACAGGTAAAATTGGGTATGATTGTCTAATATCTTATTCACTTATTTTGTTCTTCTTCTCAGTTCTTGTTATTGCTGTTTTTAACCACCTTGGTTATTTCCTTTCACTCTTTTTTCACAGCTCATAATGTGGAAAGAATGGCAGGAGGCACTGCTGAAGTCCTGGGGCTAGAGTTGTAAAGCTACAATAGGCTACTGTAGATTATCATAATAAGTACATGTAGACTACAGTAGTTTTTGTATCACGTAGCATCGTAACTGCATTAACTGTATGTTAGGTATGTTGCTTACCTATTTGGCTATCTCATTTGAATTCCTTTGTTTGTGTATGCAATAAGTGTCTTACTGTATTTCCTAGAAACCAGAAGCAGTGAATCATCTAGAAACTGAGGGAGGATACATAAAGGGCCATGTAACCTATGGAACATTTTTGTGCTACTTGGGTAGCTTCCTCTCTGTTACTTAAAAATAAATAGTATTATAGCAAAATTGAAAATGTCAATGTTTAATGCAGGTATTAATGGAAAGTGGGGGTCTGCGTTGCTTCATGTCCGTAGGTATAACCTTTAAATACCCTACACGTGACCCCTGGGTGGTGCTAAGAAAGCAACAACGATAAGATGAGACCGAACTGTCTGAAAAGACCTCTCGGTCAAAGAATGACGAAGGACACGTGCGGTCCTATTCAGGACCCACAAGCTCGTAGAATTGGACCATCTCTGCGCATCTGTCAACTGAATATCGAAGGGATAAGTCGAGCAAAATGTGAGTATCTTTCCAGGCTCACACAGAAATATGCAGTTGATATCATCGCACTTCAAGAAACGCACACAGCTGACGAACCACAGCTACAGAGTAGGGGGAAAATACCGGGCTTTAAACTGATAGCCTCTAATCACCATCAAAATTATGGCCTTGCAACTTACGTCAAGAATCACATAACAAACTACCAGCTGCTGTCAGAAAATTCTGAAAATGACATTTTTACAACTGCTGTTAAAATTGAAAACCTAACGATAGTTAACGTGTACAAACCCCCAGGGACTAATTGGCCTAATCCCGTTCTACCGTCTCTGCAACATCCAACTATATACCTCGGTGATTTCAACAGTCATCATCACCTGTGGGGATGTATGGAGAATGACCTCAACGGTGAAGCGCTTGAGGACTGGATGGAAACTGAAAACCTGAATTTAATTTACGATGCTAAAGATCTGCCTACCTTCCACTCAGCTCGCTGGTCCCAAGGCTATACCCCAGATCTGTGCTTCACAACTCAGTCTCATAATTCCCTAAATCAAGTACGACGAACTGTGCTCAAGGAATTCCCACATAGTCAACACAGACCTGTTATATTGGAGGTGGGGATGTCTATACCTGTTGTACGATCACATCCTAAACCGAGGTGGAACTTCAAGAAAGCTAACTGGACTGAATTTGCAAAGCAAACAGATTCCAATATCAGATGGATCAAACCAACGTACAACAACTACAGCAGATTTGTTGGGGTTATCAAAGGTGCAGCCAGACGATGTACTCCTAGAGGGTACCGTAAAGAGTATATCCCTGGTTGGAGTTCCGAGAGTGAGGAGTTACTAAAAGAATATGAAGACCATCCTAACTCTGACAATGCAACAAGCCTCCTCCAGTCCCTGGATGATAATCGAAGAAAGATCTGGCATGAAACTGTGGGGTCCCTAGATTACACCCATTCTAGCAGAATAGCCTGGTCTATCATCAGGAAATTAGACTCTTCAACCCCTACAACAAAAAGATCAAAAAATGCCATCAATTTGAATGACTATGCTAAACACCTTGTGTCAGTTACAAAGAATATAAAGGACAAGCAAGCCAAAAGGGATATCAAACTACAGTTGAACACCAAGAAAAGAGCAGCCCTACAGTCTTCCGAATTCTCTACTCCATTTCAAGAAGAGGAAACTAAAGCTGCAATCAAAAGTATGAAACTTGGAGAAGCAGCTGGATATGATGGAATATACCCAGAATTCCTGGCTCACTGTGGACCAGCTACAGTAAAATGGTTGACCAACTTCCTTTCAAACATCCTGCAAACTGGAAACATCCCACATCTGATGAAGAAATCAAAAATATTAGCCATACTGAAACCAAATAAAGATCCCACAAAAGTGGAAAACTATCGTCCAATAGCACTCTTAAGTATCACTTATAAACTCCTTGAGCGTCTGATCTACAACAGAATCTGTGAAACAATCAACCATCATATTCCTATCGAGCAAGCAGGATTTAGACCTGGGAGAAGTTGTAACGATCAGGTACTATCTCTCACTACGCACATTGAAAATGGGTATGAGAAGAAATCAGTAAGTGTGGCTGCCTTTTTGGATCTATCTGCTGCCTATGACACTGTCTGGCGAGAAGGACTCCTTTTAAAATTTGTGAGTGTTATCCCATGTCGTAAACTCACGGCCTTACTCAACAATATGCTAAGCAATAGGTACTTTCAGATCTACTCAGATAATGATAGGAGCAGAATGTTTAAACTAAATGACGGCTTACCTCAAGGGTCTGTTCTGGCTCCCCTCCTTTTCAATTTGTATACACACGACTTACCAGAAACATCTTCAAGGAAATTCATATATGCTGATGATATTTGTCTGGTGACTCAGTGCTCCAACTTTGCTGATGCTGAAACTATTCTATCCACTGATCTGGAAGCCTTAGACAAATATTTCAAGAAATGGTGCCTCCACCTAAATCCTCAGAAAACAGTTATATCTGCATTCCACCTACGTAACAGACAGTCAAATTACAAACCAGAAGTTGTATTCAGAGACCAAGTGTTGCCATACTGTAGTACACCAAAGTACCTGGGATTAACACTAGATAGAACTCTGTCTTTCAAGCAGCATTTATCAAATGTGGCTGCTAAAGTTAAAACTAGAAATAATATTCTTCAGAAGCTTGTTGGTACATCATGGGGAGCCAATACTAACGTCCTGAGATCTACAGCATTAGCTCTGTCATATTCTGTTGCTGAATATTGCTGCCCAACCTGGTTCAACAGTGTTCACACTAAGAAGATAGACGTGCAACTCAATCAGGCAATGCGATTAATCACAGGATGTATTCGGAGCACAAACACGCTGTGGCTGCCGGTTCTAAGCAATATCCCACCTCCAGCCCTAAGAAGATCAGAAGCTCTCCTAAAGACGTGGAAAAACATTCAGCAGAACCCCCAGCTCCCCATCCATCAAGATATTGTACAAGGAACACACCAACGCTTGAAATCGAGGAAACCACCATGGCGCACAGCACTCGACCTTGAAGGATCTGCTTTCAACATTAACAGTTCATGGAAACTCCAGTGGGATCAGTCTTCAGTAGCCAATAAACATCTAGTCGAGGACCCTTCCAAGCAGACGCAAGGATTTGATCTTCCAAGGCATCAGTGGAGGATCATTAACCGCATTCGAACTGGACAAGCCAGATGTGGCTATCTACTGCACAAATGGGGATGGGTTGGCTCTGCAAATTGTGACTGTGGTGCCCCTCACAGACGATTCATCACATTGTTGCTGACTGCCCTCATCGTACTTTCAGAGGAACTTTAATGGACATTCATCGTACATCGGATGAAGCAGTCAAGTGGATTGAAGAACTAGACATAGAGCTGTAAAATTGTACGAACTTGTGATTGTACATTTTAGTCCTGACAATATTGTATATAAATGTAAATCAATGTACACATCATACGATAAATAAAATAAATAAAATGGAAAGTTATTGATTTGTAATGTGAAACAGAGGAATGTTGTAGTAATAATAAAAAAAAAAGTAGTCTGTTATCATACAGCGCTAGAAAATACGATTTCCTCGAAAAAGGTAAAGTTAAAAAAAAAATTAATTAATTAAAAAAATCACATATTGCTTCAATACTTCATAGAGCTTATATAAAAGACATTTCTGGTATTCATATACTCCATTGATGATTATTAATAATAACAGAAAACTCTTGACTTTGATCATGATGAAGAATGTTCTATTGAGTAAAAAATAACAACAATGTATATAGATTTTTCATATGTTTGTGAGTGTAAAGTGTACTTACTACAAGAGTAATTGCTATGGTTTTGTAAAAGTGCATAAGTTATGCAATCAACTAATTTTTATTACTTATAAAATGCAATATATATTTTGTGTTGTTGTTGTTGTGGTCTTCAGTCCTGAGACTGGTTTGATGCAGCTCTCCATGCTACCCTATCCTGTGCAAGTTTCTTCATCTCCCAGTACCTATTGCAACCTACATCCTTCTGAATCTGCTTAGTGTATTCATCTATTGGTCTCCCTCTACGATTTTTACCCTCCATGCTGCCCTCCAATGCTAAATTTGTGATCCCTTGATGCGTCAGAACATGTCCTACCAACCGATCCCTTCTTCTAGTAAAGTTGTGCCACAAACTCCTCTTCTCCCCAATTCTATTCAATACCTCCTCATTAGTTATGTGATCTACCCATCTAATCTTCAGCATTCTTCTGTAGCACCACATTTCGAAAGCTTCTATTCTCTTCCTGTCCAAACTATTTATCGTCCATGTTTCACTTCCATACATGGCTACACTCCATACGAATACTTTCAGAAATGACTTCCTGACACTTAAATCTATACTCGATGTTAACAAATTTCTCTTCTTCAGAAATGCTTTCCTTGCCATTGTCAGTCTACATTTTATATCTTCTCTACTTTGACCATCATCAGTTATTTTGCTCCCCAAATAGCAAAACTCCTTTACTACTTTAAGTGTCTCATTTCCTAATCTAATTCCCTCAGCATCGCCCAACTTAATTCGACTACATTCCATTATCCTCATTTTGCTTTTGTTGATGTTCATCTTATATCCTCCTTTCAAGACACTGTCCATTCTGTTCAACTGCTCTTCCAAGTCCTTTGCTGCCTCTGACAGAATTACAATGTCATTGGCGAATCTCAAAGTTTTTATTTCTTCTCCATGGATTTTAATACCTACTCCGAATTTTTCTTTTGTTTCTTTTACTGCTTGCTCAATATACAGATTGAATAACATTGGGGACAGGCTACAACCCTGTCTCACTCCCTTCCCAACCACTGCATCCCTTTCATGTCCCTTGACTCTTATAATTGCCATCTGGTTCCTGTACAAATTGTAAATAGCCTTTCGCTCCCTGTATTTTACTCCTGCCACCTTCAGAATTTGAAAGAGAATATTCCAGTCAACATTGTCAAAAGCTTTCTCTAAGTCTACAAATGGTAGAAACGTGGGTTTGCCTTTCCTTAATCTTTCTTCTAAGATAAGTCGTAAGATCAGTATTGCCTCATGTGTTCCAACATTTCTATGGAATCCAAACTGATCTTCCTGGAGGTCGGCTTCTACCAGTTTTTCCATTCGTCTGTAAAGAACTCGTGTTAGTATTTTGCAGCTGTGACTTATTAAACTGATAGTTCGGTAATTTTCACATCTGTCAACACCTGCTTTCTTTGGGATTGGAATTATTATATTCTTCTTGAAGTCTGAGGGTATTTCGCCTGTCTCATACATCTTGCTCACCAGATGGTAGAGTTTAGTCAGGACTGGCTCTCCCAAGGCTGTCAGTACTTCTAATGGAATGTTGTCTACTCCCGGGGCCTTGTTTCGACTCAGGTCTTTCAGTGCTCTGTCAAACTCTTCACGCAGTATCATATCTCCCATTTCATCTTCATCTACAATCTCTTCCATTTCTATAATATTGTCATCAAGTACATCGCCCTTGTATAGACCCTCTATATACTCCTTCCACCTTTCTGCTTTCCCTTCTTTACTTAGAACTGGGTTTCCATCTGAGCTCTTGATATTCATACAAGTGGTTCTCTTTTCTCCAAAGGTCTCTTTAATTTTCCTATAGGCAGTATCTATCTTACCCCTAGTGAGATAAGCCTCTACATCCTTACATTTGTCCTCTAGCCATCCCTGCTTAGCCATTTTGCACTTCCTGTCGATCTCATTTTTGAGACGTTTGTATTCCTTTTTGCCTGCTTCATTTACTGCATTTTTTATTTTCTCCTTTCATCAATTAAATTCAATATTTCTTCTGTTACCCAAGGATTTCTACTAGCTCTCGTCTTTTTACCTACTTGATCCTCTGCTGCCTTCACTACTTCATCCCTCAGAGCTACCCATTCTTCTTCTACTGTATTTCTTTCCCCCATTCCTGCCAATTGTTCCCTTATGCTCTCCCTGAAACTCTGTACAACCTCTGGTTCTTTCAGTTTATCCAGGTCCCATCTCCTTAAATTCCCACCTTTTTGCAGTTTCTTCAGTTTTAATCTACAGTTCATAACCAATAGCTTGTGGCCAGAATCCACATCTGCCCCTGGAAATGTCTTACAATTTAAAACCTGGTTCCTAAATCTCTGTCTTACCATTATATAATCTATCTGATACCTTTTAGTACCTCCAGGATTCTTCCATGTATACAACCTTCTTTTATGATTCTTGAACCAAGTGTTAGCTATGATTAAGTTATGCTCTGTGCAAAATTCTACCAGACGGCTTCCTCTTTCATTTCTTTCCCCCAATCCATATTCACCTACTATGTTTCCTTCTCTCCCTTTTCCTACTCTCGAATTCCAGTCACCCATGACTATTAAATTTTCGTCCCCATTCACTACCTGAATAATTTCTTTTATCTCATCATACATTTCATCAATTTCTTCATCATCTGCAGAGCTAGTTGGCATATAAACTTGTACTACTGTAGTAGGTGTGGGTTTCATGTCTATCTTGGCCACAATAATGTGTTCACTATGCTGTTTGCAGTAGCTTACCCGCACTCCTATTTTTTTATTCATGATTAAACCTCCTCCTGCATTACCCCTATTTGATTTTGTATTTATAACCCTGTATTCACCTGACCAAAAATCTTGTTCCTCCTGCCACCAAACTTGACTAATTCCCACTGTATCTAACTTTAACCTATCCATTTCCCTTTTGAAATTTTCTAACCTACCTGCTCGATTTAGGGATCTGACATTCCACGCTCCGATCCGTAGAACGCCAGTTTTCTTTCTCCTGATAATGACGTCCTCTTGAGTAGTCATGAGTAGGCATGCAGCTTTACTGTATATATGTTGTAAGGATATAAAATACACTATGGACTAACATTGAATGATCTGCTGTTTTACTTATGTGAAAAACACGTAAAAAAAGAAACAAAAGACAAAGATGATCGTGCCATTTACTACATCATTTACTTACTGTACCAAAACTAACAAACCATAGTGCAACTCTATCTGTGGGAATTCAAGGATGACTTAACAAAATGTAAAAACCAATGACTTTCTAATGATTTATGTGCCAACAACACACAAATGTGCTTTGTTGGTGAAATTAAATGACAAATGGCTCAGAATTTCATGTTATGTTTCTAAGGAATAGGAAAATACGTTCATGTGGCTAGACTTGTTGGATGAAAGTTCAATATCTCTTGAGCAAATAGCTTTTGTTCCTAGAAAACCAGATGTTTTAAAGCGCGGCTTATGTTTCTCAGGAAAAGAACTCAAAGGGTTTTCTCTAAACTGAACAATTAAGGGAGGCTACTGCTAGCTCAAATTGCAATAAGTTCAAACTTAGTTCAATACCTATATGTAATATTTTTTATCATTAATTGCATACAACTAAGAATAACTGTGCTACAGCTTCATTGTGGTTAATATATATATATATATATATATATATATATATATATATATATATATATATATATATATATATATATAGACACACACACACACACACACACTCCTGGAAATGGAAAAGAGAACACATTGACACCGGTGTGTCAGACCCACCATACTTGCTCCGGACACTGCGAGAGGGCTGTACAAGCAATGATCACACGCACGGCACAGCGGACACACCAGGAACCGCGGTGTTGGCTGTCGAATGGCGCTAGCTGCGCAGCATTTGTGCACCGCCGCAGTCAGTGTCAGCCAGTTTGCCGTGGCATACGGAGCTTCATCACAGTCTTTAACACTGGTAGCATGCCGCGACAGCGTGGACGTGAACCGTATGTGCAGTTGACGGACTTTGAGCGAGGGTGTATAGTGGGCATGCGGGAGGCCGGGTGGACGTACCGCCGAATTGCTCAACACGTGGGGCGTGAGGTCTGCACAGTACATCGATGTTGTCGCCAGTGGTCGGCGGAAGGTGCACGTGCCCGTCGACCTGGGACCGGACCGCAGCGACGCACGGATGCACGCCACGACCGTAGGATCCTACGCAGAGCCGTAGGGGACCGCACCGCCACTTCCCAGCAAATTAGGGACACTGTTGCTCCTGGGGTATCGGCGAGGACCATTCGCAACCGTCTCCATGAAGCTGGGCTACGGTCCCGCACACCGTTAGGCCGTCTTCCGCTCACGCCCCAACATCGTGCAGCCCGCCTCCAGTGGTGTCGCGACAGGAGTGAATGGAGGGACGAATGGAGACGTGTCGTCTTCAGCGATGAGAGTCGCTTCTGCCTTGGTGCCAATGATGGTCGTATGCATGTTTGGCGCCGTGCAGATGAGCGCCACAATCAGGACTGCATACGACCGAGGCACACAGGCCCAACACCCGGCATCATGGTGTGGGGAGCGATCTACACTGGCCGTACACCACTGGTGATCGTCGAGGGGACACTGAATAGTGCACGGTACATCAAAACCGTCATCGAACCCATCGTTCTACCATTCCTAGACCGGCAAGGGAACTTGCTGTTCCAACAGGACAATGCACGTCCACATGTATCCCGTGCCACCCAACGTGCTCTAGAAGGTGTAAGTCAACTACCCTGGCCAGCAAGATCTCCGGATCTGTCCCCCATTGAGCATGTTTGGGACTGGATGGAGCGTCGTCTCACGCGGTCTGCACGACCAGCACGAACGCTGGTCCAACTGAGGCGCCAGGTGGAAATGGCATGGCAAGCCGTTCCACAGGACTACATACAGCATCTCTACAATCGTCTCCATGGGAGAATAGCAGCCTGCATTGCTGAGAAAGGTGGATATACACTGTACTAGTGCCGACATTGTGCATGCTCTGTTGCCTGTGTCTATGTGCCTGTGGTTCTGTCAGTGTGATCATGTGATGTATCTGACCCCAGGAATGTGTCAATAAAGTTTCCCCTTCCTGGGACAATGAATTCACGGTGTTCTTATTTCAATTTCCAGGAGTGTATATATAAAAAAAAATCATTTTTACACATCATGGTGTTGATCAATTTACACTCCTGCTGGGGATATTTTGACCAGGTAAGTTGCTGTCATCTTTGTTTCCTCTTTATCCAGCATCAAGCTGGATTGGGACATTCATGGTATTTCTCCACTTTCCTGTGTCTTTCCACCATTCTTCTATAACAGGTTTGCTTATTTTGGCAGTCCTACACCTTCCATTCTCTTCACATGTCCAAACTATTTTAATCTGTTCTTCTCAATTCTCTCATTCAGCTTTTCTATTCCAATTTTGTTCCCAACATCTTCATTTCTCACTACGTCTCTTCTTGTTTTCCCTAACATACCTCTTAGGAATTACATTTCACTGACCTTCCCTTCTTTGGCACCCTCCCCCCCCCCCCTCCCCCCCGCTCTCCCTCACCGCTATTAAGCCCCTCACCCACTGGTAAGAAACATTGCTCTTTTGTACCCTTTTGCTAACTTCTGCCTCCATTCTTGCATTTTCCAACATCGCATAGCCTAGATATTTAAAGTTATCCACAATTTCAATATCCTATTCTTTAATGTTAATTTATCCCTTTCCTTCTCTGTCTCCTCTGTCACCACTTTAGTCTTGCTTTTCTCCACATTTGCGTTTCATTCCATATCTCTCAGGATTTTAATTTAAGGTATGTATTTGCTCTTGTACCTCCTTGTTCCCCCCATGAACCATGGACCTTGCCGTTGGTGGGGAGGCTTGCGTGCCTCAGCGATACAGATGGCCGTACCGTAGGTGCAACCACAACGGAGGGGTATCTGTTGAGATGCCAGACAAACATGTGGTTCCTGAAGAGGGACAGCAGCCTTTTCAGTAGTTGCAGGGGCAACAGTCTGGATGATTGACTGATCTGGCCTTGTAACATTAACCAAAACGGCCTTGCTGTGCTGGTACTGCGAACGGCTGAAAGCAAGGGGAAACTACAGCCGTAATTTTTCCCGAGGACATGCAGCTTTACTGTATGATTAAATGATGATGGCATCCTCTTGGGTAAAATATTCCGGAGGTAAAATAGTCCCCCATTTGGATCTCTGGGCGGGGACTACTCAGGAGGACGTCGTTATCAGGAGAAAGAAAACTGGCATTCTACGGATCGGAGCGTGGAATGTCAGATCCCTTAATCGGGCAGGTAGGTTAGAAAATTTAAAAAGGGAAATGGATAGGTTAAAGTTAGATATAGTGGGAATTAGTGAAGTTCGGTGGCAGGAGGAACAAGACTTTTGGTCAGGTGATTACAGGGTTATAAATACAAAATCAAATAGGGGTAATGCAGGAGTAGGTTTAATCATGAATAAAAAAATAGGAGTGCGGGTTAGCTACTACAAACAGCATAGTGAACACATTATTGTGGCCAAGATAGACACAAAGCCCATGCCTACTACAGTAGTACAAGTTTATATGCCAACTAGCTCTGCAGATGATGAAGAAATTGATGAAATGTATGACGAGATAAAAGAAATTGTTAAGGTAGTGAAGGGAGACGAAAATTTAATAGTCATGGGTGACTGGAATTCATCAGTAGGAAAAGGGAGAGAAGGAAACATAGTAGGTGAATATGGATTGGGGGGAAGAAATGAAAGAGGAAGCCGCCTTGTAGAATTTTGCACAGAGCATAACTTAATCATAGCTAACACTTGGTTCAAGAATCATAAAAGAAGGTTGTATACCTGGAAGAATCCTAGAGATACTAGGTATCAGATAGATTATATAATGGTAAGACAGAGATTTAGGAACCAGGTTTTAAATTGTAAGACATTTCCAGGGGCAGATGTGGATTCTGACCACAATCTATTGGTTATGAACTGTAGATTAAAACTTAAGAAACTACAAAAAGGTGGGAATTTAAGGAGATGGGACCTGGATAAACTGAAAGAACCAGAGGTTGTAGAGAGTTTCAGGGAGAGAATAAGGGAACAATTGACAGGAATGGGGGAAAGAAATACAGTAGAAGAAGAATGGGTAGCTCTGAGGGATGAAGTAGTGAAGGCAGCAGAGGATCAAGTAGGTAAAAAGACGAGGGCTAATAGAAATCCTTGGGTAACAGAAGAAATATTGAATTTAATTGATGAAAGGAGAAAATATAAAAATGCAGTAAATGAAGCAGGCAAAAAGGAATACAAACGTCTCAAAAATGAGATCGACAGGAAGTGCAAAATGGCTAAGCAGGGATGGCTAGAGGACAAATGTAAGGATGTAGAGGCTTGTCTCATTAGGGGTAAGATGGATACTTCCTACAGGAAAATTAAAGAGACCTTTGGAGAGAAGAGAGCCACTTGTATTAATATCAAGAGCTCAGATGGCAACCCAGTTCTAAGCAAAGAAGGGAAGGCAGAAAGGTGGAAGGAGTATATAGAGGGTTTATACAATGGTGATGTACTTGAGGACAATATTATGGAAATAGAAGAGGATGTAGATGAAGATGAAATGGGAGATAAGATACTGCCTGAAGAGTTTGACAGAGCACTGAAAGACCTGAGTCGAAACAAGGCCCCGGGAGTAGACAACAT
The DNA here is from genome assembly GCF_023898315.1 of Schistocerca nitens. Lineage (NCBI taxonomy): Eukaryota > Metazoa > Arthropoda > Insecta > Orthoptera > Acrididae > Schistocerca > Schistocerca nitens. The sequence goes on from NC_064616.1 coordinate 55,716,695, forward strand.
TCCATTAGAACTACTGATGGCCTTGGGAGAGCCAGTCATGACAAAACTCTACCATCTGGTGAGCAAGATGTATGAGACAGGTGAAATACCCACAGACTTCAAGAAGAATATAATAATTCCAATCCCAAAGAAAGCAGGTGTTGACAGATGTGAAAATTACCGAACTATCAGTTTAATGAATCACAGCTGCAAAATACTAATGCAAATTCTTTACAGACGAATGGAAAAACTGGTAGAAGCGGACCTCAGGGAAGATCAGTTTGGATTCCGTAGAAATGTTGGAACACGTGAGGCAATACTAACCTTACGACTTCTCTTAGAAGAAAGATTAAGAAAAGGCAAACCTACGTTTCTAGCATTTGTAGACTTAGAGAAAGCTTTTGACAACGTTAACTGGAATACTCTCTTTCAAATTCTGAAGGTGGCAGGGGTAAAATACAGGGAGCGAAAGGCTATTTACAATTTGTACAGAAACCAGATGGCAGTTATAAGAGTCGAGGGGCATGAAAGGGAACCAGTGGTTGGGAAAGGAGTGAGACAGGGTTGTAGCCTCTCCCCGATGTTATTCAATCTGTATATTGAGCAAGCAGTAAAGGAAACAAAAGAAAAATTCGGAGTAGGTATTAAAATTCATGAAGAAGAAGTAAAAACTTTGAGGTTTGCCGATGACATTGTAATTCTGTCAGAGACAGCAAAGGACTTGAAAGAGCAGTTGAACGGAATGGACAGTGTCTTGAAAGGAGGATATAAGATGAACATCAACAAAAGCAAAATGAGGATAATGGAATGTAGTCAAATTAAATCGGGTGATGCTGAGGGGATTAGATTAGGAAATGAGACACTTAAAATAGTAAAGGAGTCTTGCTATTTAGGGAGCAAAATAACTGATGATGGTCGAAGTAGAGAGGATATAAAATGTAGACTGGCAATGGCAAGGAAATCGTTTCTGAAGAAGAGAAATTTGTTAACATTGAGTATAGATTTAAGTGTCAGGAAGTCATTTCTGAAAGTATTTGTATGGAGTGTAGCCATGTATGGAAGTGAAACATGGACGATAACCAGTTTGGACAAGAAGAGAATAGAAGCTTTCGAAATGTGGTGCTACAGAAGAATGCTGAAGATAAGGTGGGTAGATCACGAACTAATGAGGAGGTATTGAACAGGATTGGGGAGAAGAGAAGTTTGTGGCACAACTTGACTAGAAGAAGGGATCGGTTGGTAGGACATGTTTTGAGGCATCAAGGGATCACAAATTTAGCATTGGAGGGCAGCGTGGAGGGTAAAAATCGTAGAGGGAGACCAAGAGATCAATACACTAAGCAGATTCAGAAGGATGTAGGTTGCAGTAGGTACTGGGAGATGAAGAAGCTTGCACAGGATAGAGTAGCATGGAGAGCTGCTTCAAACCAGTCTCAGGACTAAAGACCACAGCAACAACAACAACAACCTCCTTGTTGTTGGTTCCCCACACCACAATACTAAGGGCAAATAGCAATAACTTCATCTCCCTTCCTCTATGAGCTTCTTTTGTCTCTTTCTCAGTTTCATCCATTAACATTATAAATTCCTTGTCTCAACCTCGTAACATTCCTAAACCAATCCGGAAAGATTTATAGGATGAACGAATAAATCAATTGTAAATCCTTCAAATTTGGGTCTAACCACAGCTGAAGGTTTTGTCATTCATTGCTTGCAGGATTTCCGTTGTTTGTTTTCCAAGTATTTTTCATTAATCCTGTGGAAGCAGTCAAAATTACCCAAAGTTTTACTGGTGACAAAATAAATTATTTTCTGTCGTGTATATGCATTTAAATAAAGTAAGGTATAACATTCAGTGGCTATTCCCTAAAGTACCATATACAGTTTGATGAAAAGGTTTATGTATGTTCTGAGACCACATTTAAATTGAAAACATTGTTCAAAGTATCCCCATTTTATTGTACATGAAATTCTATTTACTTATACTACAGTAAGTGGAGCATTGTTTATTTGACTATAATGAATTGAGGTATGTTGATAAGAAAGGTGTCAGTCTAAATATGATATGGGAACTTATATGTGCCTATATTGTGTACATGAAAGAAAGTAGGTAAAGTTTTATCTTGTATTTTGATAAGTGCTGTGTTAAGAATGTGATAAAATTGGTGCTAAATAAATAAATAAGTTCATAAAGAAGATAAATGTACACTGTGTAGATGCTTCACCAAGAGTCTTAGTGTTATTATGTTCACTTTGCAATATATTTAATTCTTACTGGTATTTGTTACTGATGATACAAACCAGTTCCAGGTGAACTGTGATTCACACAAATGTAATACACGACTTTGTCTCATTGTATATGGTTTGGAGTGGGATGCTACTTTCCTCTGAAAAGGTCTTCAACACAATTGTTGGGAGCTATAAACAAAGAAATTGACATTCTCTGCAAGTTAAAAAATAAACTAGTATATATCTTTTTTGTTAGTCCTTCTGCAAAACACTAATTCCTTAAATTCAAAACTAAAATTCCAGTGAACAGTACAACTAGTAACAATACTCATTATAAACAGACTGTGGATTACTGTTATCCCTTGATAAATGTCAACACAAATTTGTAGTCACTCAACAAGCTGTATTATCAGTGCTTAACGATTTTAATTGAGGAATCAACAACTATATTCAAAGTAGCAATGTTTCCATTAGTTCTGTTATATTTATTTTAATCTATGTAAGCTCAAGTAGTAGTAGGAGTTGTTTATTTTCAAATAAATTGTTGAAACAGAAAACAGAATTAGTTTCTAACGGTTGATTCATTTTGTTAATGTATACCTTGGCTTTCTCTACATTCCTAATTGCTTTACTTTTTGGTGAGATCTGTGTAACATGTGTAAATGAATGGATGAAGCTGGCTGTGCTGATTTGCCCTTGGTAAGGTTCCCAGTATGGAACATAAATGAATCATTGTTGCAATCATATTTTATTATTATATTTATAGATACAAAATAAAACCTGTTTCAGAGTAAAAATATGGCAAGGAAGTTCTGGTAGAATGTGAATTACTTAGGAATTAAGGGGGATCACTCACTGAATAGCAGAAGTGTTGAATTGTCAACAGACACACAAGAAAGAATGAGAAGATATTAGCCTCAGGACAAATTCTTTAACAGGATAGAGGAGAACACACACACACACACACACACACACAATGCAGATACTCTTTGAAATCTAATAATTTATGGTTCTCAATACTGCAACTGTTCCAGATGTTGCTTGTTCTTAATTGTAAGTAAATGGTGCATCACTTGTGAAACTACAGTTAATGAGTATCATGTGGGCAAGGCTGCAATGAGTAGGTTAGCTTACAGCTAAAAAATCCAGTGGTATACCAGTTCATAACTGTATGGTCTTTAACAAAGACATTTTGAATGAGTATATTATTTGATGTAACATTGTTTATTAAGAAATGTGTGCATATGACAAATACATACATTTGAATTATCATTTTGGCAGACTGTCACACATTGTTAATGTCATATACACCCTGCAGGTACTAAGGAAGCTACCAGAATCATAAATAATTTGTTTGTTCTCTGAATGTGAAAGGGGTGATTCATATGACTTAAAGTTACTTTCTTATAAATGCCTGTTCATACAAACCTTGAGAGTAAAAAATTATTTGTCACTGAAATTCAATGTAAAAAAAGGTCTCAAGCTATCATTCACCAGAAAAAAATGAAAAAAAGTTCTTTTTATAGGAACAGTACCACATAAATAAAATTTTCATGTGATTTTGTGAAACATTAATAGCCAACTTATCAGTCGGTGGATCAATAACAATTTCATTGCCAAACATATTACATGAATTTGGAAATATAGGTTGTACACATCTCACTTTATCTTTTGATCACCACCATTCAGTTCTTCCATAAAAAACAGTTTGATTTTTATCTTTCTTCAGTTCTGAAGAACACATCATAATATTTGTTTCTGTTAATGAAGAACTTATGTAGAAGTGTGCCCATAAATCATCAACACAAGCTACATTTCCTTTAATGAATATCTGCACATTTATTACAGGAATGGTTTTAATAGATAAAATATCTGATTTGCTGATATAACACAGGTATCTACGGATTTTATACAGTTGTGTATGTTGCTAAATATAACCAGTTTAATACACATTTTGTAGTAACTACTTTAAAAAACAGAACAGCAAAGAGAGTTCTGTATTGAAAACCAAAAAACAAAATGTGTAACAGTTCTCACCATAAAACAGCAAGCCTGCCATTTGAGCCTACTGACATATCAATTTAGAGACATATGTATAACAAAATATAATCCATGTACAGGTACTATAGCAACATTTAAAATGATAGCAGTGATTTTTAATGTACTGAGGGACTGACTAGAAACATCTCATTATTTGCTTCAAAGTGTCATTATGTTTGGCAAGCTTACTGTGTAAAAATGTTGTTTAGTAATTGAAACAAGGTTTTTCTCAGTTATTTTTGAGTTTAGTATGGTTAAAAATAAATTCCATTTCATTGTAGTGTTAACTTTAAAATGTATAAAGAGGTATTACAAACACATTGACATTATTATTTCACAAGCAAATAATCTCAACTTTTTTTAGTGTTAAGGCACATTTTATATAATGTCTAAACAGGATCTGAACAATTCAGATTGTCCCACAAAACTGATTCAAAAATATTCAGAAAGGTACACTTTGTTAGATACAAAACGAGAAACCATTCAGTTGCAGTATCTCTGAATAATAACTACATGAACTAAAGCACTTTACACAGTCTTTCAAGTATCTTTTATTCTACAAGTCTACCATTTCTTTGGAGGCTGTGTTTTGAATTATTCATTTTTCTTAATTGCTGTAAATACATGTGGGAACGCCACCCACAGAATAAATATTAATGTCATATGCCTGAAGATAATATGTTCACACACAATTCACAGAAATTATTAGTTCATTTTAGTAACTTGGAGCTGGATCGTAGTTTGGCAGTTGAAATATCTGATGCATTAGCTACTGAGTCCTTAGCAGCACTGGCAGCAGTGGGACGCATAAAATTGGAGCTACGGTGGCTGACTCCAGCAGTAGCTCTCAGCCGTCCAGTGGGAGGTCCAACACTGCTTCCACTACTCGAACTGCGACTAGCAGGGACTGAAGAACTTGATGCAGGCCTTGGAGTACCTACATTTTCCTTGAAACTTGTACTCACTCCTGAAGTAACACGAGGCCTTCGAATTGTAGGACCAATGCTACTACCACTGCTTGAGCTCCTACTTGCTGGTACTGACTTGTGTTGACCCGAAGCTGATTTGAGCTGCACCTGTGTCAGTGGTTTCTTTGGAGTTGTCCTGCTGGCTGAGCCATGGTATCCAAATTTACTGGGGGTATACTTTGAAGTATTGTTCATTTCACCTGATTCTTTTCCAAGCTTTGTTGTCAGTGCTTTGATGGCCGTAGTGTAACCTGATAAATCACCACTTGATTTTGTTGTTCCCCCACTGACACTTGAACGACTAGAAGACTTTGATAACTGAGGGGCATTTTTTACAGTGTTCACTGAGGTAGAACTGTTTAATGAGCTTCTTGAACTGCGAAGACTTGTTCTTGAATTTGACCGTTCAACAGTACGCCTTTTCTGCAATGGCTTTGTAACACTGGATTGTGAATCACTCTTAATGAGGTTATTAGACCTCAGAGGTATGATACTTCTTCGACCTTCTTGGTCAGAATTTTTAACATTTGAATGTTTGCTTCTTAATGAACTACTTCTACCAACAGGATGTCTGCTAAGATCCAAATGCCTAGTGCCTCTACTTTTAACTGCTCCAGTGTCTGTGTCAATTTTAGTTGAATTAAATCTTCCTGGTACTTTAGAATATGATAATTCATGATGTGATGCTGAGTGATCAGCAGGTAGATCTGAAACTTGTGTCTGAGCAGCATTGGTGCTACTGCTTGTATCAGCACTACCACTGCTGTCGGCTCTTATTACATGTGCTGGTCGGGTTCTAATCCTGCTGCTTTGACAACCACCTGACAGGGATCGTGGTGAGTCAGTAATGTCAGGGTCATAATTACAACCAGAAGAAGTTCCATGGCTTGGAGTTTCTGAAATTAAACTTTGTGTTTCCTCAAAGCCTTCATCATTCATTTCATGCTCAGTGCGATTAATACCAGATTTGAGATGACCTGGACCTGATGCATTGATTCTTATTTCAGGTATGAAATCACTTTTTTGACGAGAATTTTGAGGAGATGTTGCAAGCATTTCTCCATCTGTTGTACCTTTCTCTGAAAATGAAAGTGCTTCAACTTTTGGTTCTCTTTCGCCAACAGATGCATATTTTTCAATATCTCTTCTTGACTTTGAAACAAAACTTCTCCTCGGATCAAGTTCCCTTTTATCTGAAAATTCAGATGAGCCACGAGTAAGTTTCAGTGCTTCTTCTACTTGTCTTGGTTCAATCATGCTTCGAATTCTCTCCCTGTTTGCAGATAATCCAGTTCTGGGACGCAGCCTTGTCTCTGTACTAGCACCATTTACTGAAATTTCAGAACTTCTACTACTACCTTCTTCTGTTCTTGACTTTATACCATGATTGTCTGTTGTAGTCTTGTAATGAAAATTTTGTTTCTCTGGCTGTAGCCTGTCAAGATTTTGAAGCTCATCACTAACAGTTGTAATATCTGCCAGTGCTTCTTCTGCTACTTTGCCCTCATCTCTGGTAGCTCTCTGTTTCAGATTCTCCTGCCACTTCTTTAATCTGCTCTCTTTGTCATCCTGTGTGGGAATGGAACTCTTAAGGGAATATGATTGTACACGAAGAGTATTTGGTTTGATGATTTGCTTTTCTGGTACAATTTCTTGAGCAGCACCATCAAGTCTTCTGGCAGTATTTGTGTCTTCCCCATTTGTGCTTCCCGCTTCTTTGTCACATGTATCTTGATTCTTTTTGTATCTTCTTGTCCTACGAGTCAAAGAAAACCTGTCAAACTGGCCATCTCCCAATATTTCTTCCTCATCTGCACATTCTGCTTTTCTGTTTCCAGTCGAATGTGTTTCCCTTGTGGCTGCATTTTCTGTAACCCTGTCTCCTCTGTATTTCTCTATTCTTTTGTTCAGGGTATCTCTGTCCTCCACAGCAATTCTCCTGCACGGTGTATCCGAGTTTGTTGTTAAATGCCTCGAGAGTCTGTGGAACTGATGATCATCTGAAGTTGGAGAAAGTGGAGACTGTCTTGCAGTGGTGTCTACTGAATCACTAGGCTCTGAATGCACTGTTCTGCTTGCGTAATTTCTTCGTATAGCAGGAGGAGTTTCAATATTATCAGAATCAATTTCAACCTTGTCAGCAACACATGCATCCTCTCGGGTTTTTCGTAGACGCCTTGGCACAGTTGGTGGAAGTATCTGTTCATCGTCAGTTTTGGTGTCTGGTTTTTCACTCACAATGGTCTTAAGGAAATCTCCAGGAACATCCATTGAATGCCTGTACTTTTGAATTAGCTGTGAACGTGTCATAAGTGGACTATTTGGTTGGCTCCCTGGCAGAGCTTCAGTAGGCTCTGTAGTATTTCTACGTGGATGGCGCAGAGTAACCTCTGGAGTAGGACTTGTGATTTCTTCAGATGGATCATTTACATCACTTGGTCTTCGAATGTACAAGGTCAGTTTATCTTGTGCTGCCTCTTGCCCAAGATTTCCAATGATTCCCTTTCGTTTGTCTTCTTCTTTAATTGCCTGTAACAAAAATATTTAATTCAGAGGGATTGCATATTTAAAAAGAATCCTATCCATAACACTTATTAAACATGTCTCAATACTGCATCATGATTTCTGAAAACAGTAAAGCCTTAAAAGAATTAGCAGAAATAAGGAAGGAAATGCATATTTACATAAAAGAAAGGAAATCACCATCTGTGAATACTGCAACACCTTGAAGGACTCATCGGTTATAAGGGAGGAAGACTGAAGTTCCTATTCTGTTGACACCAAGGCCATTTGAAACAGAACCCAAATCAGTTGGATGATGAGGCAGAAGAAAATCCAATTTGAGAATGCTGAGTGAAATAGTGTGCCATTTCTCTAAAGTAATTAGGGAAACCTGAAAAATCTAAATCAGGTTGGGCAGATGGGTGATCAGAGTCTCACTCTTCCTCAATTTCAGTCCAGTGTCTTAACTGCTACTACAACTTGTTATATGATTCATTGGTAATGAATAAAATTTAGTACACATATGAACTACAGTCAAAAAAAGAAATGATGAAATGTGCAGATTAATAAAGCAGTATACCCAAATTCAATATTTTCCAAAGCTTTGATGGGCTGTGATATGAACCTCGACAGGTCACATTATCAAATTATAGGATTTGCACCTGTTTCTGGGGAGAGATGTTCTAGATAGTTTTTATCTTGGGTATATATTTGGTAGGATAAGCTACTACCTGACAGGAATGAGTAACAGATCAGTGAAATCGTAGATGTGTTCAGTAAGTGATTTGTATTGTGTATTGGTAGGCAAGGAAAGAAGCAGTATTTGTTGTGCACACAAAACTTTAGCATACTTTATAGCTTGTGAATAGGCAATAACTTGCTGGAATACAGCTCCAGGAAAGAGTTAAGCAGCACTGCCTGCAGCTCTAAAATTTCCTTAATGTAATAGTCATTGTTCAGTTCACCAACAAGTAACAGCAAGTAGGATCAGACATGATACACAATGGTGCAACCAGTGTTCCTCCAGCACTATACCATCTAACACTCTTTTAGAAACAGCATTTATTACTGTAATGTCTCATACAATATCAATCATCACTGTAGTCCAACATGACTGTCAAGTGCATTTACATCTGGTGGTATCTGGTTTGGCATTAATTGTATATTGAAGATAGATAGCTGAACACCCTCTTACCAGCAGACACTGGTGAAATGTTGGGAAAGACATTGGTAGGCCTAACTCTGTAGCAACTGACACTCAGAATGAACCACCACGAGTCATCACAGTCAGGTGTATGATACCTTTGTTGTAATGTACACTCCTGGAAATGGAAAAAAGAACACATTGACACCGGTGTGTCAGACCCACCATACTTGCTCTGGACATTGCGAGAGGGCTGTACAAGCAATGATCACACGCATGGCACAGCGGACACACCAGGAACCGCGGTGTTGGCCGTCAAATGGCGCTAGCTGCGCAGCATTTGTGCACCGCCGCCGTCAGTGTCAGCCAGTTTGCCGTGGCATACGGAGCTCCATCGCAGTCTTTAACACTGGTAGCATGCCGCGACAGCGTGGACGTGAACCGTATGTGCAGTTGACGGACCTTGAGCGAGGGCGTATAGTGGGCATGCGGGAGGCCGGGTGGACGTACCGCCGAATTGCTCAACACGTGGGGCGTGAGGTCTCCACAGTACATCGATGTTGTCGCCAGTGGTCAGCGGAAGGTGCACGTACCCGTCGACCTGGGACCGGACCGCAGTGACGCACGGATGCACGCCACGACCGTAGGATCCTACGCAGTGCCGTAGGGGACCGCACCGCCACTTCCCAGCAAATTAGGGACACTGTTGCTCCTGGGGTATCGGCGAGGTCCATTCGCAACCATCTCCATGATGCTGGGCTACGGTCCCGCACACCGTTAGGCCGTCTTCCGCTCACGCCCCAACATCGTGCAGCCCGCCTCCAGTGGTGTCGCGACATACGTGAATGGAGGGACGAATGGAGACGTGTAGTCTTCAGCGATGAGAGTCGCTTCTGCCTTGGTGCCAATGATGGTCGTATGCGTGTTTGGCGCCGTGCAGGTGAGCGCCACAATCAGGACTGCATACGACCGAGGCACACAGGGCCAACACCCGGCATCATGGTGTGGGGAGCGATCTCCTACACTGGCCGTACACCACTGGTGATTGTCGAGGGGACACTGAATAGTGCACGGTACATCCAAACCGTCATCGAACCCATCGTTCTACCATTCCTAGACCGGCAAGGGAACTTGCTGTTCCAACAGGACAATGCACGTCTGCATGTATCCCGTGCCACCCAACGTGCTCTAGAAGGTGTAAGTCAACTACCCTGGCCAGAAAGATCTCCGGATCTGTCCCCCATTGAGCATGTTTGGGACTGGATGAAGCGTCGTCTCACGCGGTCTGCACGTCCAGCACGAACGCTGGTCCAACTGAGGCGCCAGGTGGAAATGGCATGGCAAGCCGTTCCACAGGACTACATCCAGCATCTCTACGATCGTCTCCATGGGAGAATAGCAGCCTGCATTGCTGCGAAAGGTGGATATACACTGTACTAGTGCCGACATTGTGCATGCTCTGTTGCCTGTGTCTATGTGCCTGTGGTTCTGTCAGTGTGATCATGTGATGTATCTGACCCCAGGAATGTGTCAATAAAGTTTCCCCTTCCTGGGACAATGAATTCACGGTGTTCTTATTTCAATTTCCAGGAGTGTACTAAGAAGTAAGATGACACTGTGGAACTAGGCTGCATGCATCATCTTTCATATAGAAAGGAAATGATTCATATCCACAATTTATCACTTGTAAAAGTCTTCACATAAATGTAAGCTTTGTTAACATAAAATGGATGGAATTATTGTGTCAATGAAAAACTGATGTAAGTAGTCTAAGGCTAAAAAATGGGAAAGATCTAAGAAAAAGTACAGATAGAACAGAAGTTTGATTCAATGTACATACAAGAAAACATTGAAATTAGGCTATTGTTCTCATTCTCGTTATCAGAATGCAGATTTTTTTTTAACTGAATGAAATAAATTTGAATGAAGTTGTCTCTTAAATGGCCAGATTTGGTCTTTATATTCACAAGACCATGACAATATGTTATAAAGAGAAAAATGTTTACTGAGTCAAGTTTCTCAGATAAAAAAAATCCTTCCTAGAAATTGTTCCTATACGTAATTTGATTTATTTGAAACATTCAGGCATGTATGTAGAAACACTGCCAATGGAATGACACCAGGATTTTTTTGCATGACACACTTTTTTCGTCTAGTTCTTAGTAGTCTTGCCTCGCACCTTGCATACATCTGCCAACTATGATTTATTTTTTTCGTGGGCTGCACTTTTTTGGTTAAAACATGCTTGGACCAAGAATGAGAGCTGCAAGTTTCTTGACAGTTGTTGCCACATACTACACAAGAAACTGTAGTAAGCTACTTTCTTTTCTTTTGACCACATTACTTATTTCTGAATAAAGTACACATGCAACATGTTAATCACTATCAGGCAAGAAAAAGTTTTTTTTCTGCTATCTGAAATGTCATCTCTAGAAGGATAATACAGTCAACTATAATTGTTTTTGAGATCTGACATGTAAAAAACTCACAGTGCACAAAAAATGGGCTGAAGAGACATAATACTAGCTGGTAAAGTTGTATGGAGCACAACCCAAGGAGCAAATATACGAATTGCTTTATTCGGCTTAAAATAGTCGAAAAATCAGAAGATACATGGTAGCAAATTGCAAAGACCCTCCCTAGTACAGTCTACATCATTCCCATCAGATGGCACCAAGCATAATGGCTGTTATGAATCTTTATGTACAATGGGAGCCAGACCTTGTCACTCTCCAGCTGACCAGCTGTTGTGCCTTGTGTCATTCTTGAGCTCTGTCCATATGTATTAAATACAACTTGAATACTTCACTAAAACGTTTTACCATTTGGATTTTTAATGTATCAAAGAACTGTGCACCTCATTGAAAAAAGGCTGATTTATGTCAGTAGATGACATAACACACTCTCCAAACAGACTGAATTAATCACTGAAATTTATTCTATTCAATTTTCTTATGTGTACAAAAATAATGAGCATATTATTTCTGAAATCTGCAGCTGTTTCATTGAAGAAATTCACTTAGGATTGTGTTACAAAACTACCAGTGATGAGGATTGGAAAGACATTTCCACACCTTTTAAAACAAACCTCAGCTGCTATGCATCATATCTCAAGTGTATGAGGAATAATCACATACTTTACGCTCAAAACATATTATGAAGTTTTGGAGCTGTAGTAAAAACGGTATTTGGCTAAACTGCCGTTGAGTAGCAAAATATCAGATCAAGGCATGTTACACTATTTGTTATGGGCAATGAAATGTAATTTACTCAGTCTTATTGAAGGGCAGAACATTCACAGTGGCTTAGAGGTAAGATATTACAAAGTAGGGTGATGCTTCTCATGCAGAAATTAATGAAATTTCTATCCCATTCATACTATTGTTTGTGGCCTTTAGTTTAAAATAAAGTGCTTCAGTTTCTGCTTTTTTTAAAATGATACTGCAGTAAAAATAATTAGCCAATTACTTTGAAAAAAGTTCCAGTTTGCATCTTCAAGTATAATTATATACTTCAACCTTGTCTATAGTTTCCAATGACTTGCTACTGACTCTTGTGATTATGTGTGCTGCTTACATTCCACAACTCTATTATAAGTAATTCTTGTAAGATTTAACTTGCATTTTATAGTGAACAAACATGTTTTCATCATTTTTCACAGATAAAAAGAAAATACAAAATTTGATTTATTCTCCAGTGGAAGCCAAAATAGTTACTACATTAATATGTGCAATTCATTAACATCAAGATTAAACACAACCTAGATAAATTGAAACAATTAAGCACAAAATAGCATCAGTGATATAACTATCATGGATGAGAATCACACATTACCTGTAGAGGGTTTCCTTGTGACACTGGTTCAATGCTGCCTCTAGATCTCATCCGCCTGAGCCTTCTAACATCAACTTCTGTTTCCTCAGCACTGTTTGGGACATTCAAATTGGATTTGCGCCAGGCTGATTTGTCCTTGATAGTACTGTGGGGCTGAGCATCTGAAATAGATAAAAATTCAATAACTGTAGGTTATATTTTCAGGCAATTGCTCTCTGACTTAAATAGTTTGATAAAAAAAAATAATTTTTTGGATGTACTGATGGGTAGTATGTATCATTCTAAAGGAGAAACCTACAAAATTTTTTAAAGAATAGCTTTGTTGAGCTCAGAGGTGACAGCTGTGATTGGTTTCTTCAAGCAAGAAAAGTTAGACAGTGAGATTTACTTATGAATTATGCTTTTGGTGATGTAATGAATGAATCATGAAAATGGCCATGTCTCTACATTTCATTTGGAAGAACAGGTTGTGGAAAGAAATATTAGGAATGGGGAATTAAATGGCTGTTTCTCTGCTGTGTATAAAATATGTAGTATGGTGCCTTTGAACTAATTATACCTGTTGAAATAATTATTTATCATACTGCCATGAGCTGTGCTGCATACAATGTTGAGTTGTGGTTAGCACTGCTGGCTGACAAGTTGTGGGTTGCCAGTTCAAGTGTGATCACCATCAAATATGTGTTATTTAGTATTTATCATTCTGAAGGGTTGTCAAAATTTATTATGCTTGTAATGTTTGCATATTTTGGAATATTCTGTGTTGTATAAATAGCAGCACTCTCTGTCCAGGAAGCAGATCTTTTCTGTCTGTACATTGGTGTCGATAGTAAAAGTGCTATCAGTGCTAACTAAATGTTCTACTTCATTCAAGGCCCTGCTATTGGACTGGACCTGATTGTGGTTACAATGTGACAGTATCAAAAAAATGGCATCAGTACATGTAATCACTTGATCCTTGTTAACAATTTAGAAGAAAGGGAAGATATCCTATAGTTCAATTACTGTGTTAGTGTCTTTGGAGTTGAAAAGTGCTCTCTCCTTGCTGGATTTATGAGCAATGGAGCTGCAGAATAGCTAGACTGCACTATACAAAATTACAGGTATGTTTGGATTATGCTTCTTTATAACAATGCATAGTCTCAATTACAGCAAACAGGTGTGAATTTCTTGTGTGTTGAACCTAAAATCTCAGTCTAGATTCTCCAATTGTCTTCTGTTTCCATAACTGAAAGTAATTAGAGATGAAAGATTGCTTGTTGCAGTGAATTAGAAGCAGAGTAATTTGATTTGACAAAGTTAGCACAAACTTCAATGTGAGCTGCTTTTAATAGTTTCCACTACAAAACTCTGTCTTGAAATCTGGAAGAAAATCCAAAGAGATTCTGGCCTTATAAAAGATATATCAGTGGCAAGAATCTGTCACCATGTGACAGCTATGGTAATGTTACTGACATCACTACTAAAAAAGGGGCAACTAAATACAGTTTTCAGAATCCCTTCACTGAAGAAAGTGCAACAACTATTCCAAAATTCAAATCAGTTCATGAATGCGAACCTGAGTAATTTGGAAGTAAATACCCTTGGTGTAGCAAAGCAATGTAAGTCATCAAATAAAGTAAGTCTTCCAGTCCAGGCGGTATAACAAATGGGTTCCTTTTGAAGACTGCTGATGAAATGCCTGTATTTTTAGCAGTCATATACAGCCACTTGCTCAACAAAAGATCTGTACCCAAAAACTTGAAAGCTGCATGGGCCGCAACAAAAAACAAGAAAGGAAATAGAAGCAATTCACTGAATTTTAGACCCATATCATTGACATTGATTTACAATGTGATTTTCTAATATATTCTGTGTTCCAATAATGTGAAATATCTCATAGAAATGATCTAATGACACACAGCCAGCAGGGATTCAAAAAATATCTTTCTTGTGAAACACAACTGGTTCCTTATTTACATGAAGTAATGGGTGCTATTAACAGAGGATGTCAAGGTATTCCATATTTCTAGATCCACTCAAATTGACATGGTCACTCACAAGCAGCTTCTGATCAGATTGTGTGCTTATGTAGTATCAGCTCAGTTGTGTGTTTGGATTCATGCTTTCCTGCCGTAAAGGTCAAAGTTTGTAGTAATTGATGAGAATTCATTGAATGAAACTGGAGTAATATCTAGGGTTCCCCAAGGAAGTGTTATAGGCCCTCTGTTGTTCCCAATAACAGGGTGTTCCAGGAGGAATGGTCAATATTCAAGTGTCCTCTGCCAAGTAATTAAGTGTGAACTGCAAAATAATAATGTAGTTGTAGAAATGTGATTACACATAGAATGGTATGATAAATTAATGAAAAACTCAAAATACAGGAAGGTGGATCCATATACTGAAGGTGGATCCATGTACTCAGTGACTATAAATATGGAAATACAGGTTTCTCATAGTGGTCTGATGGCAAGTCCACAGCAGAGGTGGTTTGCTATTACCCAACTTCACAGTGTGCATGAGGAAGAGCCAAGTATGTGTGCAGTGAGTATGATTTTAAAGAGTCATTCTGGGGTGAACATTTATTTTAATGCTGTGGTGGATGAAGATGGAAATGAAAGTTAAGGAGGAGGTGAAATCTTGTTGTTGAATAATATAGTCTACTGTGTCCATGAACCTGTACTAATGTTATATCTTTGATGTCTTTGTAGAGATTATTATTTGTCTTGATGTTATTACACTGCATTACTTTTTGAAAATAATAATAATTTTTAATAACTGAAATACTGCTGTAATTGTTGCTGAATATGGAAATTTTGTAGTTTCAAGTCATCTTTAAACTCACCAAAGTGAATTCTCTGTGTTACTGATGTCAAAATGAATATTTCAGTCTCTTGCACAATAATATTATCTTGGACATATTTCATTTGTGTGACAAAATCAGGGAATCTTTTTTTTAGCCTTGCATAAGGGTGACATTGGTATTACTGTAATTATATTTCTGTTATCTTTGTACTTGTTATGCAATATAATATAGTATCACTATCAACTAGAGATGCAGAACAGATTTGCTTATGATGGTTTTTAAAACAGTTACATCTTTCATGTGTTTTGTTCAAATTGATAAACTGGAATGTAGTGCCATCATCAAATTCCTTGCTTTGGGTGGTTTATTTGGCAAAAGAAATTCATCTCTCACCTTAGGAAGCATATTATGAATGTGCACCTTCATTTACAACAACTGAAAAAAAGGGGTGGTTGAATTAAAACATGCCCAGTCTTTTCTTGTAGATGATTCATTTGAAGAATATCCCAGACTTAGAACCAGAGGTAAAAACATGGAGAAAGTGAATAAGAGTGTGAAGATGACTTCTTGTCAGTTGCATTGTTGTATCTATGCACCTTTTTTCATTACTTTAAGTAAATATTAAGTTATTACCATAGCTGTGTCTCAACTCTTTGCACAATATTAAATGTTAGATTAGATTAGATTAGATTAATACTTGTTCCATAGATCAAAATACGACACTTCATAATGATGTGGAACGTGTCAGGTTAATAAAAGATGTCTGTACAAGATATTACATTAGACAAAATGTTGCATGACACTAATGTTTAAGTAATTGTTTTTTTTCTTTTTTTTGCCCCCTTAATTCATATCTAAAAATTCTGCCAATGAGTAGAAGGAGTTGTCATCTAGAAATTCTTTTAATTTATTTTTAAATGTTAGTTGGCTATCTGTCAGGCTTTTGATGCTGTTTGGTAGGTGACCAAAGACTTTTGTGGCAGCATAATTTACCCCTTTCTGTGCCAAAGTCAGATTTAACCCTGCATAGTGAACATCATCCTTTCTCCTGGTGTTATAGCTATGCACACTGCTATTACTTTTGAACTGGGTTGGATTATTAACAACAAATTTCATAAGTGAATATATATATACTGTGAGGTTACTGTGAGGATCCCTAGATCCTTAAATAGATGTCTGCAGGATGACCGTGGGTGGGCTCCAGCAATTATTCTGATTACACGTTTTTGAGCAATTAATACTTCTCTACTCAATGATGAATTACCCCAGAATATGATGCCATACGAAAGCAGTGAATGAAAGTAGGCATAGTAAGCTAATTTACTGAGATTCTTATCACCAAAATTTGCAATAACCCTAATAGCATACGTAGCTGAACTCAGATGATTCAGCAGACCATCAATGTGTTGCTCCCAGTTTAAACTCTCATCAATGGACACACCTAAAAATTTTGAAAATTCTACCTTAGCTACAGACTTCTGTTCAAAATCTATATTTATTACTGGAGTTGTACGGAACTGTATATACTGTGTTTTATCAAAATTTAAAGAGTGTCCGTTTGCTGAGAACCACTTAGTAATTTTGTGAAAAACATCATTTACAATTACATCACTTAGTTCTTGGTTTTTGGATGTTATCATCAGCAAAAAGAACTAACTTTGCATCTTCATCAATGTGGAATGGTAAGTCATTAATGTATATCAAGAACAGTAAAGGACCTAAGACCGAACCCTGTGGGACCCCGTACTTGATAGCCCCCCAGTTTGAGGAATCAGCTGTTGTTTTAACATTACATGAACCACTTATTTCAACTTTCTGCATTCTTCCAGTTAAGTATGAATTAAACCATTTGTGCACTGCCCCCCTCAAACCACAACGATTTAGCTTATCTAAAAGAATTCCATGATTTACACAATCAAAGGCCTTTGAGATATCACAAAAAATACCAATGGGTGATGTCCGGTTATTCAGAGCATTTAATATTTGATCAGTGAAAGTGTATATAGCATTTTCTGTTGAAAAGCCTTTCTGAAAACCAAACTGACATTTTGTTAGTACTTTATTTTTACAAATATGGGAGGCTACTCTTGAATACATTACTTTCTCAAAAAGTTTTGATAGAGCTGTCAGAAGAGAGATTGGGCGGTAGTTGTTGACATCTGACGTATCCCCCTTTTTATGCAATGGTTTTACAATGGCATATTTCAGTCTATCGGGGAAAACACCCTGCTCCAAAGAGCTATTACATACGTGGCTGAGAATCCTACTTATCTGTGGGGAACAAGCTTTAAGTACCTTAATGGAAATGCCATCAATTCCGCAAGAGCTTTTACTTTTCAGTGAGTTTATTATTTTACTGATTTCACAGGGAGAGGTTGGTGGAATTACAGTTGTTTCAAACTGCACAGGTATGGCCTCTTCTATTAGTAGCCTTGCCTCTTCTAGTGAAGATCTGGATCCTATTTTCTCCACAACATTTAAAAAATGATTATTGAAAATATTTTCAATTTCTGATTGTTTATTAGGACACTTGTCATTCAGTTTTATGGCACTAAAGTCTTCCTGTGCTCTTGGTTGCCCTGTTTCCCTTTCAATAATATTCCAAATTGCTTTAATTTTATTATCAGAGTTACTGATCTCAGACATGATACACATGCTTCTGGACTTTTTAATAACTTTTCTTAGTACCGCACAATAGTTTTTTAATATTGAACAATTTCGGGGTCAGTACTCCCTCTTGCTGTTAGATACAGTTCTCTTTTACGGTTGCAAGATATTCTTATTCCTTTAGTTAGCCAAGGTTTTTTATATGTTTTCTTGGAATTATGTTTAACTATTTTCTTGGGAAAACAATTTTCAAATACCCTTAAAAATGTATTGTGAAATAAGTTATATTTCAAGTTTGCATCGGGTTCCTTATACAATTCATCCCAGTCTAGCTGCTGTGAGCTTTCCCTAAAGTTTGCAATATCTATATTGTTAATTGAACACACTGCTTTGAAAGTCTAATTTGATATACTGCATGGAGCTATGTCATGTACTGTAACTAGCTGTGCACCATGATCTGAAAGATCATTCTCAACAGGATAAGCATTTATGTCCTTAAACTTATCTTGGTCTATAAAAAAAGTTATCTATCAATGTACTGCTGTTCTTTGTTATCCGAGTAGGAAAATCAATGACGGAGCTCAAATTGAAAGAACTGAGTAATGCTACAAGGTCATTCTTCCTATTACACTCTTTCAGGGAATCAACATTGAAATCCCCACAAATCATAATTTGCTTCCCCCTGTCTGACAGATAGCACAACAAAGCATCCAAGTTTTCTAGAAATAGCTGGAAATTCCCTGAGGGGGACCTATACACTGTTACAATTATGAAAGTGCCATCATTTAGTTTAAGTTCAGTGGCACATGCTTCCATATGTTGCTCAACACAAAATTTTTTAGTTTCTAAATTTTTTACACAGTGGAAGCTTTCGACATATTGGCAACTCCTCTTCTCATCATATTATCCCTACTTACATGTGCAGCTAATTTGTACCCATTGAAAGTGCGTTCAATTAACAATATAAATATTGCAAACTTTAGGGAAAGCTCACAGCAGCTAGACTGGGATGAATTGTATAAGGAACCCGATGCAAACTTGAAATATAACTTATTTCACAATACATTTTTTAGGGTATTTGAAAATTGTTTTCCCAAGAAAATAGTTAAACATAATTCCAAGAAAACATATAAAAAACCCTTTTGCATATCAGTGACAATGTGATGCTCAGACAGGCATAGTACATCTATTACATTCTCAGTTTCTATATCTTCTAAACAAAGCAGAAGCTCATCAATTTTATTCTTCAATTCCCCAATATTTTGATGAAATATACTAACATTATTTTTCACTTTACTTTTGTGAGTATCTTGAAATTTTTTAACATCTTTAGTACTTGCCTGGCTGAGTTTCCCACTGGACACTGATCTTAAACTAAAAAAGAGTTTCCACCATGAGATATAGTTCCTCCCCCCTTTAAATTTCCTGCTATCAGCCCAGCCAGTTTATCCTTCCCTTTCTTGTTGAGGTGTAGGCCATGTCTAGTACAGTCCCACCTACAGAGTGAATCAACAGGAACCACACCAATGTGTGAACCTGCACCAGATCCAAGTAGCCGTTCCAACTCCAAATTAACTCTCCTGACAGAAGAGCTCAAATGGGGTCGGTCATGGCTCTCCAGAACCGACACAAACCCAACACTGGTATGACTCAATGTTGATGCAATCTTTGCCAGGTCACACTCTATGCTGTACCCCAGATCTCTGTCAATACTGTTGCCCGGCCCACCCACAATAACCATGGTATCTTCCTTAGTAAAGCCTCTACATAGTGAACCTAAATCCTCTGTAACCTGCCCCAGTCCAGCACTAGGTTTGAAAAAACTTGTGACCTGGTATTCTGACCATAATTCATCCTGCAGAAGTTGGCTCACGCACAGTTACAAGCTGTCTAACTTAGCAGCATACATAAATGTACCTAACAAAGAGTTTCCATTGTTTTTGTCTTCTACATTCAGTGGATAGTAATTCAGAATCTTATTCTTATGCTTATTTCTTTACATTTTTAAAATTATCTATTGTGCTGAGTGGCACACTAAAGGCATAAAGGCAGGTCTGGTTGCGATTATGTGAGTAAGGTTTTAATTTAATTTTGAATTTGTGTTTTATGAAGCAAGGTGAATTATCAAAACAAATTCAGACTTGCATTGTTATATGCTGTCATGCTTTACAGGACAGATTCGATTAGAATTATTTAATTCTGGCGTATTATAATCAATTGCAGAACAGATAAATATTATTATCTGATTTCCTGAAAGTTGTAGTTAAGAATTAGTTATCTTCCATTCACTTCAGAAGAAAATTCCGTCAAGTCTTATACCCACTTATCACACTTTGATTATAAAATAAGTTGAAATATGTTTCTGAAAATTATATGTTTTGTTGGACTTTTGTATACTGATAAATACTAAGAGAATGTTCTTTAAAATTATAAACTTTATTGTGAAAATCTTCTTATTGCTAAATATTACCGAATGTGGCACTGCGGAAGGAAGTGTAAGAATGTTTACCTTCAATGGCTTCCATAGCTCCAACAACATCAGTTTTTTCTATAGTAGGCCTCCAGTCAGGATACACTCTTTTATAGTTAGTAGTTTTTCCAAGAGTTGCTTTTTCTTCTGGTAAGGTATCAAGAGTACTTCCACGCCCTTCACTCTCTAAGGAAAAAACGGCATTACTTTTATTCTTCAAGATCAGGAATACATAATTTTCTTGTAATTTTATTGTGTAATGTAAAATACATGTCATAGCAGGTCTCCCAGAGAGAGAGAGAGAGAGAGAGAGAGAGAGAGAGAGAGAGAGAGAGAGAATAGCAAATAAACTGCTCAAAAAAGTTCTTGCCCAACTAGGTATCTGTGAACAAACATGGGCTTAGATTCAAAGGGAGCAAGGAACAAAAGAATAAGTCTCATATACTGGAGGTTCAAAAATTCCCATTACAAACTTGTGGGACTTGTAGAGGCGAGAAAGTACAGGGTGGCGCAGATGGATCGGGTGGTTTTAAAATACTTGTCAAACTGTCAATTGTAAAGGTATTGGATTGAAATAAAGTGCAAAACGTGTAGTTACAATGGAAGTTTATTAACAAAAAAATAGTAATGTTAGTTTTTAAAAATTACATCCATCAAATGCCCTCCTTCTCGAGCGACGCATTCTTGGAGTCGGTCCTTAACGTTCCGCATTGCCCGCTCAAGCACATCACCAGGAATTGATGTGATTTCGGTGTGAATTGCTGCCTTCAACTCCTGAATGGTCCAGGGTTTGTTCATGTAGACCCTTGCTTTTAAATAGCCCCATAAGAAAAAGTCACATACCGTGAGGTCCGGCGAGCGAGGGGGCCAATGGACATCTCCATTACGGGAAATCAAACGGCCAGGGAACAGAGCGCGTACAGCTTGCATTGATATCCTAGCGGTATGTGCAGTTGCCCCGTCTTGTTGGAACCACATATTGCCCATGTCGTAATTGTTCTCTTCAAGTTGTGGGAGAAGAAAATCTTCAATCATGTTCACATAACGCTGCGAATTAACAGTAACCGCCTGCTCCCTTTCATTTTCAAAAAAGTAAGGACCAATTATCCCTACCTTAGAAACCCCACACCAAACCGTCACTTTGTCACTATGGAGAGGCCGTTGGTGTAGATCTCTTGGGTTAGTGTCGGCCCAGTAACGGCAATTTTGCTTGTTTACGTATCTGTTAATGTGAAAGTGAGCCTCGTCAGACATTATGATAATCAGGTTTACATCTTCCAATAACTCCAACATCTGTTGGCTAAACTGAAGCCTTTGAAGATGGTCTGTTGGGAGAATCTTCTGTACCAACAGGATTTTATAGGGGTGGAATTTCAGTTCTTCGTTAAGAATCCTTTGAAGGCTCCGACGTGACATTCCAAGAGCTTGAGCACGACGTCTCGTTGATCGACGTGGGCTCGCAGTGACATCGCGTCTCACACGCTCCACATTCTCAGGCGTTGTTATTGTTGGCGGTCTAGGCGTCCATTTTGGAGCACATGAACCAGTAGTGCGGAAATTATGCACCCAACTCAATATCGTATCTCGCTTAGGAACACTACCGCGAGGTGGGATGTTGAAACGCCGGCGAAAGGCACGCGTCACAGCAACAATTGACTCGTTATTGCGTATGAACTCTTCCACTGCGAAAACACGATGCTCAACGGACCACGTAGCCATCGCGACTGACTGCCAGCCTGCAACTGAAACTTCCCGTCCCCCCCCACCACAGGACGAAGTCGCCGAACACCTGGCTCCCCCCCTCCAGACGTACAGTCCACTTCAAAACCACCCGATCCATCTGCGCCACCCTGTATATAATACTTTGAACAGGAACCTAGGAACCCATGTCTGGAAATGTACTGTTTCCATTCTATGACTGTTTCAGTTCAGATGTTTAATTCATCCACTTATGCTTGAGAAACTGAATTAGGTATGATGCAGTACAGTTATCAGATAACAGTTCAAAAGGAAACATAATGAAACATCCATTTATCACTTAAGCACATTTTTTTGTATTAACACTTAAACCTTATGTGTTTATATTTGTCTGAAACAAAAAAGAACCTAGCATACTGTACATACACAACAGTGCTGATGCATTACAACACCGGCTCAATGTTGCGACCACTAACATTGTTACAGACATTATACCTATGGAGCATGTTCTGGTACACACTTGCCATGCCACCTGATGTCTCTTCAGTTTCTAGTGCAGTGTACAGAACTTGTGCCAGCAGACCTCCCTTTGTCTCTACAGGAGTATCGTACATTTTACTTTGTATATGACCCCACAAGGAGTCCATACGATTTAAATGCAAAGGTCGTGCAGTTCGACCACTTAGGCCTATCCATCTTCCGACATATCAACTGTTGAGATTTCTCCGAACCGCATGTGAGAAGTGAGATGTTGCACCATCATGCTGAAACCACATTTCCTGAGGGTCATTAAGTGAAACAGCTTCCAAGAATTGGTGTAATACACTCTGTAGGAAGATCAAGTATGCAGGACCAGTCAGTTCGAGTGGAAGGAGGTAAAGCACAATCACATGACCATCCAGAATACCTGCCCACTCGTTAATACCAAACTGGTGCTCATATCTCTGAAGATGCATGGCATGAAGGCTTTTGTCTGCTGAGACATGGCTGTTTTGTGAATTTAGAACACTGTCCCTAGTGAACTTAACATTCATCTGCGAACAGAAACTGAGTGGAAACAGTGGTGTATTGATGCAGCAGTGCAGGAACAATGTGCAGTAGGCAATGCATTGTAGAAAATAAGCTGGACCCGTAGTGTGTACCCTTTGTAAGTGGTACAGATGTAATTGTTGCTCATACAAAACATCCCAGATGATACTTTGACTAACAACCACTGAACAAAGTATTGTTTAAATATTCATTGATGACTTATTTTCAACACTGTGCAGTACATTGTCTTCAAATTTAAGCAGGCGGCATTCCTCTGTTTCTCAGAGCTGATACATAGCTTGGACAAAAAGGTTGTGCGATGGTGTGCTACATTGCAGAAAAGATTTGTGATACAGTCAACGAGAAGCTCTTGTGTTATCTTGAGCTTTGCTGTACACAAGGAGCATGTGTGTGTATTCCTAAAACCTTGTTTATTGAATTGAAGGCATTGAATAGGTCTCACGACAAGGCAGGCATTAAATGACATCAGGTGGCCATGTGACATAGCACGCGTCATCCTGTCTGCCCTATTGCATACCAGGACAAGTAAATCTGTGACTTTTCTCTTTCCATCAGCAGACGTGGACGTGCTACACATCTGAACTGAAACCATCATAGAATGGGAAAAGTATGTTTCTGGGCGTGGGTTCCCATTCAGAATATTATGTACTCACTCCCCTCTACAAGTCCTAGAAGTTTTAATGGGAACTTCTAAACAAGAAACACATCATACTGTGAAATAAAAACAAAAAATAGCAAAAGTAAAGGTAGTCTGAAAGTACACATCTGTGAAATCAATACACTGCTGCTTCATCCTTTGTGGTGTAACATGCTTGTATCATGCTTGGGATGCTTTTCTCAAGTTGGAGGAAGTATTGCTGCTTAACTCTACTCCTCTCATTCACGGAAGGCCTCTTCCAATCATCTAGTATGCGAAGAGCGTTCCTGCAGCTACATAAAATGCAAATTTCAACTTGTCCCCAGCATGGTCAATTGGATTCATGTCAGCAGGTATCACAGTCTTTTCCATTTGATAGATTCAAGTCTCCTGGAGGAAGGTGTTCACAAGGTGGTCAAGGTATGCTAATTTTTTACCATCTTGAAATGTTGATTGCAGGCTGGGTATTAGGTTGGAGAATCTTGTTCAGGTACTACACAGCCCACAAATCACCCTTGATGATGATGAAATGCACCTGACATCTGTACAAGATAATGGCCCTAAACATGACTAACATACATCTACATCTACATCTATACTCCGCGAGCCACCTTACGGTGTGTGGCGGAGGGTACTTATTGTACCACTATCTGATCCCCCCTTCCCTGTTCCATTCACGAATTGTGCGTGGGAAGAACGACTGCTTGTAAGTCTCCGTATTTGCTCTAATTTCTCGGATCTTTTCGTTGTGATCATTACGCGAGATATATGTGGGCGGTAGTAATATGTTGCCCATCTCTTCCCGGAATGTGCTCTCTCGTAATTTCGATAATAAACCTCTCCGTATTGCGTAACGCCTTTCTTGAACTGTCCGCCACTGGAGCTTGTTCAGCATCTCCGTAACGCTCTCGCGCTGACTAAATGTCCCCATGACGAATCACGCTGCTTTTCACTGGATCATGTCTATCTCTTCTATTAATCCAACCTGGTAAGGGTCCCATACTGATGAGCAATACTCAAGAATCGGACGAACAAGCGTTTTGTAAGCTACTTCTTTCGTCGATGAGTCACATTTTATTAGAATTCTTCCTATGAATCTCAACCTGACGCCTGCTTTTCCCACTATTTGTTTTATGTGATCATTCCACTTCAGATCGCTCCGGATAGTAACTCCTAAGTATTTTACGGTCGTTACCGCTTCCAATGATTTACCACCTATGGCATAATCGTACTGGAATGGATTTCTGCCCCTATGTATGCGCATTATATTACATTTATCTACGTTTAGGGAAAGCTGCCAGCTGTCGCACCATTCATTAATCCTCTGCAGGTCTTCCTGGAGTACGTACGAGTCTTCTGATGTTGCTACTTTCTTGTAGACAACCGTGTCATCTGCAAATAGCTTCACGGAGCTACCGATGTTGTCAACTAAGTCATTTATGTATATTGTAAACAATAAAGGTCCTATCACGCTTCCTTGCGGTACTCCCGAAATTACCTCTACATCTGCAGATTTTGAACCATTAAGAATGACATGTTGTGTTCTTTCTTCTAGGAAATCCTGAATCCAATCACAAACCTGGTCCGATATTCCGTAAGCTCGTATTTTTTTCACTAAACGTAAGTGCGGAACCGTATCAAATGCCTTCCTGAAGTCCAGGAATACGGCATCAATCTGCTCGCCAGTGTCTACGGCACTGTGAATTTCTTGGACAAATAGGGCGAGCTGAGTTTCACATGATCTCTGTTTGTGGAATCCATGTTGGTTATGATGAAGGAGATTTGTATTATCTAAGAACGTCATAATACGAGAACATAAAACATGTTCCATTATTCTACAACAGATTGACGTAAGCGAAATAGGCCTATAATTATTCGCATCTGATTTATGACCCTTCTTGAAAATGGGAACGACCTGCGCTTTCTTCCAGTCGCTAGGTACTTTACATTCTTCCAGAGATCTACAATAAATTGCTGATAGAAAGGGGGCAAGTTCTTTAGCATAATCACTGTAGAATCTTACGGGTATCTCGTCTGGTCCAGATGCTTTTCCGCTACTAAGTGATAGCATTTGTTTTTCAATTCCAATACCGTTTATTTCAATATTTTCCATTTTGGCGTCCGTGCGACGGCTGAAGTCAGGGACCGTGTTACGATTTTCCGCAGTGAAACAGTTTCGGAACACTGAATTCAGTATTTCTGCCTTTCTTCGGTCGTCCTCTGTTTCGGTGCCATCGTGGTCAACGAGTGACTGAATAGGGGATTTAGATCCGCTTACCGATTTTACATATGACCAAAACTTTTTAGGGTTCTTGTTTAGATTGTTTGCCAATGTTTTATGTTCGAATTCGTTGAATGCTTCTCTCATTGCTCTCTTTACGCTCTTTTTCGCTTCGTTCAGCTTTTCCTTATCAGCTATGATTCGACTACTCTTAAACCTATGATGAAGCTTTCTTTGTTTCCGTAGTACCTTTCGTACATGATTGTTATACCACGGTGGATCTTTCCCCTCGCTTTGGACCTTAGTCGGTACGAACTTATCTAAGGCGTACTGGACGATGTTTCTGAATTTTTTCCATTTTTGTTCCACATCCTCTTCCTCAGAAATGAACGTTTGATGGTGGTCACTCAGATATTCTGCGATTTGTGCCCTATCACTCTTGTTAAGCAAATATATTTTCCTTCCTTTCTTGGCATTTCTTATTACACTTGTAGTCATTGATGCAACCACTGACTTATGATCACTGATACCCTCTTCTACATTCACGGAGTCGAAAAGTTCCGGTCTATTTGTTGCTATGAGGTCTAAAACGTTAGCTTCACGAGTTGGTTCTCTAACTATCTGCTCGAAGTAATTCTCCGACAAGGCATACTTTCCTACTGAACCCATAGAACTGAATGCTTGAGATATGTATTTGTACCTGACCACCTCCATATTCTTCTGCTATGATCAACAGATGTGAGAGAAATCCTGCATTTGTTGGTGAAGAGAACCTTACATCATTGATCTAGATTTCACTTCAAATGTTCCCTTGCATATCTTCTTTGTATATCATTGTGCTGGGAGATTTGTATTACTTTTTGTAATGAAGGTCTGTAGGCCAAATTAATCATTTGTAGATAGAGCATACTGAATGAGTTGACGCAGCCCTCCCTGTTACATTATAATTCTGCTACATTCTTCCTGGGGTGCCTATGAACCCCAATTTGTATGTGGTGGTCATCGGCTAGTATTGTCAACTGCCAGTGACTACTGTGAGACAGATCTTCAATGTTTTGTTGCTAGCAATAGTGGCCGAATGTTTGAAAGAGGTCACTGTAGTGTATATCAATTCAGCAGGTGACTTCTTGTGCTGCCAACCTCTCTTGCCATAAAGTGACAATGCACTTATGGTCTAAGTTTGAAATGACACTTTAAGCCATGTTGGTATACTGAACTGGGTACAGAACTAGTATTCTCCCACTCGTGACTGACACTGACAACACAAGTTTATATTTACCTCCATTACACACGTGCCTGTACATGGGAATTTCCTGTGGTGAAAAGTGTATTGAAAAAGAGGTTTTTAATGTTAAAAAAACACAAACTGTATATGTCATGAAGTGATGCAGATAATTTTCAAACAGTTTATGTTTTCTTGTGTGTGTGTGTGTGTGTGTGTGTGTGTGTGTGTGTGTGTGTGTGTGTGTTTGTCAGAGAGAGAGAGAGAGAGAGAGAGAGAGAGAAGCATTGTTGTGTTCAAACAAACCTTCAGTTTCATGACTGCTTTAACTTTTAATTGTTAAATTGTATACAATGATCTGTTGCATGTACAGAATTACTCAAGAGAAGACATAGACACAAACATCAGATAAGCAGTTTTAAAGAAAACATAATACAATCATGTAAATGTAGCAGGTGTTTACAAAACATAAGAATACAAGTAGATAGCCCAAAATTTTTTGGTTTTGCAGGGGGTGGACAGAAATATGGAAACATCATGAGAAATGCATGCTTGAATGTAAGCACAGATGCCTGCACCCATGCATTGTTCTCTATATGTTACAAGTGTCAGCTGTGGTCAGAACAGTGTTCTGTGTAGTTGTGAGTCCGTTATGTCAGAGCTCAGTGCATTTGAATCTGAGCTCATTGTTGGTGCTCGTATGGTGGGTGCTTCCGTAATGAAAACAGCAAAAGTATTTGATGCTTCAAGAGGCACACTATGAAACATACAGGGAAAGCAGAGAAATGTCATCTGCTAAGTCACAACTCAGATGACAGTGTGTATTTAATGATCATGATGGATGGTCATTCATGAGGATTGTGATGAAAAATAAGAGGACAACAGCTCCAAAAGTCACTGCAGAAGTGAATGTCACTATCGCAAACCATGTCAGCAACAAAACAACATGAAGGAAGACCCAGAAGTTGAGAACTGCAGGAGGAGCTGGAGTTTCAAAACTACTCATCACTGATGCAAATGTCCATGAAAGGTAAACATAGTGCCAAAGCCATAAAACCTGGGCAATTGGGCAAAGGAAGAATGTCATTTGGTCTTGTTTCACACTGGCAACTTTGGTATAGTTTACATCCCAAGAGTGAATGACTGTGGGGGTTCGGTGAAGATTTGGGCAACCATATCACAGTATTTCATGGGCCCCCATAGTTACTCTGCACTATCACTTACTGCCAAGGATTATGTGACTACTTTGGCTCAACAGATCCATCCTATGGCACAATGTTTATTTCCTGGTGGTGATGCTGTGTTCCAAGCTGACAGGGCCCTTGATCACACAGCTCACATTATCCAGGACTGGTTTTGTGAGCACAAGGATCAATTTTTGCATCTCCTCTGGTCACCACAATCACCATATCTCAATATTATTGAGCATTTGTGGTCAGCTTTGGAGAGAGGGGTACACAATCACCATCCACCTTTGTCATCGTTAGTTGAACTTGCCACCATTTTGTAGGAAGAATGATATAAGATTCCCTTGAAAACCATATAGAACCTGTACTTATGTATTCTGAGATGACTGGAAGCTGTTTTGAATGACAAGTTTCCTGCACTATATTAAGCATGGTAATATATTGTGTTTTTGGTGTTTCCATATTTTTGTCAACTGTTTTTGACGTGTGTGTGAAAGCTGATTTAGGTCACCGAAATGACAAAAACTGAACTACTATGCATACCTCCATTCATTATACCGGAAATGATTTTGTACAATAATTCTGCACTTACATAAAGTATTTGTTGTACAAAAATAGCTAACAGAAATAATGTATGATTTACACTCTCAGAACTAGTATAGATAAATATTTGAGCAACTAGGGTACTAAAAATTGCTTCCTATTGTGCATTTTATGAAGCTTTTTGCTAAAAAAATGGCTCTAAGCAGTATGGGACTAAGCAGTATGGGAGGTCATCAGTCCCCTAGACTTAGAACTACTTAAACATAACTAACCTAAGGACATCACACACATCAATGCCCCGAGGCAGGATTCGAACCTGCGACCATAGCAGCAGCATGGTTCTGGACTGAAGCACCTAGAACCACTCAGCCACAGTGGTCGTCTTTTGCTATCAACAGGCCACATTTTGAAAATAGTAACATTTACAAACAGGAATTATGACAGTCTTTGCTACATCTTAAACTTGCAGTGGCAACAAAAGAAGGAAGTTATAGATACGTCAAAATACAGGACCACCTCCACATTGAATTAATGGATGTGAACAGATTCGTTAAGAATGAAAAGGAAGAAATTTTGTTTGAGAACTCTGAATGTAACGAAACTGCAAGTGAGTTAATGGCCAGTGTGTAGCCATGTATTTCTTGAGGGAATGCATTATTTTTGCAAATCCATTTAAGTGTTCTAGTTATATCATTGTTTGTACTTCTTGTGCATGTTGTACGCCAAATTTAATGCACTGAACTCGCATTTAGGAGGAATGGCATTCTACCCTGCCCTCCCATCCTGACTGAAGTCTTTCATGGTTTTCCCAAGTTGCTAGGGTGAATGTTGGTATGGTTGCAGTAATGCCATGGCCAACTTTCTGACCTATCCTTGGTCTACTGCTATCCTACTTTGTACATGTCTTATCCACGTAATATTTTTTCTGTTATATGTCTGATATGCCCTATACTGTTGTGCTGAATGATCTAAGGAAGAATAAATAAATACAAAAAAATTATCTCCATCACAGAAAGAAGTCATGAATGTAACCCATGGAAAATGGAGATAATGAATCAAAAATGTTATAAATAACAGGGTCACTTTAATGTTCAGCTCTTCTGTTAAAGAAATTAATTACAGTCAAATTGCAATGATCTGTTATTACTTGTACACCTGAAATGAGTAAGTAGTATAGTTAGTGCATAGTACCTGAATCTGCTTCGAGTGATCGTCTGTTACTCTGAATCCTACGTGATCTTCTGCGCAGATCTTCACTCTGCTTCACATCTTTTTCTGTATCTTGCAGCCAGGCTTCAACATTCTGACGCCAGGATCTTTAACAATGAATAAAAGCATGAGTATTTTGTAACTGTGCAGAAAATATTTTTAATGGCAGAAACATCAGTATTCTATCTTCCTGGATGTTATCTGATGTTTCTGTTTCTAGTAGCACTGAAAGAAATACCAGCTTTGAGAAGACCAAAGCTTCATAGCAATAATAGGACAAATGAAGAAAGGTAAAAACAACTACCTACCTCTGAAGATGAGAGATTTGTGTCCTATAACTTTTTTGAAGTAATTCTACTTTGTTATAATATGTATAAATATTACAAAGAAAATAATTAGAATTATGTATGTGGTATAAATGTAGGAATCATGCACTATCGGTGAAGACAATTATGAATTTTAACAAAATGTTTTGAGTGAAATTTGTCATGAACAGTCTATTTCAATTTGAAAATGACAGTGACATTCACAAATACAGATAGTAGGATAAATTATTTTTACTATCTGTCACTAAGTACCTAAGGAAGTGAAATATATAACAGACAGCAGAAAAATAATTAAAGACACTTTGAAGTTATTTGTACTAATTAACTCCTGCAGTATCACTGACAGTTTCTTGAATAGAAGTAAATAACTAGCCACTCATCTATAAATGGCCAGTGTAGACCTTTATGAATACTGGTAGGCTATGTGTCCAATTGAGAATATGGCCATCTCTGCGAGTGTGCTCAAAAGAAAAATGCAAGTTAATGAGCTGGCCTTTCTTGTTCCATTTCTCATTTATGCGCATAAATACTACCCAGGGAACCAACCATATGATTATTGCTACTCATTCTGTTGTTTGTATTTCATCCAGAATTTTCAGTCTCATCATAACAACAAACTCAGATAAAGTTAATGGATCCATGAAATTATTTATATACACTCAAGATGTTGAAATTATAAATGGTGTGTTTATATTATTACTGACATTATTTCATAAAAAGATGACATAGCTATTACTGTGCTCAGATAAACTTATATGCTCCAACTAATTAGACAGTTGTAATCTCATTTCCAGAATAGATGTATGATGCCTTCAAATTATGCTGACAATTGGTCACTTATTTATCAGTTATATGACTAACTGGGTGTGAATATGCACGAGGAGAAAAAAAAGTGTTTTTGTTTAGCTCCCATCATGACCCTGCTATATTCAAGTGTGTGCTAGCACACATGTGAACCACATCCCAAATCCATCCATCCCTCACTCCACTCACACACCTACACAGTTACATTGCCCCAGTGGACATCATTGTGCCTTGTGTCAGCACTGCACCTCTACGGGGGTGAGGGGTTGTGCTGGGTGGAGTGGACAAAGGACAAAGCAGATGATCAGTGGAAGAGAAGTTCGAGTAGGGTCTGTAGGGAGAGGCAGGTGCCAGGTGCACAGGATAGGAACGTGACACTGGGGAGCTTGTTTTTTCTGCAGTCAAAGGAAGTTGTGCATAGCACCTGAAGAAACAGAGAGGTGGATTGAGAGGGTGAGATTTACTGCTTCAGTCTCTTATTCATCTCAGTTGGTGTCACATTCCTATACCTCAACATCTCTCATGCCCATGACCTTGCCACTATTGAATGCTACCTCTCCCAAGTTCCTTCTGTCTCCAAACTCACCACCTCACTCCATACACACCTACTTAACTACATCGTCACACATAATTACTTCTTCTTCGAGGGGAAGAACCACATGGCATTATCCTATGCCAATCTGTCTATGGCCCATTTAGAGGAAACCTTCCTAGCCACCTAAAATCCCAAATCCCTTGACTGATTTAGGTTCATTGGTGGCATCTTCAGGATATGGACACAGGATCAAGATACACTCTCTGCATTCCTCCACAGCCTCAACATTTTTTCTCCCATTTGCTTCATCTGGTCCTCCTCAACCCTTCCTGGATTTTAATCTCCACAGCTCTGATGACTCCAGTCCAAACCAATGACCATCTCAAGTCCATTAACCATTAACAATTCCATCATTTTGATAACTGCCATCCCTTTCACATCAAAAAGTCACTCCCATATGGTGTGGCCATCCATGGATGGTGCATCTACAATGACAACATTAGCTCCCTGCCACTTTCCAAACCTATTCCACACGAGATTTCCCATTTGATATGCACACATGCCTCTAATCCCTCAATCAGTTACAGGAATCAGCTTCATGACCCAATCTCATTCCACACTGGAACAACTGAATCATATCTTTTGCCAAGGCTTTAACTATTTATCATTGTGACCAGAAAAGAAGAGCATCTTACCCACAATCCTTTCCACCCATCCCAAACTGGCATTCTACTGCCCATCCAATCTAGACAACATCCTAGTCCATTCTTACATCACACTTACTCCCAGTCATTTGCTCTTGTGGAAGACACAGATGGTGTACATCCCAATACACTGTAACTTCATTGCATGAACACATATTTGCAATTATGCCATGATTTTCAGCTTACACTAATAATTCTGTAATGCAACTGGGAATAATAATTGACATACAGAATAACAATTGTTAATGGAATTTCATAAGATGAGGAAACAATATGGCTATCATGTAAACAAACACAACTTTTATAGTATTCAGTACACACTGGAGCACCTTATTTGTATAAAGTGAGGAAGGTTAGGGATTGTGGTCAATATATTGTAGTAATTAGAATGGTGACTTGTTTGTGATGAAATCTTACATATTTGTATAATAACTGTTAAAGGGAATTATTATATGAAATTTATCAAAGAAACCCTTTTTGCTTTACAAAACAATTTACTTACAATCTCTTATTTATTCTTGCCGAATATGCTGTCACATTTAAATTAAGTTAAACAATGTTGTTCTCATTGTAAATTATGAAAAATTGTGTTTGTAACTATATAAAAGTAATTACACATTGGAATGAATGTATATAAGGGTCATTGTTAGGCCAAAGTAGTTAATGCAAGTCATTTGGAGTTCAAGGGAGTACCAGTCAGTGCTGTTGTGAGTTGTAAGTCAGCAATTATTGGAAGAGAAAGCTGTTAATAGAAGTAGACCTTATGTAACATGAATGTCAACATTTATTGCAAAAGTGTAAAACCTGTTCCACATCATTTGTACAATTAACAAATATAAAACCAAGGAGTTTCAATGCAAAACAGACTGAAGAAGTGACACAAATCAAAATCATCGGCTACATTGACCTATTCAAGCTAAGTGTTTATGAACTCCTGCTTCAAAACACTTAAGACATTGCAAAAGTCTCATTTAATTACTTGAGAGAAATGCAATTTGGGACCAAAAATTTGTTGTGGCACTCTTTGTAAATACATTGCTGGAAAAAAGTTAGTACACCTGGAAAAACGACATTGATTTTGATCCGAAGATAGCATATGCCACCCGAGACATAGTAAGTGTACTGATAACGGTTGCAATATCATCTGCCAACAGATAGCTTAATGGAATAGCTACCAGAGCGTCATCTGTGTCTGTTGTTTAACAGGGATTACTCACAGCCAGAAGGCTCAGTGTGGTACAAATGTATAAAGGAAGTAGGTAACCATGCTACAGGGATGCACTCGTGCTTCCTACAGCCAGCTGAGCGAGTTTATAAGGGGTCAAATTATGGCCTGCCAAGTGGCAAGACGGTCCTTCCAGAGAATTGCCACACAAGTTGGACACGTGTCAGTTGTGCAATGATGCTGGTATCAGTGGTCACATGGACATTATTACATTCGTAGATGAGATTCTGGACGTCCACACGGCACACATGCCTGACAGGATTGTCGTATTGTAAGGGAAGCAGTGGCAGAGCATACAGCTACTACAGCACAGGTAAGAGGGCATGCAGGCCTAGATGTGTCAATGCAAACTGATGTGAACCAGTTATTAGCAGTCGAACTATGGGCACACACATCTCTAGCCCATCTTCCACTCATGCCACAGCATCGACATTTGTGGTTCAGCTGGTGCTGTTACAAGATCACTTGGAAGATGGACTGGTGCACTGTGGTCTACAGAAAGCAGATTCTGCCTGCATGCAAGTAATGGTCCTTTGCTCATACGATGTAGACCTGTCTCATAGAATGCATTCATCCAAGACACACTGACCTCACCCCAGGCCTTATGGTGTGAGTGCAATAAGCTACAGCTCTTGTTCACCTTTGAAATTTCTGGAGGGGATGCTAACCAGTGGTATATATATATGCAGAATGTTGTTAGACCTGTTCTTTTGTCATTCTTGCGACAGGAAGGTGATGTGTTGTTCCAACAGGATTATGCTTGCTGACACACTGCCTGTGAAACTTATTGTGCTCTGCAAGATGTGCAGCAACTTCTCTGGCCAAAACACTCAATGGACTTGTCTCGAATAGGGCACATATTGGATCTGATAGGTGAGAAGTGACTTGTGTGACTTGTCAACCAAAAACTCTTACAGAACTACATGAACACGTTGAGCAGGTGTGGAATGACATATCCCAGGACAGTGCTCACCACCTGTATGGTCGACTGGATGACAGAGCCTGTGCCTGTGTTGCTGCCCACGGAGGTACACCACATACTTGTATGGGTGTTTCACCATGGGTTAATACCTGGTACCTCTGAACAACATGTGCTATTGATCTGTAAATGCAATCATTTCATGTACTCCATATGCACTGTTGCAACAATAAATCTTGAATGAACTGGAAACCTCTAAAAGGGTGTTACATTTTTTTTCTGGCAATGTGTATACAGAACAGGAGCATTACAACACCCATCCAGCACATCCCACTCCAGTCTCATAACAGGCCTATCCTGAGGCAGTGCCATCTGTGAAAGCAATTATGTCATACACCAAGGCTGCTGTAATTTCTTCATAGGATTTTATTTGGGCACCAGTGAGCTGCTGTGTGGGGTAGCCACGTGGTCTAAGGCATCTTGCCACGGTCCGCGCAGCTTCCCCCCATCGGAGGTTCGAGTCCTCCCTCAGGCATGGGTGTGTGTGTTGTCCATAAGTTAGTTTAAGTTAGACTAAGTAGTGTGTAAGCTTAGAGACTGATGACCTCAGCAGTTTCATCCCAAATTTCCAAAAAAGCAGTCAGCTGCCTACCTGAACAAATGGCAATTGATGAAGTGTTTGAGATCAGAGTTAACCACCCAGTGGCAGGACATACTGCTGAGCACAATGTGTGTGATTTCATAGCTGCTTCACAACCTGTACCATCTCGATGCTACCCCACAACACCAGATTCTCTGAATTACATAGATGAGAGTTGTCATTGCAACGTATCCTCCAATCTAGTAATCCTCCTGTCTTCAATCTCCACTACTCCATGCCCCATACCTTCTTCCACACTTGTTCCATGACCATAACTTCATTCTTCCTGTGCCCTCTTCCTCTATTCTGTCTCTTCCTCCCAATCCACTCCTCCATCTCATATGCGCCGCACACAATTCTCCTTGCCTGTAACTCGAACGAGCTCACTATTGCCACATTTGTAACCCACCCACTTGCTGCCTCTCCCTCCCAGCCATTAGCAAGCTTCCCCCAATCTTCCCTCCCACTCCTCACCTTCTTCTCCTATTGCACATTCCATCCAACAACCCATCGCTTCAGTCGAGCTGCAGTGCTGACACAATGTAGTAATTTGGAAGAATGTAACTGTGTAGATGGCAAAGTTTTCAGCCTGGTGTATATACTTATCGACACACCAAATGAATCTGTAACCATGTAGTCAAATCAATTGTGGCCTAGAATAGAACTCTAAAGAAGTAATAAAATCAGGAGAATTGCAAATAATAGATGCCTGAAGTTTTAAATAACATCATTATAGAACTTTAAAACTATTGCAGTATCACAGTATCTAGAAGTGACTGATTATCTCACCACAGAAATTCAATAAAGATGTGTTCAGCAATTCTGTATGTCACTGGAACAATGTATTAAAAGTGCTGGTAACTATTTTCTTTTCTGATTTGTTTTTAGTGACTGATGTCAACTATTATTTCACAATAAAGGAAAAAGTAATGTAAAGAGAGAAGTCATCTCAGTATTTTTTATTGTTGTTTATATATGACCACATGTTGTCAAAATTAATTGTTATTGATGCAGAAAAAAATAAATGCAACATCATGATATTAAAGCTCAAGTTTTTTGTGGGCAGTTGAACAGTTTCATCCCTTAAGGAATAACACTGTGTGCCTCTGTATTATTAACATTGGTGTCAAACTAGTGTTTCAAAGGTTTCTTTTTTTTATGGCAGTGTATATACATGCGCTATCTTGATACTACCCCACAACACCAGATTCTCTGAATTACATAGATGAGAGTTGCTGTAGCAACACATCCTCCAATCCCGTAATCCTTCTGGCTTCAGTCTCCACTCCTCCCTGCCCCTTACCCTCCTCCACACCCGTCTCATGACCTTAACTTCATTCTTCCTGTGCCCTCTTCCTCTATTCTGTCTCCCCCTCCCAATCCACTCCTCCATCTCTTTTGCACTGCACACAACTCTTCTTGTGTGTAACCCGAATGCGCTCACTGTTGCTGCATTTGTAACCCACCCACTTGCTGCCTCTCCTTCCCAGCCATAAGCAAGCTTCCCTCAACCTTCCCACCCACAACACCAGATTCCCTGAATTACATAGATGAGAGTTGTAGTAGCAACGCATCCTCCAATCTCGTAATCCTCCTGGTCTCAATCCCCACTACTACCTGCCCCATACCCTCCTCCACACCTGTTCCATAACATTAAATTATGACCTTTTGAGCATAATTTTAGAAATTGTGGTGCAGCTCCATGGTACGTTAGATAGGACGCTGTGGTTAGGTTGAATGCACCATTGTCTGATATTGGGCCAAAACAGCTAAAACTGGTAATGAGATAGATATCTTGAAGTTTGCCATCCTGAACTTAAATAACGGCTGTTAAAGTGCTGTTATACATTACAAATAAATGAGAAGGTGTCTTTAGGCAGATGTAAGGAACATTATATCATAGAATGGGGCAAGAATGTTATAAACAAGGAGGACTCATAAATAATGATGAAGAGAAATAGTTCCTAATATACTGAAATGAAATTAAATTCAAGTCAACAGAAGGTACCAGAATAAACATACCACAAATAAGAATAGTGACAGTCTTCAGTCTAAAATTTGAAAAAAGAAAAATGGAAAGTGAGTGGTAAAGAAGTCTGAGAGGAGCCATAAAAGGCATATACATACATTATTGCCCAAAGTGAAGACTGTGATAGTTCATCATTATAAGATAAAATATATACATTTTATGCATACTTTATTACAATACAACTCATAATTTCATTAATAACAGAGGTGGATTGCCTGCTGTGTGTGTCTGCGAATCTGTACCGTCAAAATCTTTATATTATGTTCAACATCTTTGTGATATCTATTGACAAAATGGTTAGTGTTTATAACAAAAGTCTTGAGACTTTCTTTTTTTGTACTTTTAGTTTAAAGCCCTCTAAATGGAAATGTTGTTACTGAAATGGGTTGTATTCTTTTAACATGGATCCCTAACTTTTCCATTCCACTTGCTGCCAAAATTGTTTCAGTAAAAAAATCACCAGTTGTGTTCATTTTCATTATAGTCTGGGATCACACTGAGTCCTTATAAAAAAGGGTAATGAGTTTCATAGCACTTTCTGCATTTGTATTATTTGTTGAAATTCCTTAGGTCAGTGCTCCAAAAAACAAGGAGAGACAGTCAGGAATGAATATGCAAGGAGAGACCTGCAGGTAGCCTTGGCCATGGAGGAAAGAATGAGTGCTGCAATACTGAAGTGGTTAGGTCATGTAAAGCAAGTGCACCTGACTTAAAACTCCACGTCAATATTTGCAGACATAGGTACCAGGAAAACGACTGACTGGGTGGCCTAGGAAGAGGGGGGCAGATGAGGTTAACAAAGATCCCAAGAGGAGGGGAGTAATATGGGATGCAGTGGAGAGAGAAAATATGTACCAGGACAGAAATCAATGGAGGCATACTGTTCACAAAGTTCGTACCCAACTAGCTGGAAGGAAGTTAAGATGAAGATGAAGATGATGATGATTGTGATTGGTAAACAATTATGTGGAAATATCTTGCAATGAAGCATATCAGTTGTGTCATATTTAGCTGGTGGGAGTTGGCAACAAACTCAACTTAGAAATGCTCAAAAGCTACAGGCTTAATAGTGTCTTAAAGTTGTATGAATTTTAGTCTTACTACAATTATTACTGCTTTAAGATGTAGGTTGCTAGGTGCCTCTCTTCTGTGCTACTATTCAACTCATCATTTTTTGACTTTAATGTAAAATTCAATTGATAATTTGCTCTTGGACCCCGCAAATTACAGTGAAGTAATATGTCGGGCTGTAATAAAAGGTCTGTGTGATCATGGTAGTCAAATGACAACCTTAAAATTTGCCAGCAAAAAAAACAGGAAATGGTCACACCAAAGTTAAACATGTTAGAACAATAAATACTGAATATACTAGCTTGATTAGATACTGCTTACACCACAAGCAATGGGAGGATGTCTACCAAGCAGACACAATGCGAAGTTCAATTCATTCCTGAATGTATTTCTCAATCATTCTGAAGCCTGCTTCCCCAAAAGTCAGATTGAAATCAAACCAACTGGTAGTGAAAGGAAAGGGTTGTTAAGAACTGACATTAAAATATGATGTGCCAAAGAAACTGCAGAAAATCATAAAATTACTTAAAAGTTCCCAATCCTCTGGATACGATGGTGTATCAAATAGGACTTTGAAATGATGTGCAGACTTAGTCAGTCACATATTGTGCTATTTGTGTAACCAGTCAATGAAAACAGGGGTGTTTCCAGATAGACTAAAACATGCAATAGTAATTCCAATCCACAAAATGGAGCAAGGACTGTAATAGTCAACTATTGACCCATCTCTCTGCTGCCAGCACTTTCAAAGGCATTTGAGATAATAGTGTATGATAGGACTTATAGCCATACTATACAAAATAGCTTATTGCCACCTATACAGTTTGGCTTTCATAAGAGATTCTTGACAGAGAGAGCCACATTCAGCATACCAGATATAATTCCACATGGTATCCAATGGGAATCTTTTGTGATTTTGCTAAGGCATTCACATGAAATGAAAAATATGGACTCTTCCTGATTTTGATTCATGAACCACTGATTTTGTTAATCTACTTTAATGATCTACCAATTACAATTAATGTCAGAGAAAAAATAGACATGTTGACTGATGATACAAGTATCCTTATCAAAGGTTACAACTCCAGAATGTAGGATACAGCCCTGACAGTCACTAACCAAGTACACAAATGGTTCACAGCAAACAGTCTAATTCTAAATTTTCCAAAAAACTAATATATTACAGTTTCAGAGAGCAAATAAAAAACTTTAGGTTCCTGAACTAGATATTAACAATCAAAAAATTCATGAAACCACATATACAAAATTCTTGAGCATCCAGATAGATAGTCAGCTAAAATTCTAACATGTGTGCCAAAAAAGGCCAAACACATCACTGTGTACAGAAAATTAGCAAGTCAAACAATAAAGTAAAAACTACATGGAACATCATAAAAAATGAGACAAATGGAAACATTAAACCTGAATCCACAGGGATACCACAGTTCTCTGTCGATGGTAGAGATGAGAATATTTAAAAAGTTGCAGTCTCAACTTTCAATATACTTTTTCTCACTCTACCTGAAAAAACAGGGACTCATAATAAACGATTTCCCACAGAAGCCATAGAGCTACTTAATCACATGCAAATTACATGAAATGTAGCACTTCATTGCAAAAAAACAGAACTCATAAAGAAAGATAAGATACAAAGAAGAAACTGATCAGTTGGTCAAAAAGCTTAGGTCAGTGTGCTTCACACATAGAGCCATTTCTCATTTTGTTGACAGAGATATAATGTTTTATACATCGTGTACTCTCCTATGGTATAATGCTTTGAAAAAAAATGCTGCAGGATTTCAAAAAATCTTCAAACTCCAGAATTGAGCAGCGAGACTAATATATGGGGTATCTAACAGAACATCTTGCTGGGATCCATTCAAGTCTCTCAGGATATTTACTATTACAGGTCAATATACTATATACTCACTGATGATGTTAGTAGCCAATAACAGGGAATTGTTTTCGAAAAATCATGACATTCACAACTACAACACAAGACAGGTGAAAAATTTCCATCTGGGGTATGCATCTCTCTTGGAAGTACAGAGGGAAGCTACTGAGTCAGGTATAAAAGTATATGATGAGCTTTCAATCAGTATAAAAAAAGGAAATTAATAATGTACAGGTATTCAAAAGGAAAGTAAAAACATTCCTCATAGAACAAACTTTTTATAACATGAATGAATTCTTAGAGTTATAAGGCATCCTTTAGTGTAACAGTAGAGGAAACCACTTAGGTAAAAACACAGTCATAAAAGAAAAATGTAGTATTTATGTCATGAAGACAAAATTTTGTATTATGATAAAATGTAAATTTGTTTATGTAGTTAGGATAAAAAATGTGCTCTCAGGAGAAATTCTGTATGTTAATATGAAAAAAGTAAATTAATATGATTATTTATTTATTTAGCCATCCATAGACATTTTAAAATGTATGGATATTATATATGTCATTAGGGTAAAAATGTGAACTTTCATTTATTTTACTATTTTAATCATTCACTAAAATTTATGCCAGTAAACCACAGGTTTTAAGAAGTAATCAGTTGTTCTTAGGAAATAAGTAAAATAGTATATATGTGATATACAAAATGTTCATGTAATACCATATTATTTCACTTGACTTGTCCTATATTACTAATATTCTACTTCTCCAGTATGTAATCAACAGGAACAATTAAAAAATCTAATTAGAAAAAATCAAATCAAGCTGCAGATATTTTAACCTATCTGTTGACCAACAACTGTTGCAATAGTGCCCTCATGCATCATAATTTCAGTAATATGGTACTGCAACCTTTTGTTATTAACAGTCTTTCTATCATTAAAGAAACAAAACTGAAGAGTTTTTAATACATACTTAGGCTTTGTTTCTGCTTCTGTATTAGGCACAAGTGGTTTGCTCTCTACCAATGGTGAGGGAGAGCTGGGACGTTCTCGGTTTTCGCCAGAGAAGTCTGCACTTAGTAACTCCGGTCGTTTTCTTCCCCCTCCTCGTGCCCTTCGAGCCCATGATCGATCTGAAAAAATTGTAGGGTATTTTTATTGAAATAACAATGACAATTTACAGTTTACATAATCAAAGGA
This sequence comes from Schistocerca nitens, assembly GCF_023898315.1. NCBI lineage: Eukaryota > Metazoa > Arthropoda > Insecta > Orthoptera > Acrididae > Schistocerca > Schistocerca nitens. Next base: position 55,758,363 of record NC_064616.1, read on the forward strand.
AAATTCAGTTAGGAAACTAATAGATTATGAGACTGGCCAATAACTCACTTATAATTTATTAAAATTTATATTTGCTGTATGCACAAAAATGGTTACTATAGAACTCTGTATTCATCTTAGCATAGACAAAGGTGTATGTTATGACCAAAGAACTTAAGTTGATTGTCTCATTGTTTCTGTGCCTCTTGGAGTTTAGCCAGACTTATAAACCTAGATTTCTTACAATATTATGCAAAGGATAGATTGTCAGTCACCATATAGCAGAGATGTTGGGTCACAGACAGGCAAAACCAAAAGGCTACTAAACACATAAGCTGTCAGCCAGAAGGTCTTTTTGTTGTACCTGTCTGTGACTCAATATCTCCCTGGTCAACAGCATCTATCCATTTCGTAATATCGTTGTTATTCCCTTCTGGATTTTGCATTGTTTGATTAGACCTACAATTCTGTAATTCCTTCCATGATGAACTAACAGAAAATTTACAGTAATCAACAATTATGCTAATGGAAGCAATTATGCTTTATTTGAGATGAAAGATCCACTGAATGTAAAACAAAAATATTGTATTATAATGCACCATGTTGTATTTCATGTCATTTTAAATTGACGCAAGTTGCAATATATTAATAGATCACCAAATGAAGGTGGATAACAGTCTCCCTGGCGCCTAGTTTCGCTCATAATTTACCTAAACTTCCCCATGATTTTCTTTCACGTGAGCCATCATGGCCAGATGCTCTGAGGAAGTCCATAAGGTTCGAGTCATCTTCTTCAGAGGGAACTCGGCTTCTCCTGCGCCGTAGGCTCCCATTTGGAGTAATATCTATAAGAGATAAATATTTTTACAAGCTGTAATTTATAAGGTAATAACATACATCATCATACAATTTAAGGTTTTATGGTCAGTGTTCACTTAAGTTAAAACGTACAGGCTGAGAGGCCAACAGTAGTATACAAAACTAGTCCTTGACATTTTAACCTCCAAATTGGGAAACATCAACAGCAACAAATGCTTGAGACACCCTCAGATCTATGGAGCTATAGAGAGGGCACCACCATTCATCATGTGATGCCAAAATACATGGCTGTCTCAGGCTGGCATCATCATTCTCAATTAAAAGTGAGTTGGCATAAGGTCAACATCTACATTTTATTTCACTTACCTCCCTCCTATTTTCTGTTAGAACTACCACGGTGTTTGTAAATCTTAATGACCTCTGTATACATGTGTGCATGATAATGAATTTTCTCTGATAAAATCCTAGTCTCACTGAATTCTATTTCATAGTTCCAGTCTTGGAAAACGTATTCTGCTATGGCCAATTTGTTAGTTTGTTCCAGGCGGCAATTCCTTTTATGTTTGGCTATGTCAGTGTTAACACATATTTTTGTAGTTCCAATGTATACTTGCCCACAACTACAAAGAATTTTATACCTCAGGTGTCACTAGTGGATGCCTTACATCTTTTACCATTCTCAGGAATTCTATTCTTTTTTTTTTTTTTTTCTTGGTGAGTCAGAAGAAAATTTCACACCCATACTTGGCCAAAACTGTCCCAGTGCAATCTGTAAGCTTGTTAATAATAAGAAGAAAAACTTTTTCAGTTTTTCTTCCTTAGTCCTGGCTTTTTCTCCTATTGGACAGAGTGGTCAATCCAACTCCTTATGGGAGTAGCTATTTACAGTTATTGTTCACTTGATTTTTTGCTAATTTGCAGCTTCTAACTTACCATCATCACTGCAACTTATTCTTTTAACAGAAATCAATATGAAGCTTGAATTAAATTCCAGATAATGTGGTTTATGAGAGGATTTACAACCGTTTCTTATGGCATGAAGGAACTGAAACTGGTACCCGATTCTGTTTGAGCAGAAGCACAGTCAAATTACTGAGTGAATTTTAAAGAAAACAAGTTGTTTTAACAGCACAATTACAATACTTATGTAGTGAGTGTTGCAGGAATATAGGAATAATATTTAATAGGCTTTTTATTACAACTGATTACCGTAGAGATAAGATATTGAGCAGCCAAGTCAACTGGTGTTACTTCAGTTTGCCATTTTATTGAAATTACTACAAAATTTTCACAAATTTGTAATTAAATGGGTAATAGTAAAAAAATTGAGATCTTTGAGTTGTGACTAGCTGGAGCCCATTTTCTGTAATACTGTGAGTGAATGAATTACTGTTGCCATGTCCTGGTGTGGTTGATTGCTGCAGATGTTTTGACACGTAAGGTTGTTTACCACTGTATCTTTGATGACATACTACCAGGTCCATTTGACTGGTGTGCTATGCCTGCTCTATGACCCCATTTTGTAGTTTGCCCTAAACCCATCAGATGACATTTCATTATAAACTACTTTGTTGCCTGTTCGATGTCAGCAGTTTCTCTCGATCTGCACAACACTTGGCAGGTTTTGCTGCAAATCTAATAGATCATATTTCAATGAACATCCTCTGATTTCTGCCAATTCTGTAGCTTTTCATTTTGCTGTGAGCCTATAGTGCTGTTACAGACCGCAATAAATAGTGTAAAAATTGTACATAAATACTCCTCAAACTCTCACTGCTCACCTAAAACAAACTGAGAAATAGCAAACATTTCAGAAGTGTTCAGCTACCAGGGTGTGACAATAGATGTGACAATGCAACACCTGAGGTGCAACTGCCAGGTCACACATGTAGCAGTCAAAAAGACAATTTGATCTACCTGGTGAGTAGCTGAAGCTTTCATCCTTGCCAATTCCAGGTGGCTGCTCTCCTGCAGGTCCAGAAAATGAGCCCATTCGCCGCCGTGTTACCAATGGTGAGCTCGTGATTGAGATATCTTCTTCAGATGTGACAGTACCATTTTGCATTTTTCTGCCCTGGTAGCATGAAGATGAATTTCATGGTTATAACATATGTAACTGAACTGTTACTATAAAATGTCATAGTCTGTGTACTTTGAATTTCAGTACAAATAAGCAAGTGTCCAGAATTACTTGACAACAAAAGCTTACACCAAAGGCATTATATAAAAAAGTTTATATTGTGGCATTTACCTTCATATCCCTGTCGAGAGTTTTACTCTGTGTAAAACCAGATCGAATATCATACAACAGAGAATCCATTAGATTACTTTCTGACTCAGAGCCATTCTGACCAAACTGTCCACTCACTGCAAAGAGAGAAAAATGAGGCTGAAATCACTGAAAATATTAATGTCTGTATCATAAATGCTGTTGTTACTTAGGAGCAATAATTCTTTTATATGAAAATGTTTACTTTAAAAACATATCAGTCATTTAGCAAATGAAAAGTAACACACAAATACAGAGTCTGCCAGAAAAATGTATACACTCTTTGTCAGGCTCTATCAAGGTATCGATATTGTCGTTCAATTCGAGTTGCGAGTGTGTTGTAGTATGGTCTTTGGCTCAACAGATGTTAGTACTTTTATCTCAGTATTGAGAAAACAAGATGGCTGGAGCATGCTTGACGTTCAAGCAACAAAAATGTATTGTGAAGTGGTTTTTCAAGTTTGATAATGCCGTTAAAGTGCAACATCAGTGGAGGCAGGAGTTTGAAACAGAACTGCCAAACCACCTAACAATTAAACGCTTCATTGACAAGTTCGAATTGCATGGAATGATTTGTGATATTCACAAAGGAAGATGAGAAAGACAGCGTATAGCTACAAGTCCTGCTATGTCAGCTCTAATGTTGGAAACGTTTGTTAATCCTTCACAGACGTCTGCTACGCAATGTGCACATGAAGTGGGGCATAACAGTACAAGTGTGTGAAGAATTCTGAAAGCTGAAAAGTGGAAAGTTTACATTCCATGATTACTGCACGTGTTTAATGATGATGATTCTGATAGCCGAATGCAATTTTGCAAATGGTATCAGCAAATAGTAACTGATGACAAACAATTTGTGAAGAAGGTAGTGTGGGGTGACAAGGCACAATTTAAACTTAATCGAACTGTGAATTGGCATAACTGTGTACTGGGCACCAGAAAGCCTGCATGTTTATGTGGATAAAGTGGCAAATCTACAAGGAGTTCATGTGTGTGGACTATCATCAAGGGGCTTAGTAGGACCCTTTTTCTTTGATACTACTGTAACTGTAGAAGTGTTTATGAAAATGCTATGCATATCAATTTTGCCAGGTATATGTGCACTTTATGGAGCTGATGAAGAAAGAGGTCTTGTACCAACAGGACGGGGTGCCACCACACTACGACCTAGCCATATGAGCTTTCCTGGATGACAATTTTCCAGGGCATTGGATTGGACTAAGAGGGCCCATTGACTTTCCTCCACAGACACAAAATCTAACACCGATGGACTTTTACGTGTGGGAAACTGTGAAAGATAACGTCTATCGGTGTAAGTCACGCATGCTGGAGGAACTTCGCCAGGAGAATACAGTGACATGTGTAGTGATCTTCACTGTAACATTGACTGATGTAGTTGTGGCAACCACTCATCATTATATTATGTGTATAGCTGCCAACGGTGAACGTTTTATACATTTAAAGTAACCGTGTGTTAAACTGAAGATTGTACAACATATTTGATCAATTATTAAATGTAAAATAAATACATAAGCAATACTTTTTGTTCCTTAAAGTGTGTATACATTTTTCTGGTGGACTCTGTATAATTTATATTTCCTAAAGAGTGTCTAAATATTATATACTAACATACAGCTATACTACTTTAATTTTATTAAAAACAGTAAATTTTGGTCCTGAATCAGACCACCTTCAGGTCCCAAAAAGGAATTAAGCTATGCATTGTCCAACTACAGTGTCAAATCCAACTTTTAGAATGTTCCATAATTGTTAATAGCTATGTGTGACAACTGTGTCCTGACAACATCAGAGACAGATGTATCCACCCTGTTCTCTGACTCTGAACTTTGACTGTAATTAAAAGAGAGTAGTACAGCAGTCTATTGTACAATTCGATTTTAAGCCTTCCTCAAAGCTATCCAGCACTACCTACAGAAAATATTTATTATATACTTTAATTAACAAGGGGAAAAGAATCTTAAAGATTATAATGTTGTGTACTTTAACTGGAAATATTCTTTAACTGTGCAGCTTTGTTCATTATGTAACATACATTTTTCAGGTCCACTTTTAAGAATTCCTACATTGCAAAAAACACATTGTCTCCATGGCATTTTGAGGAGTGGAATAATCAAAGACTGGTGGTATGGAACCCTAGAAATTTATGTCTGTGGTTCAAATTTAATTTGCTTTACATAATAAATAAATAAATAAAATTAGTTTAGTAAGCTGACATTGACAGCTGAGTGACTTTTGTGCCTTGTTTTTGTATTATACTGTACTGCTTTATAATATTTACTATATACACATAATGTAACTTTGTTATCTAGCATACTCTGATGTCGTGAGGCAGCTTGATTTTCATTTATGCAATAAGATAATTTGAAAGCATCTGGAATGGTGAAGCATGTTTGGTTTTTGGATAGTGGTTTGTGTGAGCCTTTGAAAATGGAAGTCTTGAAGCTGCTTGTGCCAACTATTTATTTTATGCTTTGTTATCTCTGCAGGCACCCAAACTGAATTTACAAAAATTTGGAAGTCATTCACTTCTAGTGTTCATCTGTACCAATAAAATTTGTTGTTAGTTTTGAGAATGAATTACTAACTGTTACACCAAAATATCTCCTTGTAAGTTGCTGGAACTACAATGACCTATGCAGAAACATGGTGCAGATTTTTTTTATGTGCAGTACACTGCATATACATTGATGCAGTTTCATAGTATTAGCATTTATTGTTTATTTTAGTAGTATAATTATTTGCTTTACATTGCAAACTTCACTAAATTGACTTATGAGTAATCTTCAGCATTAAGCTTTACCTCATGTGATCACAACTGTTTTCAGGATATCCAGGCAGAAGTCTTAGGTATGAACCTATGCCATAAAGTGGTGAAGTGATTTATTTTCCTATGTCTCATCTTTTCAAAGAAATTTTCTTGAAGAGTCCTGTCTTTCAGGTAGTCTAATGTCGCAAATGTGGTCGTTAAAGCCTCTGTTTCTCATTAGAGTATATAATATTTTCTCTATGAGTCTGTAATATCAGAAATTTTGAAGCCTACTGGGCAACTGAGAACAAACTTATTGCAAATGCCTGAAATAGGCATTCTACGTTTTCAGCATCCTGTCATTCAATGTTATAAGATGAAGCCAATTGTTAAGGAAGGTGATAAAATGGGAATGAATGAAATTGAGAGGTGAATATGGAAACCAGATCTCTATACATTTGAGCAGCAAAAGAGTGAGTTAAAATATTTCTTTACAGCCAGACAAGAACACTTACAGAATTATTCAAGAGGTCACAGGAGAGACTGAAGAAACCATTTGCAGATTTCCTGTTGTAACACAATATAAATTAATCTGAGAAGTGCACATGCTGTGATAGCGATGAAGGGTGGGCCTGCATCATACTGATGCATAGCAACTCCAGATATGAAGTTTCTGAGGATGTGGAACTTTTATGGTGATGGGTCAGTCATCATACAAAATTACCTCATTTGGATAGGAAGTAGTCAGCCATGGCCTGAACACGTTTTGGATAGATGCTTAAAAACCTAAATCATGGTAGAGGGGAAAAAATTGGAACTCTGCTATTGAATATGACTCTAGTACCTTAGTCACTATGCCACATCACGCCTTTATTTTTGGTTAAAAATTGTTAGCAGTTTAAAATGTGCATTAAGTGTAAGTATCACTTTGCTCTGTGCTACGGTACTCGAGTAAGATGAGAAGGGAGACTTACTGTGTCTGCGCTTGGCCGCCAGCTGTTCCTCGCGCTGCCGCCGCCGCATGTTGGCTTGCTCCTCTTGCACCCTCCGCCTCTCGTTCTCCTGGACAGCTTGCTTGAACTTGACACAGAACTGGTGGAAGATGCGGTAACACTCCTCCAGCTTGAATGTTGCTACGTCTTCACAGAAGAAGTCAGCCAGAGCTTTGCGCACTTTCTCCAGTTCGTTCATGTCTTTTTGCAGCTGTGACATGTCCAATTCAGCCATCTATGAAAAACACATTTTAAACACTGTTCATCTCTGATATGTGACACACTAAGTGCAAACCAGATTAGTCATACAGTACTGAAAAGAGATATCAAGGAGGGTAGATTGAAATACGTTATGGAATATACAAGCTATTTGTAGAGAATAGTGGCTTTAGACTTCTTTTCTAGGCTAGATATAATGTGATTCATATTAAATTGAAGCAAATAAATGAGTCCTGGAAAATTTCTAAATGTTATTGAGAGACCAGCAATGAAAGTTGTATGCCTGAAAATTAAATGGCTGCTAGTAAAAATTAAAATTCAGCACAGTTTATCCTCGGATAGACCAAGGATATTTTGTGCATTGAGGGGATACTTTGTGCCTCCTTCCAAACAACTTTTGTTATAATCTGGTGAGCAATATATGAACTGGTAATTTATAATTCCTCTTTGATTCGAAAGTTGACAATATGTAGCACTTTTTGGAAGGCCTTAGGTGTACCCAGATTGTTTGGATTTGTTGTAATGAGTTGTAGGAGTATTGTGTCTATTTTTTCTGTAATTTAGGTGCTCTTGGGTTTTGAGTGAATTTTGATATTCAACTTGCAATACTTTTAGGATATCTGTAACATAAAATGTCTTATTGTAAGTTACAATGGAAAGACACAGTTCAAATAAGTCTAAGAGTATGTCTACAATTATGTTGACTGGAGGTGATTTGTGCCAGCAATTTTGTGGAGCAAAGTTACCACATCAACTATTGTCCAGAACTGCTAGTTATGTGTGTGCGTTACATCTGTGTTTTGTTAGCTGGGCAACAATTCTTTTTCAGATGAAGCAATACAAACATGCCAAGGAATTGCAATAGAAAAGATGAGAGTAGATGTTATTCAGGGTATACTTTGGAGGTGCTGGATAGATGTTTGCCTGCAGTTGGGGTCAGGATCATGTCAGCTATGGCTGCAGAAAGGTATTTTAGCATATCCAGGCAAACAATAATTAATAAGTTAATCGGAAATCATTCTTTGAACCCACGTAAGTCAGCTGTCTTTATTGAAGAGGAAAAGTGTTTGCTGGTTGTTCATACAATGAAGGCTTTCACGACCTTATGTTTCAGCTCCTGAGAATTCTTTCGGGTTGTAAGGCCGTGGTCCATGGAACTCTTCTATCACTGACGTTTCGTCCAAAGCTACGTTGGACACCTTCCGAGGTGCTCCTGGTTGTGCTGAGTCTTGCCGACTGACGAGTCGGACGACGAAGAACGGTCAAAATACCGTGGAAATTGGGAGTGGTCTGGATTTCAAGTGATAGCAGAGATAAACCTTGTCAAGGATAAAATATAACTATCAATAATAGTACGTCAAAGACAAAAACTTCTCATCGATTCTGTAGCGCCACTGTCCATATATAGCTGAGTTTCATAGCTTCTACTTTTCTGTTAAAAGTATCCCCATGTTTACATATTTCGTTGGCTTCTTTATATAGCGGTGGATAATAGTTCGTCATAGTACATAAAACTTCAGTTTTCGAAAATTTCAGTACGTGATCACCCGACTGAAGAGTGTGTTCCGTCACGGCTGACTTGTCTGTTTTCCCTAGTCGGCAAAGACTTTTATGTTCCTTTAACTGTGTGTTCACACTTTTCTTTGTAGTTCCCATGTAGACTCTACCACATGTACACGGAATCTTGTATACACCACTTGCAGACAAAGGGGGACGTTTATCCTTAACAGAACGAAGTGCTTGACCTATTTTCTTAGTTGGTCTGAAAGTCGATCGAAGGTTATGTTTCCTTAAAATCTTGCCGATTTGATCCGTTACTTTTTTGATGAAGGGTAGAGAAGCCGTGTTCTTCCATCGCTCTGTCCTATCGTTGTCCATAGGTCTCCTGTCATTCTGTCGCAAAACTCTATTTATTTCATTACTAGAGTACCTATTCTTCTCCAAAGCCTGCTTTAGGTGTTTTAACTTGGTGTCCATGTATTCTGGCGCACAAATCCTTTTAGCTCTGTCCACTAGACTTTTAATTACACCTCTTTCCTGTTGTGGATGATGATTGGAATCCTTATGCAAGTAGCTGTCGGTATGTGTAACCTTCCGAAAGATTTAATGTTTCAAGCTGCGATCAATTTGTCTCATAACGAAGACATCCAAGAAGGATATTGCATTGTCTTTCTCCATTTACATGGTAAACTGGATTTTAGGATTTATAATATTTAAATAACAAAAGAATTCCTCTAAAGCTTTCTTGCATGTGACCAAATCAGGTTGATGAGAAGGTTGATGGTGAGGCCATGGGTATCCCATTGAGTCCTACGATCGCCAATTTTTACATGGAAAAATTCGAACAGTTAGCTCTGGAAAAAGCGAATAAGAAACCATGTCGATGGTATCGATACGTGGATGATACATTTGTGGTTCGGGGCCTAGAAAACAGCTGTTACAGTTTATGATTTAGTCATTTAGTCACACCGAGCGAGGTGGCGCAGTGGTTAGCACACTGGACTCGCATTCGGGAGGACGACGGTTCAATCCCGTCTCCGGCCATCCTGAATTAGGTTTTCCGTGATTTCCCTAAATCGTTTCAGGCAAATGCCGGGATGGCCCCTTTGGAAGGGCACGGCCGATTTCCTTCACAATCCTTCCCTAACCCGAGCTTGCGCTCCGTCTCTAATGACCTCGTTGTCGACGGGACGTTAAACACTAACCACCACCACCACCACCATCATTTAGTCCGCTATTTTTCTTCAGTTAGACGAGGTGTAAACAGCTTCAGTGTAGTATTTCTACTTATCTTTCACTGTACAAAAAGCCACTCTGTCCATATTACATCTACATCCATACTCCGCAAGCCACCTGACGGTGTGTGGCGGAGGGTAATTTGAGTAACTCTATCGGTTCTCCCTTCTATTCCAGTCTCTGATTTTATCCTCATGGTCTCGTCGCGAGATATACGTAGGAGGGAGCAACATACTGCTTGACTCCTCGGTGAAGGTATGTTCTCGAAACTTCAACAAAAGTCCGTACCGAGCTACTGAGCGTCTCTCCTGCAGAATCTTCCACTGGAGTTTATCTATCATCTCCGTAACGCTTTCGCGATTACTAAATGATCCTGTAACGAAGCGCGCTGCTCTCCGTTGGATCTTCCCTCTCTCTTCTATCAACCCTATCTGGTACGGATCCCACACTGCTGAGCAGTATTCAAGCAGTGGGCGAACAAGCGTACTGTAACCTACTTCCTTTGTTTTCGGATTGCATTTCCTCAGGATTCTTCCAATGAATCTCAGTCTGGCATCTGCTTTACCGACGATCAACTTTATATGATCATTCCATTTTAAATCACTCCCAATGCGTACTCCCAGATAATTTATGGAATTAACTGCTTCCAGTTGCTGACCTGCAATATTGTAGCTAAATGATAAGGGATCTTTCATTCTATGTATTCGCAGCACATTACACTTGTCTACATTGAGATTCAATTGCCATTCCCTGCACCATGCGTCAATTCGCTGCAGATCCTCCTGCATTTCAGTACAATTTTCCATTGTTACAACCTCTCGATATACCACAGCATCATCCGCAAAAAGCCTCAGTGAACTTCCGATGTCATCCACAAGATCATTTATGTATATTGTGAATAGCAACCGTCCTACGACACTCCCCTGTGGCACACCTGAAATCACTCTTACTTCGGAAGACTTCTCTCCACTGAGAATGACATGCTGCGTTCTGTTACCTAGGAACTCTTCAATCCAGTCACACAATTGGTCTGATAGTCCATATGCTCTTACTTTGTTCATTAAACGACTGTGGGGAACTGTATCGAACGCCTTGCGGAAGTCAAGAAACACGGCATCTACCTGTGAACCCGTGTCTATGGCCCTCTGAGTCTCGTGGACGAATAGCGCGAGCTGAGTTTCACACGATCGTCTGTTTCGAAACCCATGCTGATTCCTACAGGGTAGATTTCTAGTCTCCATAAAAGGCATTATACTCGAACATAATACGTGTTCCAAAATTCTACAACTGATAGAGGTTAGAGATATAGGTCTATAGTTCTGCACATCTGTTCGACGTCCCTTCTTGAAAACGGGGATGACCTGTGCCCTTTTCCAATCCTTTGGAACGCTACGCTCTTCTAGAGACCTACGGTACACCGCTGCAAGAAGGGGGGCAAGTTCATTCGCGTACTCTGTGTAAAATCGAACTGGTATCCCCTCAGGTCCAGCGGCCTTTCCTCTTTTGAGCAATTTTAATTGTTTCTCTATCCATATGTCGTCTATTTCGATATCTACCATTTTGTCATCTGTGCGACATCTAGAGAAGGAACTACAGTGCAGTCTTCCTCTGTGAAACAGCTTTGGAAAAAGACACTTAGTATTTCTGCCTTTAGTCTGTCATCCTCTGTTTCAGTACCATTTTGGTCACAGAGTGTCTGGACATTTTGTTTTGATCCACCTACCGCTTTGACATAAGACCAAAATTTCTTAGGATTTTCTGCCAAGTCAGTACATAGAACTTTACTTTCGAATTCACTGAACGCCTCTCGCATAGTCCTCCTCACACTACATTTCGCTTCGCGTAATTTTTGTTTGTCTGCAAGGCTTTGGCTATGTTTATGTTTGCTGTGAAGTTCCCTTTGCTTCCGCAGCAGTTTTCTAACTCGTTTGTTGTACCACGGTGGCTCTTTTCCATCTCTTACGATCGTGCTTGGCACATACTCATCTAACGCATATTGTACGATGGTTTTGAACTTTGTCCACTGATCCTCAACACTATCTGTACTTGAGACAAAACTTTTGTATTGAGCCGTCAGGTAGTCTGAAATCTGCTTTTTGTCACTTTTGCTAAACAGAAAAATCTTTCTGCCTATTTTAATATTTCTATTTACGGCTGAAATCATCGATGCAGTAACCGCTTTATGATAGCTGATTCCCTGTTCTGCGTTAACTGTTTCAAATAGTTCGGGTCTGTTTGTCACCAGAAGGTCTAATATGTTATCGCCACGTGTCGGTTCTCTGTTTAACTGCTCAAGGTAGTTTTCAGATAAAGCACTTAAAAAAATTTCACTGGATTCTTTGTCCCTGCCACCCGTTATGAACGTTTGAGTCTCCCAGTCTATATCCGGCAAATTAAAATCTCCACCCAGAACTATAACATGGTGGGGAAATCTACTCGAAATATTTTCCAAATTATCTTTCAGGTGCTCAGCCACAACAGTTGCTGAGCCAGGGGGCCTTTAGAGACATCCAATTACCATGTCTGAGCCTGCTTTAACCGTGACCTTCACCCAAATTATTTCACATTTCGGATCTCCGTCAACTTCCGTCGATACTATTGCACTTCTTATCGCTATAAACACGCCTCCCCCTTCACTGTCCAGCCTGTCTCTGCGGTATATATTCCAATCTGAGTTTAGAATTTCATTACTGTTTACATCTGGTTTCAGCCAACTTTCTGTCCCTAGTACTATGTGGGCATTGTGACCGTTTATTAATGAGAGCAGTTCTGGGACCTTTCTATAGACGCTCCTGCAGTTTACTATTAGCAGATTAATATTGTTATTCCCTGTTGCATTTTGCCTACTCCTGCCTTGCCGCGTCGCAGGAGGCGTCTTGTCGGGCCTATGGAGGGAATTCTCTAACCTAAAAAACCCACATGTGCACTCCACACGTACTCCGCTACCCTTGTAGCCGCTTCCTGCGTGTAGTGCACGCCTGACCTATTCAGGGGGACCCTACATTTCTCCACACGATAGCGGAGGTCGAGAAATTTGCACCCCAGATCTCCGCAGAATCGTCTGAGCCTCTGGTTTAAGCCTTCCACTCGGCTCCAAACCAGAGGACCGCGATCGGTTCTGGGAACGATACTACAAATAGTTAGCTCAGATTCCACCCCGCGAGCGAGGCTTTCCGCCTTCACCAACTCCGCCAACAGCCTGTATGAACTGAGGATGACCTCTGAACCCAGACGGCAGGAGTCATTGGTGCCGACATGAGCAACAATTTGCAGTCGGGTGCACCCAGTGCTCTCTATCGCCGCCGGCAGGGCCTCCTCCACTTCTCGGATGAGACCCCCCGGCAAGCAGACAGAGTGAACACTGGCCTTCTTCCCCGACCTTTCCGCTATTTCCCTAAGGGGCTCCATCACCCGCCTAACGTTGGAGCTCCCAGTCACTAATAAACCCCTCCCCCCGTATGCCTGCTCGGACCTTGCTGAAGGAGCGGCCACATGTCCACTCACAGGCAGAGCGGGCGATGCCACACGGCCAGCCTCCACATTGACCCTCTGCCGCGAACGCCGCTGAACCCGCCACTCCCCTTGGGGAGAGGGTGGCCCAACCGCGCCCGGTACCCGCGAAGATGTCTCGACAGCAGGGACAGTGGGTGAAGCATGTAACACCTGGGGTGTACCATGCGACGCACCAGACTCCCCACTGCCGCTACACTCCGAGGCAGCAGCCTGAAGACGGCTGACCGCGGCCATCAACACGTTCAGCTGTTCGCGAACAGTGGCCAGCTCCTCCTGCGTCCGTACACAGCAGTCACACATCCTATCCATCCTAAGAAATCAATTTACTGTAGAGAGTTAATCAACTTTTAACTAGACTGCTAATTCACTAAAGGCGGCTGATAGTTGACTAAACTGTGGTTACTAGACACTTATTGTAGAAAACAATGAAAATAGCAGAACCTGTCTCTGGACTGTATTCAAAACAAACACTAGCACTACTGGCACTATGGCTGACTAAAGGGACTCTCTCTGACTGTATTCAAAACAAACACGAAATGTATGGAACACTATTACTAGCACTCGACAATTAAAGCTTCCTAAAAGCAAAAACACACGGAAGAAAAAGTGACAAGTAAGAAAAATACAGTTAATACTTAAATTAACGTAGCTCGCTGCACAGCAGACGTGACACAGACGGCAGTTACGAACCTTTTTAAAAACACGACGAAACCTGACAGCACAAGCACGTTTCAAAACCGGTTGCGTTTACATGGAAGCGAAAATTGATTGCGGAATTGGGAAACCGGCAAACCTACGTTTCTAGCATTTCTAGACTTAGAGAAAGCTTTTGACAATGTTGACTGGAATACTCTTTTTCAAATTCTGAAGGTGGCTGGGGTAATGTACAGGGAGCGAAAGACTATTTACAATTTGTACAGAAACCAGATGGCAGTTATAAGAGTCGAGGGGCATGAAAGGGAAGCAGTGGTTGGGAAGGGAGTGAGACGGGGTTGTAGCCTGTCCCCGATGTTATTCAGTCTGTATATTGAGCAAGCAGTAAAGAAAACAAAATAAAAAATCGGAGTAGGAATTAAAATCCATGGAGAAGAAATAAAAAAATTTGAGGTTCGCCGATGACATTTTAATTCTGTCAGAGACAGTAAAGGACCTGGAAGAGCAGCTGAACGGAATGGACAGTGTCTTGAAAGGAGGATATAAGATGAACATCAACAAAAGCAAAACGAGGATAATGGAATGTAGTCGAATTAAATTGGGTGATGCTGAGGAAATTAGATTAGGAAATGAGACGCTTAAAGTAATAAATGAGTTTTTCTATTTGGGGAGCAAAATAACTGATGATGGTCGAAGTAGAGAGGATACAAAATGTAGACTGGCAATGGCAAGGGAAGCGTTTCTGAAGAAGAGAAATTTGTTAACATCGACTATAGATTTAAGTGTCAGGAAGTTGTTTCTGAAAGTATTTGTATGGAGTGTAGCCATGCATGGAAGTGAAACGTGGACGATAAATAGTTTGGACAAGAAGAGAATAGAAGCTTTCGAAATGTGGTGCTACAGAAGAATGCTGAAGATTAGATGGGTATATCACATAACTAATGAGCAGGTATTGAATAGAATTGGGGAGAAGAGAAATTTGTGCACAACTTGACTAGAAGAAGGGATCGCTTGGTAGAACATATTCTGAAGCATCAAGGGATCACCAATTTAGTATTGAGGGCAGCGTGGAGGGTAAAAATCGTAGAGGGAGACCAAGAGATGAATACACTAAACAGATTCAGAAGGATGAAGGTTGCAGTAGGTACCGGGAGATGAAGAAGCTTGCACAGGATAGAGTAGCATGAAGAGCTGCATCAAACCAGTCTCAGGACTGAAGACCACAACAACAACAACATCACCATCCAGAAACGGTATTGAGAAATCGGTTTAAGAAATCCGGTTTGGGAAGCCCCATGTAAACTGGGCGATGAAGAGGACTCCATCTCCTTTTGGAGAGAACATTTCTGTCAATGTAGAGATTGTTTGTTCTGAAATTAATTTATTATCCGGCACAGTTACATTTATGTCTAACGAAATACAGGCCATGGTTAAATCTCAGCACTGCGGGAAACCTCGTTGTCACTTGATGATGGCCGGTCGAACCCGCTCATTTCGTTAGAAAAAATGGGGTTGTAGTGCTTAACAAATTGACTCCATCTCTCTTACCAGCCATTCCACCCTCCATTCATACCAGCGATCCATCCAGCTACATCTTGACAACTTCACCTCTTGGTTTACACAAAATTACCTATCCACAAACCCTACAAAACTCCAGGCAATACGTACAGGAACAACCACCTGATAGTTTTCTACTCGAGATCCCAACCTTGTAATTGACAATTTCGCAATTCACCTAATTAAAATATGTTGGGCTAGTATTCGATAAAATCGTTCAGTCTAGCTACCTGAAACACTGAAATAGCTTGGTAAATCACCAAACACTCTTATCCTGTCCCAGCATAGCTTAACTGCCATAACTCCCAGACCAAGAAATCACTCCCGTGATTTACCCTTCCTATCAGCCATAATACACTAACCCTTTTTCCAATCCCCATCTTCTCCCTGCGTAGCAGCAATCCTTCTCATCTTCCGACACCTACATCCAATCCATTAGTTCTTTTCCATACCCCAATATCTTTCCTTTAACAATCACTCCAACCTCTCAATCTTACTCAGCCCTCTCTCCACTCATATAGTATTATAAGGCGACAACCCTCCCCGCCTTTTCATCATATTTATACAACAAAAAGAACTCATGTCACGAATTTATCGCTGTTTCATCCCAATAAAATTTATATTTCGCATTACTTTCATGTTTATTTAGCAAAGCATGAAGAGAAGCAATTTGGCCGCTACTAACCCATCCCGCAAGCAAATGGCTCTGAGCACTATGGGACTTAACTTCTGAGGTCATCAGTCCCCTAGAACTCAGAACTACTTAAACCTAACTAACCTAAGGAGATCACACACATCCATGCCCGAGGCAGGATTCGAACCTGCGACCGTTGCGGTCGCGCGGTTCCAGACAGTAAAGCCTAGAACCGCTCGGCCACCCCGGGCGGCCCGCAAGAAAAGGGGATTGAAAATAACATATATATAATAAAAAATAATCGATTGTTTTTTACTATGTGAATTTTCATTTGCGTTCTACAATACTTGTGTAAAACAGTTTGCAGTGTTGAATTATTGCATGCAATTAAAGTGGAGACCCTCGTTAAGAAATGAAGTTTACTCTATTTTCACCTATTACAGTGTCGTGAAGCAGGCTAATGAAAACGAGTTTTAGACAGAAGTTACTTATGAATGTACAGGTAAACAACAACAGGCCGCTTGTTACTAGCTTTATTGCTAGTTTAACTTTACAGACGAGAGCCTCTTCAGATATTCTTTACCCTGCTGGCAAGTGTTCAGAGTTGTCCTTAGCAGCGACGTTGACGGTTTATTTGCAATACATTAATACGTAACGGTCACTGTCCCTCGCGTCTTGCTATACTTAGATTTTAAGCGTAGCCTCATAATATGTAACCAAAAAATCGGAGGTTCCCGCAAAATAAATGACTTTGGCTCTATTTTAATCCATTGCAGAATGAAACTAACAAGGCTGCTTTGTGACGCCCTTCGTCCGCAGAAAGCTACAACTGAAACCGTTTTGTCATAGGATGAACACTTTCCGAGATATACTTCTACAAGAATAAAATGAGATACCATGTGTATTGAAAGGGGACTAATAACAGCGAAACTGCAGACAAGCCTTAAGGGAAATTCCTTGTCTGTGCTTCATTCAATAACGCGGAAGTCAGAAACTGGACCATTTTGTAACGCAGAGTAGGAGGCACAGTCGAGAACAGAGTAAAATTCCAGAGTTCTCACTCATTTCGGAACCCACCGATGTCTGGTCGTTCTTGGTGACTGGGCTCTGAATCTAAATACGTGCCCTTGTCGAGTAAATAAATTTGTTTCAATCACAACGGAGGCTGGTACGTCGTGTGTTAGGGTGTTAGG
Organism: Schistocerca nitens; assembly: GCF_023898315.1. Classification (NCBI taxonomy): domain Eukaryota; kingdom Metazoa; phylum Arthropoda; class Insecta; order Orthoptera; family Acrididae; genus Schistocerca; species Schistocerca nitens. The sequence goes on from NC_064616.1 coordinate 55,775,695, forward strand.
ATAGACTGTATTCTAGAAAAATGCTTGCTCGACATACACTGATAAGCCTAAACATTTTGGCCCCTGCTTAATAGCGTGTTAGTCCATCTTTGGAACGCAATACATCAGCGATTCTGCGTGTCATGGATTCGACAAGTCTTTGGATGTTTTCCAGAGGTATATGGCACCAGTATCTACTCAGTTCAAAAAATTACGGGCCGATGGTTTGTTGGTGCCAAGTTGGCGCCCGGTACCACCCCAGCTCACAGCAGACGAATCTGGTGGACCAGACATTAACGTGAGTTCACTATAATGTTCCTGAACCCATTGTAGAACGATTATGGCTCCATGAAATGGACAGTTATCCTGCTGGCATACGAGGTGTGGCTAGAAAAAAACCGGACTAGTACTGGTGAAACAATGAAACGAATGCAATAAGGCTGAAAGTCGCGTGGCCTGTCACGTGACTCTCGCTCCGCCTACTGCTCGAGTTTCATCTGCCTCCTGCACTCAGTCTGCCCGTGGCGTCTGTTTTAAGTAGTTGACGTTTTGTCTGTGCGTCGGAAAATGTTGAGTGTACAGAAAGAACAGCGTGTTAACATCAAATTTTGTTTCAAACTAGGAAAATCTGCAAGTGAAACGTTTGTAATGTTACAACAAGTGTACGGCGATGATTGTTTATCGCGAACACAAGTGTTTGAGTGGTTTAAACGATTTAAAGATGGCCGCGAAGACACCAGTGATGACACTCGCACTGGCAGACCTTTGTCAGCAAAAACTGATGCAAACATTGAAAAAATCTGTAAACTTGTTCGACAAGATCGCCGTTTAACAATCAGAGCAGTGTCTGAGTTAACAGGAGTTGACAAGGAAAGTGTTAGGCAGATTCTTCATGAAAGTTTCAACATGAACAAAGTGTGTTCAAAAATGGTTCCAAAGTGTCTCACAATTGAACAGAAGGAACGCCGAAGAATGATTTGTTCTGACATCCTGGAAAACATTGAAAGTGATCCCACCTTCTTACAAAATGTTATTACTTGCGATGAATCGTGGTTTTTTACTTACGATCCCGAAACTAAACGCCAATCGATGCATTGGAAAACTCCTGGTTCTCCACGACAAAAAAATCACGAATGTCAAAATCGAAATTCAAGGCAATGATGATTGTTTTTTTTTGACATCAAAGGGATTGTGCACATTGATTGGGTACCAGAGGGCCAAACAGTGAATCAGCATTACTACATTAACGTCCTGGCTACCCTACGTGAGCGAGTACGGAGAAAACGGAACGATTTGTGGAGAAAAAAGTCATGGATCCTTCACCAAGACAATGCCCCAGCTCACAGTGCGTTGTCAGTGAAGACGTTTTTGGCAAAACACAACATTCCCATCTTAGATCATCCACCCTACTCACCTGATTTGGCCCCCTGTGACTTTTTTCTTTTCCCTAAAGTCAAGTCAGCTTTGAAAGGAACTAGATTTGAGACAGTTGAAGCAGTAAAAGAAAAAGCGACGGAAGTAATGTATGGTCTTACCGAAAATGATCTGCAGCATTGCTATGAACAGTGGAAAATTCGTATGGAGCGGTGTAGAGACCGAGGGGGAGAGTACATTGAAGGAGATAACATGAAATTGTAAATAACTGTAAATAAATGTTTTTTCCAGCATCAGTCCGGTTTTTTTCTAGCCGCACCTCGTATACCACTGCCATCGAGGAAGACATCAAGCAAGTAAGGGTGCGAGGGATACACAGTAATGTTCACCTGGTGCCTTCGCTTATTACCACAGATCTCGTGGAAGCTCAGATGAATGTCCTCCATACGGGAGTCTCACCTCCCCCCCCCCCCCCCCCCCAAAAAAAAAAGCCGGAATAACATTGCCGTGGACGGAGCTTGTGTAGTACGCATTCCTGGCGCGAGGAATGTATTAACAGTGAAACTCATTGCCAGTTATGTGCCGTCTGTGTTGTCGACCTGGCTTGTGTTCAACTGCAGTGATTGTTTTTGCTAGCGCTGTTTTGTTCTTGGCAAGTTTAAGTGAACAACGTGCAGCTGTAAAATTTTGTTTCCTACTCGGTAAAAATGCCGCTGAAACTGTTTTAATGTTGAAACAGCTTACCAAGATGACGCTATGAGAAAAACTCAAGTGTACGAGTGGTTTGTTCGATTTAAAAACGGTGACATGTCGATTGATGACAAACGTCGTTCTGGACGTCCATCAACTGCATAATTCATTCAGAGTTTGTTTTCCCAGGTCAATCCGTCAGTCAAACCTTTTATTTGGAAATTTTAAGAAGATTGCGTAAAAGTGTTCGTCAAAAAAGACCCGATTTGTGGCAAACAAGAGATTGGTTCATCCACCACGACAATGCACTTGTACACACAGCAATCTCTGTTAGACAATTTTTGGCTAAAAATTGCGTGGTTCCACTACCCCTCATACCTTATTCCCTGATCTGCCTTCGTGCCACTTTTTCTTACTTCCACGCATTAAAACTGGCATGAAAGGACACCGATTTGACAATATTGAAGGAGTCAAGAATAAAACGAGATGCCTCCAAATTGTTTCGAAAAGTGGAAGCACCGGTGGGACAAATTTATTAATTCCATTGGAGAGTATTTTGAAGGGGATAAGGTTGTTTTGTAAACAATTTGAAAATATATAGCTTTTAAAAAATAGTTCCTTTTTTGGGTACCCTCTCGTACTTCTCCCACAGGACTGACTCCACGGTTCGGTGGACGTTTTGAGCAGCTTTTCGCTTAGTTGATGGCGCACCCGGACACAATGCTCGAATTGGTGTAGCTAGAAACGTGATTCGTAATACCAGGCGACACGTTCCCAGTGATCCACAGTCTAATCTCGACGAATCTGTGGCCACTGCTGTCGTAATCGACTGTATCGTTGGGTCAGCGTTCTGTGATAATGCGTGGACTTCCAGCACCTTGTTATCTACTCGTGATCTTACCGTCGTTCAACCACTTTCCATAGATATTGACGACAGTAGCATGTGAACAGCTGACCAGCTGCGCCATGTCCGATATGCTACGCCTTGACTGACTATGCGAGACAAATGAGTCTACTGCAGCGCCCCTGGCGTTTTATTCTCGAGATGAGTCGCGTCTGTTTCAAGTGTTCATTTCGTTTATACTTCAGCACCAAGTCAACGGCCTTGCGGCAATGGTAACACCGATGCCCGTCAGATCACCGAAGTTAAGCGTTGTCGGGCTCTGATAGCACTTGGGCAACCATCCGGGCTGGCGAACGCTGTTGGCAAGCGAGATGGACTCAGCCCTCGAGAAAACATTTACTTGCAAACACATCAAACAATATCTAGAATGCATTAAATAGTGCCCTTTTACTTTATCGTTTTCAAGCTGGCGCTGCCAAGATATACAGCAGATATGCAAATAATGTGGACAGTTGTAGTAATGGGATGGTTGTGTTTGACGGTCAACAACGCAGGTAAGGCACGTGTCGCGCTGGACTGTGCGTGTTCAGTGCGGACTAGGCATTAGTGCAGGTTGTTTACGAGTAGTGCACACTTCATATTTGCATTCAGAGGCTGAGGTCGACGTGCGATGAAAGACCTAACAGAGTTCCAAAGAGGGAAGATTGTGGGGGCTCGATTTGCTGGAGCATCAGTAAGCAAGACAGTCAACTTACTGAATGTTTCAAGAGCAACTGTTTCCACAGTCATGACAGCCTACACAAAACATCGTTCAAATGGCTCTGAGCACTATGGGACTTAACTTCTGAGGTCATCAGTCCCCTAGAAGTTAGAACTACTTAAACCTAACTAACCTAAGGGCATCACACACATCCATGCCCGAGGCAGGATTCGAACCTGCGACCGTAGCATTCACGAGGTTCCAAACTGTAGCGCCTAGAACCGCTCGGTCACTCCGGCCGGCGTACAAAACATGGAAAGACATCATCGTGTAAACGTAATAGTGGGCGCAAATCAAAACTAAATGACAGAGATCGTCGTACGCTAACACGAATTGTGTCAAAACAACGCAAAACTACGGCGGCTAAAGCGAATGCAGAGCTCAATAGCCATCTTCGAGACCCCGTATCTATCGACAGTGCCCCCCCCCCCCCCCCCCCCGCGAACTCCATAAAGGGAATATTCATGGACGAGAAACACGTCATATGATTTGACGAGTCAACGTTGTCATTATTTCCAACATCGGGCCGGGTTTACGGTTGAAGAACGTCAAAAGAAGCCTACAATCCTGATTGCTTGATTCCAACGGTTAAGCATGGAGATGGAAGTGGGATGGTGTGGGCAACCATATCATGGTATTCTGCTGTTCCCATTATTACTCTCAAAGGCCGTGTTACAGCCAACGATTATGTTAACATTTTAGGTGACCGGGTGCACCCCATGATTCACATGTTGTTCCCAACAATGATGCCATATTTCAGGACGATAATGCACCTATTCACACAGCCAGGACAGTACAATCGTGGTATGAGGAGCACGCAACTGAAGTACAGCGTTTTACCTGGCCGGCACAGTCCCCGGACTTGAACATTATCGAACCCTTGTGGGCGGTATTGGTGCGCAAACTCCGGAGCAGATTTCCGCCTCCCTCGTCACTACAGGAGTTAGAAGAGGTTCAGATCGAAGAGTGGCATAACATTCCACTGGAGACTATACATTCATTATATGCCAGTATTCCAAGAAGGATCGCAGCTGTATTACGGGCAAATGTGGGTCCAACCCCTTATTAATGAACTATTCCCATGTAAGTACAGGTGTTCATATTATTTTGCTTATCCCCTGTATATTTGTTCAATCCTTCTATTAGTCTGTTTCCTCCATTACCCCCCCCCCCTCTTTACATCTCCACCACCCCCACAGTGATTCTTTCCAGACAGTAAAAAGTATGTGTACCATGTTCGGTTGAAATCGGTTCAGTGATTTAGAGGAGATGTGGAACATACACACAAACACACAAATATGAGTAGCCTACATCAATTTTTATAGTTTGTATGGATATCTTTTCTTGCTGAAGTACCAAGCAACAACTAAATTATTTTTCTCGTCAAACAGTTCTATCTTTTTGATTGTGGGAATAATTTTCATTAGAACACGTTTGTTTATTTACGTTCTTATTTATGCATAGTACAGCCTTTTTCTCTGTGAAACGTAAATACTTTTTTGCTTTCAGATATTTCATCTATCTTGCAGGAGAACACTAGTAGGAAAATAACAAGATCTTGTGTAAACTTTTAGGGGTGTTACGAAAACAAAGCAAACAACACGACGGAGCTTAAGAAGACACTAAAGCACAAAACCCACTTCCATAACAGGAGTGAGTTCGGCTAGAATAATTGAACTTCAGATGCTGGCAGAAGCTGCCAGAGTTCCCTGTTTCTGCACATGCGCATTGTGCAGCATACTCGGAAATTAATAACTCCACACTCGGCACAATCTACAGATGATTGACATCATACACACACCGGCGACGTGGTGGGCAGCTGACGAGCGCACCAAAGACGAACGCACTTCGGGTAGTCAGTTTCCAACAGAAAAACGTGAAAAACGGGCCTAAGAATCATTCCTTTGTGAAAGTCGTTAATTCTGTGGATTTTCCCATTTGCAGCCCATGTAGTCGAACAAATAAATTTAAATTATACTTTTCATTTCGTACCTCTAACGGCACAGATGGCTGTTCCAGTTGGCATCGAAGAGTCAGGAAATTCTGAACTAAATACAGGGCAAGTTGTTAATGGGGCACAGGTAGAATACGGGGGAGAGGATTTGACTTAAAAACCTTGTTCAGAAACGGAGGATGGGTAACACTTTTAATTTAATTCTGGAACAACATGTCCCTGATAAAAAAGTGAAAGCCGTGAACAGATGGATATGTTAATATGTTCACAAAGTAATGTTAATGAACTACCCGCTATTCGCAGTGCACCTAGGCTGTTGCGCGAGCACGACATGTGGTGATTCCCATGCACTGATGTGACAAAAGTCATGGGATACCGTCTAATATCGTGTCTGACCTCCTTTTACCCGGTGTGCAACAATTCGATGTTGCATTGACTCAAAAACCTCTCGATTATGTCCCACAAATGTTCGATGGAATACATGTTGGGTGCCCAAATCGTTTGCTCGAATAGTCCAGAATCTTCTACAAGCCAATATCGAAGAATTGTGGTCCAGTGACAAGGCACATTGTCATCCATAACAATTCCATCGTTGTTTGGAAACATGAGATTCATGAATGGATGCAACCGATATGGTCACGGGCCCAGGAGAGGCGCTGCAGGTGATGTGCTGTTAGCAAAGGCACTCTCGTCGGTCGTCTGCTGCCATAGCGCTAACACGAAATTTCCCCGCATTGTCCTAACGGATACGTTCGTCGTACGTCCCACATTGATTTCTGTGGTTATTTCACGCAGTGTTGCTTGTCTATAGCACTGAAAACTCTAAGCAAACACCGTTACTCTCGGTGGTTAAGTGGAGGCCATCGGCCAGTGCGTTGTTCGTACTGAGAGGTTGTTGTTGTTGTTGTTGTTGTTGTGGTCTTCGGTCCTGAGACTGGTTTGATGCAGCTCTCCATGCTACTCTATCCTGTGCAAATTCTTCATTTCCCAATACTTACTGCAACCTACATCCTTCTGAATCTGCTTAGTGTATTCATCTCTTGGTCTACCTCTACGATTTTTACCCTCCACGCTGCCCTCCAATGCTAAATTTGTGATCCCTTGATGCCTCAGAACATGTCCTACCAACCGGTCCCTTCTTCTTCTTGTCGAGTTGTGCCACAAACTCCTCTGCTCCCTAATTCTATTCAATACCTCCTCATTAGTTATGTGATCTACCCATCTAATCTTCAGCATTCTTCTGTAGCACCACATTTCGAAAGTTTCTATTCTCTTCATGTCCAAACTATTTATCGTCCATGTTTCACTTCCATACATGGCTACACTCCATACAAATAATTTCAGAAACGACTTCCTGACACTTAAATCAATACTCTATGTTAACAAATTTCTCTTCTTCAGAAACGGTTTCCTTGCCATTGCCAGTCTACATTTTATATCCTCTCTACTTCGACCATCATCAGTTATTTTGCTCCCCAAATAGCAAAACTCCTTTACTACTTTAAGTGTCTCATTTCCTAATCTAATTCCCTCAGCATCACCCGATTTAATTCGACTGCATTCCATTATCCTCGTTTTGCTTTTGTTGATGTTCATCTTATATCCTCCTTTCAAGACACTGTTCATTCCGTTCAACTGCTCTTCCAAGTCCTTTGCTGTCTCTGATAGAATTACAATGTCATCGGCGAACCTCAAAGTTTTTATTTCTTCTCCATGGATTTTAATGAGAGGTAATGTCTGAAATATGGTGTTCTCGGCACATTCCTGACCCTGTGAATCTCGGAAAACTGAATTCCCCAACGATTTCCGAAATTTAATGTTCCATGCGTCTAGCTCCAACTATCATTCCACATTCGAAGTCTGTGCGCCCGTAGCTACGTCGGAAAGCTTTTCACATGTACACCTAGGTACAAATGCCACCCCTGCCAATGCACTGCCCTTTTGTACCTTGAGTAGGCGATATTACCGCCATCTGTATGTGTGCATATTGCTATCCTCGCCTCAGAGTGTACGGTTCTTGCTGCGTCACGTGGCTCGTGAAAAAGACATGCCGTGGCGCGTACGTCACAGCACGTCTGACGTATGCCGGCGTGTAGCGAGTAACTATTTCAGACGAGTAGAATAATTCTTGATTGTGCGTTTAAACGCAAGCTCTCGATAGCACATAAGACAGTTAAGACATTTAGTGGGTACCTTTTCAATTACACATTGAATTCCTGTGAACCCTGCACAGTGCTGAGTGTTCGCCAAGTGTGGCGGACATGCCGTCTAATGTGGCATCACACGAGTTCGTTGCGGGGCCCGTATTTTTCGTTGGCGCTGATGCAACGCCAAAAGGCAGCATTCATAGAAACAGTGCCGGCAGTATTGAGCTTCGGTGAATGATCATATGAGCCACTCTGTTATTCTCGGTAGTTGATCGTGATGGCCGTGAACTACAGAAATGTTGAAGAGGAAAGAAGGGAGATTGTATTTAACGTCCAGCCACGACGAGGTCATTAGAGACGAACACAAACTCGGACAGAGAAAAGATAGGGAAGGAAATCAGCCGTCTCCATTTTCCGTCTAATCTATGTAGGAAACTTGTATCAAGAATGAAACGTTCTGGCAGATTATAACTGTCTGCCGTTGAGCTACCTGAGCACGACTCATGACCCGTCCTCATAGCTTTACTTCCGCCAGTATCTCATCTCTACCTTACATCAAGAATGCTGGATTGGGATTTGAACTCCACTTCACACGATTGCGAGCCCACTGCACAAACCCCTGCGCCGCTTTGGTTGTCTACAGACATATCACTACTGAAATTTTGCACCCTTTTACGGCTATTGAATTCCACATCGGATACATCGTGTTCCAACACTATGAGTTACCATGCAACGAGGCCAGTAAGCTGAAGTACGGTTTGAGGTGCATACTGGTGAAAATCACTTGATATCATAATCTCAATTTCGCTGATGTCAAATCTACGCGACCTGAGTGGCACCTCAGAGTTCACGATCCATCTCTTCTTAATCTACAAGAATTGCCTGCCGCATGTGGACTTATTTAGCGTACCAAGTGTACCAACGGCATTAAGACTCCACGTACAAGGGCGAACCAACTATAGTTGCCACTTTTTGGTATAAGAAATAAGGGACATTTACCTAAAAATACGGGATTTTCCACAAAAATAAGGGACAGTTCATAAACACTTTGAAATCCAGTGTTACGGACCAGTTTCTGTTACATTATAGTTAGTTTCATTAACAGAATGAGGTAATTACTGAAATTGGTAACAGAAACTAACTGACACCCATTTAACAGTACGAACAGTACAATGCAGTAGTTATGACAAAACATGCAGAAAAAATATTGATAGGATAGGTAAATAACCCAATATGCTCAACTTTACCACTGAATGGCGACACATCACGCGATTTCCTGCTTCTGAGGCTCCAAAGATAAAAAAATAATGGGGCTACTGTGAACTTCAACGGGCTCAAATCAAATACGGATTTTAAAATATTTAGAGACAGATAAAGACAAACGCTGGTTTTTACGAGACAACAATTCATAATAAAGAACGCAAAATTTTCACTTCAAATACAGGATGTCCTGTACAATACGGGACAGATGGCAACCCTACAACCAACATTCCATAATATTACAGATTATGATTGTAAATTGGCTTAGATATTCTTTAAAAAAATTCACATGTACAAAAAAATTCTGTATTCTTGTAAGTAGTTACTAAGGCAATTAATTTATATTTTTCCGTTAAGAGTATTACCTTTAGGAAGTCAGACATTTGAGACTTTATCTCCATTTCTGTAGTCGGTAGGTCGATTTGCTTTCGGATCTTCTTCATACGGCCATCGAGAGCGTTTATCTCGTTCTGGAGCTGTTCGACGGTTGTCCTTGAAATACAGACAACAGTACAACATTAAAGGTTTGTGAAATTGATGCCCTGACGGTAACTGCAGATTTATTGCATTATCAGCATAAAAGCATTCCACAAAACTGTCACAACTTCCACTGTTTGCCCTTCTGTCTACACTAGAAGAATAAAAAGTAAGTAGCTGTTAACACAATAGTTACAAGAGGAATAATATCAGGCACTCCTGAGTGAAATGTTTGAAACACTCGAGGATAATAAATTGTTGTGCTCGAAGGTTATGGGCATGAGATTCTCCTACTCGGTGCCCTAAACTAATGTTTTCTTCTTCTGCTTTTTCGGTTACTTAATCTAAAATCGTCTTTTAGGGTTTTTGACCTTATGATACGTTCTCTACACACTTACCCATTTACCGAAACATAATAACATTTTTGTGTAGCATACTAAGATGATCTAATATAGGATAACCTTCTTTTTTACCAAGTTCAAGACCACTGTGTAAAAAAAATGGCTTTGAGCACTATGGGACTCAATGTCTGAGGTCATCAGTCCCCTAGAACTTAGAACTACTTAAACCTAACTAACCTAAGGACATCAAACACATCCATGCCCGAGGCAGGATTCGAACCTGCGGCCGTAGCGGTCTCGCGGTTCCAGACTGTAGCGCCTAGAACCGCACGGTCACTCCGGCCGGCCGCCACTGTGTAGAAATAATTTGCTGGTTCCCTCCGTTATCCTCGTCACGATGCTGCAGCTGTGTGTCAAGTGTCCTCGCTAGGGTCTTTGCCTTTCTTCAAGTTGTGGACCACTTCAGCTTACCCATTGTTGACAGACTTACTACAACGTAACGTGGAAGCCGAACGACTATGCAACTCTTAAATATTTGCTAAACGGGAGGCTGAGAAATAATTGAAAAAGGAAAGAAGATAAGAATTTTACATCCCGTCGATAGTGAGGTCACTAGAGACGAGAGAAATAATTGAAATAGAGGTCACGTATCAAAAATATCCTACGGCCAACCGTTTTTATTACATCTAATTTTTTTTCCTTCGGTTTCCAGCTTCTCACATATATTCCTGACCGTCTTGGCAAGACGTACCATGTAATACTACCTTCAACGTAACATACAAACACGATTCCTCTTCAAAACAACTGCAAAAAAACTCCTTTCCAAAACACAAACATCTTGCAAAATTTTCAGAATTCCTCTTTGAAAGCAAATAAAATACCTTTTCTACGGCAAGAAAGACTCATATTTTATTGGAAGTGACTGAGTTACCCATGTATTACCACCACCTGATCTCAGATCATTCCTTCCAATAGTAACTCTTTCTCCTACCTTCCAAACTTCACGAACTTCTCCTGGATACCTTGTGGGGATAGCACTCCTGGAAGGAAAGGTATCTGTGGAGAAATACCTTGGCAGCATTCTAGGGATTGTTTCCAGAATGAGTTTTCATTTTATAGCGGAGTGTGTGCTGATTTCAGACCAGTGCACGATTCACTGCAGAATTAAAATTCACTCTAGGACCTTTTATTTAGTTCTAACAGAAACACAAATTTTAGCGCAACATTAAGAATTCACTTTAAGACTGGCAGTCACAGTACCTAGTTGTTATCAATTCCCAGTACGTTATGGATACGTCATGCGCATAACCCACAGACAATGGATTGAAAAGCATGCTTTCCTTAACAAAAACTGATTCTCTGCGGATTCGTCAATGAGGGCTTGCAACATGTTTATTCGAGGTAGCCATAAAGAAATCTTGGCATGTGTAGTGCCTAGAACTGCATCAGTCTTAGAAATGCTGTAACTACACACTCGTGTGGAACATTTATTAATAAATTTTCGCAAAAAATTAACAATGAAAGAAATGGAAAACTGTAAGTCGCAGGACACAGAAGCTTCAGAAGTAGTGTTTAGCTGAAGCACTTGTGTCATGTTCTGAGTTACAACTCTTTTTTCATATGTTCCTGAAGCAAGGAATATTCTATTCTCTGTAACTTGCTACACAGTTGATTTGCATAGCAGTCCTGTTTAGCGAGTTATGTTTTGTAACTACAGTTGCTTTATTATATTTCACCATTTATAGCGAAGATTACATTCAACAAAGAGGAAACTGAGTTGTGGAAACTCGTGAACATGTCAAGCTAAGCGTTCATCAAATTCTCCTGAACGTTATTTGTTGTGGGTTAATTATTATCAACGCACTGAAAGAACAAGGAAAATTGGTTATCATACAATGAAGCTGCTGGTAAATCTTTCAGGTTACATGATCGTGGTCCATGAAACTTTTCTGTTCCTAACGTTTCGTCGAGAGCTACGCTGGACATATCCGGAAGTACTACTCGTGCCGCTGATTCTTGGCGACTGACAAGTCAGACATCGGACAGCGACATAAATACTATGGAAAAGGGGCACAGTGGAAGTCTAGGCGTGATCGACACAGATAATTATTGTCAAAGATAAAACTTAACTATCGACTGCTATCTGTCAAAGATAAAACTTATCTATCGGTTCTGTAGAGCAACTATCCACGTATCACTAAGTTTCATGCTTAAGTTTTATCTCTGACTAGGAGTATCTCTGCCGATTACTAAAAGCTTGTCCTCAGTGAGCTCAGTACTAAACTGGAGAGACTAGTACACGAAACCAAGTCGACGCATCAGAGGCGTGCACAGAGCCTGCGCGGCCCGCCAGAATCCGAGTACGCTGGTTGCTCTCCAAGTCGTGCGCTCACCAGGCATCACACTGTTGCGGGCCCGAAACAAAATCTCTGTGACCTCTTTGCAAGCAGGTTTTTACTGCGCACAGTATTTACCGACACAGTGCTTCACTTCCGGTCTTATATTAAAATAACTGATGGCTGTAACATCAACGACATGATGGATACTTCAAATGGTTCAAATGGATCTGAGCACTATGGGACTTAACTGCTGAGGTCATCAGTCCCCTAGAACTTAGAACTACTTAAACCTAACTAACCTAAGGACATCACACACATCCATGCCCGAGGCAGGATTCGAACCTGCGACCCTAGCGTTCGCGCGGTTCCAGACTGTAGCGCCTAGAACCGCTCGGGCACTCCGGCCGGCCGATAGATACTCAAATCTCCACTGTTGCTTATAATTATTAAATGAACTTATTGTTAGGTGCAAATGAAAAATCTCTGTACTTTACGATGTAGTGGACATAGTTAATTTTATTAATGGTCATCCTATCATCCTACTAATTAGCGAATTTTTGTAATACTAACCTAAGTATTTAAAAGTTTCTATTGACTAACATGGATGTAAGACCGTTATATCACAGCAGATCGTTTCTCTTACTACAAGGTGTTACAAAAAGGTACGGCCAAACTTTCAGGAAACATTCCTCACACACAAAGAAAGAAAATATGTTATGTGGACATGTGTCCGGAAACGCTCAATTTCCATGTTAGAGCTCATTTTATTACTTCTCTTCAAATCACATTAATCATGGAATGGAAAAACACAGCAACAGAACGTACCAGCGTGACTTCAAACACTTTGTTACAGGAAATGTTCAAAATGTCTTCCGTTAGCGAGGATACATGCATCCACCCTCCGTCGCATGGAATCCATGATGCGCTGATGCAGCCCTGGAGAATGGCGTAATGTATCACAGCCGTCCACAATACGAGCACGAAGAGTCTCTACATTTGGTACCGGGGTTGCGTAGACAAGAGCTTTCAAATGCCCCCATAAATGAAAGTCAAGAGGGTTGAGGTCAGGAGAGCGTGGAGGCCATGGAATTGGTCCGCCTCTACCAATCCATCGGTCACCGAATCTGTTGTTGAGAAGCGTACGAACACTTCGACTGAAATGTGCAGGAGCTCCATCGTGCATGAACCACATGGTGTGTCGTACTTGTAAAGGCACATGTTCTAGCAGCACAGGTAGAGTATCCCGTATGAAATCATGATAACGTGCTCTACTGAGCGTCGGTGGAAGAACATGGGGCCCAATCAAGACATCACCAACAATGCCTGCCCAAACGTTCACAGAAAATCTGTGTTGATGACGTGATTGCACAATTCCGTGCAGATTCTCGTCAGCCCACACATGTTGATTGTGAAAATTTACAATTTGATCACGTTGGAATGAAGCCTCATCCGTAAAGAGAACATTTGCACTGAAATGAGGATTGACACATTGTTGGATGAACCATTCGCAGAAGTGTACCCGTGGAGGCCAATCAGCTGCTGATAGTGCCTGCACACGCTGTACATGGTACGGAAACAACTGGTTCTCCCGTAGCACTCTCCATACAGTGACGTGGTCAACGTTACCTTGTACAGCAGCAACTTCTCTGACGCTGACATTAGGGTTATCGTCAACTGCACGAAGAATTGCCTCGTCCATTGCATGTGTCCTCGTCGTTCTACGTCTTCCCCAGTCATAGGCTGGAAGGTTCCGTGCTCCCTAAGACGCCGATCAATTGCTTCGAACGCCTTCCTGTCGGGACATCTTCGTTCTGGAAATCTGTCTCGATACAAACGTACCGCGCCACGGCTATTGCTCCGTGCTAATCCATACATCAAATGGGCATCTGCCAACTCCACATTTGTAAACATTGCACTGACTGCAAAACCACGTTCATGATGAACACTAACCTGTTGATGCTACGTACTGATGTGCTTGATGCTAGTACTGTAGAGCAATGAGTCGCATGTCAACACAAGCACCGAAGTCAACATTACCTTCCTTCAATTGGGCCAACTGGCGGTGAATCGAGGAAGTACAGTACATACTCACGAAACTAAAATGAGCTCTAACATGGAAAAATTAAGCGTTTCCGGACACATGTCCACATAACATCTTTTCTTTATTTGTGTGTGAGGAATGTTTCCTGAAAGTTTGGCCGTACCTTTTTGTAACACCCTGTATATGATGTTTATCTTTTTCTCACCAGATACACCCTTCCCTAGGCAAAGTCTGGATTCCGATTGTAGCTTATTTCACAAATATTTAGTTAAAATCAACATTAAAATTTATTACTGCACGGACCAAACACAAACCTGTGTAATGTGCAAGACCATATTAATTATTCGTTAAAAGCCTTGCAGTTTGGGAAATATGTCTAAATTCCAAACAAATTGAGTGCTTCGATATGTTTCACGATTTCCTAGTAGAAATTCATCTTACTTCGGATGAAATAAAAATAAGGAACATTCGAAGGGATTTGGAAAAATTTCAAACACTATTTCCCTTCTCTATCTAGTACTAACAACTGGATTCGCAGTCACTTAGAAAAGACAATAATTTTGGAATCTACATGAAGTGTAAATTGAAACGAGCAGCTACTTGAAACTTGCAATGACAGTTACAGAAAGTAAATATTTGTCACCAATAAGTTTCTGATTAAGCTTAATGATGGCGTTTCCAATGTTATCAAATGAAACGGTAAAAAGTTTATTACCTGTCTTGTCCATATACCACGGAGAAAATGCTTTTCCATCTTACACGTATATAAAAATAAATCCAGAAACAAAGATCACAGCGAAAGTAATCTGAAACTATCTTTACCTTCTGTGGTTCCTGATATGAAAGTTATGTCACACTCAAAGAATGCAGATCCCCCTCAGTGAATTCTGAGGAAGGGTTGAGCCAGGCGGCTCCGTAATGAAAACTTTCAGATTAACTGAAAAGTGTGTAATACTTAAATATTGCATACTAGACCTAGCCATTGTGCAAGAGCTCCATCAAAAATGGTTCAAATTGCTCTGAGCACTATGGGACTTAACTTCTGAGGTCATCAGTCCCCTAGAACTTAGAACTACTTAAACCTAACTAACCTAAGGACATCACACACAACCATGCCCGAGGCAGGATTCGAAGCTGCGACCGTAGCGGTCACGCGGTTCCAGACTGAAGCGCCTAGAACCGCACGCCCACACCGGCCGGCCAAGAGCTCCATCAACCCTTTTGGTGTGATGCAGGTGAAATGTAAAGTGTTATAAAAGCTTTAGGGCTATTAAACCATTTGCTTTGAATTCAATTACGACCATGTTACAGCAAGTACTTTTTGTGATACATCCATCATTTGACATTACACATCATTTTTCTTTGTAAGTGATCAAGAACGCCCTGTTCCTAGCACATCAAACCATCACGATTCTCAAAGGAATGCAGACGATTCAGAAGCCAATCCCGCATTCCACACATGTGTGACCATTCAGTTACACATTCCCACCGCTGCACCGGCCGCGGTGGCCAAGCGGTTCTAGGCGCTTCAGTCCGGAACTGCGCAACTGCTACGGTCGCAGGTTCGAATCCTGCCTCGGACATGGATGTGTGTGATGTCAAAAAAATGGTTCAAATGGCTCTGAGCACTATGGGACTTAACATCTGTGGTCATCAGTCCCCTAGAACTTAGAACTACTTAAACCTAACTAACCTAAGGACGTCACACACAACCATGCCCGAGGCAGGATTCGAACCTGCGGCCGTAGCAGTCGCGCGGTTGCGGACTGAGCGCCTAGAACCGCTAGACCACCGCGGCCGGCGTGTGTGATGTCCTTAGGTTAGTTAGGTTTAAGTAGTTCTAAGTTCTAGGGGACTGATGACCTCAGATCTTAAGTCAGCTCAGAGCCATTTGAACCATTTTGAGCCCACCGCTGTCTGTTTCCCAAATGGACTGAGGCTTGTTGACACTTGGGCTCGGCCTTGTAGCCGCGCGTGTTTAGCCGAGCGGTCTCAGGCGCTGCAGTCATGGACTGTGCGGCTGGTCCCGGCGGAGGTTCGAGTCCTCCCTCGGGCATGGGTGTGTATGTTTGTCCCTAGGATAATTTAGGTTAAGTAGTGAATAAGCTTAGGGACTGATGACGTTAGCAGTTAAGTCCCATAAGATTCCACACACATTTGAACATTTTTTTTTCGGCCTTGTATCTGACGAGCCGCGGCCCTCAACGGCGTATCGCGGCTCGCGCACTCCATTGCCGGTAAAGTTGTACCTGCGGTGCGGGCAACAGGACGAAGCTGTCGGTTGCAACCGGGCTCGGCAGGGTAAACGTGGCACGATGCACGGCTCTGGATGCAATACATCACAGCCACCGTGATGGATCGGGGCACGCTGTCAAATCCTTGTACTAAACAGGAGAAATGAAACTCCTGTTTAGTGATACTACGTTGCGCTGTAGTTCAGTGGAAGAACCGCCTGAGAGTCGCAAGCATTATCGGTAACAAGAATCCCGAATGCCCCTCGTCAGTATAGCATACCCACCAAACACTGTCACGGTTTTCTATGCAATGACACTTTTGAGAAGTCTCTCCAGTTTAGTATTGAGCTCACTACCTGTACAACGCTTCTTTTTCACAGTATTTACGTGGCTCTCTGACGTCTGACCTGTCAGTCGGCAAGACTTAGCAGGACGAGGAACGGCGCACTCCTGTACAAAACGTTAGGAGCGGAAAAGTTTCACGGACCTCAACCATGCAACCCGGGAGATTTACCAGCCGCTACAATACATTATCTCAATTTCATACTGCCGTCAAAGCAGTTAGCTCTAGGAGCAGCTGTGCTGTTACTACATTTCAACCATCACTATTTATACATGATGTGGAATGTAAGTGTATGGAAACTGCAGATGCTCTGGAATAAGTATGTGCACACAAACTTGCCAAAGATTTTGATCACATATTTTAATCGATTCTCTGCATTCCCACTTATTGACAGCAGAAACATCATGCATTGTCGATAACAGATGGTTACATCGTGAGACACTTTTCTAAGTACACAATATTGATGAACTTACTTCGTTGCCTCTTCTAGTGCTTGCATTTCTTCAGGAAACTTCAGGAGAGATTTCTTCTTCTTCTCTGCTTGCTGTAAATAGCACCATATTAGTGTTTAGAGGAATATGATATACTTAATAGGCTGAAATAATAGTGAGTGTAGCGGGCTTACCATTGCTACGAAATGAATTAGGTTCATGCCAGGTTTGTTGGCTCTGATATCTGTCAGTTTTTGTAGAGAGCTCAATTTTACACCAGCCGCATTGCCTGCATAGCCGCCCTGTAAATGAAAATAATTAAATACGTAAAAATTTTATGATCTGTTCCTAATATAAATACTCCACAAGACACTGTACAGAGCGTATCGGAGAACGATTTCCTTTCCTTTTCCAGTTCGATACAGAGCGAAGGAGAAGTCACTGTCTATACACCTCTACACATGCTCTAATTTTGCTTTACTGTAAACCAGGGGTACCCAGACGGTGGCACGCTTACCACTAGTGGAACACAGTGACATTTCAGGTGGTTCACATACAAGTAAACAAAACACATTATGATGTAAGTATAATTATTCTCTTACATTACTTTATTTTTGAGGTAAAATGATAGAAAACTGATAAAAGTAGCATCTATATAATTTTAAAGAAAATGGATGTATTCCAGAATGTTTGTTTCGCATTGTACGAAGGACGCAGGAATGTCGGACTGTACCATCCTCACCCACGCCTTCATTAGTCGTCGCTGCCTTGGCGGGGAATAATTCATCTTGTTTTGCCGTTGGCAATCGGGTTTTGTCGACGGTTGTTCGGCAGTTTTCGTGCCGCTCTGCAACTGCTGCCAATTTATGCTGTGTACCACCTTGTGGCGCTGCAGTAGTCACAACATAGTGAACTGCTAATTGTCGTTATTGTCGCTTTATGGGGTGTTACGTTGCTTCCAAACCGGCCGCGCTGTGTCGTGCCACGCAAAAGCATGAAAAGAGATTGGGCGCAGCGCTGATTGGCGCGGCTGGTGTGTGTACGTCAAACCGCACCGCTCTGTTCAACAACGAATAAGTTTCGCGCAGTTCCTTACATCAAAACGGTTCGTTTTTGCGCGACACCGTTGGGCGGCTATTCTCGTTTTCCACTGTTATTCAAGCACGCGTGTGCACACCGGAACACTGCTACGCACCTACGAACACTGTGCTCCGTTCTACGCAGTTCAGCGCCTTGCGGTTGCTTTCGTTGTGGACGCGGTTTTATGTTAAATGGCATCGTGATACGAAGAAACTTTGCGTCTGTGTGTACCTAGTACGAAGACCACCACCCCAGCTCATAGTTCGTTAAAATGTGAATGCCCAAATTTCTAAAAAGTCAAGTGCTACGCAGTGACAAGAAGTTTGGGAACCCCTGCTGTAAACAGCAGCGTCAGCAGCGGAGATGGTTCAAATAGTTCAAATGGCTCTGCACTATGGGACTTAACATCTGAGGTCATCAGTCCCCTAGAACTTAGAACTACTTAAACCTTACTAACCTAAGGACATCACACACATCCATGCCCAAGGTAGAATTCGATCCTGCGACCGTAGCGGTGGCGCGGTTCCAGACTGAAGCGCCTAGAACCGCTCGGCCACACCGGCCGGCAGCAGCGGAGAGTCTGACCCAGTATGATAAATTGTTTGTGTCTACTGACAACGTTAGTGATTCTATTACGTTCGTCGGAGCACAGCCGATTTTTCTTTTGTATCTGTTATAATTGCTGTCTAGTGTATGGTACACGGTTCTATTAATAAAAAAATGCACCCAGCCAGTAACACAGCTGTCAAAAACTCCGAATGTATCGTATGTAGATTATTATTAGTCGGTGATGTGGTGCAGTGTCAAACCCCTTTCGGAAATCTAGAAAGACGAAATCTTGCTGTTCACCTACATGTACTATTTGTAAGATATCGTGTGTGAATAAAGCAAATTGCATTCGGTACCGCTCCCCATACGAGACACTGATGCCTTCTTTTATTCTTCGCAGCTTTTTTTGAAATCGATCAAGAGAAAGTGCAAAGATACCGCAGTAACGAGATCTGACCACTCGTTCGTTCGTCGCGGATTATGAGCTTAAACATTCGGTAGCTCTGTTACAAATGGTACATTGTAAACTTTTGGAGCGTATTTATCCTCTGTTAACTTACTTTAGGGTCTACAATTAAAGCAAAGAACTGATAAACTTCCAGTAAATCTATTATTCATAATTTTTTTTATCTTTTAAGACCAAAGGAAACTACGATTTCATTAATATAGAGTTAAATGACTCTCTCATGAGACTTAAAAGATTTCGTCATCGTATTATGAAGTGGCCATGCCCTTTCAAACGAACCATCCAGGCATGAGTGAAGCAATCTCCTAGAACACGAAACAGTTTTGGACCAGTTAAAAATGATCCTCCTTAAAGGCTACAGCATGATTATGTCACCCGTTCCCAAACACTCATTCGCGCTCTCATACACGGAACTACAAAAGAAATACTTCCAGTACTGCAAACGAAAAACTGTTTTAGACTAAAACTGTACTCTGTAGTAAGCAAAGTGGAACCAAATTTGGTCACATTATAATTTCTATAACTTCTTGTTGAATGTTCTTGGGTTTGTTTCCAGACAGAGGCAAGAGTTTCTTTTGTCAACTTTCATTATAATGAACATTTGCTTAAGTGATTACTAGAAACTGTTAATATCAGAAGAGGATTTGCAGATTGCCCGGGTATTTGCGCTGGATGCTTGATGCCATTCTCCGCAATAACAGATGCACGGTATGGCGACTTAACCTAAAGATCGCTATTAGTTACAAGTGGGAATGTGAACACAAATTGAGAACATCACATGTGATGCTCACGGGATCAACATATTTGTGGTTCCAATTGCCGGACAGGGTGTTGTATAGTTCGCATATTTTACATAATTTCAAATCCCCATAGAAACTCTGCGATCTTATTAGCTAAGCAATTGCTAAGTTCCTGAACGAAACTGAATTCAAAGTCCTATAATCCAGGTTTTGTAACATGACCGTCTGAACTAATGTAGCTGGAAGTATTTGACTCTCGAGGGACTAAATAACAATCACGAAGTAAGTGTTGGTAACTGAATGAAAAAGTGTTGCTTAATGCAGTCTCCGGTGAAGGTATAGGCTTAAGAATGGCAGCGACACATTTCTTCTAAGTTTCTTATTAACTATACTATAAAAACTTGCCTGTAATATAGTATGATATTTAACTACGCAAATATGTAAGACTTACAGAGTTTAAGAAGTTTCCAGCAACAAGGACCATGTACAGGACTTCGTGCAATGGCTCACTGTTCATGAGATCTGTAACAATGGGTATTTTCATTAGTATTATTGAGAACGAGAGTAAAATAAAAACCATGAACTATTTTGTTTTCTTACCTTCACCAGCAACAATCATTGCACCAATGCTCGGTTCTAGATACGTCATGTTCGATGCGAATTCTTCCCTCAGAAGCATGCTCTCGATTCGAAGTTTGTAACTGCACATTAATGAAATATTGTATTAGAATGACGCAAACATGGGGTTTTTGATTCTAGAAACAGCTGAACACAAGTGATCAAAATATTGTTTATACTTTTCACTAATCTGTAGGTGATATTCCGAAATCTACCGTAGCTACCATAGGTTTATTTAATTTTTTGTGGCTTAATACTAACTAACGCTTACAGACGAATTTGAGAATGAAACAAAAAGTGGGTTACTGGAAGCAAGTAACAAAAAGCATTTTGAAACCAGAAATACTATCAGAAAAAATGCATCGTCTTTTTCTTCTCGTGTTAATATATGCGTAATTAAGAATGCCGAATTGCTGTTCAAGAGGAAAACGGAGGAAATGAAAGAGCTGTCGTAATTTAGGTGTATCTTTGATAGATTTCACAAGAATTATGTGACAGCTTTGTTTACTATGACTCTGCCCAAAACAAATGAGAAATAAACAGGTACAATACGTTTTTCTTACTACTTCACGATAAAAAAATCTACTTCTTCAACGAAAAGACATGAAGAATTAAACAATAAAACGCTCATGCTATCATTAATCAGTCTGCAGATTAGGACCGCTATGAAGCTTCATAATATTAGCCTATTCTATTGTTTAAATGGTACAAAGATTATAGATCTAATTTGTATAAGAATGACTGATTAAGTGAAAATTTATGTGGTATCTAATTACTTTGGAACATCGATGAGTTGAAGAAGAAACTTCTCTGCGTTTCCCAGCTTTGACTTGTCGCCATCATATGACTTCAGCATCTCCAACTCATCGACTTCTGGCAGAATTTTGAGTAGACCTCTTAATTTCTCAGCGCCAATTTCATCATGCGCCCCATCACGGATCAGTTGTATAATATCCTCGTTTGAACTGAAAGCAAAGCATTTAATTGTTATGAGATACGAAATGATATCTATGTGAAACAAGTAATACAAATCTTAACCTCTAGACACTTAGGTATTAATCGTTAACTTAAATATTTATGTTCTTACGTATCTGGATAACGCCGAGGGGCATATTATTGTGTACATGGGCAAAAAAATTAATTCAGTCACAAAGTAGATAGTAGTAACTTGAGGATTTGCTTGTCTGTTTTCTCTCCAACTCCAAGTTCTACAATGATCACAGGAACTTATCACCAGAACGTTTTACGTTATTGTAAAGCTTGTCAGCATTGAAAATCAGACGATGATGAAATTGTGAAGCTACAAACAAATTTATAATTCATGATGAATCTGTATTGGCACTCATATGAAGGCAAAATTGCAAGGAGTATAGTAAATTTACAATTTCATGATGAACCTCAAAAACGAAACTTCAGTTAGTATTTGCTACAATGTTCACCGTGGGAAAGGTTTTTCAAAGGAACTACTACATCACACTGCAGGTCTTTCAGTTAACTGCAAACGACGGATTCCCTAGTAGATTCCCCGTGATAATATACAGCACCGCTTGGTTTGTGGGTATACGGGGTGTGTTAGATAAGTAACGAACCGATACTCTCGACTGTGACGTTTTGTTTCGAGACCGTATTCGAAAATCCATAATTTGTCACCTGTGATAACGCATTGTTAAAGTGATTTCTCGTGATTCCGCTAAGTTTCTCGTTTAGCCAATTTTAGCTTACGTGGCTGATTGCAATGAGACAATACTATGACTTTAGCAACTGCTCTATGACTTACGTTCGTTTGATTGTCACAGTACCGATGTGAGAGTATTGCACCTCCCTCCTGTATAAATTTTCTTGGACTCTCTTGGCATTCGTATCTGCTCGGTGGGGACGATTGTGACGAGTGCTTGTGAAGTGTAGGGCTGTATTTGTCGTGCTGTGACGAAAGTAAGGGAAAGGGTGAACGATGATGCTAGTACATAGCTTAGCTCTCATCTAAGAGCATTAATGGGATCGTCTAGGTTATCTTCTTCTTCTTCTTCCAAAGGACGAATCGACGTCAACTCTTACCTATAAGACACTGCAGAGTGCATTGTAAATTAATCCAGGACTTGAGCTATACGTCTGGTGATCATAAACTTTACGCCACTACATCTTCACCAGCCCACCAAATACTGGTGTTAAAGATTTCATTATGATCAGAATTTGGACCCAGCCAGCTCCAAGCTGGGCGCCATGGCACAAGCGAACATTAGCCACCTCTGCTACGCATAGAGTGTTAGTATTCTACATACTGACATGACTTTCATTCTAATTCATACCTTCTGAACTGCTTTAAGAAAATATTAACATTAAGGCTCCTTTTTCCATCCAGCAGTGCAATCTGAAACAAAAGAAGACAGCAGTATTAAGACAATGACTAAAAAAGAAAATAAACATACATTTTTCACTTTTATAGTGCTCTGATGCTTCAAAATACCCGATTCAATAGTAAACGATTTTTAAAGGTAAGATAGAAGATATTTTCGAAATAAAAATTAAGTAATATAAAATAAACTTCTTAATGTACCTTTCGTATTTCTGGTACGTTTAAATGCACATAAGGTTAATGTAATACGCTACGGTGTCATTTAGAAGTTGACTTCAGTTGAAATCATTGTTTTCTGTTAAATATTTAATAAAATATTTTCGTGATATTACATGTTTCTTTTCATTCTTTATCCATTTTCATTACATAAATATGTACGTGTTTTGCTCGTTGACATCACATAAAAATCCAGGCTGTGCTGATGAGTGTCTATACCGAGTGTCCCAGACGTACTGTATGAGCGTTTTTATTCGAAAATTGTACTCGCACCGTTTGTCAGTTACTGTGTTATAAGGAAACCACTATGGAAGAATTGAATGGTTGCTAAAATCTGCTGGAAACTGGAGGAAACAAAGAAAACTTTAAAATTTCAAATTGGAATATGGTTGAATATTTGATCTCAGAATAACATGTTCATGTCTTGAAATTTTTAGTACGTTGTCTCGATACTGTGGTAGCATCAAAATAATCTTCCTGGAACTGACGCGATGAACAGCAAGCGCTTAAGGGAAGTAACAGAAATTTGGATGTTCTCAAAAATTCCTTTTATATATTGTAGTTATAAAATGATCATTTCTTTTTATTTGAAATAAATGAATTTTCCCGTTCTACATTTAAAAAAACACTATACTGAAATTGGAAATAATCTTTTTGTTTGGAAAGTACTACAAAATAACAGATTTGTCTCTTGTGGTTGTGGAACACTATAAATATGGTGTTCACCATTCAGTTCACCCCTGTTGGTTTTCTTAAAACGTGTTTTACGCAAAAAGCTCGCAAGAACCGTTTCCGAGAAAAAAATCTGGTAAGGCACGTACGGGAACCCTGTGAAAGAGACATTTTATGGAAGTTTATAATAACTAAACTAAAGAGCTAAAAGTCTCAGTCAGCTGCAGAGTACAGAAAAACATGACGTAATAGTAGGTGATGTGGTTTGTTCAGTATGTGTTTTGCTACTCGGGCTTACCTCGGCTGACTCCTTGCGACGCCTGGGGTCGGTGTCGGCAGCATCTCGGCCCAGCCGGGGAGACGCCTGCGTGGACGACGCCGCCGGAACTTGCTGGCAGAAGAGGCCCTCCATCTCAGCCCAGTCTAGCTCTTCCATCGGAGAATGCTCGTGAGTTTCAGCAACGAGTGACCATATGTTCCTCTTGCCCACGACCTAGTAAAGGAACATAGTGTAACAGATCGAGTTTATGTCGGTCAATGATGTTATTGTTTTGACTGACACCAAACACTTCTGCTCACGTAACTAACAGGAAAAGATATAAAGGCCATTTAGATGTAAACACAGTAACTATTGCATAACGTCCACCTGCTCTGGGCAACAGATAAAGCAGATGAGGAAAGACGTTGTTCATAGCGGCCACAGCGGGCCATTCCTCATTCTGAGCCTCCAAAAGATGAAGACGTCGACCACAATTTGGATCCAGGTAATTTCATCTCCAGGGTTTCCATCTCGGTAGCTTCCTTTGCTAACCGATCTCAAAGATCGTTTCCCAGAATCCCTACATGACTTTGGGTTCAGAGGAGTGCAATCGAGAGTCACTACAGATTAGGAAATTGCGAGTGTAATATAGGTCTCAGTTAATGGACACTAATTCTGCTGTAAAAATACTACATCATTGAAGTGAGTGTTTTTCGTGGCCACCAGGCATAGCCGATGAGATCGTTGACCAATGAGCCGTCAGTTTAAATTACTGTCGAATCAGGAAATTCGCCAAGAACTGGGAGAAACAAACGCCAAAATTCTGAGGGGTTTATCGTTTTCTTTGGGCCAAATGAAAGGACCAACCAGAGATTCGAATAACATATGCACCATGGGGGGAGAGGAGGAGAGGTTCGTGAAGTTAACATGACGAGAGGGTTCAATGGAGGGAGACTGAGATCACAGCGAAGAGACTCCAAACAAAGTGCTGCTGGAATATCAGATCAGGGTCGTCCTTGTGGAAGGTGAATCCCCCATGGCAGAGAAGAGAATATGGTGATTTGGGTGTTCGGTGTAGCTGAGGACTCGTATAGTATGATTTAGTAAGTGGGGACTCTGATCCGTAAAAGAGGAATCCCAGCCTCTACCAGGAGGCTGTCCACAGGACTCATCCAAAGGCGCCAACCACGAGACGTATCATTCAGTGATGAACCAGGTCCAGCAGCTGTAACGTCAAAGTGGCTGGAGATTCATTAGGAAGACATTCGTACTCCACCCTAGATAGAACTAGTACTTTGTACAGACGCAAGAGAGTGGAGTGGACCGTACATAATAAGGCGAGGCTGAGGCAGCAGAGTGTGTTGAATTTCGACTGAAACTTCCCTTTTACCTGGCGAAACTGTAATGGCCGTGTCAGCAGAGCATCAAATAAAAGTTCCAAATAAACGATATTACTCTGCCGCACTGAGCAGGTCATTACGAAGGTAAAGTTATGGGTGTGGATGAACAGTTTTACTTCGACTGAAGTGCGCAACATATGTCTTTGCAGTGGAAGACTGGAAGCCATGGGTGATAGCCCAGGATTGTGCTTTCCTGATGGCACCTTACATCTGGTGTTTAACAACATTCGTGGTCGAAGAACTGCAGTAAGTACAAAGGTCGTCCACATATAGGGACAGTGAGACAATAGTATCCCACAGCCTCTGCAAAGAAAAAGGGTCACTGTCGTAACTGACGCTATGGAAAAGTCGAGATACGATACGAAATAGCAGGAGAGAAAAAAAAAACTCGGATAAAAATCGGGGAGGGGGCCTCTAAAACTCCACTTGTACAGTGTGGTAAGGATGTGGTAGCATCACTGGCCTTTCTTAAGAAGACGGCCCTTATAGCAGACTCCAGTTGAATTGAGTAATAAACCACAATGATATGATGGTGATGGGGATGTCACCATCAGACGCAGAGAACAATGCCTGTGACTGAGAAGGTGTCGCTTTTTTTTTTTTTTTTTTTAGTGAGGAAGCACTTTGCTAATAGATGAAACATCTCTGAATGTTTCTTCAACATTTTCAACGCAGAAAAACTAAAAAAATAAGATGCCATGAGTTCAGGTACTAGCTAGGTACTGAGGGGAGATTTTTCGCTGTTTACGAGGTCGTGCTGAAAGCAAATTCCTCTAAACGTTATTAACATTCTGTATCATTATTCTTCATGTATATATATTTATTTCTAACATAGTCACCCTGCCGACGAACAAGTTTCTCCCAATGAGAGACCTGTTTGTTGATTCCGTCACTGTAGAATGACTTCGTTGACGGAGCCACAACCTCACCTTTGCTTGCACCACTTCATCAGTATCAAAGTGGAGTTCTCGAAGGCGTCCTTTGAGTTTTGGAAACTCATGAAAATCGGATGAGACCAAGTGGAGGATGATTCATGACAGCGTAACCAAGGCATCGAATTGTTGCAGATGTCGTAACGCTCGTGAGTGGTTTGGCGTTTTTATACTGAAGGAGAGAGTGCTCCATGTGTGGACGAACTCTTCGAATTCGAATCTCGGTTACAGCACGCTGTTTCTCACGCACCGATATAGTTACGTTACACACCGCCCTACAATTCTGAGCCCTCTAGCGGCAGAGGGCTGCAAATATGTAGACATTAAGATTAAAGGTATAGAATGTTAATAACGTTTGTTCCATTTTAAAAGCCTTAAGGGTTTTCACATAAAAAATTCGGAGGAATTACTTTTCTGAACGCCCTCGTGTATTCAATTTACTTTCCTCCCATGGCGTGTCCATGCCGGTGTGGACTGTGGTTACCTGAAATTAACTAGGCCCTGGTCCAAATGAACCAATCACTGACTGGAAATGTTAATGTTCGGCTACTTGGAGACCATTCGTGGACTTCATCTTCCCAAAGAACCATGGAATTTTTGTGGATGACAATGCGCTATGTCACCAGGCAACAATTGTCCGTGATTGGTTTGAAGAAAATTCTGAACAATTCGAGCAAATGACTTGGCCACCCACATCCCCGGACATGAACCCCATCTAACAGGTATGGGACATAATCCAGATGTTAGTTCGTACACAAAATCCTGCACTGGCAACACTTTCGCGATTATGGACTGCTATAGAGTCACCTATAGAGTGCAGGGGACTTCCAGAGACTTGTTGAGTCCATTCTACGCCAAGATGCTTCATTGCGCCGGGAAAAAGGCGGTCCGACATTACATTCTAAGGTATACCATGACTTTCGTCACCTTAGTGTATGTACATATCCCACATGAGAGTTATGGACTTCATTCTCGAAGGATTACAGTATTATTACAGAATACGAGGGAAGAACCCAAAAGCTTCTATTTTCTTTACTCTTCACTCTTGAAATTGCTTAAAAAAAACTGCAGCTGAATCTGATTGATGTCCAGTTAAAATGAAAATGATTCATTTCATTGTTCACCTAATTTTCTAAGGTTCCGTATCTCAATTGGTGAAAATGGAACACTTACCCGATCACTTTGTTGTCCGTCCTTTAATAACCGCGAGCGCAGGTGAAGGGACATCTATTACTCAATCGATCCCTTCTTTTTCTATCGCCCTTCTTAAATCGAGTATTTTTCTTTTCTAATTTCCTATTTCTAGTGACAAGTGTAACAGTTTTATAGGTGTAATACAGCTGCTTTTACACAAAGGACACTCAGCTACTCTAACAGTCAATGCCGTCCCATTCGCATAATTCCTTCGCGGTGCGCTTTTTTAAATTTTATTCTATTTTATTTTTTAACCCCTCGATCCCTTTAAAAACTGACGAAGGAGACTGGACGTCTGTGGTGACCGAGCTGCCGGCCGATGTTATCGGGCGATCTTCGGTGGTGGCGTCTGGGGTACGCAGCGTGCGTACGTACCTTGTGGTTGGGGATCTTGTTCCAGTTGATGGTCTTCATCTTGGCGCGCGGGGTGGGCGTCTCCTGCTGCGGCAGCAGCTTGCCGGCGCAGTCCGTGGGCTCCGGGCTGCACGGCGGCGGCGCGCTCGCCGGGGCCAGCAGTGGCGGCGGCACCGGCGCTCCCCCCATGGGCGGCGCGACGCCGACGGCGGGCGGCGGGGGCGGCGGGGGCGGGCCCGGGGGCGGCGGCGGGGGCGGCGGGCAGGCGGGCGCGGCGGCGGCGGGCGGCGGCGGGGGCGGCGGCGGCGGCGAGGCGGCCGACTGCTTGCGCGACGAGTGGCAGGCGCAGTGGCAGCCCGCCTGCGCCTTGTTGCTGGCCGCGCTCACGCTGGGCGACCGCAGCAGCCGCGTCGCGTCGCTGCGGGACTCGAGCAGCGTGGCGCGGTGCACGAGGCGCTCGGCCGCGTCCCACACCAGGTCGCTGATGGGCTCGCGCGGATCCACGCGCAGCAGGTGCTGCAGGATCGACAGGAACGGGATCTCCTGCGGCGTGTCCGCCACCTGCGAACCGATACCGACACGCGTGCTAGGAGCAGTGCATACGGGCTGTTGTTTAAGTACGCGCAAAAAAAGTAAACGTGGGTTCGCAAACGAACGATTTGTGAGATAATTGCAGGTGTGCAGCCACTGACTTCAGTATGAAATATTGTCCTAGTGAGTAAAAATTTATCTGAAGAGTAAACCTTTCTATTACGAGGGCTATTCCGAAAGTAAGGTCCGATCGGTCACGAAATGGAAACGACTATGAAAATCCGATAAAGCTTTGCACAGATGTGTTGGGTAGTGTCTCTAGTATAACCCCAGTTAGCATCACGTCGCTCTTCTCATTTCTGAGCTCGCAGTGAGTGCGTAAAGATGTCTAGAAAATAGTGTCTGCCGCCAAGTACGGGGGCCTGGTGAGAAATTTCCCCTGAAGCTATGCAGCTAACATTACATAACTGTCGTGCTGTTTCGTCTTCAAGACAATTCTCAGCCGCATTCTGCAGGGGCAATGAAGATGCTCCTGCATCGTTTTCAAATGGAAATGTGAGATTACCCACAATACAGCCCGTAATTGTCTCCCTCTGAGTTTCAGCTCAGGTCACATGAACCGCTGGTTATGAAGACAACATTTCGGCACAAGACAACGAGCCGTAGGCCAGCGTAGAGAATTGGCGGAGAGCACTGGCGGCTGCCTTCTATAGCGAGGGTATGGGAAAGTTGGTACAACGCTACGATACACGTCTAAGTCGGGTCGGCGACTATGGAGATAAGTAGCTGCAAGGTGTATCTAACTGTTGCAAATAAAACATTTTTGATTTTTACCGTGGTTTCCATTTCGCGACCTATCGGACCTTACTTTCGGAATAGCCCTCGTATGTTCCCGTCTAATTCGTCTCAAGTTTGAGCCGTAGTGCGTGGCTGGGGAATGTGAGTCCTGCACGGTGAGCACCGGCACATTTTGCTGCCGATGTAGCGCACTAATACGATCCGACACGAATACATCGAGCCAGGACTGTACCTCGTGTTGTACACAACGGTAAGGAGAGATGCTACAGAGTGATCTGGCAACTGTCATCGTAGAAAAGCTGGACAGGAGCAGAAATGATCGGCGAACAAGTTGAAACAACAAAGAGAAGATTTAATTAATTTGTATTGCTCCAAATGTACGAAGTATTAAGAAACAGAGTCCAACTAACGATGTCAACTAGGGTGCTCCCGCCGGAGGTTCGAGTCCTGCCTCGGGCACGTGTGTGTGTGTTGTTCTTACCGTAAGTTAGTTTAAGTAGTGTGTAAGTCTAGGGACCGATGACCTCAGCAGTTTGGTCCCGTAGGAATTCACACACATTTGAACAACTAGGGTGAGGTTCGCCATATTAAGGCACGAAGGATGGAGTCGGCGCATTCTGAAGAGGAGCGGCTCCCAAGAGCGACTGGGCTGAGCGGCCGTCCTATATTGCGGCGGTAGGGGGGCGCCAGTGTGGCTCAGCGGGCGCGCACGCTCGGGTCCACCAGATCCCGCTCGACTGCCATCGGCGTCAGGCGGAAACTTCTGTTGCCGTGACGCCCGTGGGATGGTATCGGTAAGTGACGTAACACCTCGACCACTCAAACCCTCTAGATTTTTCCACATGGGGTCGTGTCAAATAACTTCAAAAACGAAGCGCACAGCGCTCCCATAAGGTTGAAGACTTGCAGCAGCGAACTGCACAGTCTTATCAGATTTACGAGAATTTCCGGCTACATTTGAAAAAAATCATCGTATTTCTCTGCAGAGACGAGTGCACTATTGCATCCAAATCCCACGGAACGCCTCCTTTGACATGTACGAGTGTACACTAAACTGTGAAAGGTAACGTGCTAATGTAGTACTGTATTATTGTTGAAGCAGGCCATAGGTAAACTTTGAGTGCAAATACATGGGTGCTTCATCGAATACTTTACATTTTAAATACATTTGTGCTAAGACAATGTTTCATATTAAAAACAGTGACTGCTCGGAGCCACATATTTCCAATTATCTCGCCAACTGCTCATTTTAGAACCCATAATTGCTCCAACTATTTTTGATTCTGTCAACGCACACGTTCAACCGTGTCAGTTTTCGCGATTAATAACGATATAGTTCGTGTATAAAAGCCCGTCCCTTTATCGCAGGTTTCAGTCGATGGCCGCTAGGCAAAACAGGTAGCTGTCATTCGGCGTTCACTGTGGACTGTCGTCTATATGAGCCAGTTTTGTTACGGCGTGCCGCGCGGGATTAGCCGAGCGGTCTGAGGCACTGCAAATATGGTTCAAATGGGTCTGAGCACTATGGGACTTAACATCTGTGGTCATCAGTCCCCTAGAACTTAGAAATACTTAAACCTAACTAACCTAAGGACATCACACACATCCATGCCCGAGGCAGGATTCGAACCTGCGACCGTAGCAGTCGCGCAGTTCCGGACTGAGCGCCTAGAACCGCGAGACTAACTCCCTCGGGCATGGGTGTGTGTGTTTGTGCTTAGGATAATTTAGGTTAATTAGTGTGTAAGCTTAGGGACTGATGACCTTAACAGTTAAGTCCCATAAGATTTCACACACATTTGAATTTGTTCCGGCGTAAAGTGAAGCGCCGGCACGCCAGTCGGAAACGAGAGAGCAGAGAGGGCTGTCAGCCAATTGCACGCTGACCGACTCCTCTCCAGGACGACAACGCGACGGCAGTGGCGTCTATGCGAAGAGGACGTAAGCGCAGCGCCCACTGGTCGCGGCCTAGTTCTACAGCAGCATCAAGATTAGGCACTACAAGACCGGTGCCTTAGGAATTGTATATACTAAAGAACATTGTTGATTTTGTCTGTCACCCTACACTTGCGACACATCTGTTTAACACAAGGTTAAGTATTATCGTGTACTTTTCGTAATAAAACTCATTAATACGATTTGCTTGAATTGTTGTCTAGCGATCCGCGAAAGCAGGTTTCTATATACCCCTTATTCGACGACTAGGCAGGATTCAACAAGTTTTACATCTGACTGCTGATTTAGCAAATTAAGTTATACTTAAATGACGATCTTGAGAACATCCTGGACTTATTTCCCGAATCAAAAGCCACGTTTGAGCAGCTCCAAGGCTTGGTTAAACAGCGACTGATTTTAAAGAGCGACCTACTGCTCGTATATCTCAAGTGTGCATTTACGCGTCTTTTGATCTTTTCGAATTTTAATTGTTTTCCTATTTTGTTAATGGAGGAGGTTATCGGCGGAGGTTGCTAGCAAGCAACTGGGGGGCGGTGTAGTCACTGTTTGCCATGTATTTTTTCCAGTCTAGTAGTTGGAGCTATGAGTCTTTTAAAGTAGTTGAATTGTTAGCTCCGGAGATGCGCAGAAAAGAGGCTGCGAATTTAGAAAAAGTGTTGAAAGAATCTAGGCCTACCAATCCGTGACGATCTCCTGCAACTAAGCCGCAGACGTCTAAATTCCCGCCAACCGTCTTTACGTCTGGCTGAACTACTTCAAAATGGCACTAAACCGGTTGCGCTCTGGGGATAGCATCTGCGCAGATTCACTAGAAAACTGGGGAAGAATAACATCTCGGGACTACGATTGTGGCGCTCCGAGGCAGTCCATCTATTATCTCCCCCCCCCCCCCCCAAACGAGTGTTCCTTACGCTCTGATAAGGAAACTGGACTGACTGCGCGGACACACCTGCATCAACGATAGAATAGAATGAACATTTTGAGGTTGACATATAATTTCTTTTATGCCCTTACTGTTTTTGTGAAAAGGTGTTAATTCTTTTAAACGTTAGTGTAGTTCCGTGTATTAAGTCTGCACACCTACGCTAAATAAATAGTGACAGTTTTATCCTTGCCTCGCGGCGCAAAGTGAGGCTAGCAATCGTTATTTAGAGCGAGGTAATAATATGGCAGTGGATGAAACCGGGACCGCTGCGCTTCACATCCATACGAGTGCGTGCAGCCGCGGCCGCCACGCCACTGAAGCACGGAGTATGAGAGGCGAGCAACGCTTCGGGTGGTTCAAATCTCCATCTGCCCATCCAGACCTTGGTTTTCCGTGGTTTATCTCAACTGGTTAAAGCAAATGCTGCTGTAGTTCATTTAAAAAAGGACACGGCCCCATGGTTTAGTGAGTCCAATACCGGTTTGTAATGACCTCGTCGTCGCAAAAATTGACATAATGACCTCGGAGAAAATCCGCAGCCGGCTTTATTGATTTCATTTTTTAAAATTCCTGGATTCGGTTCAACAAGAACCGCACTCATATCTTTAAATACAAGTAAAATAACTAATCAACAAATGTGGCCTCTACGTAAATAACGGGTCAAGCGCCAAAACTTGAAAATTTGAGTTATTGGTGAAATTCCTCTGTAAACGCCAAGGGCAATAACATACATTCTGATACACGCGACAGAATAGCGGGAAACAGTGTTTACAGCTGTCATAAGACGGCACTCGTGTCTGACACCAACATCGATGTTTAAACAAAGAATCATGCGCCAACTTTCTGCTCTCTGTTTTGGATATTGCTGAATTAATTATTACAGATACATAATACACAATATTGCAAAATAGGAAGGAAAACTGCAACTAAACGGAGGAAGAGAGGTGAAGGTAGTGCTCAAAGCGAAAGGAAGAAACTACGAAGCGAAGGAAAGAAGTGTACTTGAAAAGACAATAGTGCTGTTCTATCTGAAGAGGCGCTCAAGCATCAGGTAGGCCTTGACTGTCGTTTTAACATTTATTATAACGCTTGGAATCAACATAAATAATTTTCAAGTATTTTAATGCATTTAATTCATGACTGAAAAGAATTCCATATCAACAAACATCATCGTTCTGATTATGAGGTTATAGTTAACTGCCAGCATTGAATCATTTACTTACCTGTTGATTTAAAAATGTTATTGTATATACTGTTTCACTCTCTCATGTTTCCTTTAAATGTCAATTTAATTACAGACAGATTTCATATGACCAGAAGTTGTTTAATGATTTCTATTCACTAAAAGATACAATGAAGCAAAACAGCCGTGCAATGTCTCACGTACATGTTTACAAAGTGAGGTGGCGAAAATCAAAAGTAAATGGTGAGAGTAACGGAACTGTTCAGCTGTCTACTAACGAAGGCTGTGAACAACCGGTAATACCAGAGAAGAAAGAAGTAACTATGTGTTGCACATTGGACACTCGTTTATGTCTTGCGATCATGATTTTTCTCACATTGAGAAATGAAAGAGGGTATCTGTGTGTGAAGTTCCAAAAGATTTACACTGAAGTGGCAAAGAAATTGGTATAGGCATGCGTATTCAAATACAGAGATATGTAAACAGGAAGAATACGGCGCTGTGGTCGGCAACGCCTATATAAGACAACGAGTGTCTGGCGCAGTTGTCAGATTGGTTACTGCTGCTACAATGGCAGGTTACCAAGAATTAAGTGAGTTTGACCGTGGTGTTACAGTCGGTGTACGACCGATGCGACACAGCATCTCCGAGGTAGCGATGAAGTGGGGGTTTTCCCGTACGACCATTTCACAAGTGTACCGCGAGTATCAAGAATCCGGTAAAACATCAAATCTCCGACATCGCTGCGACCGGAAAAAGATCCTGCAAGAACGGGACCGACGACGACTGAAGAGAATCTTTCCATGTGACGTACGTGCAACCCTTCCGCAAATTGCTGCAGATTTCGATGCTGGCCCATCATCAACTGTCAGTGTGCGAACCATTCAAAGCAACATAATCGATATGGGCATTCGGAGCCGAAGACCCACTCGTGTACCTTTGATTACTGAACGACACAAAGGTTTACGCCTCGCCTGGGCCTGCCAACACCGACACTGGACTGTTGATCACTAGAAACATGCTGCCTAGTCGGAAGAGTCTCGTTTCAAATTGATCGAGCGGATAGACGTGTACGGGTAAGGAGACAACCTCATGTCCATGGAACGTGCGTGTCAGCAAGGTACTGTTCAAGCTAATGGAGGCTCTGTAATGGTGTTGGGCGTGCGCTGTTGGAGTGATCTGGGGCACTTGATACGACTCTGACAGGTGACACGTACATAAGCATTCTGTCTGATCACTTGCATCCATTCATGTCCATTGTGCATTCCGACGAACTTGGGCAATTCCAGCAGGACCATGCGACACCCCACCCGTCCAGAATTGCTACAGAGTGGCTGCAGAGACGCTATTGTGAGTTTAAACGCTTCCGCTGGCCACCAAAATCCCCAGACATGAACATTATTGAACATATCTGGGATGCATTGCAACGTGCTGTTCAGAAGAGATCTCCACCCCCTCGTACTCTTACAGATTTATGGACAGCCCTGCAGGATTCATGGTGTCAGTTCCATCCAGCACTACTCCAGACATAAGTTGAGTCTATGCTATGTCGTGTTGCGGCACTTCTGCGTGCTCGTGAGAACCCTAAACGGTATTAGTCTGGTATACCAGTTTCTTTGGCCCCTCAGTGTAGTTCGCCTTTCAACTGAAGCTACGCACACAACATCATTCAAAGAGACTGTTATGAAAAAGCAGGTTTTTACTTCTTTATGTCAGCTGCTGAAAAATATGTGAACTTCATCGAAGTGCATATTTCAAAAGCACAGTGGATGAGACTGACCGCCGAGCAGCTAGGGGTACTGCAAATTCGGGCAACTCTTAGTGCAGTTGAAGAGTTCAAGGAACATTACAGCTTGAAGATGAACGTGAAGCCTTCTGATCTCCAACAGATGCTTCTGGCAACACTACACTGAGAATTTAGGTTCAAAAATGGTTAAAATGGCTCTGAGCACTATGGGACTCAACTGCTGTGGTTATCAGTCCCCTAGAACTTAGAACTACTTAAACCTAACTAACCTAAGGACATCACACACATCCATGCCCGAGGCAGGATTCGAACCTGCGACCGTAGCAGTCCCACGGTTCCGGACTGCGCGCCAGAACCGCGAGACCACCGCGGCCGGCTGAGAATTTAGGTGTGTGAAGAAAAGAGAAGGGATTTAGCTCTAGAGGAGAAAATGAATTTTTACGAGAACCTTGTGAAATGAGTGAAAATGGGAATGATGGCCGGCCGCGGTGGTCTCGCGGTTCTAGGCGCGCAGTCCGGAATCGTGCGACTGCTACGGTCGCAGGTTCGAATCCTGCCTCGGGCATGGATGTGTGTGATGTCCTTAGGTTAGTTAGGTTTAAGTAGTTCTAAGTTCTAGGAGACTAATGACCACAGCAGTTGAGTCCCATAGTGCTCAGAGCCATTTGAACCATTTTTGGGAATGATGGCATTTGTATCGCTATTTATGTTAAAGCCATTGCATACAGAACGTTTCATTTTCTTCGGATTTTGTATCATTTTGTTGTTAAACCAAATAACGTAGAATAAAAACACATATAGGACAAGAAACCTGTGCAATTTTCGTGTTTGTGTAGTGATCCCCAACTTTTATACTGCTTTTGTATAAGTGCTATACACATTTTGTTGATTATCTCTAAATCAGTTTATTGGCGCTTGATCTATTATTCACTTACGTACCACAAATACTCTGCGAAATGCAACGTTGTTATAATGCTATATCCTCAAACATCAAATGTGTCGGTCACAGGAGTAACCTATCCATCTTCAAATGGTTCGAATGGCTCTAAGCACTATGGGACTTAACATCTGAGGACATCAGTACACTAGACTTTGAACTACTTAAACCTAACTAACCTAAGGACATCACACACATTCATGCCAGAGGCTGGATTCGAACCTGAGACCGTAACAGCAGCACGGTTCTGGACTGAAGCGCCTAGAGCCGCTCGGCCACAGCGACCGGCTTATCCATCTTATCAGCAGAATTTACATGCTACGTCACAGGATGAAAAAGTTGTTTAGTAGTATCCACTATTATATAGCTCGCAAGGCAACAGCCAATGTCTGGGGCCTGGTATATTTTTCACATATGTATGAAAACTGGAAACTCACAGTGAGTTAATAATAATAATTGTTTGTTTGTTGATAAACTGTTCTTGAAAGTACTTGATTGAAATTTGTTTTTGTCAAGGGTAGAATAATTATAAAAACGTCAAAAAAATCTGTAGCCTGAATGATGGTCGGTGAAGTGCCTTGCAGGCTATATCAGTAACATCATAGTTTATCCTGTGAAGTAGCACGCAAATGTTGCTGAGACGTTTGACAGGTTACTCTTCAAACCGGCACACTTTCTGGTACATTTGATGTTGATGGTATGGTATGATAATAACGTATTTCGTGTAGTATTTGTTTGCTTAGGTATTTTACTTTTATTTACGGATCTGATGATGGTACATGCTGAAACGAAGTCAAGCAATTTGAAAAATTAAAGCAATCGAGACGGACAATAAATAACTCTTCGTCGACGTGACATTAAATCCTAATATCCTCTCTTCTTTTTGTCACGAAAATTTGTTAGGTGATCAACCAAGGGTCCAAAGTAACTGGTGTGGAGTACTTACGTCGAAATTGCAATAAATGAATCCGAACCAGATTTAAGATCAAATTCCTCACGAGAGATATCGTCATCATATCCAGGCTAGGGCTCTGTACTTAGTTTACGAGGTTAAAATTTAGAAATGGGAAGAACTCGTACAGGTTCAACATCTAAGGACAGACGTAGAAGAAAGTGATACAGGGTGTAGACAAAAATACGGAAACATCAAAAACACAACGCATTACCAGTTTGATACGGTGTATGAAAACCGTTGGCATTCGAAACGGACTTCCAGCCGTCTCGGAATGGATAAATATATGTCTTGTGTGGCTTCCAAGAGTCCAGCAAAATAGTGGGAAGTTCAGGTAACGATAATGAAGGTGGTTGGCGATCACACATCCTTCTGTGTACAGTAGAGCACAAGTGGTCAATAATAGCGTGGTCTGGTGACTGTGGTGGCGAGGGGAGTTGCGACAATTCACACAAAACCCGTGTGTGAACAGGGCCCCTGTTGTCTTGGAACACAGTGTCACCATTAAGGAACAAACATTGTATCGTGGGAAGGACCTGCTAAGCCAAAATGGTCACGTAATCCTTGTCAGTAATGCGAGCTTGCATAGTAACTATGGGGCACATGGAATACCACATAAATAATCAGCGAACCGCCGCCGTGCTTCACGTAAACAAGCCCGGAAGTGAGAAATGAGACTCATCCTACCAAACGACTTCCATCCATAGTCCAGGTTTTATGGCTTCGGCGTCATGTTTTCGTGTTACGGGCATTTGCATCACTGATATGTGGATTTGGAATTCCAGCTCGACGTGCAGTTCCTTACTTCTGTAGCTCCCTTCGTCTTGTTTTGGTACAGACAGCGTTCGCGGGTGCGACATGCAGTTCTATAGTGACTTTTGCAGCTGTTCTCCTCTTATTTTTCGTCACAATTCTCTCCAATGACCGTCTATGACGGTCACTCGACACACACTTTGGTGAACGTTGTGTCTTAGCGGATGATGTTTTACCGATTTCCCCGTGTCTATTGAAACAGTGGCTACCTCGGCACTAGCCATACGAGCACCAACTACCTGCCCACTTAGCTCCGACATAATGCAGTTTCAGCTACACGGAACACTGTTCTGACACATGCAGCATATTGAGGACGTCGCGCAGTTGCCGATCGTGTTTTCACGCGTTTGTTCAACCCTTGTAGACGATACATTTTTTTCGTGGCGCACGCTGCGAATCGTCTCAGCAGCGTGTACGAAACTCTGCTCCTTCACCACACCAAATACCTCGTTAACTAAGTAATGACGCGCATGAATGAGCTAGCGACATTCCCGCACTGCCAGTCTGGTTTGGTTTTGTGCAATAATTTATTTGCTACAAGGACTTTGCCCTACGTCTCTTCAAGTTAGGGTTACCTATTCTTACACTACTTGTTTGCCGGCCGGTGTGGCCGAGCGGTTCTAGACGCTTCAGACTGGAACCGCGCGACCGCTCTGGTTGCAGGTTCGAATCCTGCCTCGGGCATGGATATGTGTGATGTCCTTAGGTTAGTTTGGTTTAAGTAGTTCTAGGTTCTAGGGGACTGATGACCTCCCCACAGTGCTCAGAGCCATTTGAACCAACACTACTTGTTTACATGATGATACATCGATCTTAGCATAGTCATATAATTTTATCGTCGGGCATTACCCGAGCTTTGTTGCTTGCTTTGTTACACTGCCATTTGTCAAAGTCGAAAAATTAAGGAGAATACGTGTGAGTGAAATGAAACTCCTATAACAAGTTACGCACACGATTACGATTATAGAACAGAAATGGTATGCAACATTGAGCATTCACTATAATGTGATGCCCCAATCGAAACCGCCAAACTTTGTGGCAAGGAGTAAAAAAGGACCTTACCGTGTTCCTGGAGAATCCCCCTACCCCCGTAAGTATGACAATTCAGAAATCTAAACAGACATGGAGAATGTAAGCAGAACAGTAATGGCAATGAAACTTTCTGGTAGATTAAAACTGTATGACGGACCGAGACTCGAACTCGGCACCTTTGCCTTTCGCGGACAAGTGCTCTACCAACTTTATTTATTTATTTTTTTATTTTTTTTATTTTTTACCTTTCGCCTGGTGCAAGTCTTTCGAGTTGACGCCACTTCGGTGACTTGCGTGTCGATGGAGTTGAAATGAGGATGATAAGGACAATACAACGCCCAGTCTCTGAGCGGAAAAATCTCCGATCCAGCCGGGAGTCGAACCCGGGCCGTTAGGTAGGTATGACATTCCGTCGCACTGACCACTCTTTTTTTATGTGAACACATCGGCGAAAGAGAAAAGAAATATAAATTCTGGTTAAAGAAAAAGAAAGGAAAAAGGAAAAGCAAATAGAAATAAAATCCGCGCAATCTGCGACGCGCTCTCCCATCCGCGGAGGTCAGAAGTAGAAAAGATCGTAGGCGGTTGAAACTCAGACACCGCCGGGGGAGGAGGGGTAGGTGCCCTCTGAGCTAGGCACCCCCCAACTCAGTGGAGGTCTAACAAAGACCGCTCGAAGATAGTTAGCAAATAATGTTCGGTAACGTGTCGTGTTTTCTAGAGCTGCATGGGCTGTTCCTAAATAGGTCCAGAAGTCGAGGCGGGATTTAGGTCCCTCGTGAAAGAGATAAGCGACCGCCCACCCTTTGACCCACGTAATAGAATGACATTTGGCGGCGGGAAAATGTCTGTCCTCCGGGTATAGAAACATTCGCGGTTCGATTGTGTCTGGTGGCACCCGGAGATAGCAGGCAATGATTTGCTGCACGAAGCGCCATATATCTTGCGATGAGGCGCATGTCAGACGGTGTTCATCAGTGTCCAGTTGCTGGCAAAGGAGACAAAGAGGGGATTCTGACAAGCCAATGTTGTGCAGGCGCTGCTTCGTGGCAAATTTCCTGTTGACTATGTGATACCACAGTGCCCGGACGTTCGTAGGGAGGAAGGGCTGGTGGAAGGTAGTCCACACTATGGGCCACTGGATGGAGGGATGTTTGGTCTCCATCACATTCCGGGGAACACAGCGCAGCAACAGGCTGTAAAAATCCTTAGTCCTGGGTGGGCGTGTATTTGGGAGACTGGTATGTATGTAACTGTAGTCGACGAAAAAGGCCGAAATATGGGACAAATGAGGCACGATATGGCCGACAGACACCGGTGGTGAGGTGGAAGCAGGTAGGAGGACCTCAAGCAAGCTGCGTGTTAGAGATGTACCCTGGCCCATCCACTGTTTTCGCATGGTACTCATGTACAAGGCTGCAGCTCACATACGGACATTGACGAGCCCGACGCCACCATACCGTGAGGGCAGAGTAAGTGTCTCATAACGGACTTTAAACATTGAACCAGCCATGAGATAATAGCCAAAAGCCGCCTGAAGGTTGCGCCCAATTGCAGTTGGCAGAGAGAGAACTTGCGCGATGTGAACCAATTTTGATGCCACATAAAGATTAAGAAACTCAACCCGTTGAAGTGTGTCCTGGCGGCGCAAGAGGTTCTGGCGGACGTCGTTGGTTATGACGTGTAACAGGCGACGGAAATTCGTTGCCGCTGTGCGTGTGACCGTGGGGGTAAAGGTAATGCCCAGGTACCGGAAAGTCCGCACAAGCGGCAGGGGTGCCACTGCACCCTCCTGGAGGCCTCGTCCAATGTGCATTGCAGAAGATTTGGCGACATTCATGGCACTGCCAGCGGCAGCCCCATAACGGGTAATCAATTCGAGGACTTCCCGAATCTCAGAGCCGGAGCGAATGAGGAGGAGGAGGTCATCAGCATATGCCCGACATCGAAAAGTGTGTTGGCGTAGGGTGAGGCCAGAGAGCTTGGTCGTCAAGCCCCCAATAAGGGGCTCAAGGGCAATGGCATACAGGAGGGTAGAGAGGGGGCACCCCTGCCGTATCGAACGGCAGATAGGTACCGGCCCTGCTAAACGTCCATTGACTTGGACACGTGAACTGGCACTGTCGTAAAGACGCCGGATGACGTCGAGAAACGGAGGGGGGATGCCCATTCGGGCTGCCACCGAAAACAGGAAACGATGACGCACTTTATCGAAGGCGCTGTCGAAGTATATAGCGACGACCGCTGCACGGAGTCTGCAGGTCGCCGCCATCGCAATTAAGTCGCGGCATTCCCCTGTGGCAGTCTGTATGTTAACCTGTTCTCCAGGCGTCGTTTGCTCTGGCGAGAGGATATGAGGGAGTATTGTTCGGAGCCGCATAGCCAGTAAGCGCGCGAAAATCTTGTAATCGGCATTGAGTAGGGTGAGCGGTCTGTAACTCGTGACCATCGAACCACGGGCTGGTTTGTGGACTGGTATGATGATGCCCTCAGCAAAGGCGGGTGGGATTGCTTGGTCAGATGTCATCAGTTTTTGATACATAGTCGTCCACCGTGGTGCTATAAGGTCCCGAAAGGTACGGTAAAACTCAATTGGTAAGCCGTCGATGCCGGGCGATCTGTTGACAGCACCCTTGGCGATTGCGTTGTTGACTTCGTCTAGCGTGACCGCCACTGTCAAAGCATCCGCCTCTGTGTGGGGGAGGGTGCGCGTGACGTAATGCAAAACGGAGTCGTCTGCTGCAGTTTCAGCGTCTTCTTCACTATAAGTACGACGGTTGTGCTCGACGAATGCGTGGACGATGTCATTCTGAGTGGT
The DNA here is from genome assembly GCF_023898315.1 of Schistocerca nitens. Taxonomy (NCBI): domain Eukaryota; kingdom Metazoa; phylum Arthropoda; class Insecta; order Orthoptera; family Acrididae; genus Schistocerca; species Schistocerca nitens. The sequence continues at coordinate 55,817,434 of NC_064616.1, forward strand.
CATCTGCGTGCCATGAGACGTGGTCAGAGTGCTGATGATCTGTCGACGACGCCGTCGTTTGTCGGACACTATATGATGCATAGATGGAATTTCTAAATCCGCGTGATCGTGGCGTCGCGTCCGTATCACGACCCCTTGCAGTTTACGGCGTGCCAGTGCAATTATCTTCGCCTTAGTTCTTTGCCGTTCCAACTGGTTGTCCGGGGTTGGCGGTTGAGCGTCCAGATCTCGGAGAATCGCATAATAGAAGTCAACAGTGGTGCGATGCCAGTCGGCCATGTCCTTCCCGTATCTCATCAGTGTCCTCCGGATCGCCGGCTTTGCGCAGTCCAACCACCATGTCAATGTCGAGTGGTACCAACTGAGCTACCCAAGCACTACTCACGCCCCGTCCTCACAGGTTTACTTCTGCCAGTACCTCGTCTCATACCTTCCAAAATTTACAGAAGATCTCCTGCGAAACTTGCAGAACAAGCACTCCTGAAAGAAAGGATATTGCGGAGACATGGCTTAGCCACAGCCTGGGGGATGTTTCCAGAATGAGATTTTCACTCTGCAGCGAAGTGTGCGCTGATATGAAACTTTCTGGCAGATTAAAACTGTGTGCCGGACCGAGACTCGAACTCAGGACCTTTGCCGGTCCGGCACACAGTTTTAATCTGCCAGAAAGTTTCATATCAGCGCACACTCCGCTGCAGAGTGAAAATCTCATTCTAGTAATGGCAATGTTTTCTTATTTACATTACATTTATATGTAGTGAAGTAATGGTAGATGGGTAGCGTTTCTCGCTTCTCTTCGCTGTTGTACGTTGCACTCACACAAATCCTCAACTGAAAGCAGTTGAATGAATGGCAAGTGTACATTTTCCTTATGCTTACATTTGTTTTCTGTCAACGCCAGCAAGTGAACCTGTTACTTTACCCCGGGTACCTGCACTGTTTACTAGTATGGGAGAGTCAAAATCGATTTCGTGTTACATCTACAGCTACATCTACATCCATACTCCGCAAGCCACCTGACGGTGTGTGGCGGAGGGTACCCTGAGTACCTCTATCGGTTCTCCCTTCTATTCCAGTCTCGTATTGTTCGTGGAAAGAAGGATTGTCGGTATGCATCTGTGTGGGCTCTAATCTCTCTGATTTTATCCTCATGGTCTCTTCGCGAGATATACGTAGGAGGGAGCAATATACTGCTTAACTCTTCGGTGAAGGTATGTTCTCGAAACTTTAACAAAAGCCAGTACCGAGCTACTGAGCGTCTCTTCTGCAGAGTCTTCCACTGGAGTTTATCTATCATCTCCGTAACGCTTTCGCGATTACTAAATGATCCTGTAACGAAGCGCGCTGCTCTCCGTTGGATCTTCTCTCCCTCTTCTATCAACCCTATCTGGTACGGATCCCACACTGCTGAGCAGTATTCAAGCAGTGGGCGAACAAGCGTACTGTAACCTACTTCCTTTGTTTTCGGATTGCATTTCCTTAGGATTCTTCCAATGAATCTCAGTCTGGCATCTGCTTTACCGACGATCAACTTTATATGATAATTCCATTTTAAATCACTCCTAATGCGTACTCCCAGATAATTTATGGAATTAACTGCTTCCAGTTGCTGACCTGCTATTTTGTAGCTAAATGATAAGGGATCTATCTTTCTATGTATTCGAAGCACATTACAATTGTCTACATTGGGATTCAATTGCCATTCCCTGCATTCCATTGTTACAACCTCTCGATACACCACAGCATCATCTGCAAAAAGCCTCAGTGAACTTCCGATGTCATCCACCAAGTCATTTATGTATATTGTGAATAGCAACGGTCCTATGACACTGCGGCACACCTGAAATCACTCTTACTTCGGAAGACTTCTCTCCATTGAGAATGACATGCTGCGTTCTGTTATCTAGGAACTCCTCACTCCAATCACACAATTGTTCTGATAGTCCATATGCTCTTACTTTGTTCATTAAACGACTGTGGGGAACTGTATCGAACGCCTTGCGGAAGTCAAGAAACACGGCATCTACCTGTGAACCGGTGTCTATGGCCCTCTGAGTCTCGTGGACGAATAGCGCGAGCTGGGTTTCACACGACCGTCTTTTTCGAAACCCATGCTGATTCCTACAGAGTAGATTTCTAGTCTCCAGAAAAGTCATTATACTCGAACATAATACGTGTTCCAAAATTCTACAACTGATAGACGTTAGAGATATAGGTCTATAGTTCTGCACATCTGTTCGACGTCCCTTCTTGAAAACGGGGATGACCTGTGCCCTTTTCCAATCCTTTGGAACGCTACGCTCTTCTAGAGACCTACGGTACACCGCTGCAAGAAGGGGGGCAAGTTCCTTCGCGTACTCTGTGTAAAATCGAACTGGTATCCCATCAGGTCCAGCGGCATTTCCTCTTTTGAGCGATTTTAATTGTTTCTCTATCCCTCTGTCGTCTATTTCGATATCTACCATTTTGTCATCTGTGCGACAATCTAGAGAAGGAACTACAGTGCAGTCTTCCTCTGTGAAACAGCTATTGAAAAAGACATTTAGTATTTCGGCCTTTAGTCTGTCATCCTCTGTTTCAGTAGCATTTTGGTCACAGAGTGTCTGGACATTTTGTTTTGATCCACCTACCGCTTTGACATAAGACCAAAATTTCTTAGGATTTTCTGCCAAGTCAGTACATAGAACTTTACTTTCGAATTCATTGAACGCCTCTCGCATAGTCCTCCTCGTAATTTTTGTTTGTCTGCAAGGCTTTGGCTATGTTTATGTTTGCTGTGAAGTTCCCTTTGCTTCCGCGGCAGTTTTCTAACTCGGTTGTTGTACCATGATGGCTCTTTTCCATCTCTTACGATCTTGCTTGGCACATACTCATGTTACGCATATTGTACGATGGTTTTGAACTTTGTCCACTGATCCTCAACCATCATGTTTATGTGAATGGTACACCGCGGTACATTTCTGAAAAGGTCTTGAAGAGAGGAAGTGGAGTACCGAATTTAAAATATGGGATGGTATTTAAAAAAGACGTACTGTGTTCATATCTTCGTAAAGAAAAAAGTCACAAGAAAGGTTCTCATGTTGGCTAATGTCCTCCTGGTAGCTAAACAACATTTGCTTGATGCCTCCTTTATTTTGCTTCTGGACAGAAAGTAATTTGGGGCTGAATAGTTAAGCGGGACACCTTGTAGATATAGTAAAATGTATTCATTTCTTAGAATCGTTATTCCGATTAGGCGGCAGTGTTATTTATTTTTAGAAACTGAAAATTATCCGTAACTAGGATATATGAAGGCATGGAATTCCATCAGACAAACTGACATCCGGCACCTGTACAACACAATGCATGCATGTTTACCTTCAACATACTGGCGATTAAAAATGGAAATTTGTGGTAAGGTTTTTTGGGACCAAACTTCTGAGGCCATCAGCCCCTAAGCTTACACACTACTTAATAAAACTTAAACTTACGCTAAGGACAACACACACACTCATGCCCGAGAGAGGACTCGAACCTCTGACGGGGGGAGCCGCGCGCTCCGGGACAAGACCAAGCGGCTACCCCGTGCGGCTCTGCTGTTTACAAGTACACCGGTTATTAATGTACCAGCATTTCACATTTGCAGTGGCTTATCTCGCGCTTACCTGTGATCTTGCAATGTTAATCACTTAAGGCGTTACGCAATACGGAGAGGTTTATTATCGAAATTACGAGAGAGCACATTCCGGGAAGTGATGGGCAACATATTACTACCGCCCACATATATCTCGCGTAATGATCACAACGAAAAGATCCGAGAAATTAGAGCAAATACGGAGACTTACAGGCAGTCGTTCTTCCCACGCACAATTCGTGACTGGAACAGGGAAGGGGGGATCAGATAGTGGTACAATAAGTACCCTCCGCCACACACCGTAAGGTGGCTCGCGGAGTATAGATGTAGATGTAGATGTAGATGTAAAAACGTTACCTAGAAAAATGCATTACCGAAATTTCGTTACTATGCATTAATTATGTTTTAGTGTTGCGATTTTTTTTTCCCGTCAGTGTAGTTGGAACAGTCGTATCCCATTGTTTTCTCTGCTATTGATGTATTTATTTTGTTCAATCGTTATTCTGCTATAACACTTGGGCGGCAATGTCATTTAATTTTACGCACTGAAAATTATCTGTAACTGTGATATATGAAGGTATGGAAATATAAGCATAAGAAAATGAAAATTATATTGCTCAATATATCTATCAGAAACTGATCTAGCTCGGCTTAAACTCTAAAAAATTTTCCTTCACAGTTTATTCTTCTGAAACACAATAGGCATGGTCTTATATACAGAAAGAAACGAACGGAAACACTTCATCCTTCGCAGCTGTTGACTGCTTTTGCTGGGTGCTACCACATCTATACTTCTCAGCAAATCATTAATACCTATGCACTCTCAGAACATTCCGAGTTCTCGTGCGAAAAGGCATTTGCCGAAGGCAAAGCTTTTCATGCGGCCAACACTAATGCACTGGTATAAGTGGAACAAGACAGGAAGAAAGTTGCGTTTGAGTTCTGACGTCTTGTCGACTTCCAGCTAATTAACGACAGATTACTATTTATGTTAAAGGATTGTGGAGAAAAGAAAGAGGGACCGGAATTTGAACCACCACCCTCCAAAATACGAGTCTATTATTTTAGAAAGCACGGTACTTCTCGACAGTATAGCGCACTGCACTTTACACGGGATGTGATCACTTTATTCAGAACGGCAGAACTGTTGACGGTTCGAAGCGTAGTTTGCTCTTCATCCCGAGAAAAAGTATATTATTCACTTTCATAGATATTTTACATCTACACCTATGTCTACATGGATACTCTGCAAATCACACTTAACTGCTTGGCAGAGAGTTCATCGCACCACCTTCGCAATAATTCTCTATTATTCAAATCTCGAACAGCGCGCGAGCACCTATATCTTCCCGTGCGAGCTCTGATTTCACTTATTTTATTATGACGATCGTTTCTCCCTATGCAGGTCGATGTCAGAAAAATATTTTCGCATTCGGAGGAGAAAGTTGGTGATTGAACAATTTACTGAGTTTTACTGAAATATCCAAGTAGCTCATTGAATTTGTTAAAGAATCTCCTTTACATCCTATCGGTGTGCTTCATGCATCCCCCTCCGTGTACCAACTCAGAAATGCGTTAATCACCTCTTATGTACATCGAAGAAGTTGTCGACGCCTTCTCTCTCCAGATATTCACTTTTACACCATTGTAACAACGTTCCGTCTCTCATCAGAACACCTACACCAAAGTAAGTCCTGAAACAGCGTTGTTTTACTGCTTTTGAGAGGACGATAGATAGTTTGCGCACTGATCAGATTAAAGCTTCTGCTTGTCTTAGGCCATACCATTACCGTATGTGACTACCATAAAAAAGGCGAAGATGTCTCTAGGTTTTGGTAAATCTACAGTACTGGTCATTAAAATTGCTACACCAAGACGAAAAGCAGATGATAAACGGGTAATCATTGGACAAATATATTATACTAGAACTGACATGTGATTACATTTTCACGCAAAAAAATGCTTCAAATGGCTCTGAGCACTATGGGACTCTGAGGTCATCAGTCCCCTAGAACTTAGAACTACTTAAAGCTAACTAACCTAAGGACATCACACACATCCATGCCCGAGGCAGGATTCGAACCTGCGACCGTAGCGGTCGCGCGGTTCCAGACTGAAGCGCCTAGAACCGCTCGGCCACTCTGGCCGGCCATTTTCACGCAATTTTGGTGCATAGATCCTGAGAAATCAGTACCCAGAACAACCACCTCTGGCCGTAATAACGGCCTTGATACGCCTGGGCATTGAGTCAAACAGAGCTTGGATGGCGTGTTTTGGTACAGCTGTCCATGCAGCTTCAACACGATACCACAGTTCATCAAGAGTAGTGACTGGCGTATTGTGACGAGCCAGTTGCTCGACCACCATTAAAAAGACGTTTTCAATTGGTGAGAGATCTGGAGAATGTGATGGCCAAGGCATCAGTGGAACATTTTCTGTATCCAGAAAGGCCCGTACAGGACCTGCAACATGCGGTCGTGCATTATCCTGCTGAAATGTAGGGTTTCGCAGGGATCGAATGAAGGGTAGAGCCACGGTTCGTAACACATCTGAAATGTAACGTCCACTGTTCAAAGTGCCGTCAATGCGAACAAGAGGTGACCGAGACGTGTAACCAAGGGCACCCCATACCATCACGCCGGATGATACGCCAGTATGGCGATGACGATTACACGCTTCCAATGTGCGTTCACCGCGATGTCGCCAAACACGGATGCGACCATCATGATGCTGTAAACAGAACCTGGATTCATCCGAAAAAATGACGTTTTTGCCATTCGTGCACCCAGGTTCGTCGTTGAGTACACCATCGCAGACGCTCCTGTCTGTGATGCAGCGTCGATGGTAATCGCAGCCATGGTCTCCGAGCTGATAGTCCATGCTGCTGCAAACGTCTTCGAACTGTTCGTGAAGATGGTGGTTGTCTTGCAAACGTCCCCATCTGTTGACTCAGGGATCGAGACGTAGCTGCACGATGCGTTACAGCCATGCGGATAAGATGCCTGTCATCTCCACTACTAGTGATACGAGGCCGTTGGGATCCAGCACGGCGTTCGGTATTACCCTCCTCAACCCACCGATTCCATATTCTGCTAACAGTCATTGGATCTCGACCAACGCGAGCAGCAATGTTGCGATACGATAAACCGTGTCGCGATAAGCTACAATCCGACCTTTATCAAAGTCGGAAACGTGATGGTACGCATTTCTCCTCCTTACACGAGGCATCACAACAACGTTTCACCAGGCAACGCCGGTCAACTGCTGTTTGTGTATGAGAAATCGGTTGGAAACGTTCCTCATGTCAGCACGTTGTAGGTGTCGCCACCGGCGCCAACATTGTGTGAATGCTCTGAAAAGCTAATCATTTGCATATCACAGCATCTTCTTCCTGTCGGTTAAATTTCGCGTCTGTAGCACGTCATCTTCGTGGTGTAGCAACTTTAATGGCCAGTAGTGTAGTAAGTTGAGTAGATCAGTTGTTAAAAGAAACTACCACGTGCGTCATTCTTGAACGCAGTGTGTAGGTTCTGCGACGTGCAAAGGACATTCGCTTTTAATTAGTATGGAGCAGCTGTGAGATCAGGACATCATTAAGAATTCCTCTGGGCTGCCAACATTTGCCTACGATCAAGGAAGAACCAGGTGCACAGTCTTCCGCATGCAGCTTAGCGTCTTTATTTGCTTCGTCTATCACATGAACGATAATGATTCAAACATCTATCAAAGGACGACAGCTGCAATGCTTTACGCAAACGTGCAGTTGACAAGGGTATACTCCAATTCGGCATGTCGAACCCCACCCATAAATTTTTTATGTAGGAAGAATACAACGAAGGAAGTGCACTGTCAGAAATTTTGCTGCTAAGACACTCTGCAAATATTTTAAAGAAACTGTTGAAGTTATTCATTTTTAACGCACGAAGAACCGCTTATGACAGCGGTTTGTACAGCCCTTACTGCCTAGCGCGCGGTCGGCGGTGACAAGCTAGCATAACACCGTGTAGTGCTAATGTCCGGAGCTACACAAGCGGATCTGAAGCACCTAAACTATGCAAAAATGTCGCGTATCATTAGTGTTTTGAATAAGAGGTAGCTGGCATCGACAGCTAAATTGTTGCATATGTAATTCTCATAAAGGTGACTAGCAGAGGAAATGAATGCAGTACTTGATGTTGCATTACAGACGACTTCCATCAATCGTGACTTTAATTTATGGAAAGAAAAATTTCTTACATATACATCATTTTGTAACAATTCCTACAACACAGTTCTTAGGATACTGTTTGAATAATGTATATTTTATTAACAGTTGGTTGGTTGATTTTGGGAGAGGGGACCAAAGAGCGAGGTCATATGTCCCATCGGATTAGGGAAGGACGGGGAAGGAAGTCGGTCGTTCCCTTTCAGAGGAACCATCCCGGCATTTGCTTGGAGCGATTTAGAGAAATCATGGAAAACCTAAATAGGATGACAGGACGCGGGTCTGAACCGTCATCCTCCCGAATGCGTGTCCAGTGTGCTAACCACTGGGCCACTTCGCTCGGTTTTAGTAACAATGAAACAGTCTGTAAGCCGGGGAAGTTTTAAGTTTCACATAAAGGAAAAAGTTCCTTGTTTATTCACCATAGTCGTCACAACAAAGCGATGTGTCATTTGAATGACGAAAACAATCATTTTCCTTACACTAGGTACACCTGAGGAAAGGAAAAGTAATGCTTTCAGGCATCTCACGGTAATTACTGATTTTATTTAGACAGAATTTCGGGGAAGTAACAAATGGTCCTGGCCGTTGCTCTGCTTATTGTGGTGTATACCGAGGATACTTAAAGCACTTCGTCAATATGCCGATGCAAACTCATTATGCACAAACGACTGAAATTTATGAATACTGTTCTCTGCATAATCTCAAATAAGACGGAGCTATTGAGGATTATATTGTCCGACAGTTTTCTTAGAAACACTTTCCACTGTCGAAAAACTTCTTTATCGAGAGTCACATGGGATGTTCCATGTGGAATGTGAATTATATTAACAGTCTTTTCGTTCTCCTCTTGGAAGGTAGAGGTATCGTTATGTCCAGGCCAATAGTCCAACAAAAGCAACGAATTAATTTCTGCAACTGGTTAGAAACCGTTTCGAATGAAATATTAAAAATTATTCTTTCCTATTTTTCCAGATTTTGTCAGATCCATTATAAGATTTTTGGAACTAAACAGTCGTTTTTTTTAATTTTTGGTCCTAATATGGCTTGAGACAGATACAAACCTGTTGAAACAGTAATCTACTCATACTTATCACTTTCATTGTTGTAGATGAATGTGTCATACCATTAATCGATTGCACAACAGACACTCTCTTTTATCGCCTTGAAATGGTAAAGTGTGGTTTGCTTGCATTTCTTTGAAGAAACATGACTACCGACGTTACACGTAGCAGATGTGGACATAACAGCAAGCTCCGTCTTCAAGTGAGCTATACATTAGTGGCATCTCCTCTACACTTTTACCGAGCGACGTTGCGCAGTGGTTAGCACTCTGGACTCGCATTCTGCCATCCTGTTTTAGGTTTTCACCTAAATCGCTTCAGGGAAATGCCGGGGTGGTTCCTTTGAAATGGCACGCCCGATTTCCTTCCCCATACTTCCTAGTCCGAGTTTGTGTTCTGTCTCTAGTGACCTCATTGTCGATGTGACGTTAAAGACTAATCTCCTCCTCTACACTTTTACTTGTAGTAAACTTCGTTGCTTTGCAATTTCCTATACTGTATGATTTCTTGAATCTTCCTAACCAGGTAGAAAAAGACTTGAAATCAGCAGTGTTCATCCCAAATGTGATTCAGAGAGCCCAGTCTCGTAGATCTCCATCGGTAACGGTGCATTGCCTCTCACGGGCAGCTCTACGTGGTTCATATCTCAAATAAACTCCTCTAAAGAACTGTTGCTCATGTTATTTATTTAAGTATAGGGGATTATGTTGGTTATTAATGGTGGGTAACGGGACTTTGTGGCCATTTTGTACAGTAAATCTTTCGGATAGTTTTTCTTCCACAGTCTTGCGAGTTTAATTTGGTGCGTATTTATTACTTCGTGTAAGTCCTTCTTCCACGTATACAGTTCAAGATCAGATTTCACGGAGCAAAACCGGGGTTGCACACTGTTTAAAACTAAGCATTATACACAAAGAGTGTTAATTCAGTTTTAACCCCTTTCTTAACAATTATGCTACTGCAAAAGCAACTGTCATTTAGTATGGATATTAAATGGGTTGCAAATTTGAGTGAACAGTAACTATCGACAAAAACTGAAACTCTCTTTAGAACTTACGAACGTGCCGCGCCGCGTTATCTGTTTAACGATGCGCCGTCCACCAGGTGCAGTGCGCTCCAGCTCCGCTGGCGTGTAAAACTCTGCAGCCTGGCGAGCTACGAATTTGGCAATTTTCAGATTTTTTTTAAACATACTTGCTGTGCGTCTCAGCCGCTAAAAGTTTGACACAGTCTTTCTTTCAGTGTATTCTTTCTGTATAAAAAAATTGAGGGCTTGTTTCGAGATGTCGGATTAGACCATTCCCTTGTGGGTCGAGCACTCAGAGGATGCGTGATAAGCTCCTGCAACTGAGTGGCCCTGTGCCGTGCTCACTTCCTTTCCCACTGCTTAAATCTTTTCTCAAGAGGGTTCTCTTCTTTCATCGTCATGTAGTGTGTTTACCCTTCTCTTTTTTTCATAACCATGTTTCCAGACCCGCCGTGCTATACGCTTATTAACGTAACTGAAACGTCGGCTATCCTAGCCTACGAAGGTGAGATACATATATATATATGACATTCGTTTGCGTGAAATTTAATTTTTGGTTGAAGTTGGTTGTGGTTTACATACACTCCTGGAAATGGAAAAAAGAACACATTGACACCGGTGTGTCAGACCCACCATACTTGCTCCGGACACTGCGAGAGGGCTGTACAAGCAATGATCACACGCACGGCACAGCGGACACACCAGGAACCGCGGTGTTGGCCGTCGAATGGCGCTAGCTGCGCAGCATTTGTGCACCGCCGCCGTCAGTGTCAGCCAGTTTGCCGTGGCATACGGAGCTCCATCGCAGTCTTTAACACTGGTAGCATGTCGCGACAGCGTTGACGTGAACCGTATGTGCAGTTGACGGACTTTGAGCGAGGGCGTATAGTGGGCATGCGGGAGGCCGGGTGGACGTACCGCCGAATTGCTCAACACGTGGGGCGTGAGGTCTCCACAGTACATCGATGTTGTCGCCAGTGGTCGGCGGAAGGTGCACGTGCCCGTCGACCTGGGACCGGACGGCAGCGACGCACGGATGCACGCCAAGACCGTAGGATCCTACGCAGTGCCGTAGGGGACCGCACCGCCACTTCCCAGCAAATTAGGGACACTGTTGCTCCTGGGGTATCGGCGAGGACCATTCGCAACCGTCTCCATGAAGCTGGGCTACGGTCCCGCACACCGTTAGGCCGTCTTCCGCTCACGCCCCAACATCGTGCAGCCCGCCTCCAGTGGTGTCGCGACAGGCGTGAACGGAGGGACGAATGGAGACGTGTCGTCTTCAGCGATGAGAGTCGCTTCTGCCTTGGTGCCAATGATGGTCGTATGCGTGTTTGGCGCCGTGCAGGTGAGCGCCACAATCAGGACTGCATACGACCGAGGCACACAGGGCCAACACCCGGCATCATGGTGTGGGGAGCGATCTCCTACACTGGCCGTACACCACTGGTGATCGTCGAGGGGACACTGAAGAGTGCACGGTACATCCAAACCGTCATCGAACCCATCGTTCTACCATTCCTAGACCGGCAAGGGAACTTGCTGTTCCAACAGGACAATGCACGTCCGCATGTATCCCGTGCCACCCAACGTGCTCTAGAAGGTGTAAGTCAACTACCCTGGCCAGCAAGATCTCCGGATCTGTCCCCCATTGAGCAAGTTTGGGACTGGATGAAGCGTCGTCTCACGCGGTCTGCACGTCCAGCACGAACGCTGGTCCAACTGAGGCGCCAGGTGGAAATGGCATGGCAAGCCGTTCCACAGGACTACATCCAGCATCTCTACGATCGTCTCCATGGGAGAATAGCAGCCTGCATTGCTGCGAAAGGTGGATATACACTGTACTAATGCCGACATTGTGCATGCTCTGTTGCCTGTGTCTATGTGCCTGTGGTTCTGTCAGTGTGATCATGTGATGTATCTGACCCCAGGAATGTGTCAATAAAGTTTCCCCTTCCTGGGACAATGAATTCACGGTGTTCTTATTTCAATTTCCAGGAGTGTATGTCTGTGTAGACGAAGCAGAACGAGGAACAAGCGACCATCTCCACACCTATTGTTTGAACGATTTCATTTACTCCATTGACTGGATGTTTTTTAAAAGTCCGCTATTGCAATTTCAGTAATTTGGTCATTTTAAATCGGGCAAGAGCTACAGACGATATAAACACAGGGTTCAACATATCAATAACATAATACATATATGCTTTTCAGTGAAGTCATGAAAATCTGAATCTGAAGGGACTAAAACTTACGTGTTGTAAGCACAGCAGTAGTCATCAATAAAAGGAAAAAAATGACGTGAGCCTCTAGTGCTTGTACTTGTGCTTGTGCTAGTGCCCACGCCCCATCTCAATGAAATATAAAATCAATATGTTACAAGAACGCATCGTAAAACACAAAAATAAATACAACACTTTTCACTAAATTCACCGTTATGTGATAGGCAGGGTAAGTACACATGAAACAGAACTCCTGATTACTGCATATATCAGTAATGAACAGCGTACTGGTCAAAAACAGGCGGGAAAGGACTCCAGCGAACTTACGCCGTATCCAAAGACTACGCTGAAGACGCAAGCACGCGTCCTGATACACAAGTTTTGCCAGCATAGATAAGTTTACTTTTAGGTGCTAAGCAACCGTCGTCAGAACCTTCTTCTCATTACACTTCCCATTCGCTTCATTCGAATACGTATTATCTTACTCAGCTATCTTTTATTCACCATACGAGGTGTAATACGGCACTATTTTATCTTTGTACGACTATAAATTATTTTACTTATTTTCAAATGTAACAATGTGGTTCTCTTGTCAATCAATCCCTCGAAGACCCAGGCAATCATCGTAGGCCGCACCATCCCCTCCTTCCGCCACCTTACCATCTATGGCCGCCCCATTGCCCTCACTCCCACCCTCAAGTACCTTGGCATCACCCTCGACCGCCGCCTTTCCTGGACCCCCCATCTCCTCACAGTCTAAGCCAAAGCACGTAACTGTCTCCATCTCCTCAAACTCCTCTGTGGTCGAACATGGGGGTTAGACCCTTCCACTATGCTACATACATATTAAGTCCCTCATCCGCCCCATCCGATGTTATGCCAACCCCGCTTGGATCTCTGCCCCCCCCCCCCCCCCCCCACCTACTACAAATCCCTCCAAATACTTGAGCGAGCACCATGCACTCCGTCTCGCTTATCGCATCTGTCTCCCATCCCCCACACAGATCCTTTATGATCTGATTCCCTTCCCCCATCTCCTCCTGTTCCTAGAACGAATACAGATCCTATACATCTCCCGCAAACTGGATCGCCCCCATCCTTTGGTTTCCCCCATCCTCTCCCACCCTAGCCCGCTGCTGCGCCTGTACACTGTGTCCCACCTGGTCTCCATCTCCATACACTTTATATACTCGGCCAAGGTGGCTTTCGCCAACTCCCCTTCCTGGATGATGTCCTCATGCCTTCCATCTACCCCTACTACCAGATCTAATCCCTCCTCCTTCCTCCCACCCTCCTCAGGGCTCCGTCTCTCTCTCCCTCTCCCCCTTCCCTTCTTCCTCCTTTTCCCCTGCCAAACACCTTCTTTTTCCTTTTCACTCCCCCTGGCTTCCAGCTCCTTTCCTTCTCCCCTCCACTGCCCCCCTCCTAACCCCTCCTGAATTTCTCCCTACCGTCTCTCCCACCTCCCTTTTCTCCCCCTCCCAGAGCGCTGAAGACCTTGCTGTCGTGCGCCCACAAAACCCCTCTACTACTACTACTACTATTTTCTCCCCTTCCCCCCCTCCTCTCTTCACCTGGTGGTAGGTCCCCTTCGGTGCAGTGATTCTTAACGTTTTCGTTGTGGTGTCAGTGGGCGTGTGCAGTGCTACGTTCCACCAGCACCAACAGTGTCGCCAGCATCATTCGTTTGTGTTCCCACTGGTGTTTCTCTGTTTTTTGTGTCGACTCACAGTGTTCATTCTTCGCATGTGTGTGTGGCTCTCGTCTATGTTGCTTTTAAATCTACAGTTTATACTCATCTATTTTATGTTCTTGTTTTTTTTTTTTAATCACTTTATATCATTCTCTCTTATGTGTTCTTTTCTCATGTGACTATGTTGTTTCTGTACCTCTCTTGGCTGAAGAGCAGCATATTGTGCCGCTGCCTGCCCACCCCATTTTGGGGAGTGAAATAACAATAAAGAAAAAAAATCTCTTGTGAAGTCTGATATGATAAAAAATAATTGCGTTACTTTATAATGCTTAGCCCCACAATGTCCACCTCATCTTATCAGTAAGATATTATATAGCATGTTCATTGCAAGATTACGAAGTGATTTACTCATATAGCAGTTCTGGACTTGTGGGGTGTCGCAATGTCCTGCTGGAATTGCTCAAGTCCGTCGGAATGCACAATGGACATGAATGGATGTAGGTGATCAGACAGGATGCTTACGTACGTTTCACCGGTCAGAGTCGTATCTACACGTATCAGGGGTCCCATATCATTACAACAGCACATGCCTCACGCCATTACAGAGCCTCCACAAGCTTGAACAGTCCCCTGCTGGCATGCAGGGTCCATGGATTCATGAGGTTGTCGTCATACCCGTACATGTACATCCATTCAATACAGTTTGAAACGAGACTCGTCCAACCAGGTAACATGTTTCCAGTCATCAACAGTCCAATGTCGGTGTTGACGGTCCCAGTAGAGGACTAAAGCTTTGTGTCATGGAGTCATCAATGGTATACCAGTGGGCCTTCGGCTCCGAAAGCCCATATCGATGATGTTTCGTTGAATGATTCGCACGCTGACACTTGTTGATGGCCCAGCTTTGAAATCTGATTCAATTTGCGGATGGGATGCACTTGTGTCACGTTGAAGGGTTCTCTTCAGTCATCGTCGGTCCCGTTCTTGCAGGATCTTTTACCGGGCGCAGCGATGTAGGAGATTTGATGTTTTACCAGATTCCTGATATTCACGGTACAGTCGTGAAATGGTCGTAAGAGAAAAATCCCCACTTCATCGCTACCTCGGAGATGCTGTGTGCCATTCCTCGTGCGCCGACTATAACTCCACGTTCTAACTCAGTTAATTCTTTATAATCTGCCATTGTTGTAGCAGTAACCGATCTAACAAGCGCGCCAGACACTTGTTGTCTTATATAGGCGTTGCCGACCGCAGCGCCATAGTCTGCCTGTTTGCATATATCTGTATTTGAATACGGATGCCTATACTAGTTTCAGGTCGGCAGGAATGACGGCTGCCGCTTGGGTTCTGAGACCATCCTCGGCTCCTTTCGGCGGCTGGCTGATTTGGTGAAGGCAACTAGCAACGCACACGGGGTGCAGGCTGAGCTGTATATTCGTAGCATTGTACCCGGGGTTGATCGCGGTCCTCTGGTTTGGAGCGGAGTGGAAGGTCTAAACCAGAGGCTCAGATGACTCTGCGACGGTATCGGATGCGAATTTCTCGACCTCCGCTATCGTGTGCAGAATTGCAGTGTTCCCATTAAAAGGTCAGGCGTGCACTACACGCAGGAAGCAGCTACTGGGGTAGCGGAGTACGTGTGGCCTGCGCGTGGGGCTATTTTAGGTTAGAGAACTCCTCTCTTGGGATCAAAGACGATTTGCCTGTTAAATTAGCCATAGTGACAGTAGAGAATCTTGGTCCTCGCAGATAGAAAAGATTAATATGATTTTAATAAACTGCAGGAGTATCTAAGGAAAGGTCCGAGAGTTAGTATCGCTTACTGAAGGTTATAATGCACAGATATTATTGGGAACAGAAAGCTGGTTGAAGCCAGACGTCAATGACAACGAAATCCTAAGTTCAGATTGGAATGTTTATCGTAAGGATAGGTTAGTCGCCAATGGTGGCGGCGTTTTTATTGCAGTAAAAAATTCGATAAAATCTAGCGAGGTTATAACGGATTCCGAATGTGAAATAATCTGGATGAAATTGAGTGTCAAAGAACGGTCAAAACTTGTGATCGGAGTGCTTTTATGGACCACCTGGGCCAGGATCTGTATTTGTAGAGCGCTTCAGGCAGAACTTGCAGAATATCATTAGTAATTTTCCTGATCATGTCGTTGTAATAGGGGATGACTTCAACATGCCAGGTATAGATTGGAAGTGTTATGCCATCAAAACTGGTGCCAGAGACAGGGATTCGTGGGGCATTGTTCTGGATGTCTTGACCGCAAATTACCTTCAGCAGATAGTTAGAGAAACAACTCGTGAGGGTAACGTCTTAGACATCCTTGTAACAAACGGACCTGAACTTATCGAATCAGTTAACGTAGAGGAAGGTATCAGTGATCATAAGGCTGTGACAGCATACTGAATTTGGTCTTCCGAAGCTGTTTCACCGTGGAAGATAGTAACACTGTCCCTCCTTTCAATCGTCGTACGAACGAGGAAATGGCAGATATTGAGGTAAGCGATCGCGGAATTGAAAAGCAGCTACAATTGCTTAGTAGTGGAAAGGCGTCAGGACCAGATGAGATAGCTTATAAGATTATACAGGGTGTTACAAAAAGGTACGGCCAAACTTTCAGGAAACATTCCTCACACACAAATAAAGAAAAGGTGTTATGTGGACATGTGTCCGGAAACGCTTAATTTCCATGTTAGAGCTCATTTTATTACTTCTCCTCAAATCACATTAATCATGGAATGGAAACACACAGCAACAGAACGTACCAGCGTGACTTCAAACACTAACGACTGGAAAAAAGCGCAGGTCATTCCTGTTTTTAAGGTAGGCCGTAAGACAGATCCACAGATTCGTAACTATATCGTTGACGTCAGTCTGTTGTAGAACTATGGAACATGTTTTATGCTCAAGAATTATGACGTTTTTGGAAAATGAACGTCTCCTCTGTAAAAATCAACATGTACTCCGCAAACAGGGATCCTGTGAAACTCAGCTCGCTCTGTTCCTCCATGAGATCCACAGCGCAGTGGACAACGGCGCTCAGGCTGATGCCGTGTTCGTTGATTTCAGTAAGGCATTTGGCACCGTCCCGCATTGCCGTTTAATGAAAAAAATAAGAGCTTACGGAGTATCGGAGCAGACTTGCGATTGGATTCAAGACATTCTTGCAGATAGAACTCAGCACATCTCTCTTAACGGAACAATATCGACAGATGTAAGGGTAATATCCGGAGTACCACAGGGAAGTGTGATAGGACCGTTGCTGTTTACAGTATATATAAATGATCTAGTAGAAAGCGTCGGATGCTCTTTAAGGCTGTTCGCAGATGATGCAGTTGTCTATACCAAATTAGCAACGCCAGAAGATAGTAAGAATTTGGAGAACGACCTGCAGAGATTTGATGAATGGCGCAGGCTTTCGCAGTTGACCCTGAATGTAAATAAATGTAACATATTGCGTATACACAGGAAAGTAAATCCACTACTATACAGCCACACTATTGATGACAAACAGCTGGAGACAGCGTCTGCCGTAAAATATCTAGGCGTAACTTTCCAGAGCGACCTTAAGTGGAATGACCACATAAAACAGATAGTGGGAAAAGCAGACACCAGACACAGATTCGTCGGAAGAATCTTAAGGAAATGTAACTCATCCACGAAAGAAGTGGCTTATAAGGCGCTTGTTCGCCCAATTCTTGAGTACTGTTCATCTCTCTGGGATCCCTATCTAGGTCTGATAGAGGAGACAGAGAAGATCCAACAAGGAGCGGAGCGTTTCGTCACAGGATCGTTTGGATGGCGAGAGAGCGTTACGGAGACGCTAAACAAACTCCACGGGCAGATGTTACAAGAGAGGCGTTGTGCATCACGGAGAAACTTACTACTGAAATTTCGGGACACCACTTTCAGGAGGAGTCGGACAACATATTACTTCCCCTCACATACATCTCGCGTGTTGACCACGAGGAGAAAATTCGAGAAATTAGAGAAAATACAGAGGCTTACCAACAACCATTCTTCCTATGCACTACTGGCGAGTGGAACAGGGCTGGAGGGATCAGGTAGTGGTATGAAAGTGTCCTCCGCCACCCGCCATTAGGTGACTTGCGGAGTCTGATGTAGATGTATATGTTCTTTGGCGCTTCAGTGTATTACACGGCATCTTCAGTGCAGCATCATGAAGTATTTTACTTACACTGAAATGTGTAGATGTAGTTCTTACTAAAATATTTTCTGCCTCTTCTTTTATGCCCGCCATACAATAGTGTACACTAACGGAAAAAAAGTCGCAGCACCAAGAAGGTGTTATGCGACATAAGCGAAAGTTGGTAGACGTGTTTCTACATCTGAAAGACGATGTCGGTTCAAATTTCGCGCCAGTCGCATAAGAGTGACGCTAGTAGCGCAACAATGAAGATGCGTGTGAGGTTTGTTTTAAATACACGCTGTAACGGTCGTGAGCGTTAGTTACCTTTGAAACTGGACGTGGTGAGATGATTTTGTATTGTATTGTATTGTGTGGAACTGGGGACCAAGAAACGAGGGAGAGGCTTCGTCCTCGCCGTAGCCTGCAGTGGTTCACAACCCCACAACAGGCTACAGCAGTCCACTCACCCCACCGCCGCCCCACACCGAACCCAGGGTTATGAGATGATGTTAGTCAAGAATGCCTTTAAGGCGGCAAAGATATCATTATCAATACTTCACTGAGTTTGAAAGGGATCGTGTAATAGAGCTACGAGAAGCCGGACATTCCTTCTGCGATACTGCAGAACGACTTGGCAGGAAAGTAGTAGCCACTGCAATGATTACTGGCGGCGGTAGTCACAAGGACGTATTGTAGCAAGAAGACCGGGCTACGGACGGCTACGTGGCACACAGTTGACGGCCTGCAACCATCCTGTCTGCGTGCTAGACACACTGGGGTTATGCTCTCGATGCGATTTCGTATGACAGCGGGAGCACTTTCGTTGTTACCCAGTGCACCATGATTACAAATTTATGTGTCAGTCTGGTGTCTCGACTTGTTGTGCTGCCATTCGAGAACAGCATTCCAGGGGATGTTTTCCAACAAGATAACGCTCGGCCAAATACGGCTGTTGTAACCCAAAGTGCTCTACAGAGTGTCGACAGGTAGCCTTGTCCTGCTCGCCCGTCAGATCGGTCTCCAATCGAGCACATATCGGACATCTTCGGACGACAGCTCCATTGTCATCCACAAACAGCATTAACCGTCCCTGTATTGACCGACCAAGTGCAACAGGCACGAGACTGTGCCACAAACTGACATCTGGCACCTGTACGACATGCAGGCTTGCATGCTCGCATTCCCCGTTCTGGAGGTTACACTGGTTATTAATGTACCAGCATTTGACATTTGCAATGGCTTAACTCGCGGTTACATTAACCAGTGATCTTGCAATGTTAATCATTTAAATATGTTACTTACATAAATGTTTTCCTGAAATTTAATTACTCTACATTATTTTTTGGTGCTGCGATTTTTACCGTCGGTGTATTTGCCCCGTTTACCGCCCTTGTGGCACGATATCTGGCTGCTCCTCACATTTTATTTGACATGTTCACTGCATGATCGTGGGAAGCATTTCTTGCATTTGGACGTAAACTTGATTTTTTACCGTTAATAAAGTTATGGTTGTACTTTTGTATCTGTCACTCAAGAATGTATTTGCACTGTTTGGCGTCACTGTGGCGTGCCGACTGCATATGATGTAAAAATCAGATAACTATGTAATAAAAGAACATTTCATAACTATGCCTCGTTACTGCATATGTTGTCATAACCACGTAGAGCTGAAGGTATTCGCTAGTTTATGGATACGTACGTTTTTTTGCCAGCGTTTTGTGTCCCTGTTAATAAAGTTCGAGTGACCTCAGAATCCTATTGCCATAAGATTAGCATCTTAGAGTATACTTATCTATGTTGGTAAAGCTATTGTATCAGGACGCCTGTGTTCCTTTAAAGTGTAGTCGTTAGAGATTGCGTAAATTTGCTGGAGCTGTATCTGCCTGTTTTTGACCAGTACGGTGTTCATTACTGACCTGTGCAGTAATCACGAGTTTTATTTCATTTGTTCTTATTGTTCTGTCAGCCCGGGGGTACATGCCAAGGAGCTGGTGGGTTCTAAGACAGAGAGCAAAAACAATGAGATGCACACGTATGGTGTTTAAGTACCTCCTGCTTACTGAAACTGAGTTATAGCAAGAACAGAACACAGTCTAAATAGTTACATGAGACAGGCAAGTTCGTCATACAGAGTAACAACGGAGGCTGACTGATAACGCTTCGAGAACAAAGGCAGATCTCAAGTAACGTGCAGAGACTAACGTAGAGCGGTGCAGTGTCCTTTAAATCGGTTCAGTGGAGGCGCTGGCCACGAGAGCAGAGAAGGTCGTGTCACAGAGCCGGCCAGAGATTGGCAGTGCAGTCACGTGGCTTACTGACTACTTCTCGACGCCATTGGAAGCGTCAACAACAATACACCTAGTAGTAATAATCCTGAGTGACCAAAAGTGAATGACCACATAAAGCAAACTGCAGGAAAAGCAGATGCCAGACTTAGGCGCATAGGAGAAATCTTCAGGAAATGTAATCCATCCACAAAAGAAGTGGCCTACAAAACAGATGTAAGTGTGGTTCTTTTTTGAGTACTACTCATCAGCCTGAGATCCTTACCAAGTCACATTAATAAAAGAGAGAGAGAGCAGACCCGTCAAAGAGCAGTATGTACGTGATTGTCTTGTTGGCATGAGACCATCATAAAGATGCTGAACAAACGTCAGTGGCAGCCGCTACAACAGAAGCGTGGCGTATCACGGAGAGATTTAGTGCTGGAAAAAAGCCTGAGATGAACGTTCTGGGCCACATATTACTTCCTTCCACATGCCTCTTGCAAAATGCGAGAGGAACTGAAACTAATGCGAAGTTACTAATCTTGCTTTCCATGTAACATTCGCAAACTGAACAGGGATTGGGGTTAAATGACAGAGGTACTCTCCACTACACATATTAAGGAGATAACTACATCTAAATCTACAGACATACTCCGCAAGCCACTGCACGATGGGTGGAAGGGGTAGCCTGTGCCACTACTACTTATTTCCTTTCCTGTTCCACTCACGAATACAGCGAGAGAGAAACGACTGTCCTATACGCCATCCTAAGAGCCATCTTATCTTATATGCGTGGTCCTTGCGGGAAATGAACATTATCGGCAGTAGAATCGTTCTGCAGTTAGCTTCATATGCCGGTTCTCTAAATTGATGAACACGTGTCGTCAAGGACAACGTACTGGGTTCTGTTACTTCGTCAAGCCACCCGCATCTCTGGAAACATATTCTGTACGCTCATACCTTTGTTAACAGTCTGTAGGGGGGGGGGGGGGGGTGCACGGAGTCAAATCTAGGAATACGGAATCTACCATAGTTCGCAGGATATCATGTGAGAAAAGGCCAAACAGAGCTTTGCAAGAGCGACACTTTTTGCAAAAGTGCTGATTCGTGGACAGAAGCTCTTCTGTCTGATAGAAATTTATTACATTCGAACTGAAAATATGTCGAAGAATTCTGCAACAAACCGATGTTAAGGATATTGGTCTCTAATTTTCTGGGTCTGTTCTTTTACCCTCCTTGCCAGTGTTGTGCATTTGAGTTTCTGTACAATACTTGTACAGACACTGGCATTGTCTGAGAAAGCAGTATGGAGCTTACAATGTTATAATATGCATATTTATTTAGGTTCTGATTGTTGCAACGTATATGTTAAAAGAATTCTCACGTGGTTGTTCAGTATGAGTTACAACTAAGTAGTAAAGTAAATCATTGGTTCCACGCGTTTTTGAAGTAGAGCAACTGTATAGTGGATATCGCACTGTTGCATTATGACAGGAGTCACTGAGGATATTACAAAACACTTAAAATGCATACAGCAGCATTTGTAATGGAGAGATGAGAAAGCTGTCTGGGAATTGAATATTTAGATGTCAAAACAACTCTCAAGTCGACCTGCGTGTACCAAACAAACGATCACAAATCCTATCCATATGTCACCTACAGGCTGTAAACTACAATTAGGTTCTGTCTTTGAAACGAATTGCAGCAGTGGGTTTGCACATACGCACTGCCATATGTAGGAGATGTACGCTACCATAGCCTAAATCTGGTATCAAAGTAATTCCATTCTCGGATAGCATACTCTTAAAGTAGCTCTGTATTGTGTGTGCTAGCATCTCATGGGAAGCCACGGCTGTACAAAGTAACAATGATCTTCAGACGCTATTCTAAGCACTGTGTAATTATTACTAACTGAAGTTCCTATACAATGCATTATTGACAAGGGTATATACCATTAACGGAATGGCGGAAATCTGTGTTATGTATCTGATTACATTTGATTCCTCTCTGTCAATATCGGAAGGTGGATGCAGTAGAAATTATTGGAACAGCTGAAAAAATTGTCTGCATCTGTGCATAAAAAACGAGATGGAACCACTAGTTGTAATATCTAAGCTTGTTCCGCGACTGCTATTGGTGTACTGTGTTTATTTAATGAGTAAACATAAGAATGGGTAATGCAAACACATGTGGTCAAATAGCATTACACTACAGTGTAAGTGGGAGAGGTCACTCCATATCCACATTTTAACAGAGGAAGATGAGACATTCTAAGAGTGTTATATATATATACACTCTTAGAACATCTCATCATATATAATTTGCACAGATCGATTATACGTCAAAAATGTATGTGGCCATTAGAGTCCCTGTGGTGTTACTGTACTGGAGTTTCAGCATCTTAAAAGTTTGCGATCAAAGTGTGGTTTTGGAGATCTCGAAAGGGGGAATCTTGTTATGGGTTGTATGTCAGGGTGATGGAATGTAAATAACGATGCATTCCAGACAACAAAGACGCCAGTTCCAAAATTATTAGAGTATTAAGACTGGTGGCCGCTACCTCTGGCAGTCAAGCCATACAATGCCCTGGGCAGTCAGACGAAGTTATCCCATCCTGCCTTGAGAGGAGAGTTGACCTTAATTTGTTTAGACAGGTTTGGGGTTTGCAGCCAATTGTCCAGCCATGCTCGATTGCAAGATGACGGTAGCACAGTGGGGTGTGCTGGCCAGCCGGCACCACTGACAGCAGTGGCTAGGCAGCAGCCCTCAGATGCCTGGCGGCAGTTGTAGTGAGTACAGTGGAGGCAAGGGTAGTGACTAGCAAGTGCAGTCGGTCTCCAGCTGGTCATAGTTGTGAATACACCATTGCACGGGCTACTAAACAGGTTCAGCATTTTGTAATTGTTCCCGTCCTAACTGCACTAACAGCACAAGTGGGCTGGCAACTGGCTGGCGAAAATGTAGAAGCACGGGATGTCAGTGTAGTTTCTTGATTCACCTCAACAATGTAAATGTTGCATCAATAACTGTTAAACATGGAACAAAGGGATAGAGTCCGTGCAGCATACCCTGGCCGAGGCGCAGTGACCAGTTTTGGTCCGAAGTGCTGATTGAGTTAATTTGTTTGTTTGGAAGGGGAGGCTGACATTGTTTGCCTGCGTTTGGACATTTGGCGATACGCTGCGATGACAGAATTGAGGCGCATGCCTTGAAATCTTTCTAAATGGTTTTACAGAAACATTTTGGCAAAAAATTAATTTTTACTTTCTTTTATCTTTATACATCAGCTTCACGATGGCATGCCTATCCTTTCGTTAATGGTTACAGTTATTGTGATATTTACTTTTAAAGAAGACACTGTACAAAATTCGAAAAAGTTTGTAATGAAAAATAGAGGTTGCTATGATTATGCATTTGATGTGTATTATGTAATATGTTTCTGCACATAAAATTTAGCTAACATATTGAAGTTTTCTTTAGACTTGCTTGGAGGTCTCTATCTGGCACGAATATCGATAAAATTGAGCTCATGTAGCACAGTCATTTGCGATCACGTATGCTAGCGATAATAACATTTCCCATATCTCGAAACAGTTTGAGATATGGAAACGAGATTTTGGAAAATGGTAATATACAAAGAGGAGAGTATTTTACAATATCGTTAATATGCAAACTGCGTTATCTACTGAGTTCTACAATGAAAAAATGTAATTTTTAGGGGCCTTTCACAACTGGTGAAGCGAGAAACGTTGTGAGTTTTGGAACAACATAAGTGAAGACATTACTTTATTTTTGTACTGAGGATGTGTTTTTTCATTAGCTACTGACTTTACATGTCCCCAGTTCCTCACAAAAAATTTAGAAAACCACTTTTTTAGAATTCTCTGACAGTTGCATCTGTACGTCATGCTAGTGAGGTGACACTGAATAAAGTCCGCTGTGTTTTGACAAAAGAAGCAAATTTTAACATGGCAACAAGAGGTATGTAACCCTTACTCAAAATTCGGCACTCATGACGCTTATCTGAAAGTGACAAAATGGTTAACAAGTCAGGCGAAAGTAAATCGCCGCTTTTGTTGCCGTTCAGCAGAATTCTTTTTAGATACTAACTAAAGCAAAGGTCACAATAGATCTTTTTGTACGGTCACCATGCAAGTGCATGCGTGGAGGGGCTCCACTTAATATTTCTATGAGGGTTGGCTTCTGTTTAGATCGAATCTTCCCATTCACCGCTCAGCATTTCCCCTACAGCTCGCTGAAACGCTGCCCTACCTCTCTCCCCACGCATTTCTTACGGACTGTACATCTACTGGCCGCATTATTTTGTATGCACTGTATCAGTGTAATTTGTTTTTGTACCTCCAGTACAAATACATGTCCATACAAAGGTACCTATATATGTCTTGGAATGGGGACAACAACTTGTATGGCCATATTTTATTATGACATCATAGTGTCAAACTGATACCACACTTTATGTATCCACCGCCATCTTGGCTTGTGGCAGCCATATGTTTTATAGTGGTGGCCATTTTGTGTTATAAATTACAGTTATTAAGATAATGCTTTTGATCAGCCAGTTTTGCTAGTGACAGCATAGTGTGTCATAAATTACACTAACTAACATAAGGCTAAATACAAGGGCTATTTTTTTTCACTTGTAACGAATTCATGACTCCAGCATCAACTAATACTTCATAGAAGTCTCTGTTGTGTCTTGGTAAAAGAAGAGTAGAGTTTGACATATATTCGATTTCGAGGTTATTAGTGTCATGCATCTGATTTTGCTTGACGCTTAAAGAGTTCGGTGTAGACAAGTGGAAATAAAGGGTCAATAAATCTCAGATGAATTACTGTTAGCAGCCGAAAAACGTCGCCAGAGAATGGAGCCATGTACTTTTAAGAGCATTTACGTAACCTGGAATACCAGACGTATTTGAACATTTCTGCGAAGGTGTATTGTTTCACTTCAGTTTACCACTCAATGTTAATGGTTTTCTTTACTCAGCTTTTCATAACAAGAAATTATTCCTTCGGCTATGTATGAGTTCAGATTTTGTGACTTGTAAGGTCCCATCTTCGTTTCGTCTCGGGATGTCTAACGTCGGAATAACGAGGATCTAAGCGAGCTCCTGTCTTTCAAGGGGTAATAAAAAAATCTTTGATAAATGTAAAAGCTAATAAGTTCTGTATGTAAGTATTGAAAAAATGTAGGGAGAAAGAATGTAGTTTTCGCTTTATCTATCCGCTTATTCAAGATTTAAGTATTAGTCCATAGAACGAAGCAAATTAGGGGAAAAATTCGTGTAGTCAAAAATTTTGAATACTGACAGGGGAGAATGTGCTAAATAACATACTAAAAATTCTGACCATTGGTGTGTGAGCGTGAGTGTGTGACTGCAGGGGAGATTTAAAGGCCACTTCTAGCAAAAATATTTGCCAGTAAAAAATTAAACTACATTAAATTTCCTACAAAAAAGGTCCCATTTAATTTTCTCTAGGACTAACAGTTTTCAATTTGCAGATTATTAAAATTAGTTTTAATGTCATAAAATTAATATGTATTGTTAAATAACGTGGGTTAAGAACAAATATTAGATGTTTGAACCACATGTAAGATCAGTAGAATAGTATTAAGGGATAAACTGCATTATGGGTTTTTAACAGGATGGAAAGGCAGGGGTGGGGGCTATAACTTGAAGGAAGGTATGTTGCCGGATTTTGGTCATGCACATTCCCTCCTCCATAGGTCTGAAAAATGAAGAGCGACCAGGCAATTCACCATTCTCTCTACCGCACTGTGTCACAAAAAGGAACTACAGATTGTTACACAAAGTTATACCGACCCTTCAGCAAGTATCCTTATGAATCACTGGCGACGCAATGTGCAGACGTGCTTTAGGGTGTTATTTTTCCACAAAATGCTTTAACACTACACGAAATACGGATATGAGTTGCTAATAATACTAACACAAGGAAAGCATACGGGCAAAATCTACGTAAATCTCTGCTCACTGTTCTACAATGCTACAGGGAAATTCACTCTTAGTTATCCTGTAGTTTTCTTCCGGGAAAGGCAATTTCCCCCAGCACGAATGCTACTCGCTTTTCAGTTTACAGACAGACTGTACTTCCCCAGCATTTTGCTGTCCAATTCTGTCGGGTAAGTAGACAAAGTAACTTCACTGAGCTCGTGTTTATATAGTGGTGTTGTTTTCAGGTTATTAAGTGAGTATTTATTTGCAGTTGTTAAATGAGCTGTTATCTAAATGTGCTCAACAGCTGGAGTTGTCAACTGCCAGTCACACTGAACAGTCTCCCAAGGGTAACCTGCTGTCATTACGTATTCGACAGTGTCGATCGCATTCACTCCACTATCACTGGCTGGAATACTTTTCACACCCTGATGCCTATCAATCATCATAGCCTCAGCTCTCCTAACATCTGAAGAGGCCCAGAGTGTTTAACTGGCTCCCTCTCTAACGGAAGTAGGTCACCTAGATGTTATGGAACTTTAGATATTTCAACACAAGTCAAGCAATGCATACAGCAAATTACTGTTTTATATTTAATCATGACCAGTCTTATTCCATCATGCATATTAACAACCACTGTGCAGCCCACTCTACACATGCCAGCAATTCCTGTATTGAAGATATTTATGCAGTCAACCAGTAACTTCCTGTCCATTCATTAATTCACCACCAAATGATTACAACACGGTTACAGAGCATTAGAATGTGCTGTTAATGACAGACAGCACCGCTGGCCCGGTGGCCGAGCGGTTCGAGGCGCTTCAGTCCGAAACCGCGTGACTGCTACGGTCGCAGGTTCGAATCCTACCTCGGGCGTGGATGTGTGTGATGTCCTTAGGTTAGTTAGGTTTAAGTAGTTCTAAGTTGTAGGGGACTGATGATATCAGATGTTAAGTCCCATAGTGATCAGAGCCATTCGAACCATTTGAACAGACAGCAGCAAGATGCCATATTTACCAATCCAATTACTTTCCTACCAACACTACATTTGCATGAATAAGTAGATCACTGACAACTCCAAACTTACAAAATAAGCACTTCTCAACCGCTGTCTAAAGGAACGTATTTTACACAAAATCTTACTTGGCGACTGCAAATAGGTATTCACTTAATAAATTGAAAATGACTCCACTACAAAAACACTAACTCAGTGAAATTATTTTGCCTACTTACCTAAGAGAACTGGAGAGGAAAAGGTGGGGAGGTACAGTCTGTAAACTGAAAAGTGAGCAGCACTCAGCACTCGTGGTATGGGAAGCTGCCTATAGCGGAAGAATGCTTCAGCTGCCGTACAGGATGACTAAGAACAGTGTGCAGTGATTTACGTACATTCTGTCCATATGCTTTCCTTGCGTTGGTATTACAACTGCATTCCATATAGTGTTAACGCACTTACTGGAAAATAAACATCCTCGGGCATGCCTGCACACAGCGTCGCCAGCGATTCATAAGGTAGATGCGGAAGGGTTGGTATCACTTTATGGCACACCGTGTATTTGCTTTTTTGTAATGTATTGCGGCAGAGAGAATGTGGAATTGCTTGCTCACTCTTCATTTTGCTAACCTATGAAGGATGGAAATGCATGACCATAATCCGATGACGTACTTTCTCTCACTCTTCTAGTCTCTTTCCATTCTGTTACAACCCCAGAACACAATTTATCTCTTAATACGGTTCTACTGAACTTAGGTATGGTACAAAAATTTAATGGTTGTTCTTAATGACGTTATTTAACAATATACATTCATTTTAAACCATTGAAACACTGTTTTTAATAATCTACGATTTTTCCATCCCCTACAAAGTGGAAACTATTAGTCCTACAGAAAAACGAAATACGACGTTTTTTGTAGAAAATGTAATGTAATCTAATTTTTTACCGGCAAACATTTTTGATAGAAGCAGCGGTTTTCGAGATAATCGAGAAAATCCTGAGATAACGACCTTTAGACACCCGGCGCCCGCCGCTCGCACACCACCGGCCGGATTTTTTAGTACGTTGTTCATGACACTTCCCACTAACACTGGACAAAAATTTGCGACTACACGAATTTTTTCCCTTAGTTATCATTTTTTGGTCTTCGTTGAGGGGTGAAGGAACATGTTGCCCGTCTGACTAGTACGACGCTAAATTAAATAACTTCAGGCGTATACAGAGACCAGCTTTCAATTTGTCAGTTCCACTTCCTGAAACTAAGTTCTCGAATGGGGGCTCGTAAGTAGAAGTGACCTAGTGTTCAGGACACTGAACTCTCAGTCAGCAGAAAGGGAATTCAAAACCTGGGTTGGACGTCCTCATTTAACTTTTCCGTTGTTTTCAGTAAGATTCTTCCATGTTAGTCCGAATGAACTAACGTCTCATCTCTAATACTCTCGATGTCGGTGGAAAGTTAAACTTTAGGTATCCTCTTCTTGCTCTTCATTTATTGCAATGCTACGGACACTACGTGAACGTGTTGAATAAATGAAAGCGTTTCAGTAGTTTTAATGTAAACAACTACGTTTAGGTTTGGCTCCGTCCGAAACTTAACGAAACGATCCTTACACCTGACACCGGTTTGCAGTATCTGCGCAACAAGCTGTGATTTAGGCAGTGTTGGTAGCCCTGATCGAGGCTGAGGCGTACGTCAGAAACTTGCTTTGCTGGGGAGAGCGCTCGAAGGACAGGTTGCCGCTATCTGTAGCGGCCGCATGTCCTCTGGCTTAACGCACTATTTCGTGACATAAGAGACATAGCTTTATTCAGCCACAGTGAACAGTTCAGTGATGGGAGTTTAAACTTCTTTTTTTTTTTTTTTTTTTTTTTTTTTTTTTTTTTTTTTTTTTTTTTTGCGTAATGCGATTACAACCCTATGCCGACTAGCAAGCAGGAAATTAGAAGCAGTGCGCTGGAGGTAAGATTGTAAGAAGCGATTTCACTTGATACCAAAACTTGCAGACTTAGCGTACACTATGCAGATAAGACATCACACGAAACTGAAACGAAAAATGAGCTTTGATACGTCTCGCCAAAAAAGTTACAAAAAAGGGGCCAGATTAATAAAAGAGTGACGATGTACAGTAAAAATCAGATGGCACTTCACAATCAACGAGGCAAAATAGCCGTTAAAACTGGTATTACTAATGTGAGGAATGATGTTATTCTTCATCATCATCATCATCATAATCATCATCTTTAAGGATTGGGCCTTTTGGTCCGTTCCTTCCTTATTAAGAAAACTCCCCGTATAGCCCCTCTCAGATTTAGTGGTAAAATGGCCCAGTGGATACCCTATCAAAAACTGGACGCACGTCAGGCACGAAAACAGAAAGAAGATCTACTGAACTGTGATAAACGAAGCAAAATATAAACCGTGGAAGGTTCAGGCGAAAGATGTGTAACAACGAGCGGTTTGCAAGAGCGGCGGCGTCGTGATTGTGTGGGATATCCGTGTTCAAATCCCCCTCGTGCCATTTTTTTTCACAAAATTATGAATTTTTCATCCTATCATTGAAGTATATGTTCTCCTTCTGTAGTCGTGGCAGTTGTAGTACTATACATTGGTTATAGACTTTTTTTAAGTCATGCAGTAAGAATATATTACCGTCGCAAATGAATGTGATGGCGAGATGCTGCATAGACCTCTCACAGCAATTAAATCAACAAACTGCTGTGAACTTTGTTACAACAAAGGAATTCGAGAGTCAAAACTTCCAAAACGGAACGCAAGAGTCATAACATGCGGTACCTGTGTAGAACAAATAGGAGGTACGTACGTCTGGAGGTCCCTTCCTTACGACTCGCTGTTACAAACGGACGTTAAACCACGACACAGACACAAAGTTGAAAACAGTACAGACACGTCAACGACCGGACGCACAGTTCATAATTTTGTGAAAAAAAAAGTGGCACGAGGGTGATTGGAATACGGATCTCCCCTTGCGCCGTCCAACACCGTGACCATACAACCACGACACCCTGTCCACTTAAGCTAGCTCCAGGTTGCAAATCTTGAGCTTCGACCGTTCACTCTTTCTATTTTGCTACCTTTATCACAGTTGAATACACCTTCTTCCTGTTTTCATGCTTCATCTGTGTTCAGTTTTTGCCAGGCTATCCACTGGGCTGTCTACCACTAAATCTGAGTGGGGTACGAGGGGAGCTTCCCCTGTCAGAATTGTTCACATCATCTAAGTAATGGACTTCTAACGTTTCTCTTTCTTATTGGGTTATTCAGGGTATTTCATAAACATTTTTACAATCTTTGGGGACTGGTTCCTTACTCCAAAACAAGAAAGAAGTTCATATAAACGTATATCCGAATATCTTTGTTTTTCGAGTTATTAATGAACGTTGACGTTCAACAGCTTTCCAGGTACTACCCAACAACTTCACTTCTCTATGCACCCGTTTGACTCACTGTATCCTAAATGGCTTTATGTTGTCTGTCATCAACGTGTTTTTTGTATACATGTACTTCAGGTAGTGAGTTAACTGTAAGTCCTCCGTTCAAACATGGCAGGATATTCATTTCGTAACAGGCAGACATGGTTTTTAGGCATGGCCGCACGAATAGTAATGGACACGAGGATACACGGCTGTATCAGGTGTTCCCAGACCAAAGGCGGCCGAGTCATCAGCATTTGGTGCTGTGTATCGTCGCGTTACGGAAAAAACATGCGCAGCGCTACAGACTATGGATCGAGGATGACCACGTGTTGCCTGTACGCCTGAGCAGGAGGAGCACGTTCTACAAGCTGTCGAAGAAGTCTAGGTATAAGTGCAAGGAATGTGGTACATCTCCAACTTCAACATGGAGGATACTTCACGAGCAACTTATACATCCGTATCATCTTCAATGCGTGCAGGACCTTATGCCCGTTGATCACCAACCATGGGAGAATTGTTGCCGATCATTTGTTGCACAAACTGTCAATCCGTTGGTTGTCTCTTTTTTGTTCACAGACGAGGCAATGTTTGGAAGAGACGGAATAAGAAATTTCCAAAACCAACACATAGGACCGATCGCAATCCTCGTGCTAAAGTATAAGTTAGTCATCTGCATTAGTTTAAGATTAATGTGTGGGTTGGAATTGTAGGTGACTGTCCGGTAAGGCAGTAAATTCTCCCAGCACGTCTTACAGGGACTTTATTCAAAACATCCACCAATACTTACTAGAAGACGCGCCCCAGAAAATAAGAAGAAACATGTGGTGTACGTGGTCTGGAGCTCCAGCATATTTCAATCTCAAGTGTTCGAGCTGCACTGGCTAGTATCTACCAAGACAGATGGATAGATGGAGGAGAACCAATTCCATGGCCTGCACCTTCCCCCGACCTCAGTCCTTTGGATTATTATCTCTGGGGGCACCTTAATTAATTGGTCTATGCAGCAGACTTTCTGGATGCAGAGACTCTTCATCGACGTGTCATGGAAGCCTGCGAAACCCTTCGAAACCGTCAGGGAGTGTTTGGAAGGGTGAGACAGTCCGCGATTCGACAGGTCCATGTGTGTTTAGAAGCAAGAGCAAGAGGAAGTCATTTCGAGCACACATTACGAGTTTATCTGTTGATGAACTCCAATAACCTGAATTGTAAACATTCATTAAAAACTTGAAACCTAAGGATTTTCCGATATATGTTTACGTGAACTTTTTTCTTGTTTGATGCAAGAGATCTGTCCACAGAGTTTGTAAAAGTATTTTTGAAATACCCTATATAGTATTGCAGCTTTAACTATGCCATTATTAGACATAATTTAGAATTGATCTTTCCAATCCAGTCTACATTTTTCAGCTATAGTTGTAATGGGTTCTACATCTAGTTCTTGTCTAATATCCGTATTTCTTATATGATCCAGTACTCAATATCTGATACAAATCGGTGGAACTTCACGTCTGATGATTCGATTTGTCGTATCTGATCTGATGGTAGGGTCCAACAGTAAAGGCGAGGCTTTTACTTTGTGAAGTTTAATTAATGTTTCTTTCCGTACGTTATGTTTTAATGTAGTTTATATGACTCCACAAAAATTCTGAATCGGGCCGTTCTAGCTGTACATCATTTGCCTTGGAAAATTTTAAATTTTGCCCTAAACAATTAAACTCTATTACTTGTTCAATTATTTGCCCATCTATAACAGTTTTGGCGCTAATGAGTTCCAGTCCTTGAAATGCCATCTCTTTTGTCTTACATATACATCTTCACCTACATAAATACTGCGCATGGTATCGTATGGTGCGTGGCTGAGTGTATGTTGTACCACTCTTAGTCATTTCTCTTCCTCTTCCACTTGCAAATAAAATAATGGTTTTATGCGACCGTACGAGCCCTAATTTCTCTTATATTATGTTATTATTTACGTTTGTGTCAGTCGGATCGGTCTGCAGTCATCTTTAAAACACCGCTTCTCTAAATTTTCTTGACAGCGTTCCTCGAAAAGAACGTCGCCTTCCTTCCAGGGATTCCCATTTTAGTTCACGAAGCGTCTCCGTAATACTTGAGTGTTGATCGAACCTACCGGTAACAAATCTAACTGGCCGCCTCTGAACTGCTTCGATGTCTTCCTTCAATTCGACCCGGTGGGTATCTCAAACACTCGACCATTACTCAAGAACGGGCCGCACTGGTGTTCTATATTCGGTCTCCTTTACAAATGAACAACACAGCTAAAACTCTCTCAGTTACTGGAAGTCGACCATTTGCCTTCCCCACTACAATCGTTAGATGCTCGTTCCATTTCATATAACTTTGCAACGTTATAACTAGATATTTAATTGACCTCAATGTTTCAGGTAGCATACTACTAATGATGTATACGAATATTACGGTATTGTTTTTCCAACTCATATGGATTAACTTACATTTTTCTACATTTAGATCTAGCTGTCATTCATCACACCCACTACAAATTTTGACTAAATCACCTCGTATCCCTCTACCGTCACTCAACGACGATACCTTCACATACACCACAGCATCGTCAGCAAACTGCCGCACACTGCCACTTACCCTGTCCGACAGATTAATTATGTATATAGAAAATAATAACGGTCCTATCACACTTTCCTGGGGCACCCCTGATGACAATACCCTTGTCTCTGATGAACACATGGTGTTGAGAACAACGCACTGGGTCTTGTTACTTAAGAAGTCTTCGAGGCACCCACATATCCGGGAAACTATTCCGTATGCTCGTAACTTCTTTTACAGTCATTCTCATTCTGAATATAGCGGCAGTTTGACTCAACTTATCTACTGCAGCTTCAACCTGTTCTTCAGATTTTGGTATTATATAGCAGCGTCACGAAATTAAAATTATCATTTCTTAATGTGACGTGTAATATAAACAACCAATTATGAATGATATCATCAATATAAAAGGTGGAAAGTGTGTGGGACAGGCAGGACCCTTGTCAAACTCCTTGGTTGCTATCGGCAGATTCTATTATTCATATCGCAATAATGTGTTAGCGAAAGTTTTCCAGACGTCCGTTGAAGGAGAAAATGGGCTCAGAAACAGCAGTGCATTTAAAAAGCTGGCGTTCGTTAATCGATGACAGCGTTAACAGTGATGGTACTGATGGTAATATTGAGATTTATCACTGCTACCAAGCTCGAGAATCGCAGACTATGAATTTAGGCAAACTATCGTCTGAGGATGACACGGCGGTTGGTCGGTGCCGTTGGGCCTTCTGAGGCCTGTATGGAAGGAATTTAAATTTAGTTTGGAATGAAGGAAGGAAGGGAAAGAGTTAATGCCCCATCGACATTCATATTGTTAGAGACGGACCGTAGCTGGACAAGGATACGAAAGGAAATGCACTGAAGAGCCAAAGAAACTGGTACACCTGCCTAATATCGTGTTGCGACCCCGCGAGTGCGCAAAAGTACCGCAACACGACGGGGCTTGTACTCAACTGATGGCTGAAGTAGTGGTCGAGGGAATTGACACCATGAATCCTGCAGGCCTGTCCATAAACCCGTAAGAATACGAGGAGGTGGCCAGCGGAAGTGTTTAAACTCAGAAGAATATTCCTGGAGTCACTCTGTAGCAGTTCTGGACGGGTCAGGTGTCGCATTGTCCTGCTGGAATTGCCCAAGTCCGTCGAATGCACAGTGGACATGAGTGGATGCTGGTAATCAGACAGGATGCTTACGTACGTGTCACCTGTCAGAGTCGTATCTAGGGGTCCCTATCACTCCAACTGCACACGCCCCTCACCATTACAGAGACTCCACGGCTTGAACAGTCCCCTGGTGACATGCAGGGTCCATGGATTCATGAGGTTGTCTTCATACCCGTACACGTCCATCCGCTCGCTGCAACTTGAAACGAGAGTCGTCCGACCAGGCAAGATGTTTCCAGCCATCGACAGTCCAATGTCGGTGTTGACGGGCCCAGGCGAGGCGTAAAGCTTTGTGTCGTTCAGTAATCACAGGTACACGAGTGGACCTTCAGCTCCGAAAGTCCGTATCGAAGATGTTACGGTAAATGGTTTGCACGCTGACACTTGCTGATGCCCCAGCACTGAAATCTGCAGCAGTTTGCGAAAGGGTTGCACTTCAGTGACGTACGATTCTCTTCAGTCGTCGTTGGTCCCATTCTTGCAGGATCTTTTTCCGGTCGCAGCGATGTCGGAGATTTGATGTTTTACCGGATTCTTGATACTCACGGTGCACTTGTGAAATGGTCGAGCGGGAAAATCCCCACTCCATCGCTACCTCGGAGATGCTGTGTCCCATCGCTCGTGCGCCGACTGTAACACTACGGTCAAAGTCACTTACATTTTGTTAACTTGCCATTCTAGCAGCAGTAACCAATCTAACAACTGCGCCAGACACTCGTTGTCTTAGCCGGCCGAAGTGGCCGTGCGGTTAAAGGCGCTGCAGTCTGGAACCGCAAGACCGCTACGGTCGCAGGTTCGAATCCTGCCTCGGGCATGGATGTGTGTGATGTCCTTAGGTTAGTTAGGTTTAACTAGTTCTAAGTTCTAGGGGACTAATGACCTCAGCAGTTGAGTCCCATAGTGCTCAGAGCCATTTTTTTGAACTCGTTGTCTTATATAGGCGTTGCCGACCACAGCGCCGTATTCTTCCTGTTTACATATCTCTGTATTTGAATACGCATGCCTATACCAATTTCTTTGCCAGTTCAGTGTAAATCTTTTGGAACTTCACACACAGATACCCTCTTTCATTTCTCAGTGTGAGAAAAATCATGATCGCAAGTGTGCAACACATAGTTACTTCTTTCTTCTCTGGTGTTACCGGTTGTTCACAGCCTTCGTTAGTAGACAGCTGAACAGTTTCGTTACTCTCACTATTTACTTTTGATTTTTGCCACCTCACTTTGTAAACATGTACGTGAGACATTGCACGAGTATTTTGCTTCATTGTATCTTTTAGTGAATAGAAATCCTTAAACAACTTAAGCTTCTGGTCATATGAAAGCTGTCTGTATTTAAGTTGACATTTAAAGGAAACATGAGAGAGTGAAACAGTATACACCGGGTGATCAAAAAGTCAGTATAAATTTGAAAACTTAATAAACCACGGAATAATGTAGATAGAGAGGTAAAAATTGACACACATGCTTTGAATGACATGCGGTTTTATTAGAACCAAAAAAAAAAAACAAAGTTCACAAAATGTCCGACAGATGGCGCTGGACAGCAAAACTGATATCGTGACGGGTGAGAGGTACGCCGATATGTTACAGAATGACATCATCCCCAGCCTGGCTGATAAACACCTGCTGGCTGGAACTTACGATGTTACGGTGAATGATTTGCACGCTGACACTTGCTGTTGCCCCAGCATTGAAATCTGCAGCAATTTGCGAAAGGGTTGCACTTCAGTGACGAACGATTCTCTTCAGTCGTCGTTGGTCCCATTCTTGCAGGATCTTTTACCGGCCGCAGCGATGTCAGAGATTTAATGTTTTACCGGAATCCTGATATTCACGGTACACTCGTGAAATGGCCTTACGGGAAAATCTCCATTTCATCGCTACTTCGGAGATGCTTTGTGCCATCGCTCGTGCACCGACTACAACACTACATTCAAACTCATTTAAATCTTGATAACCTGCCACTGTAGCAGCAGTAACCGATCTAACGACTGCTCCACACACGTGTCTTATATAGGCGTTGCCGACCGCAGCGCCGTATTCTTCCTGTTAATATATATCTATATTTGAATACGATGGTTATACCAGTTTCTTTAGCGCTTCAGTGTAAGACGTGGCCGTATTTGAGGAACCACAATTGCTGTCATATGACCCAATTAAGGAAAATCACAAGAAATCTAAATCTACCAGAGACATGGAGATTTTTATACTCTCCTCGCCTATGTGAAACCAGTGTGAACCTTAGTATTAACTCACTGGATAGAGCGAACTAAATTGATAATATGATGTTGTAAGAGGACGTTGATTGTTTAGTGTGACCATCTTAACAAGAAAATGGGCCACTCGTGTACCAGTCAAGCGCTGTTCTCCATATTCGATTTTAATTTGATGGCCAGTAAGATGTACCACAGAATATGTGTTTCCTAGATAGCCGGAGAGCTCCTACAGGAAGTTGTACTTAAAGTTTTAAATGCCAGGGAAACGGCTTTCTCGTAGTTGTCTTGTCACTGTATACAATTGTAGCGTTGTTTTTGGCGCATTAACAGGAATTGATATATAATCAAAGTGTTTCCAGCAGTACTGTAAACTGAACTGGTCTGAACCCGAGTTTGGAAGCATATTCAAACGAAAAATAGAAATTGCATTTGACATATATACTTCTTAATTTGTCAAAGAAAGATTTTTTTAATTTTCAGTTAAAGATTCTCTATTTTACAGGCACTGTAAATGAACACTGTAATGTCTCATCTACAATGGTCAGGTGATATAGACTTCTGTCAACAACTGCCAGTACGTCCATTCGAATAATGAGTGCTGGAATATGAATAACACTTTCGAGGTTTTGCCTCTCATCATTTTTCATTTGGACTCTTTCGGTTTGTTTAAGTTAAATTAAAAAAAATGTGTTTACGCAATTTAGCAGACTATTGGAAGTTGGCTGGTTGGTTGGTTCGGGGAAGGAGACCAGACAGCGAGGTCATCGGTCTCATCGGATTACGGAAGGACGGGGAAGGAATCGGCCGTGCCCTTTGAAAGGAACCATCCCGGCATTTGCCTGGAGCGATTTAGGGAAAACACGGAAAACCTAAATCAGGATGGCCGGACGCGGGTTGAACCGTCGTCCTCCCGAATGCGAGTCCAGTGTCTAACCACTGCGCCACCTCGCTCGGGACTATTGGAAGTGGTCTATGAAAAGGTAGCAGTGAAGAAATGAAACTCTGGTGTAGTAAGACTATGCGATGTATTTCAAACTGAATATTTGAGATATAATTACAGTTAGACACGATATCCCACTTATTTTGACCCACCAAATTAAAAATAAGGTATCAATCGAGTGCTGTTTAGCTTACAGGGGCATTAACCGGCATGACTGCCTTTCTTGTAACTTTGTTCACTGCGAAAATATGCACAGCAGTGCATCTTTTTTAAATAGCACCCTGTATTTTTTATTCGGCACTCCACTTCTTCTCCTCAAGATCTATTCAGAAACGTGTCTCAGTGTACCATTCACGTAAATATTACGTAACTTCACATAAATATAACGTTACTAATAACGTAACACAACCTCGACTGTGGCTCTCTTGTACTAGCGGATAGCGCATGTAGCCGGGGCAACGCGGCTCGTCCACTTGCAGGAGTTGACACAGGAAGATACACACCGGTCGTTAAATCAACCATCTTCAGTTAAAAGTTTGTATTTTACACGCCACGTATTATTTAAAAGTTCTTCAGTACTGTACTACATGTAGCCATGCTGTAAACAAGAAAGCAGCATTGCAACTACTATCCCGCTAATTTACATTATCCTTAGATGAGAAGCATTTCTACCTTCTCTTCGTTAGTGCATATTGTAGTTTTACAAACTCATGGCCTTTCTTTAGGCAATGATTTAAAATCGAAAATAGTTCTGCACTGTTTTCTTTTAATGGGAGCAGCTGTTTTTGAAGGTCCTAATTCTTCATTATGCTATACCAGTTGCTTATGGGAGTATGTGTCAAGAGTTTCTGTTGGATGGGCTTTATGTTTTTCAGTTCCGGTATGATCCGTAACAAGAACACCAATTGTGGTATTCGTTGCAGCAAAATCATGCTTGTTAAACTCAAATTATCATACGGTTCGATCTCACGTTGTCTGAATCCATTAACTGCAGTTCGGATCATACACGCTTAGAAATAAGCAGTGTTGAATAGATGATGGGGTCTTCAACTTGCCCCAACCGGATATGATGGAAAAAGCGTTTGATTTTTAAAGTAGGATTACAAACAAATAGTGACTGTGGAACTGTTCAGTCGTCTGTAACAAAGAATAACAAAATATGTTGCCAGTTATTCCACAAGAGTTTATTTTGAGTGTTTTGAAGACT
The DNA here is from genome assembly GCF_023898315.1 of Schistocerca nitens. Lineage (NCBI taxonomy): Eukaryota > Metazoa > Arthropoda > Insecta > Orthoptera > Acrididae > Schistocerca > Schistocerca nitens. Next base: position 55,856,194 of record NC_064616.1, read on the forward strand.
ATAAAACGCCGCAGTTATCTCACGCACGTTGGCGGCAGCAGGTTTACTCAGTGAACTTTTACCGTCTCAACATGAGAAGCCATAGCAGTGTCCGTATGATGATACGCTACCAACAGGTATGGACTTAATCTTACCCCGCTAAACTAGCTCTGGTCTGCCTTACATACACGTTGTCTCTATCTTTGATTCACGATGTAAGCTGATACTGCCTTCGACTTATAAGAGATTGTCTCTCTGTGTCTGCGCGATTTCCGGACTGTTTTTGTTTTTTGTTTATGTGCCATATCCAATGATTCAAATGTGTTCACACAACTATCTGCAGTATGTTTCTTGGTTCAAATGGCTCTGAGCATTGTGGGACTTAACATCTGGGGTCATCAGTCCCCTAGAACTTAGAACTACTTAAACCTAACTAACCTAAGGACATCACACACATCAATGCCCGAGGCGGGATTCGAACCTGCGGCCGTAGCGGTCGCGCGTTTCCAGACTAAAGCGCCTAGAACCGCTCGGCCAACACGGCCGGGACGTTTCTAGCTGAAACATCTTGTAAGTATGTGATCAGTTATAATGTATGAATTCAATGCCATATTAATAAATCATAAGGCATCCAAGTGGCTACTTCCAGGAAAAGAAACACCTTGTAAACTTTTGATCCATCTAAACATGAGGGTGTAAACCACGAAATGCTTCATTCAAGAAAGTAAAAAGTGATTGACAAATATAACTGTTTTAATTTGTCTTTCATAACAAAAATGTGTGTGTCGGTGGCTCAGTGGTTAAGAGCCAGGCTGCAGACCCAAATGTATGGGTCTCGATTTCTAGTCAGTCACTTTTCACTTCTTTCACCTCTACCAATATTATTGCGAAAATTACCGTATTATACCATTGTTCGGATCCCATATATAAATGTAGCCCCCCTCTCCAAAATAACTTATAAGATCAATCAGTTGAAAGGTCGAAGGAAGACAAGGGCATACCGTCTCCTAGAGGACAATACTTATTAAAGCAGGCCGCGGTGGTCTAGCGGTTCTAGGCGCTCAGTCCGGAGCCGCGCGACCGCTACGGTCGCAGGTTCGAATCCTGCCTCGGGCATGGATGTGTGTGATGTCCTTAGGTTAGTTAGGTTTAAGTAGTTCTAAGTTCTAGGGGACTAATGACCACAGATGTGAAGTCCCATAGTGCTCAGAGCCATTTAAACTTATTAAAGCACTGTGGTCTGAAAACCTTAAGGTTGATAACAGCTTTACTATAAATAGTAAAGAGTCGCATGTTCCAAATCACAGTTCAAAATGGACGAAACTAGGTTACTTCAAGCCAAGCTGGGGTGGGACCCGCACGAATAACCCAGCGAGTTAAGGTGACGCTTCTGGGATTCGAGGGGCGAGCCAGCCGCGAATCGAATCCGCACTGCGGGTTAACGACGATAGCTGGTGAACATCCATCCTTCATGTGGTTTTTATGCGGTTTCCCACATCCGAATAAGTGAATTCCGTGCTGGCACCGACGTGCCGTCTCAGATACACACTACCCAAACATTTACGCTGAGGTGACAAAAGTCATGGGATACGTCCTAATATCGCGTCGAACCTCCTTTTGTCCGGCGTAGTGCAGTAACTCGACGTGATGTGGACGCAACAAGTCGTTGGAAGTTCCCAGCAGAAATGTTGAGCCATGTTACTTCTATAGCTGTCCATAAATGCGGAAGTGTTGTCGGTGCACGAACTGATCTCTTTATTATGTCCCATAAATGTTCGATGGGACTCACGCGGGCGATTTGGGTGGCCAAATCATTCACTCGAATTGTCCAGAATGTTCTTCAAACCAATCGCGAAAAACTGTAGCCCAGTTACATGGAGCATTGTCATACATAAAAATTGCATCATTGTTTGAGAACAAATGATCTCCAAGTAGCCGAACATAAGCATTTCCGGTCAATGAGCGGTTCAGTTGGACCAGAGTACCCGCTCCATTCCATGTAAATACAGGCCACACCATTGTGGAGCCACCACCAACTTGCACAGTGCCTTGTTAACAATTTGGGTCCATGACTTCGTAGGATCTGCGCCACACTCAAAGCCTATCTCCATCTCTTGCCAACTGAAATCGGGAGTCACATGACGAGGCTACGGTTTTTCAGTCGTGTAGGGTCTGACAGATATGGTCACGAGCCCAGGAGAGGCGCTGCAGACGATGTAGTGCTGTTAACAAAGGTATTCGTGTCGGTCGTTTGCTGCCATAGCCCGTTAACGCCAAATTTCGCCGAACTGTCCTAACCGGTAAGTTCGTCATATGCCCTACACTGATTTCTGTGGTTATTTCATGCAGTGTTGCTTGTATTTTAGCTGCGACAAGTCAACGCAAACGCCACTGCTCTCGGTCGTTAAGTGAAGGCCGGCGGCCACTGCGTTGTCCGCGGGGAAAGTAATACCTGAAATTTGATACTCCCTGCACACACTTGACACTGTGCATTTCGGAATACTCGGAATACTGGATTCCCTAACGATTTCCGATATGGAATGTCCCATACGTCTAGCTCCAACTGCCATTGCGCTATCAAAGTCTTTATTTCCGTCGTGCCGTCATAATCATCTGGGAAAACTTTTCACATGAATCATGTGAGTACGAATGACGGCTCCGCCAATGCATTGCCCTTTTATATCTTGTGTGCGCTATACTACCACCATCTGTATACGTGCATATCGCTATCCCACGAGTGCCGTCACCTCAGTGTAGAAAACGTTCTCACGCTTGTACATGAGATTTACTCCAGATGCAGACAGATGAGGTACACAAATTATGTCACCGGGGTAGTGGTGGTCTCATCAAGAGCATCCGGCCGCCAACAGTCACTAACATTGCCGAAACAGATGTAACAATGCCGACCCCGTAGAGAAACGGCTAAAGGCCCGAAGGAAGAAGAAGAAGAAGAAGAAGAAGAAGAAGAACGAGAAGAATCAGAAAATCTGGAGCGGATACAGGAAGTAAAAATTCAGCTACAAAACTGTTCGAGGAAAATCAGTGCTTTTCCCATAACTCAGGGCTGAATGTGGTGGTGCCAGGAGGTGCCCGCTGCGACTGAAGGATGGCGGCAGCCTCGGCACAGAGCAGCAGTTTGCTCACGTTGTGTGCTGTCGCTGATAACACGCTGGAGAGCCCCTGCCCACACACCTTCCGCTAGTTTCCGGTCCAGCTACGTGCTATGAGAGCACCAGCGCACTCACACGTTCCAGCCTACGACACCACACCTATTTTTCAGAAACAGATAACGTCAGAGACGTCCGGTTTCCCACGAGTGCTCGAAGGAAAGACAAAGAGTAATATGCATACTTTACGACTTCTGATTCTGTCAATGAGGCCCAAGTAGCGGCATTTTCAGCCCTAACGGGCTCTCGGGAAATAGATCACAAATCTAGGCTAGTTCAGTGCTGTGCTCTGGTTTTTGGCACTAATAAAGTTTTCGGGGATTGCACACGATCACGCGGCAGTCCTGGAGTCACGGCAATCCTGAATTAATGAATTATTATATTTCTCTAGCCAAATGACCTTTATGTTGCCGCATCACGGTTTTACCTTACGGTAGGCACCGAAGTTTGTATTAATTTGCATTTCAGCTGTTTGTGTGCTGAGTTTCAGGGCAGAGTTTGGGAATCGGGCCGCTATACACTAAAGGAGTGTGAGGAACTGCCTGTACACCGAGGATAGACAGTTGGATGGACCACACCAAAAGATCGGAACACTGCACGCAGATTCTATCCGAATTTGTGTCTCCTCCCTGTCACGCAAGGTATCGCGTTTCGTCATATACAAATACACCGCTAACCATTAAAACTGAAACACCGGAAACGATAGAAAATAAGGAAATTTTACTTATTGCGCCTATAAAGTATAGTAGGAAGAACAAAAGTATGAATTTGGAGGTGCATGGATTGGATAAAAAGTAGTGGAAACACTGTTATAATTCATAGCAGACTTAACTGACAGACGTGCATCGTATTATATACCCTCCATACAATCGCCCTGCATCTCTATCACCTTGCCCCATACAGATGGAAGGAGGCTCGTACCGTCAGCGCGTCCATCTCTGTCGATGTGTCGCAAGGAACACCCTATTGCACGGATGATCTCGTCTATTGTGTTGTGGCTCATGCCACGAAGAATTTCCTTCATTTTGGAGCGTACGTCATACCCGAACGGACTCTTTTCGGATAAATACGGTGGATGTTCCAGTATCTCCCACCCCGACACGCGCAGGAACTCCTGCACGGGGTTCGCCGTTTAGCATCGCGCACTGTCATGAATGATTGTGGGCTGCAGTCCATCGGCGATCCACATACAGCAGGAAGGCAAGGAGCTTTAGTGTCATGTGCGTGGGGTGAACGTCCCGGAGGAGACCGATCTTGAATGACGTCTCTGACATCCCGAAACACTTTCACCCATCTCGCCACCGTGCGATATGGGAATGCTGCATCGCCACACTCCTCACGCAGTCCCTGAAACCATTGTTGTGAGCTCCGACCACGTGTCACTTCAGTCTTGGTCAGTGCACGTTGTTCGTGTTTCCTAAAAATAGTGTTAGGGCGCTTGAACTGGCCTCCTGCACATTTAGACAGTACGCGTAGCAACTGATTGAAACGCAGCCGTTTCCGCTCACTATACTACTTCAAGTGGCGCTCTGCTATCAGCTGCGGGCATGCCACTGGAGGCACATCCTTTATGTTAAGGCAGTGTTGCCACTACTGTTTATCCAATCCTGACATAAGGGGCATCATAAACTTACCGGGACTTGTGTGAACAGCTTTGGATTTCCCTGGCGGTGGAGATGTGGGATATTCCCACTACTGGCTTTGCCATTTGCCCTCGGGGTATAAATGATGACTTCACGTAAGGTTATGATGACCTCTCCTTCCATCAGCGGCCGATCGCGTTCTACGTAACAAGAAGTGGCCGTCTCGTATCCCAGTGGGATAAATGTCTTAATGCGTGGGGTGATTACTTTTGAATGGATCCATTCCGTTGTCCACTATAGCATGTGATCGGTTTTCATTAGACTGACCCTCATAAGTTGGATGTACACATGTTGGAAAATTTAGTTCACAGAGATACCTCCTCTGGAGATAATGATGGCTTCATCCCGACCGGCCATTGTTTCGACTGAGTTTGGATGATAGATATGGGTACGTCATTCCACTCTGTTTCAACTCTATGGCAGAGTTCATCAATCCCAGAGGCTAGCGAGGGGTGGCACGTCAGTCTTTCAGCAACCCATGGTCAGATGTTTTCAGTGGATGGGAGACCTGGACAAGTGCTGGTCACAGCAGCAGTCAGACATCCTCTGTAGGTCAGAACGGAACGGATTACGAGCCATCTTGCGTTATCGTTATCTTTGAAATGTAACGGCAGAGAAACCTCAAAGGTAGGTCACAACCATCGCCATTAACATGTCAGAAACGTAACTGTTGCTATGCAAATTACCGAATTACTAACTTCTAATGCAATTTCTGAGTCATAAACGGGCTGCCTAATGTTTCCTTATATACAGAATGTAGATAATTTTAATCAGACCTCCTTTGTATAGTTGCGCTGATATGATAATCATTTACATATCCAATCATGTAGCACAATTAATACCAACTGGTGTAATGACTAGCAGTGGATTTTGGCACTCCAGTACCATCAAAATTAGTGATCATCCATTGATGAACCCTGAGCCATAAGTAAAAGGAAAAGATCGGAAGTAAAGGGAAAAAATCGGAAGTTGCGTTTTTTGTCATCAGCAAATTTAATCCGTTTACTCTGAGGAAAAGACTGCAGCACTTATTTTAGCATCAATCTGTAGAGCTTGCCAGAGCCAGGTTGTTCTGCGTCTGGAATCGTATTCGGGATAAGTTACATTCGGATTCTCATAAGGATTCCGTCGCCATCCTAATGCGACCAGAGTTGTGCTCCGTTTTTAATGACGTCGGAGTCTATGTGTTGAGACCCTAACCTCTCTTGCTCTGAATACTCCTGTGCGTGTGCGGATAGTGGCATACTACATTTTCTGACTTGCTTCATCGTGCATTTTTCAGTAATTTACCATTGAACAACAGTAGAAGTCCGGAATAAACTTCAAACGTAGTATTTTAGAAATATTACTTGTTAAAACATTAATCGAAAACGTCCAAAGAAGAGCAGCTCGTTTTGTATCGTCGCGAAATACGGGAGATAGCGTCACGGATATGAGAAGCGATTTGGGATGGCAATAATTAAAACAAAGGCGTTTATCGTTGCGGCGAGTAATTTTCATCAAATTTCGATCGAACTTCCTCCTCTGAATGTGAAAATAGTTTATTGTCGCCAACCTACATAGGGAGAAATTATCATTTGTAATAAAATAAGAGAAATCAGAGGTCGTACAGAAAGATTTAAGTGTTCATTTTTCCCACGCGCTGTTAGAGAGTGGAACGGTACAGAAATAATCTGAAAGTGGTTCGAAGAACCCTCTTTAAGGCATTTAAGTGTGAATTGCTGAGTAGTCCTGGTGTGTATCTGTTCTCTTTCGTCACGCGTTTCTTTTTCGATTTTGGTTCAATTAAAACAAACGTTGTCTTAAATATCCCGTAACTTTTGAAATTCTTTGTGAAATTGAAAGAAGCACTCAAGGCCTCGCACAAATGTGTGATACGTTGGTTAAAAGTTCCGCGGAAGTAGTTCCAATTTCAGTCGTAGGTGAGGATAATGCCATAAATCGCCATTTTTAATAGAGCACCTATGCAAGCTGGGGAACGTAGACAACATTACATTCAGAGAGTGGTTGGTATTCAGCTAAACTCTGCCACACAATTCTTGCTTCAAATCCCAGGAATGCAGAAACTTCCTGTCACTGGGATATGGCCAGCAGGGGAAGATGACATCGTACCTTTTTTCATCAGCAAACTGTTCGTCATTGTTCTCCGCATAGTTTCTTAAAGTGATAACATGTGACACTATTGACTGCTTTTCCGTCGTATGAAGACATCGAGCTCGACAGTTTTCTTGGTCTTATTCGAAAGGGTTAGGCTGTGTCAGTGACGAAAAAAGAATCTGTAAACATCAGGCGCAAAGCTTTTGTCTGAGTCAAGCATTTTGTTCCAAGTCGTTGTGTTTATGAAAGTACTCCGATTTATTACACATCACTGCACTGTTTTCGTACGCCTGGTTGTTATATTTACCGAAAGGCGAGAGTGTAACTGTGAAAATGTATCACATTAAATTAATTCAATAATTATGAATTCTTCCTACATAGAGTCAGTTTTCGTCGTTCAAAGAGAAATCTGGTCGACATTGGTACAATTACTTGTTACAACTAAACGAGCTCACTATGAGTGAGTAGTATGTCAGCGCAGATAGATTCGGGATGGCAGCACTTATCCTTTAGTCTGTTATACTGAATATGAGCTCAGAAAATGACAATGTAAAATCCTTCCCAGCATGAGAATCTGGAATGAAAGATGTGAGGAAGTACATCTTCACACTGCTTATCTCCAACTAACGACCTTCTCTTGCTGGGAATATACCTTCTCTTACTTGAGTCCTAAACCAGGTACAGGAAACTTGTTTATAAGGTAAACTTTCAGAACTCTTCTAGAAAGTTAACTGACATGAGGTTGTGCTTACCACTGTATAGACCAGCCAAGAAAACGTTTGAGTGGGAGGGTGTCTCCCAGGAAGCGATTTTTGACGTCCAAATTAACTGGAACGATTCATTTGAACATTTTTTAAACCAAACTCACCAGCAACTGGTTTAGTGTGATTAATGGCATTTGAATACTGTTGCTATTATCGGCTAGCAGATGTCGGACTCAAACTGAATTAATTAACGGAGGACAAGCCGTTCGGGGTATTCTATTTGAATGCTTTACACATTGTAATACTCTCGACTAATGTCTCGAATCACATGATCATTACACCATGCTGCTTTGCTGTACAATGATTTAAATCTTTTCTTGGTTCTTACAAACGTTTTCATAGAATGTTAGTTTCTCGAATGTAAGAAGTAAACACATTTTTTGTATTGTGAACGAAACATAAAGGGAGAAGAGTAAAATTGAGAAAGGAGGTAGATTAGGTAGCCACACGACCTGTGGAGTGATGAAAAGGTGTTTTTAATAATTCGGTGCTTCGCTTGCATGTCTTGCGTCGTAATTTTAGCTTTTTTCTACGGGTGACCTTGATGGGTGCGTGTAGAGTGTGTAGATCGTTAGTATTGTTAACGAAGAATAAAAGGGAGGAGATGAGTCCCAGTGCAGTATTTTATTTTATTCTTATTTTTTTAACTTTTTAATGCGTTTTAGTCTTTACGTCGAAGGTTAGACCGGGCTATTAGCGATAAACCCAGTGTAGAGCCCAGTTTTTTCAGCCAAACGCAGTCGAGCTGGCAGTGGGGCAGAGCTGGAGACTTCCTTTTCCGGCATTTGCCTCACAGTAAATAGGACTTTGCTCTCAGCCAAGTTAGTTCTGAGGTAACATGTCCGAGAGAAAATTTTGAAGAACCGGTATTTGTCTGAGTATCTGCTTATGTATGTAGAGAGTGAAGTAGAACCGTTGCTGAACATGTGCAGCGCGCCCTTCCTGTAATTCCGGCGGGTTATAATCAAAGTGCGGCTACTCACAGAGGTCCAGAGAGGGCTGTAACTATGGTATGGCAGCGAAACTTGATAGATACGCTAATGCGTTAATGCAGAACCGATTTACGCTGGAAAAAAATTAGTTCCAATTTTGGCCACCAGGTGCAAATCCGGTGCTGTACAGCATCTCGTCGACGTCTCCGGTGCTCATATTGAACAAACAGTGTAAGTGGCGGTTGAGAATAAAATCAACCTTACGCCTTTCTCACTTGTTTGGCCTTTTCTGCCCCCGTCCCGTTCCTAATCTACTACATACGGGAACATTCCTCTACGTCTTTCTTGCTTTCACAGCGCCAGACTTGCACGTGGTGGCCAAATTTTGAACTAATTTTTTTTCAGCGTAAATCGGTTCCGCCTTAAAGCATTATAATATCTACCTAGTTTCACTGCCATATGATAATTACAGCCCTCTCTGGACCTCTTTGACTGGCTACACTTCAATTGTAGCCACCCAGTACCACTGCACACTAAGGTGACAAAAGTCACGGGATACCTCCAAATATCGTGTCGAACCTCATTTTGTCCGGCGTAGTGCAGTAACTCGACGTGGCATGGACGCAACAAGTCGTTGGAAGTCCGCAGCAGAAATAGTGAGCCATGTTACCTCTGTAGCCGTCCATAAATGCGGAAGTGTTGTCGGTGCAGGATTTTGTGCACGAACTGATCTCTCTATTATGTCCCATAGATGTTCGATGATATGCATGTCGGGCGATCTGGGTGGTCAAATCATTCGCTCGAATTCTCTAGAATTTTCTTCAAACCAGTCGCGAACAAATGTGGCTCGGCGACTTAGCGCATTGTCATCCATAAAAATTCCGTCGTTGTTTCGGAACACGAAGTCCATGAATGGCTGCAAATGGCTCCAAGTAGCCGAAAATAACAATTTCCAGTCACTACTCAGTTGTACCAGAGGACCCAGTCCATTCCCTGTAAACACAGCCCACACCATTATGGAGCCACCACCAGCTTGGCAAAAAATGGTTCAAATTGCTCTGAGCACTATGGGACTCAACTGCTGAGGTCATAAGTCCCCTAGAACTTAGAACTACTTAAACCTAACTAACCTAAGGACATCACACACATCCATGCCCGAGGCAGGATTCGAACCTGCGACCGTAGCAGTCGCGCGGCTCCGGACTGAGCGCCTAGAACCGCTAGACCACCGCGGCCGGCACCACCAGCTTGCACAGTGCCTTGTTAGCAACTTGGGTCCATGGCTTCGTGGGGTCTGCACCACACTCGACCCTACCATCAGCTCTTACCAACTGAAATTGGGAGTCATCTGACCAGGCTATAGTTTACAGTCGTCTAGAGTCCAATCGATATGGTCACGAGTCCAGGAGAGGCGCTGCAGGCGATGTCGTGCTGTTGACAAAGGCAGTCGCGTCGGTCGTCTGCTGCCACAGCCCATTAACACCAAATTTCGCCGCACTGTCCTAAAGGATATGTTCGTCGTACGCCCCACTCTGATTTCTGCGGTTGTATTTTACGCAGTGTTGTTTGTCTTTTAACACTGACAACTCTACGCAAATGCCAATGGTCTCGGTCGTTAAGTGAAAGCCATCAGTCACTGCGTTGTCCGCGGTGAGAAGTAAGCCTGAAATGTGGTATTTTCGGCACACTCTTCAAACTATGGATCTCGGGATATTGAATTCTCTATCGATTTCCGAAACAGAATGCCCCATGTGTCCAATACCATTTCGTGTTACTTCCCGTCGTGTGGCCACAATGTCGTCGGAAACCTTTTCACATGAATCACGTGAATACAACTGTCAGCTCCGCCATTGCACTGCCATTTTATACCTTGCCTACGCGACACTACCGCCTCTGTATATGTGCATATCGCTATCCTGTGACTTTGTCACCTCAGCGCATAATGTTTCCGACCGATGGAAGAATCATCAAAAGTGTCACATGCTGTCATTCCAAGAGAATCTGCGGAGAGATTTGCTACTTTTTGCCACCTTGATTTCTCCCCTTGCTGGACAAATAATGACTAGGAAAATATTCTTCCACCACCAAGTTTTGGATGGTGTACTTCCGAGCCGAGAGCCACCGCCTACAAGTGTATTATAAACTTCTGTATGTAGTGCGACACCATTTGGCCATGATACCAACACATCTTTTGCGACAAACAAATAAGGTTTCATATACATGGATTTACACTACTGACCATTAAAACTGCTACACCAAGAAGAAATGCAGATGATAAACGGGTATTCATTGGAAAATGTATTATACTAGAATTGACATGTGATTACATTGTCACGCAATTTGGGTGCAGAGATCCTGAGAAATCAGTACCCAGAACAACCACCTTGATACGCCTGGGCATTGAGTCAAACAGAGCTTGGATGGCGTGTACAGGTACAGCTGCCCATGCAGCTTCAACACGATACCACAGTTCATCACGAGTATTGACTGGCGTATTGTGACGAGCCAGTTGCTCGGCCACCATTGACCAGAAGTTTTCAATTGGTGAGAGATCTGGAGAAGGTGCTGGCCAGGGCAGCAGTCGAACATTTTCTGTATCCAGAAAGGCCCATACAGGACCTGCAACATGCGGTCGTGCATTATCCTGCTGAAATGTAGGCATTCGCAGGGATCGAATGAAGGGTAGAGCCACGGTTCGTAACACACCTGAAATGTAACGTCCACTGTTCAAAGTGCCGTCAATGCGAACAAGAGGTGACCGAGACGTGTAACCAATGGCACCCCATACAATCACGCCAGGTGATACACCAGTATGACGATGACGAATACATGCTTCCAATGTGCGTTCACCGCGACGTCGCCAGACACGGATGCGACCATCATGATGCTGTAAACAGAACCTGGATTCATCCGAAAAAATGACGTTTTGCCATTCGTGCACCCAGGTTCGTCGTTGAGTACACCATGGCAGGCACTCCTGTCTGTGATGCAGCGTCAAGGGTAACCGCAGCCATGGTCTCCGAGTTGACAGTCCATGCTGCTGCAAACGTCGTCGAACTGTTCGTGCAAATGGTTGTTGTCTTGCAAACGTCCCCATCTGTTGACTCAGGGATCGAGACGTGGCTGCACGATCCGTTACAGCCATGCGGATAAGATGCCTATCATCTCGACTGCTAGTGATACGAGGCCGTTGGGATCTAGCACGGCGTTGCGTATTACCCTCCTGAACCCTCCAATTCCATATTCTGCTAACAGTCACTGGATCTCGACCAACGCGAGCAGCAATGTCGCGATACGATAAACCGCAATCGCGATAGGCTACAATCTGACCTTTATCAAAGTCGGAAACGTGATGGTACGCATTTCTCCTCCTTACACGAGGCATCACAACCACGTTTCACCAGGGAACGCCGGTCAACTGCTGTTTGTGCATGAGAAATCGGTTGGGAACTTTCCTCATGTCAGCACGTTGTAGGTGTCGCCACCGGCGCCAGCCTTGTGTGAATGCTCTGAAAAGCTAATCATTTGCATATCACAGCATCTTCTTCCTGTCGGTTAAATTTCGCGTCTGCAGCACGTCATCTTCGTGGTGTAGCAATTTTAATGGCCAGTAGTGTATTTATCTCGACCACCCCTAATAAATTTTTGAGCAGAGGCAAATGAAGAAATGTACGAAGCAAATGTTGTGTAGCCACCAGGCAGACATTATCCAGCATTATTATCTTTCTCGTAACTTTGTTAGTAACGAAGATGTTAACAGTAGTATGTCTTTCTCGAAAAGCACTGTAAATGTTTTATTCTGTAAAGTGCACACCGGTCATTCAGGGAACCGCCTTCAATTGAAGGTTTGTGTGAGGACTTAGTGCCCTTCTTCAGAAGGCTATATCAATTGCATTATTTGCGAGTGTCAGCAGTAAGATGCATACAGCATATTGCCGTGCTCATGTAGTTCATAGTGCCTTTACGAAGACCACGGCAATAAGTTGTTTGCATCTTATTGATGACGCTCTAAAATTATGCGACTGGTATAACCTTCTGAAGAAGGGCACTAATTGCCCGAAACTGGGTAAGAAATTAAATTTCTTTTACGCAACTGGTCGTCGATTATTTCGGTACATACAACTACAGCTGGTGAATGGTTCAAATGGTTCAAATGGCTCTGAGCACTATGGGACTTAACATCTGAGGTCATCAGCCCCCTAGAACTTAGAACTGCTTAAACCTAACTAACCTAAGGACATCACACACATCCATGCCCGAGGCAGGATTCGAACCTGCGACTGGAGCGGTCGCGCGGTTCCAGACTGAAGCGCCTAGAACCGCTCGGCCACCAACGGCCGGCTTACAGCTGGTGAAGATAACATGCTAGAAATATTGTCTCCAATTTTCAGAGTTTAATTCATGCTACAAATGTTGTAAAAACCATCTTGTGTCAACCAATGCGCAGTGCCACGCCTCCTTTTCTACACGACTCTGTCTTCGTTTGTGATGTTTTATTATTTCCTGCAATCAGAGAAGACATTCGTAGAGAACGCTGTGAGCCATTTACGATGGCATTAATTATGACTTGTTAAAGAAATAGAGACACTGTGAAACACAAAACCCGAATGAAAGCTTTAATATCCTAAATTCAGAAGAGACGCCCAAAGACAGAATTTTACTCATCTACTGTTGTTAAAATTTGTTCATAATGAAGCTTTCCTGGCGTTTAAAGATGATAACACTAGAAGAATCAGAACCATTATGAGACTAGGATTTGATGCAAGTTGCTTCACAGAAAGCCTACTGAAAACTGATGATGTGCTTATTGCTAGTCCTGAAATGTCAGTGAAGGATGTTGCCAAAAGGTCACGCCAGAATGGTTAGACTAGAAGAAAAGAGCTACATGAAAACCAAACAGCCCAAATGTATGGTTATGGCCATAATTTAGGTGCTTGTTTCTGGAATAAATGCTAACAAAATCATTTTTCTGCATTCCCCGCAACTACAATTTTTCAGTGTTTAAGGAACATTTATCTCTGAACCACTGCAGATAAAAAGGTGAAATTTGCTAAAGGCGTTGTATGCACTATAACACAACTTCCTGCAGTACAATTTTTTTCAAAGTGCGTTACCGTGAAATTTATTGAAATTCTTCTGAAATGAAAATTGTTGTATATCATGCACATAAATTAAAAAAAAAATGTTGCGATAGTTCTAAGACTGGTATTAACAACTTTATACAAATTTGTTTATCTAATTACTATGAATAATCTACCACATTTTGAAGGTGATAAGTGAAGTAACCTTCGAGAAAATGATCCTTATGTGATAGTTCGTGTTCTAAAAGTATCCAACAACGTCTTGATCAAATTATTTGACGAAAAAACAGAAAAAATGTAGATTATAGACAATAACACAATGACAACATGAGGAAAATTTGGTTCAATTATTATTCAAACAGTTAATGTTAGATTAGCTTATACGTGGCCGTGTATTTTCTCATAGTCCCACTTTAATGTCATCCTGGTGGCTAAACAACACTAAATACATTATTTATTGCACTTCTGGACAAAATGTTATCTGGGTGGTAAGATAAATGGGGTAACCTGTACGTTGTTTTATTTGAGAGCTGATGCAGTCATCAGCACCGAGACCAACTTGAATACTACAGTACTCTGCATTCCGGCTCTCCTTATAGGAGGTGTATCCTCTTATTCCTTCAATCTTCCACCAGCTTAAGGATCTTCGACAGCGGGGACATACTGTTTAACGCTGAAAGCAAATCACGATATGAGCTTATATTTTAAACCTACGCAAAGCATTGGCAGGGAAACGCAACGATATATCTGATGAGAGGCTGGTTTAGAACTCTAAACCTTTTCTCTACTGATCGGACACTCAGTGAGAGTAGTACCGAGTTATAACATTAAATTAGCCAATAAACGAACGAGCACCTCGTCCAAGCCACGAAGGCAAAAAGGATATCGGCCACCGCCGTGTCATCCCCTGCCCTGCGGTGTCATTTTGATGCGGTACGGAGAGGAACGTTGTCGGCATACCACTCTGCCGGCCGCTTCCCCGAGCGGGCCACAGATCTTCAGTCAAACTCCTAAACTGGGATCACGAGGCTCAGTGCACCTGTACCAGTCCTCCCACCAACGACAATTCTTGGCGGTACCGGTGATCGAACCCGGGTCCTTCGCACGGCAACCATCTACACTGACCACTCAGCTGTGTAAGTAGTAAGGTGACCCATAATCCATACATATTATAACAATGTATGTGTGTGTGTGTGGGGGGGGGGGGTGGGTGGGTGGGTGGGTGGGCATGTGTGTGTATCCCACATCTCTTCCTAAACCGATTTTAACCAAACGTGGTACACATATAATTTGCCGTCTGAAAAGAATCGCTGTGGGGGTGAGAACCACCTAGCTGACGAAGGGTCGTGAGGGGAGTGGGGGGGGGGGGGCGGCTGAAAAACCAGTGTAGCCTTCGACGCGTGAATACTCAGTCCTTATTCTTCCAGTATTTGACAATGAGAGCTCTTAGTGACTTGCAACAAACTTTACACATAATTTAAAACGCTTACGAAAATTTTCTCGCTGACAACCCCTACAAAATGACGATAGGAAAAGTTTTATAGCTTACTAAATCTCCGCTGTTCACGCAGTACAGCTGCCTCATCAGGTACGACATTTCAATTTATTACTTCTTTACTACTAATTGTATTCGCAACACATTTTGCAGACACTATTCACATATACCACTTGTCGCGTGGTGTAAAATAGCGAGAATCAGCCAGTGATAATACTCTTTCTCAGAACAGCAATCAGTTACTGTTGTCAATGTGCCTGAAAAGAAACAGAGGTCGATCGGTCAAGTCAGTTGAAAGAAAAAAAATACGAAACTGTTGCTAAGAACTCAAACACATTACAGCTTCATCTGCTTCAGGGTTTCGATAAACAAAATCTTATCCAGGTAGAATAACAAGTCTCCTCAGGATTAAAATTGAACTGCTGGGTGAAATCCGCTACTACTAGAGAGACTTAATATGAGTAAAACACTTTCTGAAATTTAATAAAATGCGCAAAAAATCTTTGTCTTTTATTTATTTTGTGCATATTCTTTGTGAGTGTTTAGAGAGGTATTGCAAGGCACGCCGCGCACAGCTATTTCAAAAATAAAAAAGTTTCTATTTCTTCCATTTACGTGCGATTCTTTGTCTATATAAAGCCTCAATCTGATGTTACTAGCACAAATGAGGCTACATTAGTTTATCTACTTGAAATCTAGACGACATAAGGCACTGAAAGGTCCCTACAAACGTTCTGAGTCGTAACTGATGACAGAAGTGCCTGATGTGATACGAACATTCTCGAGGCAATATAGCTACTGCATGCGTCGCTACAGCATTTTTGTGTCGGTTTTGATGCGGTTCAAAGTTCATCCAATGTGGCATACGTAGGCTCCACCAGAATTGCATTAGGCGGATGCGGTGTAGACTTTTTCACCACGTCTTATCAGATTCAAATGTTTTCCCCCGTTTGTAAATGGATGCTATTCGCAAACGATGAACACAGAAAAAGGAAAGAATTATGTCTGGCACTGGCAAGCAGGTCAAACGCTCTCGGCGTCCGGTTATCGCGAGGCTGCAAAAATACGACGCATAACACGCACTTAAGAGCCGCAGCAGGAAGCACTTGTCAAGAAAGAGCATTCCTAGCATCGCAGGCTGCGGTCGCAGAACTTCAATGGGAACAGTCTATTTACACAGTGGGAAATTTGCGTGAGAGCTGCGTTGGGAGAATGAAAGACTGTGGTCCAGTGCTTGGATGTAGTCTTTGCTGTTTATTTAATCTTTCTTTACACGGCGAAAGTTACTTGGTTTTTGCTTGATATTAAGAAGGAAAAGAATTATTTCTTAATAATTACACTCGTAACCTGTCTAGCAGCCGAAGTCGCAGACGAACGCTATTGCAGGCACGCCCTTAAGAGAGATGACTGGTTTGAATCCTGCTGTTGAAAGAAATTTTCGTCAGCAAGTTTTGTCCAATGCAGAGCGTAGAGGTGGTGCCTTACTCTTCCCTACCACCGAAGTGTGCGACAATGTTTTCTATTATATCGAAAACCTCTCATAGTTTCGTACGAAGTGAATGATTGCGATTTTTCCGTTAGATGGGGCTGTTATGCTTGACGCCCGCCTTGGCGATGTGTTAGAGAATTAGGCTATACAACGGCAGCCCACCCGGCCTTCCACCTCCTTGCTTTTTCATAAACACAAAAAACAACGTGAACACAGAAAATATGAAGAAGATTCAAAGAAGAGCTGCACTGTCCATCACTGTTTGCTCAGGTTGTGTGAGAGCATAACAGAAATGCCCAACGATCTACAGTCGGAGGTGCTACATAAAACTTACACTTCAGAAGCTGAACGTTCTACAACGAGCTGAAATGTTGTAGGGTGATTCAGCTGTCCCTACCGCTGCCGTTTTATACAGCTCGCAAAGTTATAACTGGCCTTCATAAACCAAGGACAAGATTTTTACGTTCTCTCGTTCGCTACACGCAAATTATTAGTCCTACAGAAAAAATGAGCTGAATCTTTTTGTAAAAAATTTGATGTACTCAAATTTTGTACTGATATACATTTTGGCTGGAGGCCACGGTTTTCGAGTAAATCAAGAAAAGCGTACAAAAGTGACTTTCGAATGCAATTCCATCCCACACTCATCCCCGAGCGTCAGGACTTCTGGTGTGTTTATTCTTTCATGTGTACACATTTTCAGCCTTCTTGCCGCTAGAGGTCTCCGAATTGTGGCGTCTAGCACGATGGTGTGTGATTTAACAATGTCGGTGTGTGAGAAACAGCGTGATGCAATCGCTCAGAAAACTGGAAGCACGAATGTCTAGACAGCGTCCACGCATGGAACACTCACTCGTTCGCCATGACAATGCCAGACCACACACGAGAGGGGCGACATCTGCAGCAACTCGACGCCCTGGGTTCACTGTCACCGATATTCCTCCATACAGTCCCGGCTTGATCCCATCCGATTTTCATAATTTTCCAAAACTTAAAGAACAGCTTCGAGGACTTCACTTTGTTAGTGACGAAGAATTTCAAGCAGATGTGAGGTAGTGGCTCCGTCAGCAAATTCAAACATTCTACAGTGACATAATCAACAAAGTGGTCTCACGTTGGGAGAGATGTGTTTGTCGTCTGTGTGTCTATGCTGAGAAATAAATATGTAGACATGAAAAGGAATGATATAAAATGTTAATCACGTTCGTTTTATTTAAAAAGATTTAAGAGTTTTTACCGAAAATTCGGAAGCATTACTTTTCAGCACTACATTGCAAAGCCGAAGATTGTTCCACTGCTTCTACCATTGTCTCTCCCTGAATTATGATGATAAGCGTGTCACTATTCTTACTTCTAATATCCTCTGTCACCTTAGTCTTAATTTTGTTTACCCTTAATCCTCATTTTTTCTGAGCACTCTGACCATTGGCTAAGTACGTTGACCACTGGCTGCAAAAGGGGATTTGGCGAAGAACTGGCAAGAGAGATGTTATTAAATTTTATGGGGGAGTAAGGAAAACCGACCAGAATAGATCTCAATGTTCAAACCAGATCTTCACGCCGTGCAGCGCTTAGTACCCATAACGTAACAATCTCGATATGCTTCTCTATGGGAAACGAACACGAATAGGTAGCTGACCGACCCGCACACAAACGGCGTGGTAAGTCACTCTCAACTACACTGTCTGACCGTAAGTATGCGGACACGTATCAGTGAACATAAAATTGGGGTGTGTCCACCATTCACCTTTATGACGGCTTGAACTCTTTCAGTGAGATGTCTGTGGGGGAATGGCAGCTCATTCTACCTCGAGAGTCGAAAACAGAGTGATGTTGGACGCTGGAGTCTAGAGCGAATTAGACATTCTAACCCAGCCCAATGATGGTCCGTCGGTTCAGGTCGGAATGATGAGAAACTGTCGTCTCCCAACTATTACTTTACAATACACAGTGCACAATTCTGTAAAATCTGTTAATGTGTTGTTGTTGTGGTCTTCAGTCCTGAGACTGGTTTGATGCAGCTCTCCATGCTACTCTATCCTGTGCAAGCTTCTTCATCTCCCAGTACCTACTGCAACCTACATCCTTCTGAATCTGCTTAGTGTATTCATATCCTGGTCTCCCTCTACGATTTTTACCCTCCACGCTGCCCTCCAATACTAAATTGGTGATCCCTTGATGCCTTAGAATATGCCCTACCAACCGATCCCTTCTTCTAGTCAAGTTGTGCCACAAACTTCTATTCTCCCCAATCCTGTTCAATACCTCCTCATTAGTTATGTAATCTACCCATCTAATCTTCAGCATTCTTCTGTAGCACCACATTTCGAAAGCTTCTATTCTCTTCTTGTCTAAACTATTTATCGTCCATGTTTTACTTCCATACATGGCTACACTCCATAAAAATACTTTCAGAAACGACTTCCTGACACTTAAATCTATACTCGAAGTTAACAAATGTCTCTTCTTCAGAAACGCTTTCCTTGCCATTGCCAGTCTACATTTTATATCTTCTCTACTTCGACCATCATCAGCTATTTTGCTCCCCAAATAGCAAAACTCCTTTACTACTTTAAGTGTCTCATTTCCTAATCTAATTCCCTCAGCATCACCCGATTTAATTCGACTACATTCCATTATCCTCGTTTTGCTTTTGTTGATGTTCATCTTATATTAGTCTGTTAATATCCTTCCGCATTTAGCGTTTCCTTCAGTGCAGTTAGCGGACAACAACCTAACCACTAAAAATGTCCCCATACAGAAACACGACCTCCTCGATACTTCACTGTCGGTGCCGTGTATGATAGTAGGTAACGTTCTCCAGGCATTCACCAAAGCCAAACCCTTTCATAGAAAGTATAGCGTGTTTCATCACTCTAAACCACTCGTTTCCAGTCGTCCACGGTCCTCTTTACACCACCTAGAGCGTCACTTAGCACTGACAACGGAAAGTGTGCTCGTGAGGAGCTGTCGACCATTTTTATCCCGTTCTAACTCCCTATGCACAGTCGCTGTGCTAGCTGGACTGCTGCTAGAACCTTGAAAGTCACTAGTGAATCCTTCCGTCGATTTCACGCGGCTCTTTACAACCACCCGCCGCAGTTGTCAACGGTGGCAAGTAATACACTTGCTATAGATGTTGAAGATGCAATTTCATGTTTTAATGATGGTGTGCAAAGCAGGAAATATGTTTTAAAGGAAACAGGAATAAAGCCCTGTGTGGGTAGTGAAAGGAGATAAACCATTTTTGGAGGTGACAAAATCAAGAAGAGTGCATCATAGGAATGTGAAAAGAAAGAAAACTTATACAGAAAGTGAAAAAGAACCTGCTTATTGTGCTGGCATAAGCTGGCGCCAGCACACCAGGCTGGAACGAGGTTGCGAGAAGACCGATAGAGGCAAAAGACAGACAAGCAGGAAACGCGCCGACAGCGCCCTCTCGGCTGCCAGTATTTAAGGATCAGAGGGCTCAGACAGTCTGGCATCGAGACATCAGTGGCAGCCCAGTCACTTGCATTCGCACGCAGCACATAGCTACCAGAGTAGTGTACATAGCGGACTTGTGCTTCACCAGCATTGAGGCTAACGTGGTCTATTACTGAGAGCTTGTACCACAACACCTGGACTACCTTGAGTTAAGTAGATTTCTCATTATTATGAATAAAGAACCCAGTTAATACTTGCGTGAGTTTGTGTTGTAGTAGAGGATACGGGCCACCAAACAACATCCTCTCCTTGCTTCCCATGGTACAAGCCTACAGTGACAACGAGACGACACAAAACTTACGGTGATTGACAGTTCTAAAAGAAAGCCAAATACAAGCAGAAACTTCAACGGACATTTTCCACAAACACAAATTTGTGTACATAGGTACATACAACACCCAATTTAAAAGTCCTATTACTTTCAAACTTAATATCTTATAAAACACAAACTCCTTAAGGAAAAACTCTAGAATTTTCCATATTAAAAATGTGGTAGAAATTGAGATAATTAACTCCAAATTGAGTTTTTTCTAAACACGAAGTTTAAAATGTGGGTGCTCATTCATCTTTTTATCAATTAAATAAATTCTAGAATTTGAAACACCTGCAAGTATGCTTTGTGTGCTCTGCAAAATTCATCGAAGAATCTCTTACAGAGAAAACTGTACCTACATCAACAGGTGCATCCAAAAGTTAGTGAAAAAATGAAGAGATTTTAAATGTAAAAACATTATTCTGATAGGTTTTGGAACTTCCACTCGTATGAGTGTGAATCCTGAATCCTTGCTCATGATGAAAAAGTTTTATTAATTTATTTCGAAAAGTATTGACAGTGGAAATAAAGATGTCCTGTGGTACCTCTTCTGTTCTGCTGTGTATTATTCTAGTCAGTTGCTTACGAACGTGATATGTTAGGTCGATCGTCTGATAGTTTAACATTTATCTGTGCACAACTCTTTCAGTAATGTGATGAAACTACATCTTTGGAAATCTGGTGATAAGTATCCGGTTTATAGATGTTGTTGTTGTTGTGGGCTTCAGTCCTGAGACTGGTTTGATGCAGCTCTCCATGCGGTTTATAGATATTTGATGATAATCAAAACACTTTCTAGTTTATGTACCACCCACAACTCTGTAGGCTTTCTTTGCTCTTCTTAACATATCTTGGCACAAATCAGATTACTAGATCTTCTATTTTTTCGATATTGACTTCTTCCTCATGCTCTGCGATACGTGCTTCGGGAATGCTCTGCCCCATCTGACTCCTTCTAGCTATAAGCCTTTTCTTCTGCGCTTAACAGAGATTCCCGTCTGAATCTCGTAAGGTAACAGTGTCACTTATTACTTCGTCAAAAACATGTGTAATCTTCCTGTACGCCAAGTAAATTATTCCTACGACTATCATTTCTCATTTTTATGTGTTTCATTCATTCTGAATAAGCCTGTTTGCACTTCTTGTTAACTTTTTTCCCATGCAACTCAGACTGCAGCTCTTCCATTTCATCCTTCGACTTTTCATCTTGTCTTCGTCCATCAGTAATCAGGAGTGTTTTTTGAATCGCTCTGTCCCTATAGTGACTTGTGCCAAGTTCTTTCCTTCCGTATTACGTTACAGTCCTCTTATAGTGTAATATTCTTGGCACCCTTCCGTAGGCCACAGGTCACTGTCCGCGAAAATTTGCACCCTGTCTCTTTCTGTCTGGTCTAGTAACGATTAAACTTAGTGGTATAAGCGTATATTGAGGACGCTGTCGTTGTCCCATGCGTCGTAAGCAATGACAGAATAGTGATTTTTCAGAAAAAACAGAACACCTTGAACGAATAGAGATAAGACATTCATATTCACAGGACATGGACATTAGTATGTTCTGCGGACATGATTAGCATATCAGTCACCTCGGTTCAGCACGTTTCCTGTTGCCTAGTAGGCACAGGATCCGCCATGGGTCCTGCTAACTTGTTCTGTGGGTGTTGGCATCGACGCGTATTAGGTGCGAATGGGTGGCCGTTGTACAACCATCCAGGCTGCATTCACATTTTCGATTGGCGACAAGTCTGATAAATAGGCGGGCCAGGGCAAAAGGCTGACAACCTGTGACACCACGAAGGCACGTGTTCGTGCAGCAACGTGTGGTCGTGCATTGTCTTGCTGAAAAACGGCGTCAGGGGTGTTGTGCAGAAAGGGTATGGCTGCGGGTCGCAGGACGTCATTCTCCTGGGTCACGCTGGTCACGGTGCACTGGACACTCACCAACTGAGTTTTGCAGTTGTATCCAACAGCACGCCACACCACAAGGCCTTGAACTGGCGCTGTATGTCTGGTGCGAATGCAGTCACTGTGATGTCACTACCTCTGTCTGCGACGAACCAAAATGCGGCCATCATTTTCAAACAAACAAAACTTGGATTCGTTCGAAAACAGTATCTGACGCCATTTCTGTCCCCAGTGACGTCGATCCATACACCATTGCCGTCTAGTTTGTTTATGCACATTCGTCAAAGGTATGCGGAGAAGTGCACGACGCGCACGTAACCCATGTCTTAATAAACGGTGATGGACTGTCACGATGTGTTAAACTGTTCTACTGTTGCGCCAGAGCCGAGGAAGACGCAGATCTGTGCCACAATGCCAGTCGTATGAGGTGTGCGGTGTCAATCTCAGGGGGGGGGGGGGGGGGAGGCGGTCTGGGTGGTGCGATCTGACCCACCTCGTAGTGTTCTACGGCCTCCCGTGGACCATTCTGCACACACCCGTTGCACTGCCGAAATACTTCGTCCCACACGAGCAGCAATTTCCCGGACGGATGCATCACATTCTCTCGTGCCAATAGTGCGCCCTCTTTCAAACTCACTGATTTGATAGTACGGGTCGAGAGGCATCCTGCACGTCTGCTCAAGTCGCACTGACCCATTACCTTCTGTTTATAGCGACAACGAGAGACGCAGGGACATTACCTTCAACCCGATGGCCGACATGGCTCAAATGTTACTAATTTCTGCAGAACATACTAATGTGAATATGAACGACGTATCTCTAGTCGCTCAACGTGTTCTGTTTTCTTACTGAACATGAGTGTACTCGCGCAGCCTGTGAGTATTAAAGTTTGCTACATTGTAACGACTCAAAAGTAAAGGACATTTATCGTGTTGTGGCTGCAAGAATGTGGGACAGACTGTAAGACACGTTGCGCTCAGACGACGTTTGACAACTGACAGAGGCGTCGGGAACAACTACTGCCCCGTGCAACGCTATTGACAACTATAAGCATAGTTTTACCGCTGATTTTTACTTCACAGAAGTTTATAATACCAAATACAATGTAGCTGATCAAATAAATGCACCAACAACCGCTTGCGTGATATAGTATAAACTGTAAAGTTTAATCATAGCATGTAAGCTTTCACGGCCGGCGTCTTCATTAATTAAAACTTGCGGGCTGAATTGCCGTTGACCACGGCAATTCAGCCCGCAAGTTTTAATTAATGTAAATTTTAATGTTTAGGGGTCGACTGACTGAGCTTGAGGTAACACTGTCCTTTCCGATCAGTGAGAAGGTGGTGCAGCTTGTTTGCATGTACACATCTCATTGAAGTCCTAATCGTCTACGGGCAGCACACTGTCTTACATTTACTCCGAGTTGGATTCATTCGGATTGTTCTTTGTAGAACTAATGGTCGGAAATGAATATTTAGTTTTTATTAACATAACACAATTATATAAACTACGTAAGCTCATAGAAATTGTTCAAAGTGACGGCTGTGAGTCTTAATGTACGTATTGCAGCGGAGAGTAAATTTTTGTCACAGTTTCTCAAATATCCTTATTTTCTGTTGCATTCTGTGACAGGCGGCTGGATGTCTACAAACCTCTTCTTCAGTTTCTACGGCGCTTTAATATACCAAATACTTAATGTAATCACACAGGAGTGAGACACGGCAATCGCGCTAGCCGCGGGACAGGTCACCCTTTTCCAATCGAACCATGAAAGTACCCGGTGCTGTGCTGCTCACAGATATTAATATTGAAATGAAACAGTGCAACGTCCCCTTGCTGGTAAGAAACCGTACAGTCTCCAACAACTGTGCAGCATATCTCGAAACGAATATATACTGTTGAAACAGGATTGTAGCGTACAAGGTCTCATTAGATGATCTTGTACAATTCCACTCCACAAGTTAGTAGAGAAACTTTTCCTGCGATCCGTGACGAGCGTGGATTGTTGTCACTCCAGACATGGCTATTGCGGTGCTTATCCAACTATCACCATTGAGAGAGGTATCATCCGTGAACAATACAAACTCTAGGAGGTTCAGACCTGCTGGAAAAATCCATTGCTAGAACAAATACATTTGAAATCACTGCCTGCACACGTTGTTTATGACCCCCCAGGGGGTCCACAACTCTTTTGTGGATACGTGCGTAGCGAGCACGGGACCCCGAGCTAATGTGGCCCTCCTTCCTTTCCGGGCTGCATACCTTCCTTTTCCGCATCCTTCCCTCTCCCCCATCTTCGGCCCTCCTCCCCTCACCTCTGGCTCTTTCCTTCCCTTTCTCCCCTTCTGGGAGTATGGTTTGTGCCTACGTCCAGAGACGGACGCTCGTAAATGTACCGCATTCTTCGCCTTCTCTGCTTGTATGTCTTCATCCTTCCTTTGTCCTTCTCTTTTCCTTACCTCTTCTCTTTACCCTTTTCTCCGCTGCAGCGTTTGAGACCTCTCCTCTTTCCTTTCTTTCTTTGTTTTTCCCTTTCTCTTTCTTCCTCCCTGTGCGTGTCTGAAGGCTGACCCACGCATTTTTGTGCGTAGCCGGTGACGGGGTAACGCGTAATTCCCCGCCCCGGGTAGACAGGTAGGACATGTACGTACCCTCTGGTAACGGCCAGACCAAGGGAGGGGTGATTACCTGAGCTGATACCTTCCGAAAGTGCCGATTGGTCCCTCCGTCCGTTTGTCGGGAGGTGTGACCTGAGGTGTGAACAATCACCTAAGGCGGGAGTGCCCTCAGAGAGGGCCCCCACAAGGGAGGAGCGCGCCATCGGAGACGCCGGTAATCATGGGGGATTCTTCCGCAATGGTTTCCTCACCTTCCACTATGTCTGCTCACAAGCGTAAGTTCACTGAGTCTCAGCCACAGACAGTTCTTCCATCGTTGCCACAGTTCCTTGTTGTTTCTCGGTCTGACGAAGGTCACAACTTCTCCACGGTCAACCCTTTCATTATTCAGAAAGGTGTAGACGCAATTGCAGGTCCTGTAAAGTCTTGTTCCAGATTACAGAATGGCACCTTGTTGTTAGAAACAGTCAGTGCCCTCCAGGCACAAAAATTGCTGCGTACTTCACTGCTCCACACCTTCCCTGTCCATGTTGAAGCGCACCGCACTTTAAATTCCTCGCGTGGAGTCGTTTGTACATGCTCCCTCGATGGATTGTCTGACGAAGAAATTCAGCACTACCTGTCTGACCAGGGCGTAATGGCTGTTCATAGAATTATGAAACGGGTTGACACGAACATCATTCCAACCCGCACTGTCTTCTTGACATTTGACAAAGTTCAACTCCCATCGAAAATCAAAGCAGGCTATGAGATAATTTCCGTTCGCCCTTACGTCCCAAACCCTACGCGTTGCTATCGGTGTCAGCGGTTCAATCACACCAGCCAGTCCTGTTCCAATCCGGCCAAATGTGTTACGTGTGGCAAGGATGCCCATGAGGGTGCTTGTCCACCTCCATCCCCTCGCTGCATCAACTGTATGGGTGACCACGCTGCTTCCCCTCGTGATTGCCCCGTTTTTAAGGACGAAAAGCTCATCCAGGAAATCAGAGTGAAGGAAAAGGTGTCGACCTTTGCTGCTCGAAAATTATTCCCCAGTCGACAGCCCACCGTGCCTCAGACAGGAAAATACAGCACTGTCCTTGCTTCTCCTCGGCCAACAAAGGAGGCGGCCCCGCAGACTTGCGACCTCACCTTTAGTGCCACAGTCGTCAGATTGGCCAGTGCAAAGATCGCCCGTTCAACCTCACCACTTTCGCCTGCCCACTCTATGGCTCACCCATCATCGGGTTCTGCTAAATCTCGAGCCCAAAAGTCAGACACCAAGACTTCGAAAAAAGAGCATACTCGTGAAGATTTTTTACGTACCCCAACTTCACAACCATCGGTTCCTCCTTCTTCTAAACATCATATTTCCAAGAAGGCTACAAAGAAACCCAGTTCATCTCCTTCTCCGCCAAGGCGTGTCCCATCTACAGCACCACCTGGCGGAAATCGCCCTCGACCGTCTTCTGTGTCGCCGAGGCGCACTGCTGGCGGCTGATCAACCGGCCGATCGCTGGTGGCAGGAGCTGCTCCTGAACAACCTATGGATCAGGATCTTCTGCCTTCGGCTGAATGCCATTCCATGCTGTCGGTCGCAAGCTCTGAGCAGTCGTTGACAGCAACTTTGGTCACATTACTCCATTTTCTGTTCACCCTATGTCCATTATCCACTGGAATATCCGCGGCATTCGAGCCAATCGGGATGAATTGTCGATACTCTTACGATCCTACTCGCCGGTCATCTTCTGTCTTCAGGAAACAAAGCTGCGTCCCCATGACCGCTTTGTTCTCCCTCATTTTCAGTCCGTCCGATATGATCTCCCCTCTGTTGAAGGCACTCCAGCCCATGGAGGACTCATGATTCTTCTCCATCATACTCTCCATTATCACCCAATCCACTTAAACACTTCCTTCCAAGCTGTCGCCGTCCGTCTTTCCCTTTCTGGATACACGTTCTCTCTTTGTACTGTATTCATTCCATCGTCCACACCAATGGCACGAGCTGATCTCCTTCATCTTCTTGGTCAGCTTCCACCCCCCTATTTGTTGGTTGGGGACTTCACTGCCCACCACCCGCTTTGGGGATCTCCACATCCTTGTCCACGTGGCTCACTATTGCTAGACGTCTTCCACCAAGCGGATCTAGTTTGCCTTAACACTAGGGACCCTACATTTTTGTCTGCCTCCACGACAAAATTATCTCATTTGGACCTTGCGGTCGGTACTGTTCCGCTAGCTCGGCGCTTCGAATGGTTCGCCCTTGATGATACTCACTCGAGTGACCACTTTCCATGTGTCCTTAGACTGCAGCCTCAACTGCCGTATATGCGCCCGCGACGCTGGAAGTTTGCCCAAGCCGATTGGACACTTTTTTCGTCTCTAGCGACATTCGATGACCGTCACTTTCCCAGCGTCGACGATGAGGTCACACATATTACCGACGTTATTCTTACAGCTGCGGAACGTTCAGTACCACGCACCTCCGAATTGCCCCGGCGCCCCCCAGTTCCTTCGTGGAACGAGGCATGCCGTGACGCAATACGTGAGCGGCGACGTGCTCTACGCGTTTTCCGCCACCATCCTACTTTGGCCAACTGTATCCGCTATAAGCAGTTCCGTGCGCGATGCCGTCGTGTCATCCGCGATAGCAAGAAGGCAAGCTGGAAATTCTTTATTAGCTCATTTAACACCTTCACTCCCTCCTCGGAAGTTTGGAGTCGGCTTCGACGGTTCTCAGGCGCGCCTAGTTTCTCCCCGGTCTCTGGGCTCACTGTCGCGCATGATACATTAGTGGACCCCGTCACAATTTCTAACTCATTGGGTCAACACTTTGCTGAGATTTCGAGCTCTTCAAATTACCCGCCAGCGTTTCTCCCGAAGAAACGTGCAGCGGAAGTGCGACATCTTGCTTTCTCCTCTCAAAATCGCGAAAGCTACAATACTGTTTTCTCCATGCGGGAACTCCAACATGCACGCTCTTCTTCTCGCTCCTCCGCCCCAGGACCGGATGGTATCCACGTCCAAATGTTGCTGCATTTATCAACCCATAGTCTGCGTTACCTCCTTCGCCTTTATAATCGAATTTGGACCGACAGTACTTTTCCCAGACGATGGTGGGAAGCTATCGTCGTTCCTGTTCCGAAACCTGGAAAGGACAAACATCTCCCCTCTATCTATCGCCCCATTTCTCTCACGAGTAGTGTCTGTAAGGTTTTGGAGCGTATGGTGAATTACCGTTTAGCTTGGTGGCTGGAATCCCGCAGTCTTTTAACACCTGCCCAATGCGGATTCCGAAAGCATCGTTCTGCAGTTGACCATCTTGTTGCTCTCTCCACTTATATCACGAAAAATTTTCTCCGGAAACGCCAAACGGTAGCAATATTTTTTGGTCTGGAAAGAGCATACGATACCTGTTGGAGGACAGGCATCCTCCGCACACTGTTCTCTTGGGGCTTTCGAGGTCGGCTGCCCCTTTTTCTTCGCGAATTTATGGCAGAGCGCACATTTAGGGTGCGGGTGAACACTACTCTCTCCCGTACCTTCTCCCAAGAAAACGGGGTACCCCAGGGCTCCGTGCTGAGTGTTGTACTGTTTGCCATTGCCATAAATCCAATTATGGATTGTCTCCTTCCTGATGTCTCGGGCTCCCTCTTTGTGGACGATTTTGCGATCTACTACAGCTCTCAACGGACTAGCCTTCTTGAACGTCGTCTTCAAGGATGTCTCGATCGCCTCCACTCTTGGAGCATCGAAACCGGCTTCCGTTTTTCTCCCAGTAAGACCGTTTGTGTTAATTTTTGGCGACTTAAGGAGTTTCTTCCACCCTCCTTACATCTAGGACCTGTCAACCTTCCGTTTTCAGATGTCGCTAAATTCTTGGGTCTTATGTTTGACAGAAAACTGTGCTGGTCCTCCCACGTTTCCTATCTTTCGGCTCGCTGTCTGCGATCGCTTAACACCCTCCGTGTCCTGAATGGTACCTCCTGGGGAGCGGACCGAGTGGTCCTTCTCCGCCTCTATCGCGCCTTAGTGCGCTCGAAATTGGACTATGGAAGCATAGTCTACTCCTCTGCTCGGCCGTCTATTCTTCGGCGTCTCGACTCTATCCACCACCGTGGATTACGTTTAGTGTCTGGAGCTTTTTACACCAGCACTGTGGAAAGCCTTTATGCTGAGACTGCTGAACCTCCGCTGTCCAATCGGCGAGCAGTCCTTCTGAGTCGTTATGCTAGCCATCTGTCTTCCATGCCTGCTAATCCATCCCGGGACATTTTTTTCGACGCCTCCTTTGATGTAGGGTATGCAGGCCGCCCCTCCTCCCTACTACCACCGGGAGTCCGCTTCCGTCAACTGCTCCTTTCTCTTTCCTTCCGCTTTCCTAAAACCTTCTTGACAACTTGGGGTACAGCACCGCCTTGGCTCCGTCCCCGGATCTGCCTGCTCCGTGACCTTTGTCGATTTCCCAAGGATGGTACCCCTTCACTTGTTTATCGTCGAGCATTTGCTGCTCTATGTGCACAAATGACGGAAGCCACATTTATTTACACCGATGGCTCGAAAACATCGTTAGGTGTAGGGAGTGCCTATATTGTTGGCGACACCCCAAATCACTTTCGGCTTCCCGACCAGTGTTCGGTTTATACTGCGGAGCTTTACTCTGTTCTCCAGGCTGTCCACTACATCCGCCGCCATCAGCGGATACAGTACGTTATCTGCTCGGATTCTCTCAGCTCTCTCCTCAGTCTCCAAGCTCTTTACCCTGTGCACCCTCTGGTCCACCGGATTCAGGACTGTCTGCGCTTGCTCCACCTGGGGGGCGTCTCGGTGGCGTTCCTCTAGCTCCCGGGACACGTTGGTATCTGTGGAAATGAGGCGGCCGATATAGCAGCCAAGGCTGCCGTCTCTCTTCTTCGGCCAGCTATTCAATCGATTCCCTTCGCCGATCTACGGAGCGTTTTATGTCGTCGTGTTGGTTTTTTATGGCACGCACATTGGTCGACACTTCCCCATAATAAATTGCGGGACGTGAAAGCTCTTCCTTGTGCTTGGATCTCTTCCTCCCGAACGCGTCGTCGGGAGGAGGTAATTTTAACTAGACTCCGGATAGGGCACTGTCTTTTTAGCCATCGACATCTTTTAAGCGGCTATCCTCCCCCACTCTGTCCCCACTGCTCTCAGCTGTGGACGGTAAGACACCTTTTAATTGAGTGCCCCTGTTTTACTCCGTTACGCGCCCGTCTACAGCTGTCGCATGATATATCGTCCATTTTAGCAGATGACACGCGCTCGGCCGATCGCGTTCTCGAGTTTATTAGTGCCAGTGAAATGACGTCAGTCATTTGAAGCTTTTTTTGGGGACAACCAACCCCTTTCTGTAGTGGATTTTTAAGCCTTCCTTCTGCTTTTAGTTTCTCCAATTTTATGACTTTCGTTGCCATTGCTGCTGGTTTCCATTTTCGGTTTTTACTGTTTCCTAAGTCACGGACCGGGCGCTAATGACCATAGCAGTTTTGCGCCCTAAAACCAAAAAAAAAAGAAAAAAACGTTGTTTATGAAACTGCCACTCATCAACACTGTGTTCTTAGCAATCGGGCATGTCTCCGTACATACATCTTTTATGTAGCAGTCTAATTTTTCCATAGATTTCGGTGTTTCATGACACCATATTTAGACCCCTGAATACAGTAAAATACCTTTGTCATGACTGTACAAAATGCAGTATCAAGGTATCTACAGTTACTCTAAAAACTGAGCATATAATAATATCATTAACTCAAACCCAATTTCATTTTCCGTATGTATGTGTGACTAACAACGTGTTGAAACCATAACAAAAGAAAGGAGCTACGGATAGTGTCTATAGTAAATCATATTTATTTATATTGCACTTAAATCTGACGGACTACGACACACCGTGCGGTAGCGTTCTCGCTTCCCACGCCCGGGTTCCCGGGTTCGATTCCCGGCGGGGTCAGGGATTTTCTCTGCCTCGTGTGGCTGGGTGTTGTGTGCTGTCCTTAGGTTAGTTAGGTTTAAGTAGTTCTAAGTTCTAGGGGACTTATGACCACAGCAGTTGAGTCCCATAGTGCTCAGAGCCACTACGACACACATGTATTAAGAGGTAAGAGCAATCAAGCTTAGGCGAAATGAGTGGATCACTGTAAATAACCATGAGTAATTTATGTAATGATAAGTTTTAAGAGTACCTACAGATACCTTGATAACGCATTTTTACAGTTATGACATAAGTATATTCACTGTATTTCGAGGGCTGAAGGTGGTGTAATAAAACACTAAAATCTATAAGTACAGCTGAAAGTGTCCCAGATGAGACAATTTTCTATCAAATTGTACTGTGTGAACAATCTTGTAAAGAGTAATGTACCTTCTTTGACAATCATTGTTGGCATGCAAACGGGAAGTAGCACCTTGGACACATATACGTGACTGTGTATTACTTTTCAAAGTCGATGCGGCAGACAGTTGTTATGAAGTAAGTGTAGGCAGTTTACAAACACGTGCTTCACAATCATCACTAATTCAGGACTCCATTCCAATAGAAATGTTCATTTCCTTACACCAAAATATTCATTTTTAGTTCCTGTACCTTCCGTATAATTTTGACTTGTGGATTGGGATACCTTGTAGAATGAATTCTCCAATTCAGTTTAAAATATTTTAACTAACTGTCACGCAATTTCTTTTAAAGAAATGCATCCATCAAAGTCCAAATTATGTAGATATACGACTGACAGTAAATTAACTCATTAACACGTAATGTTTCTACACTTGACAGACTGTTGGAGCAAAATTAAATTTTGCGTTTGGGCGGGAGTCGAACACGGTAACCTGACTCTGAAGGGAGCGCTTTGTCGCTTGTCTCCCCACTCCAGCTTGCCTCAAAGACATATTGAAGGTAATACTTGCCAATCCACTGAGTTCCTTTCTTCAAAACTCCACTGAGTTCGCCCATGACGTTGTGCGACCAAACACCCCAGGAACCATTCCAGAAGAAATAGAGTCAAGAGTTTTATGTCTCTATAGCTATGCCAAAGGAAAGACGTTGTGCAGCACGTAAAATTTTCTCCTATACTGCAGTAATTATTTGCATTGAACCACCTTAATAGCACTTGATACATTGAATTACACGTCTTGAGAGACAATGCTCTCACCATCAATTTCTGGCGTTCATTAAATAAAAAAACACGTCGGACTACGGGTTCTCGTATTACATAAAAGTCGTCCACTTCACACATCGTAGTCACGTAACTAGCCGTGGGCCGGCCGCTGTGGCCGTGCGCTTCTAGGCGCTTCAGTCTGGAACCGCGGGACTGCTACTGTCGCAGGTTCGAATCCTGCCTTGGGCATGGATGTGTGTGATGTCCTTAGGTTAGTTAGGTTTAAGTAGTTCTAAGTTCTAGGGGACTGATGACCTAAGATGTTAAGTCCCATAGTGCTCAGAGGCATTTGAACCATTTGAACTAGCCGTGTTCTCCTTTCCAGTTGTGGTTACCGAAAGTGTCCACTTGACGCTTCTCCTGGTGTCCGGAGGTAGTTGTGAGCTGTTACACCTTAGGTGCCAATTTGTATGTGCAGCTTGTGTTCATATTCCAAAGACTTTATTTGTGGAAACTTCTGTCCAAACTATTACTTCCGCGGACTACTAAATTCTTACAACTATTCAGCTGGAATGAAATAAATCTAAAAATCTGTTAAAAATCTCGGTCACCTGTTATTTATTTGGACAGAAAGAATGTTGTTGAATTTCTTCTCGTTAACTGCTATTTATAATTCTTCTAGGAAACTGAGTTTTATTCCGTTCTTTTCCATGTGTAGGATTTCCAAGCTTTCTTCTGTACCGTATACCTGCCTCATATATAAGTGATTGGCTACTGTTGACTTGTCAAAATTCCGCAGTCTGAAAGTGTCTTTGTGTTCTTTGTATTTGTTCGAAAATGTTTAACAAACATAGCTTCATAGGACATGTATTGTATTTTATATACTCGCTGCTTCGAAGCCGTTGGGCTTAATAATGTTCACTATCTTCTGTGAGACCTCCGTAACACAGCATAGTGAGAAACTCATTTTTTCTTTACTTTCTTCCATGTTTCTTTTATTATTATTATTATTATTTCGCAGTAGTTTGTTAATGATATCTGTATTGTAACCATTTTAACAGTTATTTTCTTAATAATTTTCAATTCTGTATCTCTATCCTGCTTACTCACTGGCGCATTGAGTGCCTCTGTACTAAGCTCCTAACAGCAACCTCTTTATAAGCTCCTTTGATGGCAAAAATCTGATGATAAGAGCATTGTTTCTTTAAACGCGTAGTTGAATTCTATCAGGTACTATTAAAATGGTTGGATGAAAATACGAGGGGTGTTCAATAAGTAATGCAACACAATTTTTTTCTGAAAGGAGGTTGCTTTTATTCATTTATTTATTTCCAGTACTGTATAATATTCCCCACTCTTCTGGCTACAAAACCCTATTTGCCAACATAAACTCCGTTCAATGCGATGGTGTTACGCATGCTGCTACTCTATTGGTCGACGACGGAGCCGGCGACTTGTTGCATCAACAACCTCCCCATCATCTACGAACTGCTTCCCCCAGCGTGCATTCTTCATTAAGCCAAACAGATGGAAGGTGCAAGATCCTGGTTGTAGGGTGGATGAGGATGAACAGTACAAAGAAATTCTGTGAGTCAGACTTGTGTGAGGCCTTGCGTTGTCACGGAGAAAGAGAAGTTTCCTGAGGATAGCAAAATACACTTCCGAGTTGACTTTCACACAATGAGGGAGCACATCAAACAGAATAACGCCTTCAGAGTGCCAGAAGACCGTCGCCACTACTTTGACGGCTGAGGGTGAGACTTTGATCTTTCTCTTCAGAGGATAAGTGGTATAGCGCCACTCCGTGGATTGACGTTTTGTTTCCGGTTCGAAGTGATGAGCTAACGTTTCATCACCCGTGGCTGTGTTCGAAAAAAATTGTCACGATCAGCCTCGTAACGCGCAAGCAATGCCGCACAGATGGCTCTTCCTTACTTTTTACGGTCTTCGGTCAGGTAGCGAGGACCCCAGCGTGCATACACCTGTAATGATGTTTGGTTTGTGGGGAGCTCAACCGCGCGGTCATTAGCGCCCGTACAATGTCCCAGTTTTTATACAATCCAATTTTTTTCCACAGTCCAGTCGAGCCACTGTCACGCATGATGATGATGAGGATGATGAAATGATGAGGCCAACACAAACACCCAGTCCCCGGGCAGAGAAGATCCCCATCCCGGCCGGGAATCGAACCCAGGATCCCGTGATCTCATACACCTTTGAGTAC
Organism: Schistocerca nitens; assembly: GCF_023898315.1. Lineage (NCBI taxonomy): Eukaryota > Metazoa > Arthropoda > Insecta > Orthoptera > Acrididae > Schistocerca > Schistocerca nitens. The sequence goes on from NC_064616.1 coordinate 55,890,484, forward strand.
CCCAGTTGGTGGACGAGTGTGTCAGCGGCACCAACAAAGACGTCCAGTTGAGTAGTGAGGTGTATGATTGTGATATTTCCGATTACCTCGAACGACAGTGTTCGCACATTCCAACATTGCTGGAGTCACAGCTGTGTACGGCCGGCTGGCACGCTAGAGATCGGACAGGTTTAGGCAACCTTGTTGCGATGGTGCCAGACGCCTCGCCCAACGACTGAAAGCGCTTTTGTTGAGTGCATATCTCCGTAGACAGTAACTACTATATCACATCTGGAAAACGGATAGGTAGTATCAATTTGCTTTTGAACTTCGGTGCAAATAGCTTGCGAGACATTACCTGTCTGAGTATGGCGTAGAAGACGTCGAGGTGGGAGTTGAGGTCGACCCCGTGAGGCCCCTGCAGGGCCTGCGCCTCGTCGCTCTCTCGCTGCTCGTCGAACACGTCAAGCTGAACGCCCAGGTCCGGCACCGTCCCGGCGCTCCGCCTGCACACACCACATTGCCTTCCACTCTACTGTTCTCTGAATAGTGTTACAAACAGGAACTTACAAAAACACACACAGATAATCCAAAACATTATCGCGACTGCCCACAGCGACATTGACTTGGTGGCGGTGCGAGCACGTGAGGCGGTAACAAAAGTACGTAAGCGGAGCAGACACGGACGGGAGATCACCCTAGCGAAGACATAAGCTGTAAATAGGGAAATTCATTGAGATAAGCGACTTTGACACGGGGCAGATTATTGTTATGCGGAGCCTGTGAACGAGTATCTCGGAAACGGCGAAGCTGGTCGAATCTTCACGTGCTACTGTTGTGAGCGCCTATGGAATGAGGCAGAACAGTGCCTGCCACTAGGCACTAAATGGTCGGACGTCCACTAGTCTTCAGAGAACGTGGCGTTCGGAGGCTTGTCTGCTCTGCCAAGTAGGAAAGTTGGTGAGCTGTGGCATCTCTGCCGAAAAGCACAGTGCTGGTGCACACGCAAGTGTTTCGGAGCGTTGATCGTTCGTTGTTGGACATGGAGCTCCGCAGCAGACCAACCCTACGTGTTCACATGTTGACCCAATGACATCGTCAATTACGGTTGCAGCGGGTACGAGACCATCGGAATCCGACCGTCGATCATTTGAAATGTATCGGCGCTTCGGATGGACCACATATTTGCTACACTAGGTCGACGTTCGTCTCCACAAACGCCGTCATCGAAGTGAACGACGGCTCGAAACATGAAGCGCGCCAGGATCGCAGGACGATGAGAGCAGTATTATGCTAAGGAAGACATTCTTCTGCGCTTGCATAGGACCTGTGGTAGTAATCGAAGACATTCTGACAGCTGCATCCATGCACGCATGATATCTTCCACGACTGCGATGTCATCTTTCAGCAGCATAACTGTCCGTGTCTTGAAGCCAGAACCGTGCTACAGTGGTTTGAGGAGCATTACAGTGCACCCACGTTGATGTCTCGGCAACCAAATTCGCCTGATGTAAATCCTATGGAACCCATATGGGTCGCTATCGGGTGCCATCACCGCATACGCAAATCAGCGGCCCGTTATTTACGCGAATGACAAGACCAATGCGTAGTCATATAATGCCACATACCTGCACAAACCTACCAACAAACTGTCTGATCCGTGGTGCGCAGAATCGGAGATGTTATTTCGTTCCAAAGAACGACAAACAAGATATTAAGCAGGTTGTCGTAATGCTTTGGCTCATCAGTGTATTCAGGTTGAAGCAACATTCCTGCACTCGTCCGTCACAGCACGATTCATTACATACAAAAATGTCGCTAACAAAATCTTGCCCCATATATTTTTTCGGTAGAACGTAGACGTCAAACAAAATCAGTTTGGTAACACTGTAATCATATATACGATAACTATCTCCATTCAATACTGTGTAGGTGTGTTGCGTAGTTTGTGTGCTTTTTTGTTCTCGAGTTGTATACTACAGATGAAATATTTTATCTAGTCAGAGGAACAGCTTCACTTTAGTCTCATGAACTACATCGGTACTTATCTTTCTAGATTCCTCCTCTCCCCCAACGCCGCCCTACAAACACGAGACTGACTTTTATTCATTCTGAAGATGAACGATATAGTTTTTAATGATTATCAGCTACAGTAGTTTGCTTTTATTTGATAACAGGAAATAAATTATTTTACTACATATATAGAGTTATTTTCTTCCGCATTATCCACTAAAGAAATTCACTTTCACTTCAAGCGTGAAGAAATACATTTTATTTTATTCGAAATAATTCGAACACACTTTGTATGTCACTGCTGCTTACTAAAGGAATTACAGCCGGAGGTTAAAGCCTTAGACTCGGTAAGATTTTTATATACTCTAAGACAAAAAAGACGACACACCATGAATGAATTATCCGAATGGGACGGAAAACGGTAGACATGATGTATGAGTACAGATAAACAAGTGATCACAGTTTCACAAAAACTGGATAATGTATTCAAAAGAAAGACCTTCACAAACTGAGCAACTCAACAATGTGTTGGTCCACCTCTGGCACGTACACAAACAGTTATTCAGATTGGCAATGATTGATAGAATAGTGCCAAATTCTGTCAAATTGGCGCGTTAGATGATTAAGCCCAAGCTGGATGGAGAGCCCTGCCCATAATGCTCCAAACGTTCTCAACTGGGGAGAAATCCGGCAACCTTCCTGGCGCAGGTATCGTTTGGAAAACATGAAAACAACCTCTAGCAACCCTTGCTGTGTGCGAGTGTGGTTTATCTTGCTCAGACGTAAGGCCAGCATGGCTTGCCATGAAGGGTAACAAAATGGGCCATAACATATCCTCGATATGCCGCTATGCTGCAAGGGCGCTGCAGATAACAACCAGAGGGATCCTGCTATGAAACGAAATGGCATCCCAGACCATCACTCCTGTCTGTTCGGCCGTATGGTGGGTGATAGTCACTTGGTATCCCACCACTGTCTGGAGCCTCACCAGAAACGTCTTTGCTGGCCATGGCGGCTCATTTCGAAGTGAGACTTATCACTGAAGACGATTCTACTCCAATCAGTGAGATTCCAACGATATTCTAGGCCCCGTTTTTGTGCCCTTCGTGGCAAGCCATCCTGGGCATACATTTCAGCAAGACAATGCCTGCTTTCATACGGCGAGAGTTTCTAATGTGTCGTAGCGGCCCCTTATAAGTTAGAGGGCCCGCACACCAGAGAAGCAAGGTGGGATGCCGACCTCCCTTCGAGCACTCAGATCAAAACATCGCCATAGGATGTAAACATCAACAGACTTTCCGCATAAACACGGCACTACTTTGTGAAAAGCAATGTGACGGAGATCCACCAATTGGAATGTGATTGCGTGTAGCACTCCGCCGAATCAGTGTTATAAGCACTCCAGCAGAGTCAGATGGTCAGTGTGTACCTACAGCTAGGACACCTCCCAGCCTAGTAGACACACTCCATAGCCTTCAGTAGAAAGTTGTATTTTGTTGGGCGTAACGCCGCTTTGTAATTGTGTAGAGTAGTATTTCTGGTTATTATTTCTTTTCATTGTCTTGTACTCTTATCTGGCTTTTGCCACCACAAAAATTGTTGTGCTTCTTGTTGTTTTTGCGATTTAAAATTGTTGCGCACCAGGAAGGCGTTTTAGTTAAATAAAGTGTGTTCAAACTTGATCGTTAGTTCTTTCCTGCCGACCGCGTCTTCGTGCATGCCAAACCCTACTTGGCCCAGCAATGTCACCGCATCTCTCCCCGGTTGAAAACGTTTCGAGTACTATGGGGAGGGCCCCCAACCAGCTAGGAATTTTGACGATCTAAGGCAGAATTTAGCACGATATTCGTCAGGAGGACACCTGACGACTATCAATGCTAAGCCGAATAACTGCTTGCATAAAGGCAAGAGATGCACCAACGCGTTATTAACTTGCTCAATTTGTGACCCATTTTCTCTTGAATAAATCATTCAATCTTTCTGAAATTGTAATCATTTGCATGTCTGTACGTCACATCTACCGATTTCCGTCCCATGCGGGTAATTCCTTCGTTGTGCGTCGCTTTTTTCTGTCTGAGAGTGTATATTAAATCGATATCAAGTAAAATGTAATATGGCGCAATATGGCACACACCTACACTCTGGGCAGAAGACAACGGTGGCGTCTGCGTGACCAAATACGAGGTCACAATTCGCCTCGAAACAGCGTCCTCGTTTGCTACTGGTCGACCGAGGCTCGACCAGTTATGTTGGTGACGCAAAGTTCCTTTTGCTGTGACTAGTTAAAACTCTCCAGCCAAAAGATATCTTGTATAGGCAGAGAAGTTGGTTGGTGACTGCCAAGGTGGACACTCGCATCGGTTATAGGTCTAGCGGATTGTTACGAAATGTTTTATAAAAGCCTCGTGGCGACTGTCATAGTGAACGGTTGTGCATGTGTGGTCGTGCTTCAAAAGATTGCAAAATGTATTAGTCATTGCAATTTTAAGACGTTGTATGATGGTGGCCACAGTGGTCGGTCGCACAGGTCACGTCAGAAGTTGCGATTCAAATTAATAATTTGATACAGACTTGGACCGGATCGGAGTGCGGTAGCGCAAATGAACAATTCTTTTGTAATAATCTGAGTTCGATATCGTTATGATTTTCGAGTGTACTTTACTGATCAACATAAATTGCCATGTTGCGCAATACATCGTGTGTAGTGGTGAATGTGTTATGGTGAGATTTACAGCACCTAATAGAAGGCATCCGTTGGAACAATAATTATGTGTTATTTACTGAGAAGTACTTACGGATTTGCCTGCGATTTTCATCAGCAGAGTGCCATTTTTAAACGAGGCCATGACCAAGCGTAAGGACAGTGCTCGATAGAAAAATAACTGGCGTTCATTTCCAATGACAATGCTCACGACTTATCTGTTACAACCAAATACCAGAGCACGTTACTCTAGCGAGACGGAGGTGTTGTATGTTACAAGTGTCATGTGTCAGGATCTCCTCTATTTAGCCTGGAATGGTTTGAAGAGATAAAACACCAGTTTTTGATTCGTTGCACAATTTTTTAGCTGCGACAGATTTTTCAATAATAAGAGTTGCATAGAAAATTAAGCGAGGGCTCTGTTCCGCAACATTTACACGAGTTTGCTGAGTCATCTAAAACTATGGACGCATTACATGTAATTCCAATGCATACAACTGACTTCTTTGATTTTAAAGATGTTTCTGAAACACTGTGGCCGACGCTGACGTGTAAGGTCTCCAAATGAAGTATGATGAACGTGTCTCATACACATCTATTGAAAATTGTTATTCAAAAACAGAGGAATGGAAAAATGTTAATGTATTCAAAAGAGAAAAGACGATGGATGATGTGTGCCATGCCGTACTTCATCTAAAAGCCCAGCCAGGTTTATCAGTTGCGAAACAGAAACACCTGTTGACGATGTTGCCATTTCTTCCCCAACAGCACAAGCAGTTCTACAGTAAACTTCGCAACGTTTGATCTCAAGAGTGGTGTTGTGTTAGAAACAGAAGTCAATGCTGGGAGACTTCCTCTCGAATTTTATTTTGTTATTATCTTGTAAAAAATTTAAAAGATGTGAGCAAAGATTTTTGTTGCTTACAGTTATGCTGGTTAAAATATTACTGCTGTACTTCTGTACTTGCATTATCACAAATGAAACGTAGTGCCTCAGTATTGATGGAACTTGAAACGAAAGTTTCTTATCGGCATTTAGAACCAGTCAGTTCGAGGTATAGCATTTACGACCTTAATAAATAATTTTTTTCTACTTTGTCTCACTATTTTTTGCAGTGATGAGGAGGGCAGCATAATTTTGTCGTATGAGAATACCTTCTCAATTTTTTTCAGACGAGTTAGTTATGTACAAGAAGAGACACGTCATTTTTTTGATTCTCCTGACAAATGAGAGATGCGGCACTTAGAACGTTTGTCATTTCCAGCCTTCAAATGTTTCCGAGAAAGTCTACGGAGCGCCGCGTAATTTGTACCGCTCGCTGGACGGTGCTAAGAGCGTGTGGGCGCTGGCGGCGCTCGAGAGTTGATCTTGGCCCGACGCTTCGGAAGCTCCGGGACGACAGACGAGAAGCAGCGTTCCAGCTCCGCAAGTCACTCTACAGTGCGTGGCGGACGATACTTAGTGCCAGAATTAGCGATTTCCTGCTCTTTTGCCGGCCGTAGTGGCCGAGTGGTTCTAGGCGCTACAGTCTGGAACCGCGCGACCGCTACGGTCGCAGGTTCGAATCCTGCCTCAGGCATGGATGTGTGTGATGTCCTTAGGTTAGTTAGGTTTAAGTAGTTCTAAGTTATAGGGGACTGATGACCTGAGAAGTTAAGTCCCATAGTGCTCAGAGCCATTTGAACCATTTTGAACCTGCCCTTTTCCGTTCCCGTACTGAGCGAGGGAAAGATGATTATCTGCCTCCGTAGTGTTCCAATCTACATCAGCATCTACACTGAAGCGCCAAAGAAACTGGTATAGGCATGCATATTCAAATACAGAGATATGTAAACAGACAGAATACGGCGTTGCAGTCAACAACGAATATATAAGACAACAACTGTCTGGCGCATTTGTTAGATCGGTGACTGCTGCTACAGTGTCAGGTTATCAACATTTAAGTGAGTTTGAACGAGCTGTTATAGTCAGCGCACTAGTGATGGGACACAGCATCTCCGAGGTAGCGATGAAGTGGAGATTTTCCAGTACGACCGTTTCACGAGTGTACCGTGAATATCAGGAATCCGGTACAATATCAAATCTACGAATCACTGCGGCCGGAAATAGATCCCGCATGAACGGGGCCAACGACGACTGAAGAGAATCGTTCAACTTCTCAGAAGTGCACCCCTTCCGGAAATTACTGCAGATTTCAATGCTGGGCCATCAACAAATGTCAGCGTGCAAACTGTTCAAAGAAACATCATCGATACGGGCTTTCGGAGCCGAAGGCCCATTCGTGTACCATTGATGACTGCACGACACAAGGCTTTAGGCCTCTCCTGGGTCCGTCAACATCGACAATGGACTGTTTATGACTGGAGACATGTTGCCTGGTCGGACTAGTCTCGTTTCAAATTGTGTCGAGTGGATGGACGTGTACGGGTATGGAGACAACCTCATGAATCAGTGGACCCTGCATATCAGCAGGAGACTTATCAAGCTAGTGGAAGCTCTGTAATGGTGTGGGGCGTGTGCAGTTGGAGTGATATGGGAACCCTGATACGCCTAGATACGACTCTGACATGTGACACGTACGTAAGTATACTGTCAGATCAACTGCATCCATTCATGTCCATTGTGCATTCGACGACGGACTTGGGTAGTTCCAGCATGACAATGAGACACCCCACATGGCCAGAATTGCTACAGAGTGGCTCCGGGAACACTATTCTGAGTTTAAACACTTCCGCTGGCCACCAAACTCCCCGGACATGAACATTAATGAGCATGTCTGTGAGCCTTGCAACGTGCTGTTCAGAAGAGATATCCTCCCCCTCGTACTCTTATGGATTTATGGACAGCACTGCAGGATTCATGGTGTCAGTTCCCTCCAGCACTATTTCAGACATTAGTCGAGTCCATGCCACGTCGTGTTGCGGCACTTCTGCGTGCTCGCGGGTGCCCTACACGATATTACGCAGGTGTACCAGTTTCTTTGGCTCGTAAAGATGTCTAGGATATGGCGTCTACCGCCAAGTATGAGTGCTTGATGTCATGCAGTCCAGATAACACAACTGTCATGCTGTTCCTTCTTCGAGACAATTCTCGGCCGAAGATGCTCCTGCAGCGTTTTCGATGGGAAGTGTGTGATCACCCACAGTACAGCCTGTAACTGGCTGCCCCTGTGTTTCACCTCTGCTCACATGAACCGCTGGCTGTGAAGACAACATTTAGGCACAATCAACGAGCTGCAGACCAGTGTAGAGTATTGGCGGGAAGCACAGACGGCGGCTGTCTTCTATGACGAGAGTATTGGAAAGTTGGCACAACGCTACGATAAATTAAGTCGGAGCGGCGACTATGTAGAGAAGTAGCTGGAAGGTGTAGCTAACTGCTGCAAATAAAACATTTTTGATTTTCACAGTGGTTTCCATTTTGCGACCAATCTGGACTTACTTTACGAATAGCCCTCGTATTTCTAGATTCCTCACCTAATGCGGCTTTCCAAGGATAGTTTGCGTCTACCCTCAACAGTCTCCCAGTTTAGGTTTTTCGGCATCTCAGTGTCGCTCTCCCACGGGTCCATCTGACGTTTGACTATTCGTGCTGCCCTTCTGTGGATACGTTCGAAATCCCCTGTTATTCCTATTTGATATGGGTCACAGGCACTTGAGCAATATCCTAGGATTGGTCACACGAATGTTGTATAAGTAGTCTCCTTTGTAAACTGATTGCATTTCGCTTTGAACGTCTTTCGGGCAAGCAACCGGATTGATTGATCGTTGTAGACCGAATTTTCGACGGCGTTACGTGCCATCGTCATCAGGCTACTTCTGCTGATGACATCGTGGAACAGTCGGTACGATCTACATACCGGTCGTCTTCCCCCTCCTCTCACCCAGTATATGAACCGTGAGATGTGCCTGGTGCGATGAGGGAGCGGAGGGGCGGGGAGGGGGGTGAACTCGCGCTGGGGAATCGAGTGGCAGTCCCCAATCTGCACTATGCCTTCACCATGTTCGGTGTTACGTTTCCGCTGCGTTTGGAGAATTTTCAGTGCTAGAGTCCATGCTTGATTAAAGTTGAATCCCACTGTCCTTGTTGATGTGGTTCTCACGTAGGCGGATTTCGATAGACTCCTAGTATACACCGTCTCAATAATAGTATGTGTTCTGTAGTTTTTTTGCATCTCCGTATTTCATTTTGAGATTGGTTTCAAGGCAATGCTCAGCAATAGCAGATTTTTTGGGCTGCTTGACGTCGGTGTGCAGTTTGCGTTCCGTGCACCTTTCTTCATTTGTGCCAATAGTATGTAATACACTCCAGATTTTCGGAGTCCCCTATTAGGTCCGCTATTACTGTCCCTAAAAGGGTTTAGTTGTCGCCGGTGGATGGTACATACATTTGATATTTTGCTGTCGTAAAATTACACACATCAAAAAATGTTTTGCATCACCTCGGTTCCGAGAGTTCCGGAACCTGTACAGAAAATGGGAATGGAGATCAACATAAACATTATTTACGCCCTTTATATTGCTCATGAAAACCACACATTGCATGTTGTACCACCATACAGTGAGACCTCCAGAGGTGGTGGTCCAGGATGCTGTAAACAGCGGTACCTCTAATACCCAGTAGCACGTCCTCTTGCATTGATGCATGCCTATATTCGTCATGGCATACTATGCACAAATTCAGCAAGGCGCTGTTGGTCCAGATTGTCCCACTCCTCAATGGCGATTCTGCACAGATCAGTCAGAGAGGTTGGTGGGTCGCGTCGTCCCCAAACAGCCCTTTTCAATCTATCCCAGGCATGTTTCATAGGGTTCATGTCTGGAGAACATGCTGGCCACTCTAGTGAAGCGATGTCATTATCCTGAAGGAAGTCATTCACATGATGTGCACGATGGGGTCACGTAGTCCATGAAGACGAATGCCTCGCCAATACGCTGCCGATATGGTTGCACTATCGGTCGGAGGATGGCATTCACGTATCATACAGCCGTTACGGCGCCTTCCATGACCACCAGCAGCATACGTCGGTCCCACATAATGCCACCCCAAAACAGCAGGGAACCTCCACCTTGCTGCACTCGCTGGACAGTGTGTCTGTCATCGATCCTGCCGGGTAGTCTCCATCACGTCTCCGACGACTGTCTGGTTGAAGGCATATGCGACACTCATCGGTGAAGAGAACGTGATGCTAATCCTGAGCGGTCCATTCGGCATGTTGATGGTCCCATCTGTACCGCGCTGCATGGTGTCGTGGTTGCAAAGATGGACCTCGCCATGGACGTCGGGAGTGAAGTTGCGCATTATGCAGCCTATTGCGCTCAGTTTGAGTCGTAACACGACGTCCTGTGGCTGCACTAAAAGCATTATTCAACATGGTGTGCGTTGCTGTCAGTGTTCCTCCGAGCCATAGTCCGTAGGTGGCGATCATCCACTGCAATAGTAGACCTTCAGTGGCATGAGCGAGGCATGTTATCGACAGTTCCTGTCTGTATCTCCTCCATGTCAGAACAACATCGCTTTGGTTCACTCCGAGACGCCTTGACACTTCCCTTTTTGAGAGCTCTTCCTGGCACAAAGTAACAATGCGGACGCGATCGAACCGCGACATTGACCGTCTAGGTATGGTGAACTACAGACAATACGAGCCGTGTACCTCCTTCCTGGTGGAATGACTGGAACTGATCGGCTGTCGAGCCCGCTCTGCCTAATAGGCGCTGCTCATGCGTGGCTGTTTACATCTTTGGCCGGATTTAGTGACATCTCTGGACAGTCAAGGGGGCTGGGGCTGTGTCTGTGATACAATATGCACAGTCAACGTCTATCTTCCGGAGTTCTGGGAACCGGGGTGATGCAAAAATTTTTGATGTGTGTACATCGTTTTTTGCAGATACGTTGTCTGCGCATGGAATGTAAACTATCTTTTTCGGTTGGTCTTCATCGGGAATTGGTTGTGGTATGGTTGCATTTCATTAGTGTTCCAACAATGAATCGAAGGTTGGCATCTGATATACCTATGGCTGAGTCTACGTGATCATTCAACTTCATATCCCTATAAATTGTTAGACATATGTATTTGCATGACTTGACTGAGTCGCCTAGTGACTCATTGATATTGCAGTGATAGGATACCACGTTTTTTGTCTCTTCTCGTGAGGTATGCGATAGTGGAAGAACACTTTTCCTCGTATAACGGTTCCTTAAACGTACTCTTCCATCAAATCTAAGTATTGCAGTCTCCTTCCCTAATACTAATTTTGTGAGTTCGTCCAAGTTCATATCGCTCCTTAGTACTGCCCGAAAATATTAAAACAATGTGATTCAGATGATCGCGACGGATCTTTTAATCGGATGTCTTCATGTTATTTCTGGTTTTTACTTACATTATCTTCCATTGACCCACATTTAAAGAGATCTGCCATACATTACACAAATCGAAAATTTTGTCCAAGATTTCCTCTATTTTCTTACGATTTTCCAATGATGAAACTTTCCTGCAGACAACTGCGTCGTTAGCGAAATATCTGACAACACAATTAGCCCTTTCTGATAAACAAGTAATGTCCCCCCCCCCCCCCCCAAATCACCACCCCACCACCGACGAAATCTTAAAGAATAGAACCCCCGTCGATAAGAAATCTACACTCCTGGAAATGGAAAAAAGAACACATTGACACCGGTGTGTCAGACCCACCATACTTGCTCCGGACACTGCGAGAGGGCTGTACAAGCGATGATCACACGCACGGCACAGCGGACACACCAGGAACCGCGGTGTTGGCCGTCGAATGGCGCTAGCTGCGCAGCATTTGTGCACCGCCGCCGTCAGTGTCAGCCAGTTTGCCGTGGCATACGGAGCTCCATCGCAGTCTTTAACACTGGTAGCATGCCGCGACAGGGTGGACGTGAACCGTATGTGCAGTTGACGGACTTTGAGCGAGGGCGTATAGTGGGCATGCGGGAGGCCGGGTGGACGTACCGCCGAATTGCTCAACACGTGGGGCGTGAGGTCTCCACAGTACATCGATGTTGTCGCCAGTGGTCGGCGGAAGGTGCACGTGCCCGTCGACCTGGGACCGGACCGCAGCGACGCACGGATGCACGCCAAGACCGTAGGATCCTACGCAGTGCCGTAGGGGACCGCACCGCCACTTCCCAGCAAATTAGGGACACTGTTGCTCCTGGGGTGTCGGCGAGGACCATTCGCAGCCGTCTCCATGAAGCTGGGCTACGGTTCCGCACACCGTTAGGCCGTCTTCCGCTCACGCCCCAACATCGTGCAGCCCGCCTCCAGTGGTGTCGCGACAGGCGTGAATGGAGGGACGAATGGAGACGTGTCGTCTTCAGCGATGAGAGTCGCTTCTGCCTTGGTGCCAATGATGGTCGTATGCGTGTTTGGCGCCGTGCAGGTGAGCGCCACAATCAGGACTGCATACGACCGAGGCACACAGGGCCAATACCTGGCATCATGGTGTGGGGAGCGATCTCCTACACTGGCCGTACACCACTGGTAATCGTCGAGGGGACACTGAATAGTGCACGGTACATCCAAACCGTCATCGAACTCATCGTTCTACCATTCCTAGACCGGCAAGGGAACTTGCTGTTCCAACAGGACAATGCACGTCCGCATGTATCCCGTGCCACCCAACGTGCTCTAGAAGGTGTAAGTCAACTACCCTGGCCAGCAAGATCTCCGGATCTGTCCCCCATTGAGCATGTTTGGGACTGGAGGAAGCGTCGTCTCACGCGGTCTGCACGTCCAGCACGAACGCTGGTCCAACTGAGGCGCCAGGTGGAAATGGCATGGCAAGCCGTTCCACAGGACTACATCCAGCATCTCTACGATCGTCTCCATGGGAGAATAGCAGCCTGCATTGCTGCGAAAGGTGGATATACACTGTACTAGTGCCGACATTGTGCATGATCTGTTGCCTGTGTCTATGTGCCTGTGGTTCTGTCAGTGTGATCATGTGATGTATCTGACCCCAGGAATGTGTCAATAAAGTTTCCCCTTCCTGGGACAATGAATTCACGGTGTTCTTATTTCAATTTCCAGGAGTGTATTTTAAAGTTCGCTTGAAGTCACTAAGTGTTCTCATTACCAAACACTGGATGAGTGTATTCTGTGTAATTTTCACTCCCTTTTTTAAGGAAAGACAGTTTTTCACGTATCTCAGCGTTTATGACGTCATATCTTCTTATTATGTGTAGTACAATGATAAAATTTTGCAGGTACTTTCAGTGGTATGTATGAATACAGTCTACAGAAGTGTTGCGTATACAGTTAATAGTAAAGAAGTTAATTAAAACGTTATGGTTGATAACGAAATTTTGCTGCATGAACAACGAAAATGTTGTAAGCGATAAATTTCATCCCTTTCATTATTTTGTTTTGTTTTATTTTACGTGGGGAGGGAGAACTTGAAAATTTTCGAAAAGATTTGAAATTACAGTTAAAGTTTGTTGGAAGTCTGTGCTCTTGTCCTCAAGTACTGGATGAATATAGCCTAGATAACGTCAGTCTCATGAGTCACTCTACCTCAAGACCTTTAAAGAGCATCTAACTTTAATAACTGACATACTGTATTAAAATTTTAAAGTGAGATTATAGCTTTGAATGAGTAGATTATGAAAGCATTTTAAATTTTTAAATTTGGTCAACAGTTACACGAAATATTGAAAATCAAACATTTGTTGCCTCTGGAAGCCTTTAGATAGGCAACCCTCCAACAGCATTGTGCATCGTTTTAGCCGTTTAGTAACATAGATGTTAGCGTATATTGAAATCTTGGAGGTCTTGTCACACTTCTTTTGTTTCAGTTCAATATCGATCGTCGACATGTGAGGAAAAATTTTCGAGCCTTATGATTTCACATTGTATTTCATTGTGAAATTGTGATACTAATATGTCGAATAGACCGCGAATGGGTATGGGCCAACACAGATTATGGGAAAGCGTTAGTGACGTAAGCAAAAAACAGAACGGAGGTAAAGAACCATAACAGTACCGATAACAGAATATTTACTGAATGTGTAACATAATGAAAATGCATGTTTAACATCCTAAATTGTTTCGAAGCTTTTTAAGTGGAGTAATTACACGAAATCGTCGTTTCAGATTTGAGACCAGGAAGGATTGCAAGACCATGAAGGGTTGCAGGCAGTTTGAAGAGGAAAGATGCATAAGATAGGATAAGTGATGCAGAACTAAGACTCGAAAAGCGTTCGAAGCATGAAAGTTTTACTTTGTGGCATATAACAGAGCATTAGACAAATTGTGGCGTAAAGAAACTATACTATCAGACTTTTCTTTTTTTGTAGAGAGCACAGAGCAAGTGGTAGTTATGCAATTTTGGAAAAGTAAATTACCTGTAAGAGTAGGCTCTTCGCTGGGTAGGCCGGCATTTTCAGTGTCTGTACTTTCCTGAAAATTTCTGCGTGGGCTACGAGTCGTTTCTTAATAGGGTATTGTGGAACGCGTTGGACAACTCGCGGTAGTGCCTCAGGAGTACAGGAGGTCGTGAATAGTCATATATGAAGTATGCGGGCGAGAGCAAAAGGTCAGCCGCCGGTTTTGTGAAGAATTCAATTAAGTGACGTTTTAAAATGAAGATTAATGCCTGCGTTTCTATTGACACGCGTGTAAGTAATAATAGTGCAGTTCGTTAAGGGACTCAAGTACAGATAGCAAAATGTTATACATAGCTTAATGACCACGGGAACTATCAGTTTATAAACTGTGAGCTAGGGACTTGGGAGAACTTGTGTGAGTAAGTAAACAGTGCGAGTGCGTATCAAGAATTAGGACTGACTTGAACTGTGAATTCAATAAGTGAGGCATCCTTTTCAGGAAACCCGTATAATATTAAATAATAGTACGAGCTATTTCTTATACTGGGCATGTCGCAGTGTAGGGTAAGGCTGACATTTAAGACCCAATCTGATGTTACCTACAATCTATTAACCTCTGCCATCCTAATTGTTTGAGGCCTATTTTGAGATCATACAACAAGGAAGTCTTACGGAAGCCTGCCAACTTGCCTCTAATTATAGATGATGCGTGAATGATTTTCTTGTAGGTAGCCTACCAGAAAGCAGGGGCACAATCGTGGTTGAGGTGGCGCCATGGTCTCGGACATGCCCACAGATGAAAGTCACCTGAAATTGTCCTGCGACTCAGAACTGGGCGTGGTTCAGCCAATACCTAGTATTTTCTAGCTGCCACGTATTAATTTACTAAGTACTACTGAGTCTGGCCTTGATTATGGAATTCATTTAAGCTAACCTGCTATAGATTGATTTGACTGTGTTTTAGGGCTGTCATGTATCTAGCTCCTAAATTCGATTTGGGCAGTGTTTTGGAAGTGTTTAGTGTATTATTTACAACGAAACTGCATTTCTTGATCATCTGTTCTTTTATGTGCAGGTCTATGCTTAATGTGTACTGAAATTTATTGAATTAAATCTCTGTTATACAAACAAAAATTGAGATGAGCGAGTGTGCAGCTTAGTGTGTATATAATGGAATAGGCGATTTTGGTGTTCATAGAACATCAAGAAAACAAGCAGAGCAGAAAAACCATATAACAGCATCTGCTACAACAACTAATCAAGCATCAACAGCTGCACTATCGTTAGCTGCAGCCGTTACAGCAACAATAAATTCATTTTTCGCAGGCACAAAACATGACTGTGGAGGCAGATTCGACTCTCTACGGTCTTACCACTGAGTTAAGCGACATAAGCGTGGGACAAGTAGCTGTATTGGCTGCTACTACGTCGAAAGCGTTCGGGGAACAAGAGGATAGCCTATATGACTCATAGTTTCTTTCTTGGGCCAAATCTAAAATTTATTTCTGCGATAAAGCTAGAACCGTACTCTGACAGTGTAAATCTATCGTTTAAGAAAATGTGTGAGCTTTTGTCGTCGCATTAATTTCAGACCATCAAATTGTATCAGCTAGCCTATAATTTTAGTAGATGGTTTGTATGTCAAAATCCGGAATCTAAACAATCCTGCGTGAAGTCTTTAATCCGAGACATCGGGCCTTATCAGAAAGTTCTGAAATAAGCTATGGAACTCGATAAAATCTTGATAAGATTGTATGGATCATGGAGATGGTTGAAATATCCCGGGCATCAAATCAGTGTCAATAGCAAAACACGTCTCATCACAGAGCACATAGGGTGCCAAGTCATTTCGTAATCAGTTTTTGCTAGAATCTGTGCGCTCATACGGGTAATCATGACGTCTTTGGTGCAAGATATCGCCTTGTGCGGAATATTCTCTAAAATAGACTTGAGTATGTTATTCATAATAGAGGGACAGCAGCCGGCCCCGGTTGTCTCGCGGTTCTAGGCGCGCAGTCCGGAACCGTGCGACTGCTACGGTCGCAGGTTCGAATCCTGCCTCGGGCATGGATGTTTGTGATGTCCTTAGGTTAGTTAGGTTTAAGGGGCTCCGGAACGCCCTATACTTGCAATGTTAAAATAACACTTATAAATTACATCTTTCCTCACAAAGTATTTGAGGTAGGAAGTTGAACTTTTTACAGATTATTTATTGGAATATGGGCTACAACTTAACACAGGGATTTTACAAAATTTTAGTTCAGTTATTAAAGATGATTTTTTTTCAATTGTAATGAACATTCACCACATTTTTTTGCAATTTTTAATTTATATATTCAAAAATATACAGTTTTTTGGAAAAAGGCTGTGTTAAATTATGCAGAAGGTACTGTGTAACATTTACTGAAAGTTTGAAACAAATATGTTTGGAAGATCCTTAGAAAACATGTAATTAGTATGAGAAAATAAAAGTTTTGGGAATCGAGCGACAAAGATTGGATTAACTTTTTAGTGCATTCCAGGTCCATAGGATGGATTATCTTCATCCTATGCAAACTCCTCCTCCAGCTTCCTCTTGTTCCTCCTCCTGTTTACTCTTGCTTGTATTTCTAGACTCTTTACAGCCCTGTCTGCAGCCCGAAGGCGTTCCTTGTCTAAAGCAAGCATCGCTCGTACCATGTTAGAACCTATCTTCATTCCCATATTTCTAAATACCTTTGGCTTTCCAACATTTCTCCTTTTCTTAAAAGCCTTCAGAGGATTTCTAATAACTTTACTTTTACTCATTATTATACTTCAACAAAACAGAGACTCAAGAAACAGAATTAATTACGAATATTTTCGAGATAACGACAGAGTAAATAAACATGAAACAATCGACAATCACACCAGAGATATATATTTAACCATCACAGGTTAGCCACAACACATACTTTATCTCACATCACTAAAATGTACCTGATGAACACGGACGTTAATAATAACACCATTTGACAACAGTTTAACAGCGCCACAGTCGGTCACGCCCATGTAGAACACATTTCAAAAAAAATTTAAAAATAGTTGTAGTCTTCGGAATTGAATAAATTATATATCTATTAAAAGGTAATAGTCTGCAGATTCAGAAAACGCAAAAAAGTAAAAATTGAACTTTTCATGATTTTGAGCCTTTCCGGAGCCCCTTAAGTAGTTCTAAGTTCTAGGGGACTAATGACCACAGCAGTTGAGTCCCATAGTGCTCAGAGCCATTTGAACCACTTTTTAGAGGGACAGCGGGGTATTTATAAAATTGCGTATGATATTACTTTGATTCCCCTCCATTGGCATCTACACACCGATACCCTGTTACCAAAGCCTACCGACCGATTCCCATACAAGGCTTGAAATATCCCTTACGCGAAGAGAACGATTTATTTCTTTGTATTCGACAACGCAGACGATAAATTTTTTTCTGGGCGGAATGTGTTTACTCTCTTTTGTTTCTCGATTCAGAACGAATTGACACAGCTTAGGACACACTTCCTTTTCAAGAGCTCTGTCGTTTGTTTTCAGCATTTTCAAACCAATTTTCCTCTTTCATAGGCTGTGCCAACAAACTAGAAGCACGTAATACGTTAACGCAGGACTCAGTCGCCCGGGTTTCCTCATTGTCCTGCAAATAGCAGTTGCACAAGAATTACATAGATTACAAAAACAAGGCGTCGAAGAATCAATGGAATCCAGTAACTGTTCCATATCATTAACGGTGATGCAAAAATTTAGTGGTTTTCTTAGATTATGTGGCGATGTCATACCAACTATCAGTGTCCAATCACAAACTGATAATGCCCTGTTTCCCCCACCACACCCCACATCCCCGCATTTTTTTTTTCCAAACCGGTGAATATTTTTCAAGCGTGACTTACCTGACTCATAATTGTCCTTAGATGAGGCTACTCATCAAATTCTTATAACCAGTATGACTTTTGGCTTATATTTCTGCATGCTCTTTCCATTTGACGTAGCTATCAGCTTTATATATATCAAAGAATCCAGAACAACTAACACGGTATATTCCTACATATGATGTCACTTCCTACTCTTCGCTAACTGTTGCATGTTAATCAAATAAGTGTTGTTTAGTAGTGATAAAAATTGCTGAGACTGAATTTGACCATGGAGTTCGCTTGTAGTAACCTAGTATGGCCTGTTTGGATTGTGTTACTGCGATTACGAGGTTATCTCCTGAAACTTATGAGGAAAGTGTTTTGGAATTATTTATTGTTTATCTGAGCCGACCCTGGACCTCTTGGTCGTTTGTTCGAGACTTCTTTAAAACACAGGAGCGAATGATTTTTATTTTATTGGAAAATATCTCAAAATTTAGCAAGTACATGATTTTTGTTAATTCTAAGATAAAGTTACGTTTCATTTTAATGTTACTTCTCTTATCGAAATACCTACAACGTACATTTCTCGTTTCTATTACTTCCGTTTCAGTTTCTTTATCTAAGAGCTGAGGCATTGGGGGAATGAATTTCTTGCCTGTCAACTCCTAAATAGAAATAGTGAGCAGACGTGACATTTTTCTTCTGGTTCGGAGAACGAGGCAGACAAACTTGTAGTATCGACAGCTGGTTTGTCTCCAAGAAGCAAATATTTTGATTTGGAAGTTTTTTAGATTTTTCCATAAGGTCGGGAAACAGGTGCACGAAACAAATGCTGAACAATCTTTATGCTCGCATATGATGACCTTTCTGCAAATCGAGCAAGTCGTATGTAAGAACACACACAGTTTACGCAAACGCAGATTCTGTGAAATCCTTGTCGGTTTTATCCTTGATGACACGCATGTGCTTATAAAATAACCAGGTAAGATAATACTGTGTTTCTTGATTTGAAGAATGGCTTTGAGGACGTTTCGCGGTTTTTCTTAGTAAACAAAATGCGAGTACGTACTTTAGAAACGTCATCCCAGGCATGTGATTAGATTCAAGGCTTGTTGTTAAATAAAGATCAGTATGTCAGTAATGATGGGGAGGCCACATCACAACTCTAAGTAGTGATGGGAGTACCACGAGCAATGTAGTGGACATCCGTCCGACTTCGGAGGATGATATTGTAGGAGTTTGGTTTAATGTAAGCGTTGCATGACCTGCATAACGTGACACATTGACACTGCATTGCGGTCGTCTGTATGCATACCAAAGTTGGTGGGAAACTGCTCAATGCTGATCGCCTTAAATTGAAAACCAAAGTGTTATTAGTACTCGCACACTAATTCGTATAGGCTGACATTGTTACTTTGATTTTTCTATCATATCACCTATGTGCTACCAAATACCTGCCCTATCACTTTAGTGAAAGGACCAGACACTCCTCCATCTAATATGATTAACCTGTATTTCCTGGACATGGTAGGTACTTTCATGTACTTACGAACAGTGGTAGCACTGCTACTATTGAGTATACAGAGTAATTCAGAAGCCCCTACCACTGTCTTTTATGCAACCCGCAGTGCCTTCAAATACCATACGCAACATTTTCATATTCTCTCGCTCGCTTTTTTCTTAACAATAATTTTGAATATAACGGCAAACAAACAGACGCTTTCCATTAACAATGGACGTCGCATGAAAGACGTGAAGAGTCCTATTTATATGGAATGATTTCAGGTACATCTAAACACACACACACACACACACACACACACACACACACACACACACACACACTCACAAGCCAGTAGTGTCTGCTAAGAGTCGTCAGGCGTAAGTTGTAAGTTCCCTGGTGTTCCAGCAGAAATTTGCAGTTTCGTTTTTGCAATGTTTACCTGAAATCACCCCAAAAAATATTACTCATCACGTCTTTCATGCGACGTCCATTGTCAATGGAAAGAGTCTGTTTGTTTCAAGTTACATGCAAAATTATTTTTAAAGCGAAATTTTTGTGTGTCCGTTCGCTTGAGCAGTCTCAAATAAGTCTAGTGCGATATTTGTTTTATATGTGTATGACGGGAAACGTCGCAACACCAAGACGGAGTTGTGCGACATAAATGGAAGTTGGTAGGCGGGTTTCTGCATCTGAAAGATGTCTGTTCTAATTTCATCCCAGTCGCATAAGTGTGGCGCTAGTAGCCGCACTATGAGGACATAAATCAGGTTTGCTTGAAATCAATGCTGTAACGGTCTTGAGCGTTACTTATCTTTGAGATTGGACGTAGTGTTATGTTTCGTTAATTGGGGACCTAGAAACGATGGAGAGGCTCCGTCCCCGCCGCAGCCTCAATGGTCCACAACCCCACGACGACTACCGTAGTCCACTTCACCTTTCCGCCACCCCACAGCGATCCCAGGGTTATTGTGCGGTTCGGCCCCCGGGGGACCCCCCCAGGGAACATCTCACACCAGACGAGTGTAACCCCTATGTTTGCGTGGTAGAGTAATGTTGGTTTACGCGTACGTGGAGAGCTTGTTTGCGCAGCAATCGTCGACATAGTGTAGCTGAGGCGGAATAAGGGGAACCAGCCCGCATTTGCCGAGGCAGATGGAAAACCGCCTAAAAACCATCCACAGCCTGGCCGGCTCACAGGACCTCGACACAAATCCGTCTGGCGGATTCGTGTCGGGGACCGGCGCTCCTTCCCGCCCGGAAAGCCGTGCGTTAGACCGCACGCCGGCCGCGGTGGTCTCGCGGTTCTAGGCGCGCAGTCCGGAACCGTGCGACTGCTACGGTCGCAGGTTCGAATTCTGCCTCGGGCATGGATGTGTGTGATGTCCTTAGGTTAGTTAGGTTTAAGTAGTTCTAAGTTCTAGGGCACTGATAACCACAGCAGTTGAGTCCCATAGTGCTCAGAGCCATTTGAACCATTTAGACCGCACGGCCAACCGGGCGGGCTTTGGACGTGGTGAGCTGATGTTAGTCAAGAACGTCTTGAAGGCGACAAATACCCCATTATCAATACCTCACTGAGATTGAACGAGCTCATGTAATAGGACTACGAGAAGCTGAATGTTCCTTTTACGATACTGAAAAACGACTTGACAGGAATATCGCCACTGTACTTGATTTCTGGTAGCGGTGTTCACGAGAATGTACGGTCGCATGAACACCGGGCTCCCGACGACCACGCAGCATTACCGAGAAGAAGACCATCGTGTTCGGCATACGGCTCTGGCATATCGTACTGCATATGGAGCAGCAAATTGAGCAGCAGTTGGCAGCACAGTGATACAACGAACTGTTACAAATCGGTTACTTCAAGGACAGCTCCGAGCCAGACGCCCTGCAGCGTGCATTCCACTGACTCATACCACCACCATGTGCGACTTCAGTGGTGTCAAGCGAGAGCTCATTGGAGGGCAGGGTGGAGGTCTGTTGTGTTTTCTGATGAAATATGGATCTTTCTGGTGGCAGAAATGGCGGTGTGTTGGTTAAAAGGAGGCCAGCTGAGGGCCTGCAGAAACATTTCTGCATACTAGACACGCTGGAGCTACACTTTGATTTATGGTCTGGGATGCGATTTCGAATGAGAGCAGGAACACTCTCGTGGTTAGTGGTTATCCCACGCACCCTCACTGTAAATTTGTACGTCGGTCAGGTAATTCGACCTGCTGTGCTGCCATTCGTGAACAGCATTCCATAGGGTGTTTCCCAACAGAATAACGCTTGTCCACGTAATGCTATTGTAACCCAACATGCTCTGCAGAGTGTCGACATGCTGTCTTGGCGTGCTCGATCATCAGATCTGCCTCCAATCGACCACATATGGGATATCATCGGACGATAACTCCAGCATCATGCACAAACAACATTAACCGTCCCGGTACTGACCGACCAAGTGCAACAGCCACGGAACTTCATCCCACAAACTGACATCCGGCACCTGTACAGCACAATGCATGCACGTTTACATGCTTGCATTCAAAATTCTGGAGGTTACACTGGTTATTAATGTAGCAACATTTCACAATTGCAGTGGCTTATCTCGTGCTTACACTAACCTGTGATCTTGAAATGTTAATCACTTAAATCTGTTTCCTAGGCAATATGTTCCCGAAGTTTCGTTACTCTACGTTAATTATATTTTGGTGTTGCGATGAGATTTGTCGAAGAATTCTAAGGAATAGTTGTTCACCAACAAATAAAGTCATTTACAAAGACTCTGTTCGACTAGTTCTTGAGTACTGTCCATTCGTCGGCACCGTTATCAGGTAGCAATAACGGAAGAGAGAGAAACGCTTAAGCAAGAACTCTGCAGGTCGTCACTGATTTGTGCCACAGCAATGCTCATCGACATCCAGTGGGAGTCGCTGCAGTAAACACAACGGACATCACTCGGTGGTTTTAATTTAAAATTCGTAGAACGTACGTTCCCCGACGAATCGAGAGACACATTACTTCCACATACACGAAACAGGGACAAGGTGAAATTATGCTTGCATACTATACAGTATACTCACTGCCACACGTTGGACGATGGCCTAAAGAGTACAGATGCAGCTTTAGGTTTCCAAAACAAACGTAAAGATATCACAGGTAAACGGCAGATATTCATGTAGTGAACTTTCGAATACAATAGTAAACTTTGTTAACAAACTTAATAGCCTGTGTTAGTACTATTGCGTTTGTAATGGGCTCCAGTCTTCTACATATAAAACACACAAGTCTTACATATCTTAGTGTCAAACACGGGTTTCACACATTGTCGTTACAAACTCTTCTGACACTCCCATAACCACGATTTTAGTTCCGTTGGAGATATTGCGTAATGTACTCGTATTCCTCGAATAGTAGTTTGTGCTGCTCGTGGAAATTGTTCTCACACATTCAGAAAAGTATATCACTATAAATTTACTCAACTATGTATTTCCATTATGTTTATCACGCAAAAATAAGAAGAATTCCGTCTTTTGCAAGTGAATATTTATTCTGGTTATATCCAAACGTATTTCGCTTATACGTATATGCTTGTCAAAGTCTATATTATAGACCTCTGACTTTATATTATAAAGGCAATTATTTGATTACATGTGTAATAGAATAAATTATTTAGCATCCGTTACTGTTTCACTTTGGACCCACAAGGATCATCGTCTTAGATTTGTGACTGCAATTAAATATTTAACTGATAATATAGCGCTTCGGTTCAATATAACTCTACAGGTGCGTTATAAATACCACCCTTCTTCTGCTGCTGGAAAGTTCATAGATTTATCGACTTGCTGAAATAATTTCCAGGGCAGTAAACGACAGAGAAGCTTATAACGACTCCTGAATTAAACATCAGTAGTCAGCAAATCGGCGGCTAAACGTTGACCACTTCTCGTTACTCTCTGCCCACTGGCTCAAAACGTGAGCCAAGTCACAACTAGGGGCATACGTTCTGTCTGTAGCCTCTTTGTTCAATGTTTTAGTGTTACAAAACCGGCAATAATAATGGTCTGAGCTCTTCTCAATACTGTTTTGTGACTGAATGCTTATAAACTACAAGAGATTCATTTCTCTACCCAGAAGATCAAAAAACCTGCGCAGATCTTACCGATTGTTTCCGAAGTAACAAGAACGATCTTGATCCAAGAAAAAGCGACTGTTGGCATGATACAGACCACTTTCGCTTTAACCATCTCACTTCTATATTTTGTGCAGATTTATATATTTTTATGCTTGTTTGGACATTATCATCGCCTGCAGGCAAATGAACATGTTGTGAAAAGGGTACTATGCTACATACATCGAACATAATATGTCCGTGCGTAGTTCCTGAGTCACGTCTGACGTCAAAAATTGTAAATAATCACACTTTTTTCGATATTCACAATTTAATCATTACTGTTAGTACGCAACGTATGAGAAAAACCAAGTACCTCGGTGAAACGTCTAAAGGCAGTTAACTAGAAGAGTTACAGGTTCGGACTCCTCTTTAAAGTATTTTTTAATTTTATTTCAGCAATTACAGGAAAACAATAAGTATGAATTTCTCACGATCTTTCTCAAACGTAATAACAAATACCCGTGTTCAAAAAATTGAAATCAGATTTTACTATATACTTTCTTTTTAAGGTAGCCTTTAGAATAGAGTTTATGTGATGAAAAATCTGTCACATTTAACTATAGTGGAAGACAAGTTGGTCTTTATCCTGGCTGTTACAGACCCATTTTGTTGCTGGAATCACAAGTCTCCCATTTTCAGCCATGCGTGTTTTTAGTGTTGAATCGTTAATCGGCAGCTCAACTCTAAACGCTATGTAAATGATACCACAATAATGGTATGTTCGTTTAAAAGCTTCTAAAAGCTATTATTTACACATAAAATCTGAACAGGACAGTGATTTATTCGTAATATGCAAATTAATTTACTTCTTTCCTATTCGACGAAATGAGAATGAGCGAAACGGAACACTGAATAGTGCTGTTGTGATCACTGGACACTGTGAAGCTGAATGCAGTGTGGTGGTATTGCATGCAATTAACGCTGTAAGGCAAATACATGATCGGAGCAGATACGAATAGTGAATCATTCTAGCGGCGATACGTGCCGCAAATGCGGGGATCCATTGACATAAGGGGCTTAGACAAACAACGGATTGGGGCCCGGCGCTTGGGAGTGAGCGTGAAGGAAACGGTGAAGCTGGTCGGCTTTTCTGATGCTGCTACTGTAAGCATCCATGGAAAATGATAAAGGACGGTGAAACCACTAGTAGGTGACAAGATGCTGGATGTCCAACATAGAGGCTTCTCCGCAAAAAAAAAAAAAAAAAAAAAAAAAAAAGAGGGCGGCGGTGTGTGGCAGAGTTCACGAAGAAGTGCAGTTCTGGTGCAGGCACATGGTGCAGCGCACATTGTTGAACACGGAGCTCGACAACTGACCTACGTGTTCACATGTTGACCCAACGATATCGTCAACTGGGATTGCAGTGGGTACGGGATCATCGAGATTGGATCGTGGCTGAATCGAAACTTGTCTCTTGGTCGGATGAATCACGTTTCCTGCGACACGAGGTGGATTGGTCGTGTCCAGATAGCCGACGTCCATATTAAAGGCTGTTCGAAACATGCACTGCGCAACGGATGCAAGCTGGTCGTGAACGGTATATGCTACGGGGGCATTCGCCTGGCCTTCTATGGGAGCTGTGGCACCATGGCAGCTGTGGACTACGTTAACACAATTGCGGTCCGCCTGCCGCCCTTTGTACTCGATGTCTTCTCCGATATCGATGGAATCTTCTAACAGGATATCTGTACGTCTCACAAGACCAGAATAGTGCTACTCTGGTTTGAGAAGCACGATAGTTAACCCATGCTCATGTGTTGGCCACCAGATTCGCCTGAGCTTAACCCGAAAAACAACACCTATCGGGTACCAGCTTCGTGCCCACAAACAGCTGATTCGTAATTTGCAAGAATTGCGTGTCTTTACGTAGATGTCTGCTACCACATACCCTCGGAAACCTACCGAGGACTTATCGAATCCATGACTCGCAGAATCCCTCTTGTACTGCGCTTCGGATCAACAGACGATGTACTTATATGATGGAGGAAAACACAAACGGCTTTTGTAAACAATATGCTGTGTTTCTAGCTCAAATTACTGTAACAAAATTTCTCCCGAGCTTTCGGGCATCTTGAAATCTATATAACTGTTTTGCAACAGTAAACTGACTGAAGTTGAAGCTATATTTTTTAGAAAATGTCCAGTTTCGATAATTGGTGGTTACCAGTTTGGTGACTCTCTGCGAAAGAAATGCGGTACGACATTACAGCCAATGTTGTGCATTTTACGTATGAAAGACTGGATCCCATTACAAACGCAATAGTACTAACACAGGATATTAACTTTGTTAACAAAGATGACCATTGTCCACGAAAGTTGATTAAGTTAATACTTTTCGTTTTCATTCTCTGTCACGCATACGACTTTAAATGATAGCCTTGAACACTGAGACTACATGCCTCGAGTACGAACTACTCCGTGCCGCAGATGGTGAGGGATCACATATGTGACGAATGTCATAATTGCTGCTTTTTGTTATTATGATATTAGGCTACTCTGTAATAATTTTAATGAGCAGCATTATTTGTAGAACAGATATCGAAGGTCCATTTTTTCCCTCATCGGCCTCTACACTGGTACTCTGAATAGCGAACAATGTGCACTAGAGAGTGTTAAAGAAGAGGATAATCAAAAAATGGCTGTGAGCCCTATGGGACTTAACATCTGAGGTCATCAGTCGCCTAGAACTTAGAACTACTTAAACCTAACTAACCTAAGGACATCACACACATCCATGCCCGAGGCAGGATTCGAACCTGCGACCGTAGCGGTCGCGCGGTTCCAGACTGAAGCGCCTAGAACCGCTCGGCCACCACGGCCGGCGAGGAATAATGCAACTCCATCTTTCGAAATATGCGACGTACGCGTAGGAATTATAGACATGAACTGCGGATGACTTGCCTCGCTCAGGCTACTACGACAGCTGATGACCGCTACTTACGGATTTCAGTTCGGAGGAACGCTGAGACGAATGCCACCATGCTGAACAACGATTTTCGTGCAGCCACAGGACGTCGTGTTTCGACTCAAACTGTACGAAATAGGCTGCAAGATGTGCACGTTCTTTCCCGAAGTCCATGGCGGTGTCCAACTTTGACACCTAGACACCATGCAGCGCGGTACAGACGGACTCGTCAGAATTGGCATGAAGTTCTATTCACAGATGAGACTCGCATATGCCTTCAACCAGAGGACGTTTGATCAGCTCGAACGTCTTAGACGCACTGTCCAGCAAGCGCAGCAATATGGTGGTTCCCTCATGTTTTGTAGTGGCATTATGTGAGGCTTACGTACGCCACTGGTGGTCACTGAAGGCAATAAAACGGCTATACGATACATAGATGACATCCTCCGACGTATAGTGCAACCCTAGAGGCAGGATTTCAGAGAGGGATTCGTCTTAATGGACAACAATTCTCGCGCTCCTCGTGTACATCTTGTGAATGCTTCACTTCATAATAACGAAATAGCTAGATTAGAATGGCCAGCATCTTTTCCAGACAAGAACGCTATTGAAAATGCTTGAGGTACACTGAAAAGGGCTGTTTTTGGACTAGGTGACCCACCAGAAGGTCTGAGAGATCTACGCCGATTCACCATTGAGAAGTGGGACAAGCTGGACCAATAGCACCTTCATGATCGAGTGGACAGTAGGCCACTATGAATACAGGCATGTATCAATACAAGAGAACATGTTTCCGGCCTGGAATGTCACTGAATGGAGTATGATTGTCGTCAGACTTCGAACTGAGACCTGGTGACTGGCGAAGATGTGTCTGGAGGCGCCCCTGACAGTAGTGGGACACCAACTGCCTGTCGCCCGCCATACAGGGAGTGATGGTGTGGGTTGCTACTTCTTTTCATAGCAGGATCCCTTTGATTGTCATCCGCGGCTACCTTAAAGAACAGCCGCATGTCGACGATACCCTACGACCTGTTTTGTTGCCCTTAATGTCAAGCCATCCTGGGCTTACCTTTCAGCAAGATAATGCTCGCCCGCAACGGCGTGCTTGCCAGACCCTACCTTGGACACCGAGGTCGTCAAATCTCTCCCCAGTTGAGAACGTTTGAAGCATTGTGGGCAGGGCCCTCCAACAATCTCGGGATTTTGACGATCTAATGCGCCAGTTGGACAGAATTTGGCACCATATCCCTCAGGAAGACATCCAACAACTGTATCAATCAAAACCGAGTGCAAATCTTTCGATTTGACGCCACTTCGGCGACTTGCGCGTCGATGGAGATGAAATGTTGATGACTAGGACAACGCAACACCCAGTCCATGAGCGGAGAAAATCTCCGACCCAGCCGGGAATCGAACCCGAGCCCTTAGAATTGACGTTCTGTCGGGCTGACCGCTCAGCTACCGGGGGCGGACATTGCTATTGCATACGAAAACTTGATTGCAAATTGAAGTCCCTTAAAAAGATGCGTAAATCGGTTGGGACCATTCGTATAAGAGTATGAAAGACACCTCTACAGTGGATGAATCTGTGATGATAGTAGCTTAAATGATAGTATTTCACACAGTTTTCATCTGTGAATGGGTGGTATTACAATGTTATGGACGAATCCGATTCTGTATTAATTTTCGTTGTCGATGAGACATAAATACAACTTCCATGTTTTCTGTGAAACCGACGGTGAGGAAGAGAACAATACAAGACATTGTTGTATACACAATTTTTGTTTGAAAATATGTCTAAGGACAAAATATACGCTGCGCAACACAGACGATCATCTTTTCGAAAACCATTAATTGTGTCCTATTGCGACGCATAAGTTCGAAATTTAATTCAAAGGTCGTTTCAACCCCCCTCTGTCTCTGCAATTGTGCAAAAGTGTGGCGCCCTGCGACATCACCCTTGGCCTCGATGACGTTCCTAACAGCAATGTTTCGACACGTGCGAAAAATAAGCCCAGAGGTTAGAAATTCGTGTGACGTATAAGGTGGGTTATGATGTCACACTGGCGCCAAATTTCATCACAATTCTGCCCAGCGCCTCCGTGGATCTGTCACACGATAGGAAGATTGTCACACCCACTTTTTACCCACATTTCTCCAGTCTTTTTCTTTAATTTTTTTTTGACGCCTCTGTGATGCAGGTCAGAACTTCGACGCCCTGAGGTGAAATCGCGCGACATTCTTATAGGTGGCCGAGGAAAACATTTCAGAGACACTGCTGCTCAGAATCGACAGGAACAGGCCTCAGGGGGTGACTTAAAAGCGACAATGTAACCTGCCCTTTCCTTTGGGGGGATGGGAGAACATTTCTCAGTCAAACGACAGTTCAGTTCACATTGCGATGAGCAACAGGACGACGTTCGTGACAACCTTTAACACTGCTGATCCCTCCCCTCCTCTCCCGCCCCCCTCCCCCCCCGGACATTTCACTGAACGTCATCGCACTCCTTTGGAGTGCAGCACGACTTTTCAGTCCTCCTGTTCTGTAGGCACCTTTGAGCGAAATTTCAAACTTACGCGTCTCGATGGGAGACAATTACGGAGTTTCAAAAAATGATCCTTTAACTGTATTGCGCAGTGTAGGTAGGAGTAACAATTTGTCTAACGGTTTACATGCCCTCCAGTCGCAGTTGAAACTAACTCCGAGAGAGAAATGGAAACCGCACATTTTCTTAGGGCAGTGGAGCATTTTCTTTCTAGCAGTCAGTTTAAGAGAAAACTTGTACCTTGTCGCTCAAAAAATATATAGCCTAAGTCCGTCCAAATATTCATTAGGGTACCGTGTAAAAGTTTGTAGTAAGTCAGTCACGAACTTTTAGAGATTTTTGATAACAACAATTTCCCTTTCTATTAAATATATATTTATATTTAATACATTGAAAATAATACAGGCTATGTCTGTCCGAATGTTCATTAGAGTATTGTGTAAAAATTTGAAGTAAATCAGTCAAGAAGCTGACGAGGTGAAACCTTCTGACAGATTAAAACTGTGTGCAGGACCGAGACTCGAACTCGGGACCCTTGTCTTTCCCGTGAAAGTTCTCTACCGACTTTTTCTTTTGAAGAATCTTATCTCATTTTGTTCGTTGCTTTTCTTCGGGGTGGACGTCCCATGACATCCGTTCAAGTTCATTGTTGATCCAACCACGCAGTTCTCTTGTTTCAGAGGGCAGCTAACCCTCCGACCGAACACGCTGAGCTACCGTGCCGGCTACCGACTGAGCTACCCAAGCACGACTCACGACCCGTCCTCACAGCTTCAATTCTGCCAGAAAGTTTCATATCAGCGCACACAATTTGAAGTAAATCGATCAATCACTTTTCGATATTTTTGAAAACACCGTTTCCGCTTTATATATGACATATATGTTTATATATTATCTGTATAAAAAATGTAGCCCACATCCCTGCAAATATTCATTAGAATATCGTGGAAAAATGTGAAGTAAATCCGTCAACTACTTTTCGAGCTTTTAGGTAACAAGCTTAAACAACGACTTGTCTTTATATGGTAGTATAGATATCGCGTAAGTAGCAGAGGAAGAATGAAGGAGATATTGTTGAGACAGCTTCAAGTTTCACGCGGTTGATCGACAGCTAAAGTCGATAGAAGAATAAAGTCATATACTTTAGTAGAATGAGAATAGTGCTATGTGAGCCTGTTGAAGACTAAATATTAAGGATTCGATAACAGTGAATTAGCTTAGGAGAGAGGAAAATGAGGCAGAATCGGATCGAATTCACCCGGCAGATTAAGGACCGTTGGCCTGGTACACTGGCCTGGCCGAGTATGGTAATTAGGCGGCTTTCCACGCTCGTTTAGACAAACGCTGGGCTCAACTCTATCTCCGCCTAAGAAAATACGATACACAAGCAGTTAAAATACAGTAACACACGGAACAATGTTTACCCGAGTCACAGTCAGATGCTGCACGTCACTTTCCTTACAAGGGAACCTCTCCATCGCACCCCCTTCATATTTAGTTATAAGTTGGCACAGTGGATAGGCCTTGAAAAACTGAACACAGATCATTCGAGAAAACAGGAAGAAGTTGTGTGGAACTATGAAAAAAATAAGCAAAATATACAAACTGAGTAGTCCATGGGAAGATAGGCAACATCAAGGATGATGTGAGCTCTGGAGTGCCGTGGTTAGCGTGAGCAGCTGCGGAACGAGAGGTCCTAGGTTTAAGTCTTCCTTCGAGCGTATAATTTTATTTTTTATTTTCAGACAATTATCAAAGTTCAGGCACTCACACATAATCAACTTCGCTCTCCAAAATTCCAGGACATGTTCAGATTTGCTTGGACATATGCAGGATTTGACGGTCTACACACGGAAAAATTTGAAAACGTTAAAAACATATGTTTTGACAGAGCACAGGGAAAACTTTGCGACTGTGAAACTGTTGCATTCATTTGTTGCAGTTTATGTGACAAACTCTTACGTTTTCATCACTTTTTTGGTAGTAATTCTCACATCCACAAGAAAACCTAAATCGGGCAATGTAGAAGAATCTTTTTACCCATTCGCCAAGTGTACAAGTTAGGTGGGTCGACAACATATTCCTGTCATGTGACGCACATGCCCTCGCCAGTGTCGTATAGAATATATCAGAGCTTTTTTTCCTGTGGAGGAATCGGTTGACCTATGACCTTGCGATCAAATGTTTTCGGTTCCCATTGGAGAGGCACGTCCTTTCGTATACTAATCGCACGGTTTTGCGGTGCGGTCGCAAAACACAGACACTAAACTTATTACAGTGAACAGAGACGTCAATGAACGAACGGACAGATCATAACTTTGCGAAAATAAAGAAAAACTTTTTACTTTAGGGGAGACTTGAACCAAGGACCTTTCGTTCCGCAGCTGCTCACGCTAACCACGGGACCACGGCGCACCTGAGTTTAGATTATCCTTGATGTTGCCTATCTTCGCATGGACTACTCAGTTTGTATATTTTGCTTATTTTTTCATAGTTCCACACAACTTCTTCCTGTTTTCTCGATTGATCTGTGTTCAGTTTTTCAAGGCCTATCCACTGTGCCAACTTATAACTAAATGTGAGGGGGGTGCGATGGGGAGGTTCCCTTGTTAGTATCCTTGCAGAACTGTGACATCGATGTAGAGGTGTATGCACCAGCGCTGACAATCCAGAGTTGTTTTGTTTGGCATCCGCAATGTTTGTGACGTGGACTTCGCATCAGTCGGCGAGACGCTTTGCTAGGAGGATAGTATATGCATCTTCCTCATCCAGTTACGCTGAAGTTTCGGAAGCTTTTCTGTCGCCGACGTTACTATCGCACACGGTTACTGTATTTCTCTCACTTTTTCTCTCTGCTTGCTGTTGTGGTTTTTTATACGCTGTTGACGATCCGTACTTTTGACATTTTAGATTGCTGAAAGTTTATCCTTTCAAATTTTGCCGTCGACTGCTCCGATTTTATCTCAACAACCAATTCGCGGTACTCTCAGCTCTGGCTACTGCCTTACCAAACTTTCCTACCTTATGTTAAATGATGACTGTACCACCAGGACGGGCACCCGGCCACATACATAAAATATATTTTCCAAATTACGAAAACATCGGACCCTATACGACGGAATACACGCTAGGAAAGAGAGATAATAAACAGACTATGTGACTAGAGTTCATATTGTGCTGAAAATAAGGCTAAGATGATTTATGGAAGTATGTGTTAAAACACTGATGGAAAAAATCGCAATACCAAAAAATTATTAATGTAGAGTAATGGAATGACGGGAATACATTTGTCTAGGTAACATATTTAGGTGATGGCAAGATCACAGATAATGTAAGGGAGAGATAGGCTATTGGAAATGTGAAGTGATGGTACATTAATAACCGATTGTAACCGCCAGAATGTTGAACGCTAGCATGAAAATGTGTATGCACCGTGTTGGACAAATGTCGGATGTCAATTTGTGGGATGCAGTCCCACGGCTGTTGCACTTGGCGGGCAATACAGGGACGGCAAATGCTGTTAATGGATGACGCTGGGATTGTCGTCCGATGATGTCCCATATGTCCTGCCTGGAGACATATCTGATTATCGAGCAAGCCAAGACAACATATTGACACTTCGCAGAGCAGGTTGGGTTACAACAGCGATATGTGGTCGAGCTTTATACTGTTGGAAAACACCCCGTGGAATGCTGTTCACGAATGGCAGAACTCCGGTCGAATCACCAGGTTGACATACAAAATTTGCAGTCAGGGTGCGTGAGATAACCACGAGAGTACTCCCGCTGTCATACGAAATCGCACCCCAGTTCATAACTCTAGGGGTAGGTACTGGCTGGTTGTCGGCCCTCACCTGGCCTCCTTCTAACCCACATACGCCTCTCACTGGCCTCGAAGCAGAACCAGCTCTCATCAGAAAA
The DNA here is from genome assembly GCF_023898315.1 of Schistocerca nitens. NCBI lineage: Eukaryota > Metazoa > Arthropoda > Insecta > Orthoptera > Acrididae > Schistocerca > Schistocerca nitens. Next base: position 55,923,432 of record NC_064616.1, read on the forward strand.
CATGAAAGACCTCCATCCCGCCCTCCAATGAGCTCTCGCTTGACACTACAGGGCGTCTGGCTCGCAGCTGCCCATGAAGTAACCGATTCGTAACACTTCGTGGTGTCATGTGGTGCAAATTGTTGATTAAATTGCTGCTGCATATGCAGGACGATGCGCCACAGCCATATGGCGAACACGATGGTCTTCCCCTTAGGCAGTCCCACATGGCCGTCCGCAGCCCGGTTTTCTGGCGCCCGAACGTTCTCGTAACCACCGCTGCCACTCTCATGTGACTGGAGGAAAATCTGAATGGACGTAATATATCAGATGTAGGAACACACCTACCAACTTTCGTTTATGTCGCACTACCTCTTCTTGGGGCTGCGATTTATTTTTCTCTAGCGCTTCGAATATTAAAAGTCCCGTATTTCGGCTTTGGGCCGCCACAGCTTTTTTACCAGACATAACGGTGAGACGCAGTTTACCACGAGTGTAGGAGGACACTGGGCTTTATGCAACGCTACGGCGTCGCGCCCAGTTGTAACGACGCGTTTATGGCTACTGGGCGCGGCCCAAGGACGTGTGCGTCAACAACCACGGCCGTGACGCACCTGCCTTTGTTTTTGGGAGCGCCCTGCCCTCCTAAATTCATTCATACATCGCAACGGAACATTTTGAGCCTTTGGGGTTGTTGCGCTGCTCCTCCTGCTACGTAGTTCGTAAGTGCACAAGTAAATGGAAACGCCGTGTGGCTAGGCCCTCCCGTCGGTTAGACCGTTCGCCTGGTGCGAGTCTTTCGAGTTGACGCCACTTCGGCGACTTGCGTGTCGATAGGGATGAAATGATGATGATAAGGACAACACGACACCCAGTCCCCGAGCGGAGAAAGTCTCCGACCCAGCCGGGAATCGAATTCGGGCCGTTAGGTATGACATTCCGTCGCGCTGACCACTCAGCTACCATGGGCGGACAGTACACAAGTGTGGAAAACTGAAGGATGAAAGTAGCTTTCGTATAATAACTCACTACCAAGTAAAAAAGCTCGATGAAACTTGGGCCGTACATAGGAAGACTTCTACAGTATAGTACAGTAGGTAATTGCGGGAAAGCCGCTCTGAGTGGCCGCACGGTTTGAGGCGCAATGTGACGGAATGTGCGGCCCCTCCCGCTGGAGGTTCGAGTCCTCCCTCGGGCATGGGTGTATGTGTTGTTCTTAGCATAAGTTAGTTTAAGTAGTGTGTAAGTCTAGGGACCGATGACCTCAGCAGTTTACTCCTTTAGGAATTCACACACACACAAATTGCGGGGAATATGCAATGAGACGAACAGAAATGGTTCTTTTGTTGAAAGACAATAATTACCCGGAAGTCACCACGATTTATGATGGTCCCCTGGACACTGGAAAAATAGTTCTTAATACGGTGTCTGATCATCACGGATGGCACTGGATGCTCTGCGACGTGTTCCCATACTGGCCACAAGTTTGTTTGTGGTAAAGCGTTCCAGTCCTCCAGCAGTGCAGCTGACAAGTGCTGGATGGTCTTCGGTGCATGCGGGCGTACTGCAATGCGTCTCCCCAACAGATGCCACTCGTGCTCTACGGATTTTAAGTCGGGGAAACGTGCGGGCCAGTCAATTCGCCGAATATCCACTCGGTCCAAGAACTCCACCTGTGCGGTTCGATACTATCGCGCATGTTCATACGTAAAAGTGAAGTTGGGACCGAATGCATCACTGAAAAGACGCACCTGGAGAAGGCTACACTGTCACAATAACGCTGAACAGTTAGTGTACAGCGTTTAAAGATTCAGATGTCAAGATGGCCACGCAACATTATGCCTGTCCACGCAATGACATGACCACCAAAACGATCATATTCTACAGTGTTCCTGGGTGCGTTATATACCTTCATTCGGTGAGACGTGGGAGCATGTAATGCATCCACGAACATTGTCGGACGTGATCGTTTTGGTGGTCCAGGTGTTATGGTGTGGGAAGGCATAATGTTGCAAGGGTATACTGTCCTCCAAATCTTTGAAAACAGTGAATTCACAGGTCAACGTTATTGTGACGCTGTTCTCCTTCCCCACGCATGCCGCCTCGCCTTCATTTTTAAGGATGAAGATGAGCAGCAGCATCGGACAGTGTAGGTGGAAGAGCTCTTGGAAGAGAGGATATTTGGCGACCTCTGACTTAAATTCCATCGAGCACGAGAGGGATGCTTTGGCGAGACGTACTGCAGAAAGCCCACATGCACCGACGAATATCCAGCAGTAGTCTACCATGCTGGTGGAGGAATCAAACGCTACACCACAAGAACTCTTTACTAACTCTGTGGCCAGCATGGGCGCACGTTGTAGAGCATAATTCTGCTGAGGAAGAGAAGAGAAATCCGTGCAAATATACAATAAGATAGCGGTGATCTTTTAAAAACAGAAGAAATAACGCGCCAAGGTTTATTAGTCCGCACGAGTTATAAGGCACCACAGTTTTCTTGCATCGATACATACATCCAGAACCACTGAAATACATCTGGAAATTGGTGAATTTCGATTCATCGTCGTATGTGAGATGGCAAGAAATATGGATAAGGCAAAGATACAAACTCATTGCTCATTTTATGGTAAATCAAGTAGTGTGCACTATGTGTCCTGCGGAGCGAATTCAAAATAAAATTTAGCACCCGTTCGCAGAAAGACTGGGTGTAACCGATATCATCTTTCGGTCCCTTAGTACCCTTACAGCCTTTGGGTTTATTAGGGCCACTCCACGACAAGTCCTTAGCAGGTTTCCAGAGGTATGTGGCACCATATATCTACATTCAGGTCACGCAGTTCTCGAAAATTACGGGATTTATACTGTTGGAAAACCTACCCTGGAATGCTGTTCATGAATGGCAGCACAACACGTCGAAACACCAGACTGACGAAAAAGTTTGCTATCAGGGTGCATGAGGCAACCACGAGGGTGCTCCCGCTGCCACACGTAGTCGTATCCAAGCCGACAACTCCAGGTGTGGGTCCAGTGTGTCTAACACATAGATAGGTTGGTCGCAGGCTCTCAACTGGCCTCCTTCTACCCAACACGCGGCCATCAATGGTACCGAGGCAGAAACGGCCGTCATCGGAAAATACAACAGACCTCCACCTTGACACAAACGTTGTAGCAAATGGCCGTGGTTTGCGGTCAGAGGATGGCACGCTACGTAGCTTCTGGCTCGGAGGTGCCCTTGAGTAACCGATTTGTAACAGTTGGTTGTGTCACTGTTGTGCCAACTGCTGTTCAGATTGCTGCTGGAGATGCAGTACGATGCGCCACAGCCACACACCGAACACGATGGTGCTCCCCTCGGTAGTGCCACGTTGCCATCCGGAGCCCGGTCTTCCTGCGAGCGTATTTCTCGTGATACCGCTGCCAGCAATCGTGTACAGTGGCTACCTTCCTGCCAACTGTATCTGCAATATCACAGAAGGAATATCCAGCTTCTCGTAGCCCTATTACAGGACCTCATTCTGTCTGAGTGACGCGTTGATAATGGAGTCTTTGTCGCCTTACAGACATTCTTGACTTACATCAACTCGCCACGTCCAGTCTCAAAGCTAGCTAACGCTCACGATCGGTACAGGATGTATTGAAAGTAAACCTGATTCGCATCGTCACAGTGCTACTGCTAGCGACAATCTTATGCGAGGGACGCGAAATTGGAATAGACATCATATTTCATATGTGTAAACACGCATAGCAACTCGTTTATGTCGCAGAACTGGTTCTTAGTATTGTGACTTTTTTCTGTCAGTAGATATATACAGGGTGGTCCATTGATAGCCCCCGGGCCAAATATCTCACGAAATAAGCATCAAACGAAAAAACTACAAAGAACGGAACTCATCTAGCTTGAAGGGGGAAACCAGATGGCGCTATGGTTGGCCCGCTAGATGGCCCTTGTATTTCTGGGTGTGGAAGGCATTGACATAGTCCACATCCACCGATAACGTGCACACATTACAACAGCGTGTGTGTCATGCGTTTAACCAAGTCCGATAGCAGCCAACTGCGTTTTCACGAGTCTGTGTCCTTGAGGGGCCTGAATGCTATGTGAGAATGAGTTGTAACCACATTCAGCACCACCTGTAGTGACAACGGGGATGTGGCTATCGTAAAACCGAAGTGGTCAAATCCCAATAAGTACGTTTCCTAATATACACCGAGGTAACAAAAGTCTCGAGATAGCGATATGCACATATGCAGATGGCGGTAGTATAGCGTACACAAGGTATAAAAGCGCGGTTGTGGCCGAACGGTGGGAATCAACAGCCTTCGAACGCGAAATGGTAGTTGGAGCTAAACGCATGGGACATTCCATTTCGGAAATCGTTAGGGAATTCAATATTTCGAGATTCAAAGTGTCAAGGGTGTGCCGAGAATATTAAATTTCAAGCATTACCTCTCACCACGAACGTAGTGGCCGACGGCCTTCACATAACGACGGGGAGCAGCGGCATTTGCGCGCTGTTGTCAGTGCTAATAGACACGCAACGAACGAATCAGTTAGGATAGCGCTGCGAAATTTGGCGTTAATGGGCTATGACAGCAGACGACCGACGCGATTACCTTTGATAATAGCACGACATCACCTGCAGCGCCTGTCCTAGGCTCGTAATCATATCGGTTGGACCCTGGAGGACTGGAAGACAGTGGTCTGATTAGATCAGTCCTGATGTCAGTTGGTAAGAGCTGATGATAGGGTTCGTGTGTGGCGCAAGCCCCACGAAGCCATGGACCTAAGTTGTCAACAAGGCACTGTGCAAGCTGGTTATGGCTCCATAATTGTGTGGGCTGTGTTTACATGAGATTGATTGGGTCCTGTGGTACAATTGACTGGAAACGGTTATGTTCTGCTACTTGGAGACCATTTGCAGCCATTCGTGGACTTCATGTTCCCATGACAATGCGCCATGTTACCAGGTCGCAATTGTTGAGAATGGTTTGAAGTCCGGTCAGTTCGGCGAATGATTTGGCCACCAAGATCACCAGATTCATTCCCAATTATGGACGGCTATAGAGGCAGCATGGCTCAATATTTCTGGAGGGGACTTCCAACGACTTGTTGAGTCCATGTCACGTTGATTTGCTGCACAACGCCGGCCAGGAGGTTTGGCACGATATTAGGAGGAATACCACGACTTTTGTCACCTCAGTGTATGCTTATGAGATTCTTATCTAGTACGGGGAACACATTTTAAAACACTTAAAATATGTCTTTCTCCTCAATATCTGTCGTTTTATTTTTTTAAGGGCAACTGCGATGCGTGGTGAGTGCTTGTAGTAGAACAATTGCCTTGCTATTTCCAAGCTTTTACGCAAATGGTTTTTCGATATGTGTATGACCGCTGTTTGTATAAGCTTTAGAATTTTTATCTGCACTGTTTTTATTGTCTACTATGTGATCGTCAGTGTCCTTGATAATTTCACCAAAACACTGGAAGTGTTTGACCTGTGTGAAGCTGCGATATCTCGTACGAGGACTGCGTGTTTGGTGTCACTGTACTGTGCTTTCTCGTAAGCGATTTGAGGCCTGAATTTGATAGCGATCTCTTGAGGCGTCTACAGGGAGTGTCCGGCGTAGCTGCTAGGTCATCAAGCAAAGGAGACGAATATGATATTGATTCGTTTACTGTTCATTAGACATATACCTACCATGCTTTGACATACGTAGCGCACTCGCAATTTACGACGCGATTCCTTGAACACTAATGATTTAGAAATAAGTCTGCAACAAAATATCGTCCCATGCTTATGTTTGCTAGAATGGACCTCAGGGAATGACAATGTGGGAACACTGTAAACACATGTAAGATAAGTATCTTCATTCAGTACGGTATGATAGCGCTGCCCAAATAGCGCAGGGGAATGCTCGAGGTGTCCAATGGCGTTCCCCGTATGAAGTGATTTTAGTTGCATTTTCATATTCACATACTTATCTCTATCAATTTAAAGTGCAACTGTAAGTCTAAAGGAAAAACTGTGATAAGAATTCCTCAGTGAAACAGTTAATAAAGAACGAACTTAATAACTTGGCCGTGCGGTTATAGGCGCTTCAGTCTGGAACCGCGTGACCGCTACGGTCGCAGGTTCGAATCCTGCCACGGGCATGGATGTGTGTGATGTCCTTAGGTTAGTTAGGTTTAAGTAGTTCTAAGTTCTAGGGGACTGATGACCACAGATGTTAAGTCCCATAGTGCTCAGAGCCATTTGAACTTAATACACCGACGGAAAAAATTCGTAGCTCCAAGAAGGAGTTGCGCGATGTAAACGAAAGTTGGTAGGCGTGTCTGTACATCTGAAAGATGATATCTGTTCAGATTTCGCCCCAGTCTCGTAAGTGTGGCCACAGTAGCGCCACTACGAGGGTGTCAATCAGGTTTGCTTTACATATACACTATAACGGTCGTGAACGTTAATTACCTTTGAGATTAGACGTGGTGAGTTGATGTTAGTCAAAAATGTCTTTAAGGCGATAAAGACGTCATTATCAACACTGCACTGAGTTTGAACGATGTCGTGTAATAGGGCTACAAGAAGCTAGATGGTTTCTTCGGCGATAATGCAGACAGACTTGACAGGAATGTAGCTGATTTCTGGCAGCGGTGCTCACGAGAATGTACGGTCGTAAGAAGCCCAGACGCCTCACGGCCACCTGGCACTATCGAGAGAGAATACCTTCTTGTTCGGCATATGGCTCCGGCGCATCGTCCTACATCTGCAACAGGAATTTGAGCTACAGTTGTCACCACAGTGACACAACAAACTATTACAAATCGGTTACTTCAAGGGCAACTTCGAGCCACAAGCCGTGTAGCGTGCGTTCCACTGACCACAAACCACCGCCATTTGCGACTTCAGTGGTATCAGGTGCGATTTCATATGAGAGCAACGACGCTCTCGTGATTATCCCACGCATGCTGACTGCAAATCTGCATGTCAGTCTGGCGATTCGACCTGTTGTGCTACCATTCGTCAACAGCATTCAGGGTGGGTTTTCCAGCAGTATAACGCTCACTCACATACCGCTGTTGTAACCCAACATGCTCTACGGTGTGTCGAGATTTTGCCTTGGCCTAGTCGATCACTGGATCTGTCTCCAGTGGAGCACATACGGGACAACAACTCCAATTTCATCCACAACCTGCATTAAACGTCCCTCTATTGACCTACCAAGCGCAATAGGCACGAAACTCCATCGCGTAAACTGATATCTTGCGCTTGAACAACACATTTCATACACATCTGCATGCTTGCATTCCACATTCTGGTGGTTACACCGATTGTTGATGTACCAGCATTTCACATTTGCAATGGCTTAACTCGCGCTTACATTAACCGGTGATGATGCAATGTTAATGACTTACATATGTTGCCCATACAAATGTATTCCAGAAATTTCATATTTTGATTTATAAGTACTGAATGCACCTCATGTAACGTTTTTTACTCTCAGGTGACTTAATTTAGTTAAAAAAATCAGTAATTGTATGGTGTCTTATGGATCTATGTTGAAAGTCTCTCTGCTGACGTACTATCGCACTGACTTCTTAACTTTGGTCGTAAACAATGGCAGGTCCTTTCTATCCTTCACTATAAAAGTTTGTCAAATGAAAACAAGAGAGCCGGCCGGTGTGGCCGTGCGGTTAAAGGCGCTTCAGTCTGGAACCGCGTGACCGCTACGGTCGCAGGTTCGAATCCTGCTTCGGGCATGGATGTGTGTGCTGTCCTTAGGTTAGTTAGGTTTAAGTAGTTCTAAGTTATAGGGGACTGATGACCACAGAAGTTAACTCCCATAGTGCTCAGAGCCATTTGAACCATTTTTTTAAAACAAGAGAGAGGAAAAACAGAAAGTAAATAGCTTATTATTTGAAAAATAATCGCCATAACTCTTAGTACATTTATCCCACTGTGAGAAAAGACAGTCAGCACCTTCGTGGGAAAATGTCTGCGGTTGCCTACCGAACTATGATTATACCCAGGCGGGTACCTCTTCGTCCGAAGCCAATCGTCGGCCACGAATGTCTTTCTTCAGAGCTCTAAAAAACGTAAATCGCATGGGAAGAAATCGGGACTGTATGGAGGATGTGTAACGGCTTCCCAGTGAAGCTTCTGCAGCGTAATCGAAACAATCTTGCCAACATACTGTCACGCATTATCCCGAAAGAGAATGATGCTGTTTCGAGTACGCTGCAGATGTCTCGATGGGAAAGCCTCACACATTTTCCATATAGTCCCGATCTCTTCCCAAGCGATTTCCATATTTTTGGAGCCCTGAAGAAAGAGTTTCGTTGCCGTTGATTTGCTTCGGATCATAGTTCGGCAGACATCCGCGAACATTTTTACATGAAGGCATTGACCGTCTTGTCTTACAATTGGATACATGTGTTAACAGTTTTGGCAATTACTTTTGAAATAATAATCAGTTTGCTTACTTTTTTCCATCTTTCTCGTTTTCATTTGTCTCGCCCTGATACAAGTGCATGGGTTCTCTACTGCTTAAGATAAATATGGGAAATGACACTGAGTACAATATTCCACGAATATTTGTCCGTTACGTCTGTTCTAAAGAAGTGTGTCTCCCAGACACATGCACAGAATGTAGAATTGCCTCTTTCTACAGTTGTACGATGAGTGACTTTAAACGTGGCATTCTCTAAGGTTGCTTGTAACCATTAAACCACTCAAACATGGACGATACAAATAACAATTTTCTCGTTTTGGTCTATTTATCGCGCTTATTTGCATACATATTTTCTCGCATTCACAATATATATTTACGTCGCTGCCTATGGTTGTGTTTTTACTGTAATAAATACGTCATCAACACTGAGATATTTTCGATACAGCCGGCCGGAGTGGCCGAGTGGTTCTAGGCGCTACAGTCTGGAACCGCGCGACCGCTACGGTCGCAGGTTCGAATCCTGCCTCGGGCATGGATGTGTGCGATGTCCTTAGGTTAGTTAGGTTCAAGTAGTTCTAAGTCTAGGGGACTGATGACCTCAGATGTTAAGTCCCACAGTGCTCAGAGCCATTTTTCGATAAATATTCTGTTAGCAGTAATGAACAATGAAACCTTTAAATTCTAACATCAACTGACTATCTGTTAAAAGCACTACTTAACGTTACAATGCTAAATAAGTGAAAGTCATCCTGAATATTACCCTGAACGCTGCAGCACTTAGATAATATCAGATTTACGTTTTCACTCATTGCTCTGCAAGAACGTGTGGTTTCCTCTGTAATCAAAATAGTTAAAGGAAGATTAATGTAATTGACTGAGGTGATGCATTCTTTTCTCTCAGTAGAAATGCTTATAAGTGCTTACCGGGTCTGCTGGCGGTTTCCCCGACGAGAAAGAAAAGCACATATGCACGCTACATCTGCTGTCTAACTCGGTTAATTATCTTATTGAGGAGGAACCTAAAAAAAGATCACTTGATGGCGCAGGTCGAGAAATGTATATCCGAGATATTCACAGGATCAGCCGAAACTCGGTTTTAGCTCCTCCTTTCTGTTACAAACCAAAGGATCGCGATCGCCTCCGGGAACTACAACACAAATTGCGAGCTGTGCTAACCCGGCTAGCTTTCTTCTCCACTTTAGCGAGTCGCCAAAAAGGATGAATGATAACTTTGGAACTTATCTGACGAGACTCTAGTGGTGACAGGGGCACGGAAGGAAGGAAAATCCGGGTTTTTGACGTCACGTTGAGAACGAGGTCAGAGATAGTGCACAAATTCGGATTGAGGGAGTAAATCGACGATGTTCTTTTCAAAGGAACCGTTTCATGATTTGCTTTCTGAGAGTTAGGGAACCCCCGGTTAATCTAAATACACTGACAGGAAGAAGATCGCAAAATCAAAAGATAATAAATGTAGGGAAATGAAATTTTGGGAATACATTTGTCTAGGTAACATATTTAACTGACTGACGTTGCAAAATCACAGGTTAATGTAAACGTGAGATAACCCATCGCAAATGTGAAATGCTGGTGCAATAATAACCGGCGTACTCGCCTGAATGTTTAATGCAAACATAAAAACGTGCATTCGTTGTGTCGCACAGGTGCCGCATGTCAGTTTGTGGGATGGAGTTCCATGCCTGTTGCACATAGTCGGTCAGTACGGGACGGTTAACGCTGTTTGTGTATATGTACTCGATTGGAGACAGATCTGGTGATCGAGCAGGTTAAGGCCACATATTGACACTCTGTAGCGCATGTTGGATTACAACAGCGGTATCCTGTTGGAAAACATCCCCTGGAATGCTGTTCATGAATGGCAACACAACAGGTCGAATCACCGGACTGACGTACAACTTGGCAGTCACTGTGCGTGGGATAACCACGAGAGTGTTCCTGCTGTCTCACAAAATCGCTCCCCAGGCTATAACTCCAGGAGTAGGTCTGGCGTATTTAGCAAGCATACAGGTTGGTTGCAGGTTCTCAACTGGCCTCCCCCTAACTAACACACGGCTATTACTAGCACTTTGGCAGAAACAACTTTCATCAGAAAATACAACAGACCTCCACCCTGCCCTCCAATGACCTTTCGCTTGACACCACTGAAGTTGCAAATAGTGGTGGTCTGGGGTCAGTGGAATGTGCGGTCCAGGGCGTTGGCTCGGAGCTGTCCTTGAAGTAACTAATTTGTAACAACTCGTTATCTGGCTGTGGTGCCAACTGCTGCTTAAATTGTTGCTGCAGATGCAGTACGATGCGCCAGAGCGATACGCCGAGCGACGGTCTTCCTTCTCGGTAGTGTCACGTGGCCGTCCGGAGCCCGGTCTTCTAGCGACCGCACATTCTCGTGACCGCCGCTGCTAGCAGTCTTGTACAGTGACTATGTTCCTGGCAAAGTCTTCCTACAAAATCTCGGAACGAACATACAGCTTCTCGTAGCCCTATTACATGACCTCGTTCAAACTCAGTGCGGTGCTGATAATGGGGTCTTTGTCGCCTCAGAGGCATTCTTGACTAACATCAACTCACCAAGTCCAATCTCAAAGGTAACTAACGCTCACGACCGTTGCGGGGTGTATTTAAAGCAAACCTGATTTGCATCCTCATATTGGCGCGAAATTGGAATAGACATAAGCTTTCAGATCTAGAAACATGTCCACCAACTTTCGTTTATGTCGCACAAAATCTTGTTGGTAACACCTCTGCAACTTTCTCCTGGTAATATAACGGAGTTGGGAGACTATGCTTGAACAGCTTGTATTATCTACCCTCGCATACGAGCCAAGGACATGTAGAATCCGAGGTACGACGAAGAACTGCAAGTGCTTTGCGTACCTATAGTGCAACACGGCGCTTTTAGTTGGATGGTCGTAATATACTGAATGATCAGTTTATGTATTTGTATGAACTTTATGTACTATTTTGTATGTACGTCAGTGTCTATTGCATGGCGAAGGAACTGACAGTATCCAGGTGAATAAAATACTGGTGTGAAACGGGTTCTGTGATCAATATCTAGCACGAAGGATCTGAAATGACAGTTCGAACGCCGAAAAATATTCGACTAGCTCGTGCAGCTCTGCAACGAAGCCCACAGCAGTCTCTCGGTCGACATTCCTGAACATTACAAATCCCTGGCGAGTATTTTAAGAAGATTATGAAACAGTATTTAAAGTTTCATCCTTATACGCTGCATGTGGCTCTAACAGTTACACCGAGCGAGGTGGCGCAGTGGTTAGCACACTGGACTCGCATTCGGGAGGACGACGGTTCAATCCCGTCTCCGGCCATCCTGATTTAGGTTTTCCGTGATTTCCCTAAATCGTTTCAGGCAAATGCCGCGATGGTTCCTTTGAAAGGGCACGGCCGATTTCCTTCCCAATCCTCCCCTAACCCGAGCTAGCGCTCCGTCTCTAATGACCTCGTTGTCGACGGGACGTTAAACACTAACCACCACCACTAACCACCACCATCTAACAGTTACGACCAGGAGATAAAATGAGTAGGCGCTATTTCGGTACAACGTTACTGTACACAATCGACGAGGATGACGTATTTCAAACAAATCTTGTGATGTTTGAAGAGGCAAGCTTGGTTTGTCAGAGAAAACGTCCGTTACTTTTCGAACGCAAAGCATGGTTGGCAAGTTCGCCTGATCTTGATCTGATGTGAGATCATCTCAAGAATACAATACTAATAAGCTGAAAGCCGTAATCTTCATATAGATAAGGCTTACCGGCCAATGATCTTCTTATGAGAATCGGTAGAATGACTGCCGCGAGTAATGAGTATAGTGGGCAGGGGCCCTACAAATGTAGTGTGAGGGCAGTAAGTTGGAAAAGCGGGTCTCACGGTGAGCGTTCCAGAGATAAGTCCCTACAGTCGCACGTTCCTCTGTGTCAAGGAAGGCTCAGTAGGATAGAGCGTCTGCCGTGTAAGCAGGAGATCCCGGGTTCGACTCCCAGTCGGGACACACATTTTCAACTGTCCCCCTTGATATTTATCAACGCCTGTAAGCACCCAACGCTTTGGCTTTCAATGTAATTTCAGTATAGTTCTTGTCTGAATGATCCCCAGTTAACCTTCTCGTACCGAATAAGTCTGCCTATTTCAGCTATAGCAGCATATCTCTAGATTCTTCTGATATGCTCCTTCATCAATAATTTTAAGGGTCCCAAAGAATGAACCAGTATTGATGGACATCTCATGTAAAGTATAGAAAAAAAGGACACCCACGAAGGACTTATCCCAATGGGATGGAAATCGGTATATGTGAAATGATTACAGTTTCAGAAAAATTGCACGAGCCTCACAAACTGAGCAGGTTAGTAACACGTAGGACCGCCTCTGGCCTTTATGCAAACAGTAATTTGGCTTGGGATTGATCGATGAAGTCGTTTGATGGTCTCCTGAGGGATGTCTTGCCAAATTCTGTCCAATTGGCACCTCATATCGTCAAAATCCCGAGCTGGTTGCAAGGCCCCGCTCATAATGCTCCAAACGTTCTCAACTGGGGAGAGATACGGTGATTTTTGTGGCGCAGATATTGTTTGGCAACCGTGAAGACAAGCGGTGGAAACACTTGCAGTGTGTGGGCGGGCGTCACCTTGCTGAAATATAGGCCCAGGATGACTTATCACGAAGGGCAAAAGAACAGAGCGTAGAATATCGTCGACGTGTCCCTGTGCTGTAAGGGTGCCACAGACGACAACCAAAGGGGTCCTGCTATGAAAAGAAGTGGACCCCAGACCATCACTCCTGGTTGTCGGGACGTTTGGCGGGCGACAGCCAGTTTGGTAACCCACCGATTGCAGGACGTCTCCACGCTTGTCTTCGGCTTGGAATCTCATTGACTGGTGTGGAATTGTCTTCCACGATGAGTCCCGCTTCGAGCTGAGCCCCGATGATCAGCGGCGTGTCTGGTGACGCCCCGGACAACGGTGGGATACCGAACTGTCACCGGCTATACTGCCTGACAGCCAGCAGTGATGGTGTGGGATGCCAATTCTTTTCACAGCAGGACCTCTTTGGTTGTTATCCGCGATACCCGTACAGCACAGCAGTACGTCGACGATATTGTAGGCCTCGTTTTATTGTCTTACATGCCAAGCTCTCCTGGGCTTTCATTATGTCTGCCCGCACACGGCGAGAGTTTAGACTGCTTGTCTTCGTTCTTTCCAAAACCTACGTCGTCCAGCAAGGTCGCTGGCGCCGGATATCTCCCCAACTGAGAACGTTTGAAGCATTATGGGCAGGGCTCACCAATCAGTTTAGGACATTGACGATCTAACGCGCCAATTGGACAGAATTTGGCACGATATCCCTTAGGAGGAGAGCAGCTCTGTCAGTCAATGCCAAGACGAATAACTGCTTGCATAAGAGCCAGAGGTGGTCCAACGCGTTATTGACTTGTGTAGTTAGTGAAGGTCTCTCTCGTGAATAAATCGTACAATTTTTCTGAAACTCTAATAATTTGTATGTCTGTACATATCCATCACTCCTTTCGATTCCATCTCATTCGGATGATTCCATGGTGGTGTATCGTTTTGTTTGTCTTAGAGTGTATGAAGATATATGTGGCAGTATCGAAGATTTTTTCGGCCTATCAAAGTCTTCGATTCATCTTCCTTGTAAGTGACTATACTTGCCACGTTCTTACCACTAGACGTTTAATTAATGTGACAGATCATAAAGGGTTAACACTGTGGGTGCAAGCTACCACCATCAAATTATTTCCATTACTGTTACCTACTATACTCATTTTTACCTTTAAAGCGAGCTGATAATCCGTAGGGCAAGTGGGAATTGTGAGTAGGTGCTGCCGAATTTCTGTGCCGGTTTCTCAGCAAGGACACTTCCTCCTAGAGTCCGTGTCACCAGTAAATCATCTACGTGTGATCATCTCTAACCTGGTGAAGTGTTCGTTGTACTCAAAACGTGATCTTTCCCATCATCCTCCCCTCAGGAACAACCGACATTTATTATGTTTCTTACGAACACTTGGAGTCCGAGCTTGTGTATTGTCTTCTGATCGTAATAATTTTTCTAGAGAATGACATGCTTCGAGATATTGTCATTGCAATTATACCTTTGTTACCAGTTATTACCGTGGTGTACCGTAGAACGCTCTTCGGAACGTTGCAAGTAACACGATGGTATGTGCTTCTGCGTGGCATATTTGTAACATTGTGATGCTGTTAAGGACTTCTGTTAAAAATGCTGCAACTAAAAACAGAGGTGACGAATCCAGAAGACTATCTCGGCAGTGTGTCCTCCTATTTCCTTTTCGGGCTCTGTGTAAAATGTGCATAAACAAAGTTTTTCACTGGTAACTCGTGTCACACGGCGTGGCGTAATAGCGCATGTTACTTAAAGAGGCAAATAAAGATCTTCCTTTACAACTGAGTCTTTGTGATCCTAAAATTGCCGTCCTTCGTGGGAACTGCGTTTATTTTTTAAAAAAGAACTCCCGAAGACATTTTTCTCATAACATTTGTGCATTTCGAAACTCCTATCTTTCACTTACTACACTGTTCATTCAAAAATATATATCCGTGCATACTTTCACCTTCGTCTCTGAATTAAGCAGTTCACTGAACAGCCAGCAAGTGACATATATTCATAATAATTATGCATAAAATGATTCGAAACTCGACAAAATAAATCCTTGTTGCCTCTTTTGTCCTGGAATCAAGAGATTTGCCTGTACAGATGAAGACTGCTACAAACGAGAATATGTGGCGAACCAGAGTTCAAATCTTCGTCGGCCACCCAGATATAAGTTTTCTGTAGTTTCTCTAACTCGATGAAGGCGACTACCGTGATGGTTTTTATGGAAAGGACACAATCTGTATTTTACCCCGTCCTATCCCTATCCGAGTTTGTGGCCCGTCCCTAGGGATCTACTCGTCGACGGGCTGTTAAACCTCAGTTGACCTTTCTTGAAGTTTGTTATGTAGAAACGAATGATACTTACAGAGCTTAAAGGAGAATGTGCTAGAAGTCGCGGCGTACTGTGGCACAAATGACACTCTTTTTAATCGGAAGAAAAGTGTACCTAGGTTGCGTCTTCATTATTGAGTACTTCTACAGCAACATGTGAACCTATTTCCCCATCTCTCTCTACCTCCATATATACATTCTGCAAGAAATACAACTGTGCATGGCGGGTGGTAAGCACAATTAGTAGTCGTTACATTGCACATGTATCCCTAAAAAGAACCAAGGGAAAATATTTGCCTCGCTTAACATTCTAATTTCTGTTATCTTTCCGTATGCGCCTTACATGAAATATGTGAGAGAGGTGAGGTAGCTGTATAGTTTTCCAGATAGTCTTTTGTAATGAAAACGTCGTACACTTTTGTAGAACAGATCGAAGGGTTATACTTGTTCTCCATGCAAGTGATTTTACTTATTCTTTGTATTTTATATCGATCAGAGACGTTAGATGTGACTAACTCAAGATATTTATAACAAACGGTGCAATAAATGTTTGAACGAAAAAAATGAATACTCTTTAAAATAATAATAATAATAATAAATAGTTTCCATGGTTGTTAGCGAACACAGCACCTACCCTGAATCCAGCAAGCATGCGACCCTGGTTTAACTTTTCGCGTGCTACGCTGCTATTAGGAATTACAGCAGGGTAGTGCTGCAATTAATTATGAAAAATATCTGGATAAAATTATGTGCACGAAATACCAGTTTGAAAGAGCGTCACGACTTCCTATCTCGAAAGTTACTACTGAGCGAGGTGGCGCAGTGGTTAACTCATTGGACCCGCATTCCGGAGGACGACGGTTCAAACCCGCGCCCGGCCATCCTAATTTAGATTTCCCGTGATTTCCCTAAATCGCTTCAGGTTCCTTTGAAAGGTCACGGCCGATTTCCTTCCCATTCCTTCCCTAATTCGAGCTTGTGCTCCGTCTCTAATGACGTCGATGTCGACGGGATGTTAAACACTAATCTCGTCCTACTCCTCCTTCCTCAAAAGTTAATGTTATATTTAGCGAAGTCCATCAGGACTTCTACTTCCCTTAATAATAAAAATATTGTCCACACGTTGCATTAAATTGATTCAGTAATATTCGAAAAAGGACACGTCACGTGCACAAAGAAGGCTACTTCATTCCGGCTTGCAGAAAGGAATTCTTAGACGGAAGTGAACCATTTACTCGCCATGTCTTAAAGAATTCCTTTGTGAGTTAGCGAGAAATGTTGCCCCATGACAGCTTCATAACATCTATACACAGCGCAGATATCGTCTTCTGACTTTGCTAAAGAAGAAAGACGCCTAAGTGTTATATATTGTGTATTAAGCCAATATTTCAACGGACCAAGTAAGCTTTAATAGAAGGACTAAAATTGTAAAGACCAGTGAAATTTCAGTAGACTGGAATCCCAGTTAAGAACCTCGCGATTTATGGTTCATGGACCTTGACCGCTATTCCTGAAGGTGAACATGACGTAGCTGCATTTTCTCCCGTAGCACAGACTTGTTGCAGAGAAATATATCTGTTGTTCATTGATATCTCTCGGCCCATACCGAGCGATATGAATGTTGAGGTAACCAACTGTGAGTGTCAGCACAACTATGCAGCGTTTTCCTTTTAGAGGGACTGATAGAGTTATAGGGAAATACTGAGCGCCTCGTAAAGGCATTCTTTATTTTCCTCCTAAATCATTTCAAGCATGTACCTGGATAACTGTTATAGTAAAAGAGAGTCTAACTACCTAATACATCTTCGTATTATCAGAGTGAGATAATATTCAGTTTCTAAATGAATTTGTTATATACGGAACCTGAGGAACTACCAAAAACTTGTTTCGGGAAGCTCACTACTCTCATAAGACATTTACGTCGTGTAGTTGCATTTCTGATCGATATGTGCTAGTTCGAGATAAGGTGGCGTAGGATCGTTGAGCGTAACTAATCACAAACGATCTGCATGCCTGCGACCACAATGTAGTCCAAGAAGAATCTGAACAGGGCTCTTCCTGGGCTGAGAAAAAAGGTTGATTCGTATCGACGAGAATTAGTGAAGGAGTGTGCCATTAAACAGTCTATTCGCTGCTACAGAGTATTGCCTTTAATGTAGTCTAAGTTTTGTCACAGCTATGCTGGCAGAAAGTATACTCATGATGCAATTACTAAATTCACAAAAACGTTTCCGTCACTGTTGTTGCCGTTATCAGTGCATATATTTTAATCACCCATGCCGCCTGAGATACCTCCAGCCTTTGACAACCACCAGAACTAATACGGCATTAATGCAATATACTTGACACAAAGAGACTGCTTCTACGAGAAAACTATGATCAGTTTTCAGTGCTAATAAAGCATGTAATCACAACAAGGATGACATTACAAGTTTTTTGTGAAAAAACAATGAGTTAAAAGTGTAAGATACGATATGTCAATATTTAATGACGTTTTGAGTGCAGTGCTAAGTGTCTAACCACTAGTTACGAATAAGCAATGTAGAAACGAAATAGAATGTCACTGATAACTCAAGTATAATAAAACTAATAACTCGAAGCTATGGGTAGGACAAAAAATCAACAAATACTTGGCCACCTAACACCAATATTTACGATATGCTTAACGCGTCAAAAACTGTCAACTGATAGACAATGTAGGTATGTTAAATGTAATAAGGACTATAATGAAGTACATTAATGTTGACACGTGACAACATGCAAACGGTTATAACGTACTTGTATTCAACAGCTGATTCTACGCTGTGACGAATGTTTAAGACCAATTAAAATTGGGTGTGAGACCGGCACTAGAATCTGGGCAGAGCACTAAAGCTGTGTCACACGTTTGCTCCACTAAAGAGTAGAAAAAGTTATCCCTGCAACATCCCCGAGGCAGCAGTTACGTCCAACTCTCGGCTGTATTCTTTCTCTGAGATGCTAGCCCTGCAACTTAGCAGGGCAACATCATAGCATAGAAGGAAACAAGCGACATGTGCAAACTTCTGAGCCGAAGGAGGGAAGGAAGATTAGTGTCTAACGTCCCATCGACAACGAGGTCGTTAAAGACGGAGCACAAGCTCTGATTATTTCACGGCTGGGGAAGGAAATTGGCAGTACCATTTCAGAGGATCTATCCCAGTATTCGCTCGGACCGAAAAAGGGAAATCATGGAAAACCTAAATCAGGACCATCACTCTCTGGAATTCGAATTGTGCTAACCACTGCGCCACCTCGCTCGGTTTTTGACTTAGTCACTTCGCGTGTACAGCTGGCATCGCAACACGCGCGGATCCTGGTTCCAGTCCCCGTCCGGCAAACAGTTTTCATTTCTCACGGAAGTTCGCGATATATACGTGTTTGACTTGACTATGATCGTTCGATTTTGTTGTAACTGATTGTAATTAATCTCACCAACACGTTTATGACAACTTTAGATTTTTTTGTAAGATGAGGGTTTTCGCGGCCGTGATCAGTTGTCAAAAGCTTTTTGTGCTTCTATCGACGTAGCGGCCAAGATACTAGAATCTTTTTCGTAATTTTGCCTGCGTTGCAGCAGAGGTGGTGATGATGACGATGCTGATGATGACGATAATGACCTGCCAGTATCAAGTAACGAGAAGCGCGCTAGCGTTCGAGACAGCGAGGTGAGACACACGAGACCGCAGGCTGGTACACCAGCTACAGTCAGTGTCCGTTTTACGCGATTTTCCACGCACGTTTAGGCAAATGCTGGGCTAGTACTCAAATCCCGCCTGAGAGAATCCGATACAGAAACAGTTAATATACGATAAAACACAAAACAAAGTGTACACTGTTCACCGACAGATTCGACAACAAGTTCCCTCTCTTAGGTTATCTTAAAGATTGTGGGTTTAGAGAGGGCTTCCGATGACAAAGTTTCATAATAAAATAAGGTTTTGCCAAATCATGCAAAAGTGGAACGACTACCAGAAGCAGTAAACGCTAGGGAAAATAAAGAAGGAAAGAAAGAATGTGATCAATATCAACACGTTTACGACAACAAGTTTAGATTTTTTCCTTGTAATACTGGAGGATTTCGCGGTCGTAATCGGCACCCAAAACGTTCTGTGGACTTCTATCACTGGCCCAGATGTTAGAATCTTATGCCAGAGTTTGTTCAAATGGCTCTGAGCACTATGGGACTTAACTTCTGAGGTCATCAGTGCCCTAGAACTTAGAACTACTTAAACTTAACTAACCTAAGGACATCACACACATCCATGCCCGAGGCAGGATTCGAACCTGCGACCATAGCGGTCGCGCGGTTCCGGACTATAGCGCCTAGAACAGCTCGGCCACTCGGGCCGGCATTCCAGAGTTTGATTACAGTTAAGAAGAGATGATGCGATACGACGAATGTTTGATGGTAATTCCCAACAAACCACTTGTAGCTGACACTTTCGGAGCAGTTTTCATTAAATTCGGACCAAAACGCTGGCGTACCCCTCGTGCGGTCTCATTAGCTTACGAATAATTTTGGATATCTATGAAATTGGCTGGCTTCGGATATCGACGTCTGCACAGACCGAAGCCGCGGTCACGAAATGAGCTTACAAAAAGCTGGAATAGATGGAGTCGAGTGTCGGTCCTCCCAAACACGCACACACGGCGCCACTCGATTCTGCTGCTCCTGGACACAGCGGCTACCAAAATAACGCGAGGTATTCGTGGCGTGCAGAAGTGGCAGGAAGGTCATCGTCCGGAAGCTGAGGCGAGGTGCACGTGCGCGCACTTACCACGGCTGCCACTGCGCCACACCCGCGGCCGGCCGCAGACTGGGCTTCCCTCGCTCCAGCCAGACGCCGCGCGCCCCGGAGAGGGGGCACCAAAAAAAAGTTTCCGCTCTGGGCTGGTCTTCTTTTCCACCAAGTTAATTTGGTCCCCGCTGGAGCCAGGCCGGCACACCGCGCGCTGCCGCATTGTCAGTCGCGCACTTCCGCTGCCGTTCGGCGCGACACTGCAAACCCGCGCGGGACCCGACGGTTAACCCCGGACGGTCCTATTAACTGCATCGTGCATCACACCTACAGACATTCCGCTGGATACAGCCCGTCCAAACAGTCCTAGCGTTTGCTGCTGGACGGTTCTTAGTTATACAGTGTAACACGCGGGGTTTCCAATTTAGCTTGACCATCCCAAATAACTTTTTCTCCAGAGGCGAAATAAAAAAAAAACAAAAAAAACCCTGTGAAACAAATGTTGTTCAGCAACCATGGGGACATTAATCACCACGGCTGTCTTCCTTGTAACTTCTTCGTTGCGAAGATATGAACAGCAGTACCATTTTATCACACTACACAGGACGAATCACCTAAAACTTTCACCACAAATATTACGGAAATAGAAAGTGCTGTTGATGTGCGGTTTTCACAGAGTTGATTGGTAGTCGGGGGATCGTATTGATAGCCAATCAACAGATTGTAATAATAATAATTGCAAAGTGTATTTTTTGAAAACATACACTTTTTAAATAGGACAATGCCTGTTGCGATTAAAAGTCTAACAGTAGGATGAATTAGAACGTCGGTGGTGTTTATTGCAGGATTCTAGTGCGAGTCGTTTACGAGATATCATATTTTGAAAAGTTTCCACACCGGCACTTGTTTGTGCTATTCAACCTGTGAAGTTGCTAGGTACGATTTTGTTCTGATTGCCTTCAAATGTTCAAATGTTCAAACTGCTGAGGTCATCGGTCCCTAGACTTACACACTACTTAAACTAACTTACGCTAAAGACAATACACACACCAGTGCCCGAGGGAGGACTCGAACCTCCGGCCGAGCGGTGTAAGGCGCTGCAGTCATGGACTGTGCGGTTGGTCCCGGCGGAGGTTCGAGTCCTACCTCGGGCATGGGTGTGTGTGTTTGTCCTTAGGATAGTTTAGGTTAATTAGTGTGTAAGCTTCGGGACTGATGACCTTAGCAGTTAAGTCCCATAAGATTTCACACACATTTCAACATTTGAACCTCCCGCGGGAGTGATTGCTCACAGTGTGCTTATGTGCTCCTTGAGTGCATTGCGAGTTGGTAGTCCGTTAGTCTGTGGCAGTTGAAGCAGTAGGTCGTGAGCTGACGGTGAGATTTACCAAAGCTCGTGGCACATGGAGAATGAAGGAAGAATGCAGTTCGTTCTTGTATGGAGTATGCTGCAAGATATCCCAATAGATGTCAACCATCTCGGCAGTTATTTATTAACCTCTTCAACCAGTTATGTGAAAGTGGTAGTGTAACACCTAGACAACGTAACAGAACAGAAACAAGTGATAACAGAAGAGGGGAGAAATTAATGTTCTTGCTTCTGTTGCAGTTGGCTCCCGCGCAATCGCACGAGGAAGTGGCGTGAGTCAGGCCTGCTGTCCATCGACATAGGTTCCATCCCTGTCACCATCTCTCTGGATCAAGAGGTGCGTGGAAACGCTTATGAGAATCGTGTTAACTTCTGTATATGGGCGTTAAGGCAGGATTCTCTGGGTGTATCGTGTATCTTGTTTGGTTATGAAGCCACATTTACCGATAATGGCCAAGTAAACCTCCTAAACATGCACTATTGGTCAGTTGACAGTCCCCGTTGACTTTATCAGGTGGAACGTCAGCGTCCTTGAAGTGTAAATGTGTGGTGTGGGGTAGTGAACCGTCAGCTCATAGATCCTTTCTTCAAAGACGGAACACTGAATGCCCAGAAGTATCACAGCCTCCTAACAGATCATTTTCCACTGATGCTAGAAGACGTTCCTCTAAAGACTAGGAGGAACCTATGATACTAACATGATGGCTGTCTAGCCCATAGTGCACGAAGTACTACACCATGTGTCCACGATTTGTTTCCAAATAGTTGGATTGTGGCCGGCCCGTTCCCCGGATTTGACGCTTGTAGACTTTTTTCTTTGAGGAATGCTGAAAGACGCTGTCTACAATGAAGTACCAACCACACCCGATGATACGCAACGACGTAGCACCGCAGCGTGCTCGGGCATTTCCGCTGAAATGGTAGCACGAGTGAAGGAGTCATTCCATACCAGACTGCAAGTGTGTATTGCCGATGCCGGCGGTCATTTTGAACACAACGTGTGATGGTCCATTTCTCCTTACTGGTCATAAACCACATAACTATGCACTTGGGTTGTTGTTTAGTTTGTGCTACCACAGGTATCATACGAGGGTCAGCGTGAGAATTTTTCAATATATCATATCTCGTAAACGTATACAAGGCGCTTTAGAAAATTTAGCACAGAACTGACCCTACTCTACTGTACTAGCACACAGTGCACGTACCCAGGGTAAGGCAACACGTCCACTTGCTGGAGTTGACAGTTAACAAATAAAAACCAAAGGAAATTGCACACTGTTCATTGAGTCAACCGTCTGTAGTGGAAGATTTACGTGAGTCCCATTACCACCAACGAAGAACGATAGAAATGCTACTGACCTATGCAGAATGTACGCTGAGGTCAGAAAGGTCATGAGATACCTCCCAATATTATGACGGACGTCTTTTGTCCGGCGTAGCGCAGCAGCTAGGCGTGGCATGGACTCAAGTCGCTGCAAGCCCGTGCAGAAATACTGAGCCATGCTGCCTCTATATCCGTCCATAATTGCGAAAGTTTTACCGGTGCAGAACTTTTCGATTATGTCTCATAAATATTCGATGTTGGGCTATCTGGGTGACCAAACCATTCTCTCGAAATGTACAGAATGTTCTTAAAACTAATTGCGAACAACTATGGCTCGGCGCATTGTCATCTATATAAATTGCATCGTTGTTTGAGAACATGACGTCCATGAATGCTGCAGATGGTCTCCAAGTTGCCGAACGAGGACCTAGTCCATTCCATGTAAACACAGCCCATACCATTATGGAGCCTCCACCAGCTTCCACATCGTCTTGTTGACAACTTGAGTCTACGGCTTCGTGGGATCTGCGCCACACTCGAATCCTACCATCGTCTCCTACCAACTGAAATCGGGACTCATGTGACCTGGCCGCGGTTTTCCAGTCGTCTAGGGTCCAACCGATACGATTAAGAGCCCAGGAGTTGGCCCTGCAGGCCATGTAGTGCTGTTAGCAGAGGTAGCAGCATCGTTCGTCTGCTGCCTTAGCCCATTAACGCGAAATTTCGTAACACTGTCCTAACGGATACGTACTTCGCACGACTCATATTGATTTCTGCGATTATTTCAAGCAGTGTTGTTTTTTAGTTAACACTGATAACTGAACGCAAATGCCGATGCTTTCGGTCATCCAGTGAAGGCCGTCGGCCACTGTGTTGTCCATGGTGAGAGGTAATGCCTTAAATTTGGTATTTTCGGCATACCCTTGTCTTTGTGGATCTCGGAATATTGAACTCCCTAACGGTTTCTGAAATCATATGTCCCATGAGTTTAGCTCCAACTACCATTCCTCGTTCGAAGTCTGTTACTATCCGTCGTGCGATCATAATCACGTCGAACGCCTTTTCACAGGAATCACCTGAGCAATTCACTGCCGTTTTATACCTCGTGTACGCGATACTGTCGCCATCTGTATACGTGCATATCGCTCTCCCATAGCCTTTGTCGCGTCGGTGTATGTTAGTAGAACAACAGCAGTGGTAAAGCCGATTCCAGTCAGATCACCGAAGTTAAGCGCTGTCGGGCTTGGCTAGCATTTGGATGGATGGCCGCTCGAGTCTGCCGAGCGCTGTTGGCAAGCGGGATGTACTCAGCTATTGTGAGAGCAATTGAGGAGCTACTTGACTGAGAAGTGGCGGCTACCGTCACGGAAGCCTATAACGGCCGGGAGAGCAGTGTGCCCACCACATGCCCCTCCGTATCGGCATCCAGTGAAGTCTATCGGGTGAGGATGACAACAGCGGTCGCTCGGTACCGTTGTGCCTTCCGAGGGCTGTATGGAGTTAATTTTTTTTAAAATTTAGAACCGTGATGACTTGTGTGCATTTCCTCAACCATGTTGCCCTAACAGTGACAGACACGTGAATGAAGCTCGAACCAGGATACAGAGGTAGGAAAGACGTCAAATCACATGAGCCAGTCCGACGTAAATACCCCCACCCCCACTACACTGTTGCAAACCTATCTAGCAAACATATTTTAAAACGGCTGTAATACGGAAACGGTACGTTTCCGGATATGGGTTCCTACTGAAAATAGTATGTACTCACTCACGTCCACAGGTCCTAGAAGTTTGTAACGGGAATTTCCGAGGACCCTGTATAGGGTGCTATTTAAAAAATGGACATACGACAGTTCATATTTTCGTAACCAACGAAGTTACAAGAAAAGCAGTCGCGCTGGCTAATGTCCCCCTGGCAGCTAAACAACTTTTGTTTTAACACTTTCTATCTTGCTTCTGAACAAAAGGTAATTTGAATTGTTCAACATAATTGGATCAGCCTGTAATAATGCTGTGGAATACCTTGTTACTTTCAGTCGGCAGCTATCCAACTCTTCAGCTCACTGTTTCAATACTCCTATCTTAGGAATAAAAGAAAAACTAGCGTAAAGGAATGCAGTCGAATTAAATCAAAGTATGTTTAGGAGAGTATATATTAGAAAATGAGACACTAAAGGTAAAAGATGCGTTTTGCTATTTGTGCAGAAAAGTAAGTGACGTTGGCCGAAGTGGAGAGGATATAAAATGCAGACTGACAGTAGCAAGAAAAGCATTTCTAAAAGAGAGAGATTTGCTGGCATCGAATACAAATTTAAGTCTTAGGAAATTTTGTCTCAAGGTATTTATCTGGAGTGTGGCTTTGTACTGAAGAGAAACGCGGAGGATAAACAATCCAGACAAGAAGAGAATCGAAGTTTTTGAAATATGGTGCTACAGAAGAATGATACAGATTAAGTGGGTAGATCATGTAACTACTGAGGAGGTACTGAGTCGAACGGAGGGAAAGGGACTTGAATAATGAATTATAAGAGATCGAATAATCGTCAATTTGATAGTGGAGGAGAGTGTGTGTCGTATTTGTATAGGGAGATCAAGGCTGAACTACGGTAAGCAAGTTCCAATGCATGTAGGTTGCAATAATTGGCCGGCCGCGGTGGTCTCGCGGTTCTAGGCGCGCAGTCCGGAACCGTGCGACTGCTACGGTCGCAGGTTCGAATCCTGCCTCGGGCATGGATGTTTGTGATGTCCTTAGGTTAGTTAGGTTTAAGTAGTTCTAAGTTCTAGGGGACTAATGACCACAGCAGTTGAATCCCATAGTGCTCAGAGCCATTTGAACCATTTTTTTGCAATAATTGTGAAGAGATGAAGAGGCTTTCACGGGACAGACTAGCTTGGAGAGCTGGATCAAAAGATTCAAAAACTGTTGGTAAAAAGTAAGGACACAACGAAAAAGTCATCTGTTAAAGCATAAGAGTTATGCTGCAGCTGAAAATGCAGAACGACATAAACGACTGTAGCTGTACATTAACACAGATATACTGGTTTAAATTTGCTAGGGCATATGATATCTTCATATGTGTTGAAGAGTTTTAGCGATGACGGTACCGACAGAGGGGGCTAACGAAACTTCTGTCCTAGCAGTACATCCGACAGCTGATTAGAGGTAAACTTATGGAGGTTGTCACGGCGTTTAAATACTTACAGATAAAATTACCGACCGATATGAAACAGTAGTAGGGATGACGAACAAAAAACTGATTTGTTGGGAGGATTCTAGAGAAGCGCACTGCATCTGCGAAGAAACTTCTTATACGATACTGGTGGGGAGTATTCTAGAGTCTAGCTCCTGTGTTTTAGAGCCTTTGTCGGTAAGAAAGCAGAAGAAGTCAAAGGCCTTCGCTGTTATGATTGAAACAGATTATTACAGCCTCTACGGGAGTATAACAAAGATGGCCAGGTAGCTTATTTGAAAATCTCCGGAAGAAAGCGACGCTATTTTCGTGGTATCTGGAGAACCGGTACTGGAAGTTGATTGTGCAGCAACTGTACTAAATCCATCGTATATCTTGCTTATTCGTCATAAGAATAAGATGAGAGATATTAGTTGCCAACACAAAAGTCATTTTTCTCTCGCTTCTTAGGCTAATGGAGTAGGACGTCAAGCGTCTAATATTGTACAGAGGCTTTATGAGAACGTAATCAGATGTAGCTGCGTGCAGGAAATAATAATCATGGACGATGTATGCAGGGCACCATCCGAATAATTTTGATTGAGTTGTATCAAAGTATCAACAGCATTGTGAGTTCAGTGGGACTGACAAAACGTTTTGTGTAAATTGTGAAGGCAAAACGACGTTGGTGCATAGCCATCTGGTAAATATGAATAGATTCACACTACTTTTAAAAAAAATCAGGCATCGCTAATGCTTTAGATAACCAAGTTTCTTCCCCATAACTATGACATGGCGACTGCAGAAGGTCGTACTGTATGCTGGGAAACTCATACGCTGAGTTCCACTGTATTTCACCCACCCCTGAACCAGAATGTAGTATTGTACTGAAATTTGTGTTGGAGACCGACGGCAGTGTGCTACGTTGATAGTTTCCAATGGTTCCTGCTCCCATGTAGCGAGTGACTGCCGTGGAGGTAGCCAGGAACATACCACCATACCCCGAATCATACTTGAATCTGACAATCGAATCACGGTTTTGCGTTGATATAAAGGTAATTTCCGGAATAATACTGCGTCTCTTTCCAGCATGTTCAGTCATAAGGGAAGGCATATGTTCGAATTTGTGTCCCTGTGAAATTTCCCATTTTGTTTTGTTTAATCTTCACTGCTGATTTATTTCTTTATTGAGCTCAACATGACTTTATAATTAAGTAAAAGTCACACCTATCCATAAATTTTTTGCATGATACGATTTAAAGCAAGGAAGAACACATGATGACTGGGTGTTGTGTGCTGTCCTTAGGTTAGTTAGGTTTAAGTAGTTCTACGTTCTAGGGGACTGATGACCATAGACGTTAAGTCCCATAGTGCTCAGAGCGATTTGAACCATTTTTTTGAAGAACACAAAATCCAAAGTCGCAGTTCTTGCAATAATAACGTGATTTCTTTCTACAGGTTTTATTGCCGATCAACGAAGCGGTGCATGAAACAAAGACAACAAATGATAAATATACTTTTAAACTTGGCATAATGAGAGTGGCTCCATCCAGTGGCCGAAAACAAGTGCCTCGGCATCAGTGAAAGATAGGTCTTAGAGAACTGTTGCTCAACAAATTCAACCAGAAATTGTACATGATTGCTTCTCATACATCACCGACCCCTTGTAATTTTAATGTCCTTCCCCGCTCCTTCCCCCGCCCCCACCCCCCCTCGCTGTTCCTCACCCCCCTCCCAACTCTCCACCCCCCACCCCTCCACTTCCACGGGAATGGCACCGAGGGCATATAGAAAAAAATTTTGGGAATTTGTGATAAGGTGTTATGGGACCAAACTGCTGAGGTCATCGGTCCCTAAGATTACACAAACTAACTTAACGCTAAGGAAAACGCGCACACCCACGCCCGAGGGAGGACTCGAACCTCCGACGGGGGCAGCCGCGCGAACCGTGACGAGAGCCCCTAGACCGCTCGGCTACCCCGCGAGGCGAGGGCATATAGGGAGAATGACGTTATTGTTATCGCAAGATTCTTGTGCGAGCGTAGTTTCGTCTTCTGTACTCTCTTGAATCAGTCCGTAATAGAGAATTCATGTCGCACCGAGTCGGCTACGTAGGCATATTTTCTAGGTGTTCGTACGGTCTTCTGATGTCTCGGAAGTCAACTTAACTAAAACGAAATGCCGGTATAAAGCTCTTATTTAGTCTCGTTTAGCAGCATGTATTGCTAAAAAAAACGAATATTTAGCGACGCAATCAAGTAAAGCATTTATTGATTCCTGGCACAAAAGAAAAGATGTGTTTGATTCAAATTAGAGGTATTACCTGCTAAGCTGTTTCCATCAGAGTTGATAGTTCATTTGATACTGACTATCAGAGAATACTGATGATACATTTCATATGTAACATGTGAAGTTAACAGGCTTGCCAAGGAAGAAGGGATTTCGACAATCCAGGAAAATATGAGGAGGAGTTGTTTTGCTGTAACATGACACCACAGATGTGCTGAATAAGTGTCTGATTTTATCCTCTTTGCTTTCCAGATCAAACAGTTGTTCGTGGGAAGATTCGCCGTTTGTAATAGCTTGTATCGATGATGGCACCCGAGAAATTACGCCCTATCAAGCATACCATCTGTTTAGTACGACACTCAGAAAAACGTAAGCGACAATACAAATCTCGTCATCCGCATTTAGCCGCCGCAAACCAAAAGGAGCGATACTTGTCTTACACGCAGTATATTAAGGTCAATTTATTTACCATTAGATGTACTCGTAAGTTCAATGAAGCGTCAATGGTTCAGGGATAAACCAAAGTTCATTTTTGAATGAATGCACGACGAACAACAGCTCTGATGATAGGAGTGTTATCGCCGACGATCAGGGTTGCTAATACCTTCACACACCTAAAAAACCAATCATTACCTGACATAAGTTTTAAGCAATCAAGGAAAACTTTTTCTTAGTTATGCCCTGATAACATATTCCAACAAGATAATGCTCGTGAACATGAAGTGAAGAATATTCAGTCATTCTTCTCAGAAGAAAAGAAAACTTTTCGTTGGTTTTACCCCTTATTCGACATGTTGCCAGCGGATCAATGTAACTCGGAAATTCGCTCATTAGTGACTTTCAGAATACAATTACAAGCAATTGTAGATCGGGTTCGAAGAGGGTCGGTAGATATGCTCTAGAAACATACAGAGAAATCGTTTCCCATCCGTGGTAAGTGTATAAAACACTTATTTTGTAAGATAACTGAGTTTGTAGGTTGTAAACTTAAATTGTTTATTTGTGTCTGTAGTAGAAATATGTGACATATAGTCCCTTCACTCCATACGCCATATTCGTGATATTTCAGGTTGTATATTCAGATTTTTTACTGATTATTCTCTATTCAGATAAATCTGAATAACATATGTGTTAGTGTAGTTTGTAAATTTGTTTTAGTAGTCTGGGAACATGTGAGGCGGTTCCACGCCTCTTCTATCAAAATGTGTCATCTATAGAATAATATTGACTAAAATTAGTACAACCGTATTTAGTTTCCCTACTCTTCTAATTATCAAAGGCTCCACGGTATTTGCGTAGCGAAATTTTTAACTTTTTCTAGACCAGATTTGTACACGAGTTACACTGTATCAAGTAACATAACTTTTTGCTGTCTGGAATCAAACCTAAAAAGCAAAATTATTGAAGAATTTAAAGTACTTATTGCATTGAGTCGAAACAGGCGACCTTTGTATCAAATATGACGGACTTCATCATTGAACCACGTGCACTTTTAATACAGCTTACAGATTTATGAAGTGTATATAGTAGTAGCAACACTGTAATTGGTATAAGAAAACAAATTTGAAGCTTTTACTTCTCGAAGAAAACTACCACAGCTTGTCAAGGTTAGGAAACCATTCTGCCATTGCAACAACTTGAGTAGGTCATTTAGGAGGACTATGCTGCTATCTGTCGACAAGACTTGGAATCACCTCATCTGTAAAGATGCTTTTGAGAGAATAAAAGGAAGCTGACTAATAAGCAACAGAAATCTTACAATTTTCATTTCTTTTGACTGACACACGACTGGAACTTGCCCAGTCTCCCAACAAGTTATACATGGCCCAGTCACAGTAATGTGACCACTGCCTGAGATCAAGATAAACGTCCAACTACCAGTCACAGACGGCAGGTGGCAGCACTAGCAGTGGAGGATATATAAAGCGTGTCCGGGGTAGGCGGAAAACCGTGCAGTCGTTGTCGTAATGCGGCAACGGAGTGATTCATCTGACCTCCAAAAGGACATGATCATTGGTTTTCGGGCCAAAGGTGGAAACATTTCCGAAACGGATAAGTTTGTAAAATGTTCACGTGCCGCCGTGATTACAGTATGCCGTGCATGGAAAAATGACGCTACCCAGTACCGGCGCCGAGGCAACTGTGGTGCGGCACGGGCCATAGATGACAGGGGTGAGTGACAGCTGCGGAGATGTGTACCGGCGAATAGACGTGCAATGTTAAACAACTAGCCGCCCGTATGAACCGAGGGGCTTCCAACAGTGTCTCCTCAGCGACCGTTGCTGCTTATGGGCCTCAGCAGCACGTGCCTGGTCCATGCCCCCACGCTCACTGCTGTTCATTGGCGACGATGGTTAGATTTTTCACTCTAATAGCGCAACTGGACGTCCAATGAGCGGTGACAATGTTTCAAATGGCTCCGAGCACTATGGGACTTAACTTCTGAGGTCATTAGTCCCCTAGAACTTAGAACTACTTAAACATAACTAACCTAAGGACATCACACACATCCGCCCGAGGCAGGATTCGAACCTGCGACCGTAGCGGTCTCGCTGTTCCAGACTGAAGCGCCTAGAACCGCTCGACCACCCTGTCCTGCCTTCGCGACATTCCTCGGGTGAATTCCTCATTCTGGAAGCCACAATGGATCACCACAAGTAAGCACCTATCCTTGGGGACCAAGTCCACTCCTACATAAAGTTTGGTTTTTCCTCAGCACGATTGCATCTCCCAGCAGGACAATGCAACGTGTCACACAGCTCGCAGTGTACGGGCTTGGTTGGAAGAGCGCCAGGCTGGGTTTGCCGTACTCCGCTCGCCACAAAACTCCCCGGATTAAAATCCGATCGGGAATCTATGGGACCACGTCGATCGGGCTATTCGCTCCATGAATCCTCAGCCGTGAAACCTAGCGTATCTGGCCACGACACTGGAGTCAGCATGGCTCCACATCCCTGTCGGTACTTCATTGACTCTTTTCCTATACGTCTCGCAGCTGCCAGCGCTGCAATAGGTGGTTATTCAGGCGGGTCGCCTTATTGTGACTGGACAGTGTATATGTTACCGGAGGTGCGGAGAGAATTCCCACAAACGTTTCTGGGGTCAAAATGGCTGGCTTTTTGCGGACGACAAGTGAAGTTGTAATTGTTGGGCGAGAACCATCGGTTGTGGAGCCCGCGTGTCGTTACGCTACGGAACTCGGCAACACATGATCCAAAGGTTGCGCAGAAATTGAAGGTGGAATTAATACTGGGCCAGCGAACGCTTTTAAATGTTAGGAACAACAAGGACATTCAACGCACCCGCGCCATAAATTCAACAAAGGTAATTTCCTGTCTTCTCAACACTGTTGTACATTACAGAAGGTGTTCATAATGGCAACCACCACATTAGATACAGGCCTAACATCTTCGTAGAAAATTCTGGCGCACTTTACTAAGTACACCAGGCATCGCACGCACCTCATCAGACGCTGGGAGTTTCCTGGCGAGAAATGTATCTGCTGTCATGTACCAAGAGGTGTGGTTATCAGGGAATCGAGATGGCCATGTAATTGGACCTTCCCATATGATCCACCGCCTGGGGTACATAGCACTGAGTGCGTCTACTACTTTCAGAGAAAAATGAGCAGGAGCTCCGTCTAGTGGCAGCCACATCTGATGACGCGTGTCAACATCTGAAAGAACTTGTTCGAGAAAGACCATCTATATCACTTTCGCTCACTCGATTTACGTCCGATACCGTGAGTTCCTTTTCTAGAGTTATTATATTTCGACTCCTCTGTCAGCTCCTTCCGTTTGTCGCAGCCTTGTGAGTTGTTCTTTGTGAGATATTAGTTGCTGGAAGTTCGTCATTGTCGATATCGGAATTTTGTGGACGGCAACGGCAAAAAAGTGTCACGCGCAAGATACCCAAAAAGAGTCTGACATCGAATACTAACGAACTTGTAATGGATAGAAGTCCGCGCAGTAGCGATAAAAATGAGGGCATTTCATCGTGTTACGTCGAGCTTTTAAGGCGACGGTAGTTCAAAATATCTTATATCTCAGAGATCCGTAGTAATTTTTTGAATAAATAAAGCAATTTTCACACATTAGTCACTCATTTAATTCCTTTAGTGTCCTCGTGAGCTTAGTGTTGTATGGACAATCAATGCAGATGGAACACAAAAGCCTGCTGAACTGGCTGTAAAGAGCGAAGAAGAACATCAGCTGACAGATGTACAAGTGACTGATAACCCGACTTTGCTAACGATGTTGTTCTGTAAGCCTTTCCAAATGGAAAACAGTGTAGATGTTAACCTGAAACGAGAGAGGGAACAATATCATTGGCACTGTAATAAGTCATTATAATTTTTTAAATTCCGTGATTCATCTTTCACAACGGCGAAAACTCTGAATGTTAATACTTACCGACCCTCTAAATATTTCTCTTTTCTCTAAGGTCAAATATGACAACAAAGAACTCCGTGTCAAAAACTTCTGTGGAAAGTTTTGATTTATTCAAATTTGAAAGTAGTCGTGAAAGCATAAAATATACATACGTGAGCTATTCGGAAAGTAAGGAACGTTCGGTCGCGAATTGGAAACCACAATCAAAATCCGATGAATCTTTACACAGATGTGTTGGGCAGTGTCTATAAGACGCCAGTAGATAGCGTAAATATGCCTGAAAAGTAGTGTCTCCCGCCATGTATGGGTGCCTCCCGAGAGATTTCTATTGATTTCATGCAACCACACATAACGTAACTGCCATGTATTTCCTTATTCTTGACATTTCTCGGCTGCACACCGTAGGAGCAATGACAACGTTCCTGCAGTGATTTGGTCACACACCATACAGCGCGAACTAAGCTACCTCTGATTTTCATCTCTGTTCCAATGAACCGCTGACTTTGAAGACAACATTGTGTCACAGAAACGAGCTGCAGTCTAGCGTAGAAAAATGTCTGAAAGCACAGGAGGCTGCCTTCAATGACGAGGGTATTGGAATTGGTATAACGCTACGAGAGATGTCCGAGACGGAGCGGCGACCATGTAGAGAAGTAGCTAGAAGGTGTGAAACGTCCCCTTTGAACAATTATACATGACTGTGCTTAAACTGACGCACAATATTTTTAGCGCAACGCAATCTGACTTTCAATAATCTCTACAAGATAACGGCCCTGACTAACATTAACCTGTACTTTTCACAAATCACTTACCTCACAAAAATCATGGTTACTCCCGCTACTGCAATACAGCAAGCGCCACTACTGCCAGCTAAATAAAAGATTCAAACTATGGAAGGCACTAACTACTGATAGGGATAGTTAGCAAATGAAAGATATTAATAGAGAACAAACAATGTATTTACCTTGATATCATCATATATATATATATATATATATATATATATATATATATATATATATAGCAGTTCAAGACAAATTTCAAAACTCCGCCATCTCTCTCCCCACATCCACCACTGGTGGCGGCTCACCTCCAACTGCGCAACGCTACGCGCTGTTCCCAGCCAGCTGCCTAACACTACAATGGCGAGTATTACAACAATGCAAAGCAGCCACAGACTGCACACAGCACAGCCAGTGATTTTCATACAGACGTGGCGTTAGCAAAAAAACCTAAACAGCCTACTTACAGGTGTAGCTAATTGTCGCAAATAAAACAGTTTCCATTTCGCGACCCATCGTTCCGTACTTTCCGAATAGTCCTCCTATGTATATTAC